>NW_004524593.1:18186553-18192501 GCF_000260255.1 Octodon degus
GGTAGGAGGAGGGGGAGGAAGAAGGAGAGTGGGAGGGAGAGAGGGAGGGAGAGGGGGAGAGGAGGGAGATGGAGGGAGAGAAAGAAGGGAAGGGGGAGGAGGAGAGAGGGAGGAAGAGGGGAGGGTGGGAGGGGAGAGAGGGAGGAAGAGAAAAGGGGAGGGAGGGAATAGAGGAAGGGAAAGGAGCAGGAAAGGAAGGGAAGGGGAGGGGAGTGGAGGGGAAGGGAGGGGAGGAGAAGGTAGAACAGAGGAGGGGAGAGGAGGGGAGGGCAAGGGAAAGAAGGGAGAGAAAACAGCAAGAAACAGCTCTGCAGTAGGAACTTCCTGTAGCCATTTGCTTTTTCTCTTTTCTTCCTTTTCATCAGTGTTGTTGGTCAGATCCACCGTGTTATGTGAAAACAGAACTATGGCATGTGAACTAATTTACTAAACAAATAGCAGCTGTAGTAAAACATCTGTTTGGGAAAGAGGAAATATAAGCTCATAAAATCCAAAGAAGGCTCTGGGATCCGAGCTTCCACAAACATGCGCATGCTAGACATATGGAATAGTTTGCAAAAGATTATCAATCATTCTATTAAGAAACAAAGTGTGAAATAGGTACCAATGATGAGCTGCCTGCAACGTATTAACCAGGATCTGGATAAACAAATGCTTTAGAAAATGATATGCGAATGTTACACAGCTAACGTCTTCCTGGCAAAAAGAAGTATTTTAAGCAGAAAATGGCAACTGTGGCTAAAAAAAAAAAAAATCACTAAGCATCTGCTTACAGTTACCAGTAGTGAAATAACCAGTGTAATATAAGTACGTAAGATTAAATAAAGTCATAAGAATAAAAAAAGAAGCGCAACGTGTAGGACTTGGGAAGAATGTCTGTTACATGACACACAGACCTGCTGTCAAGTTCACGGGAGCCAAGACAATTTGCTCTCTGAAGATCAATCAGTAAAAGGATTGTTAGTACAAATTTCAATGGAAGTAGGAAGGAGAAAAAGTAGGAAAGTGAAAAAAAAAAACCTGGGTTATATCCCAAAGTGCCCAGCCTGGAAGACAGACAGAAATCAATAAAGAGAGCGTGGATGTAAAAAGAAAATTACAGAATCTTTGAAAGAAGCTGTCACTGTCTTAGAAATAACAGGGAGGCTGGTGTTTGGTTTGTTTGCAGCACCGAGCAGCCAGCCCGTGCTAGCTTTCTCTACGATTCAGAGTTTCCAGTAAAACTAAAGAAAGATGCAAGTTATCCAAAAACCCAAATCACATCCTCACACAAGCAAAGCAGCCAGAGGAGTGACTGAAGGGGCAGGGGCCAGCTTCCTTGCCTTCCCCTCGCCACCCTTAAAAGTGAAAACCCAGCCCTTATCTCGGAGGCTGCAGAGCCGCCCCATTGTAGATCCAATAATACCAGAGGCTTCTTATCGGTGGCTGGGGTGACTGATTGGAGCCCCGATATGCTTAGACAATGCACTGTATTTAACTGAATTTACAGATGCCCCGGCTCAGACGAGGTAGTAAACGCCAGAGACTAATAGGAAATTAAACATGTACAATGGACTCACTGCGCTTTCCCTCGCCAGGGTAATGTATTTGGTTAAGTTACACTCGGCCACACTTTATCTTTTTCTCTCTGGATTCACTGGGGTATGTTTCAAATTGGCCAGAGATTAAATCTTCTTTTCAATTTTTTTGTTACCCTTTTATGGCCGCTTCCCCTTTTTATCGGCCACTCTTTTCTCTTGAGGAGATAAGCTAAACAAGATGACCCTCCATACTCTGCCCCCAACCCAATTATCAGAGCGTCAGCAGGGAAGGCGAGGCTACCGGAGAGGCCGTAATATTAATATTCATATACAATGAGAGGAACAAAAATCAGTCACTTATTTGAAAGCAATGGTGTATTTAACTCATTTGAAATTTAAATGTGAATTTTAATGTACCTGGTATGTAACATGCACATACAAAAGAAGACAGGGTGGGAGCCGCCTGCAGAGGTCAGGTGGAGAATTACTGTAACTCTTCGCTGTTTTGCATGTGTGTTGCAAGGCGGGCTCCAAGCAGGCATATGTCTATGGCCCAGTGCTGGGATTTGGGTGACTTATTGCTAGATAAATCCACAGATGCAGGTGTGGGTATTCCAGGGCACACTGAGAGGTGCCATCCCCAGAAAACTCACTTGTAATAGGACAGTAACTGAACCCATTGTGGTTCTACTGTCCTTAAGAAAGTTCAATGAAAGTCTCTCCGGGGGCAGTTGTCACCTAGCTCGTGGCAAAGAACAAGGAGAAATCCCAGGCAGGCGTGGACAGAGGTAAAGATGGATCGCAACCTGGAGGAAAGTGCAGGGAGTCAGATGTCAAAGCGCTGGCGACGTTGGCTGGCGTCTGTCCAGGCTTGAGCACGGTGGCCTTTGTG
The DNA here is from genome assembly GCF_000260255.1 of Octodon degus. NCBI lineage: Eukaryota > Metazoa > Chordata > Mammalia > Rodentia > Octodontidae > Octodon > Octodon degus. Next base: position 18,188,966 of record NW_004524593.1, read on the forward strand.
TCACTTGTTTACTTTGATTATAGAGAGAAGCAAGGCTGCTCTGACCACAGCAAAACTTATAAAAGGAAAGGAAGGGAAACTGCAAACAAGTTGGTAAAGACGGCAGACTGATCCGCAAACGACACACTTAGAATCCTGCCGGATGAAAGCAGAGGGAAGCCATCGGCGGGGATCGGCAGAGCAAGGGTGCGCGCCTGCTTCTGGCCTTGGGCCTGGCCCGACGTGGCCCGGCCTGACGGTGGCCATGTGCCCTAGTCCCCCATCGCACGCAGTTTTCCTTCTCCCTTCTCCACTGCCTCAGGGACCGCTCTCACCGGCTGGGCAACTGTTCGAGCAGAATCTTGCCTCTCATGAGAGCTATAAACACTTAAAATTACAAAGAAACACCACCATCATGATCAGATGGTAGGCCCTTGCAATCGACTTTAAGGTTTTTAAAACAAACAAACAAACAAACAAACAAACAAACAAAAACCCAAGGATAGCAACAAATGGATACTTCGGAAGCTCACAGAAGTATGCAAAGTCACTAAAACCAGCTTGTGCAGACACCTTCACGCATTATTCCAGCCCTATCTCAGTCTAAATTCTATTCTCTTGAAGGGACAGAGTGGCAGGACACCCAGAAGTACTAATGTCTTCTAAACATCAGTTTATAATCAAACAACCATTACTCAGGAACTCCAGTAGCAGCAGCATCTGCCCATAACCCCGCAGGCCAATAAATTGTACTTCTCTTGATCGGTTGATTGGTATTTGCCATATGAGACACAGACAAATCTTTGACCAATCTTTAATTAGTACCACTGATGAAATATTTATTCTTTTAATTTGAATTCAGAAACCCAATAAAGTCATGTTTGCATCTTTTATCAACTTAAATATTACCCTCTTTTCTTCTGAAAGCGCTCTCCTCCAGAATGTGCATCTCACATGTGCAGAGTGGCCCCACTCGCGTTGCTCTTAGGGCAAATATTTAACATGGGCATTCGGATTATAATTTCATTTTGGTCTGTCTCTTTTCTGAGGTGATTGCAAAATAGCTTTTTTCTAAGTGTCATGATAGAAGACGAAGATATTTTTAGACATCCTGAGGCCTTCTCAGAGAATCAGATTCACCAAATCATAACCTAATCCTCCCCAGAGCCACTGGTATCCGAGTCACAGAAAGGACAGGGCTGGGGGCCCTGGCGCTGGAGTGTGGGGCAACCCAGCACCCAGCCACTGGGCTCAGAAACCCATGTTCTATTTCAGGCTCTCTGCTGATGGGCTCAGTGGGACAGTTCTCAGGGATCTGAGCTCATTTCCAATAGGCCAAAATCACCATGCCTATCATAAACCCAATCTAAGAAGCTGCACCTTCTTGGAAAAATAGATATGCCTATTTCCTCTAGTCCGGAGAGCACCTCTAAAGTTAGCATATTCAGAATACTCCAAGGAGTGGAAGAGGGGGAGTCTGTCTTGTGACTGATCCACATATAAACAGCATACCTGGGTCCCGCGCTGCTGGGCATGAGCACCTCCCTACTTCCTTGTTTTGAGTCGTCTTGCACTTTCTTTCTGGTACTCCTATCCCACGAGATCTGCCTCTCTGGCACATGTCCAGCAACAGCACAAGCACTAATTGCTGCTCATCTGTCGCACGAGGTCGTGGCACTGCAGCCACGCTGATTGTGCACCCCCGAGTGGACGTGCTTGGGTCTTGGGCTGGGCCCCACCTTTTTCTGAGTTCAGAATCCCCCATGTTACTGTCCCAGGGGTGCCCTGGGCCATCCGAGCAGGCGCTCAACTCCTGGCTCTGCCTTCCTCCTCCTTTCCAGAAGTGACAAAGGGGAACTCAGTGGTTGTAGTTTGAGTTATAACTATCAGATGAGTAAATGCAGAGCACAATCTCCACCTACTGAGATCAGATTTGGTAAAACGGAGCACCTCGTGATGCACTAATGCTGGCTCAGACCTCCTTTAGAAGAAATCGGCCTCTTTCTCCTTAATGTCATCCACTGTGAAAGACTGAAGAGGCCCGGACAGCACAACATTCTTTGCGGCGTGAGCACTGACACGCAGCTGCGTGCTGGCCACTGAGGCTCAATTCGCCACTAGCTCATTCTGTCAAGCACAGCCCTGGCCTGGAATCCTGCGTGCTGGTGGCTGTCACCTTGCATTGGGCCCATTCCAGTATTATTTAAAAGTACTTTTCCATATTTAATATACGATGGCTTCCTGCACTTTCTCCTGGCATTTATCACCTCTGGAGAGCGATCACTCTCCGCAAATGGAAGTTCACTGTCACGGGAGGGCCCGGCCCTCATTTATTTCCCTGTAGAGGATTTGGTACAGAGCAGAGTGTAGGTGAGCAGGTGAGCTTGCGATGTAGGGCCACACAGTCAGCAGCAGAAATGCAAGTTGTGACAGTTGATTTGTAAGCTTAAGTAACCTAAAGTGCCCGTAGAGTGAAGTCTACATAACTGTAAAAACTTTCAGTACGCGTATTTTCTCTCATTCTGGGGTCCAAAGTGATCCTAAAGATGCCACTATTTCCCAAACAAGAACACCTACTGTTGGTAAGTTAATACTGTCTTTAGAAAAACAGTGGCTCAGAACATGCCCCGCAGCTCAGGGCTTCCTGGCCCGGCTTCCTCTCCTCTGCAGCAAGTTAACTTGGTGCAGCCCAAGGCTGGCAGGCACCTGAGGAACGGGGGGCATTTCTCCCACTGGACTTACTCGGGTGCGGTATGAGCTGCTCAGGGCCTGAGGCTCAGCCCATGGTGTCCCCTGAGCTGCCTGGTAAGGGGGCAGTGAGAGGAGCAGGAGGAATGAACTCTGTTGCTCCTCATGGCTGTGCACTGGGGGCTTAGCTAGGACTCAGATAAACACAGCTTCTGTTCTCCTAAAGGGAAGGAGGAAGTCCCATTGGCATGAGGGGCCAGCAGGAGGCTCAGGGCTCACCAAGCAAAGGGACGTTTTCTAGATGGGCTGAGGCCCCTTGGGCAAAGATAAAGGTGGAAGGCCCCAAAGGAAGCTGAGGATGGTGAGGGCAGGGGAGCTGCACTAGCCATTTCTGTGGCCAGAGCACCAGGAAAGCCACCGGCTTGAGCAGAGGCAGAAGGGCTGAAGAGAAAGAGAGGACCAGGCAGGGCCTGCTCTGGGGGCAGAATCTCAGCTTCGTAACTGAAAAGAAGGCTGAGTTACAGCAGGGGCTGAAGATGGCTGTGTAGACAATTGCACTTTGTGAGATTTACTCTTGGAAAGGAGAAGGAAGAAAGGGAGAGGAGTGAGGGAGAGAGAGAGAGAGAGAGAGAGAGAGAGAGAGAGAGAGAGAGAGAGGAGGAAAGAAAGGAGGGAGAAAAGAAAGAGGGGGGAAAAACCCAGGATGCCAAGAATTGGAAGAGAAAGGCTGGATGTGGCGGTATACATCTGTGATCCCAGAACTTGGGAGGATGAGGCAGGGGAGGGTCTGTGAGTTCCAGACCAGCCTGAACTACATATGGAGGAGAAGGAGTGAGGGAGAGAGGGGGGAGGGGAGAGGGAAGGAGGGA
>NW_004524593.1:18192601-18204871 GCF_000260255.1 Octodon degus
AGAGAGAGAGAGAGAGAGAGAGAGAGAGAGAGAGAGAGAGAGAGAGAGAGAAGGGCAGCACTGGCTGGGTGCCAGTGAGGGAGGAGGGAGTGCACGTGGAGGTGTTCTTGTCACCCTTCCTGACTTCCAGGAGCAGAAGTCCCTTAGCACCCCGGGCAGCTCCTCTCCTCCTCCACCTCCTGCGCCCCTGCCCCGCGTTCCTTTCTCCTTCTCTAGGGCCTGTCCTAGCCCCAGCACACAGCCTGGCCCACAGGGAGGCGACCTCGTTCTCTTGCTCTCCTTGCCATCACTCACAGTCACACTACTGTCACCTACAGGACTTCCCGTTTGCCCCTCCAAATCCCACCCAGAAGCTCAGGTTCTCCCAAGACTGCTTTGTGGGGCTGATCTAACGGAGTGCGCAGCAGGTCTTCACCTCTGAGCCTAGAGCTGCACCGTAGAAATGGAAGTGGGAGCCGCCTTCACGCTGCCTGTGCCAACGCTGCTCCGGAAGGCCATTCCTGGGACTTAGGGAAGGTGCGAGGCAGGCGGAGCACGGGCCAGAAGGGGCAGGGGCTCCACTGCCCGCGCGGCCTCCTCGGCTTGTAATTTCATTAGAATCATTACCTCAGGAGACATTTTTAGCTTTTCATATTAAACTGTGAATTGTTTCTGTTTTCCAGGGCATCTTGAAGGAATTTTAGGGGAAGTTTTCTTTGCTTTTCTGAATGAGTCTCTGTGGACTGGGAAGGCTTTTGGAAATTCCTGGGCTTCTGGTGGGGATTTTTCCTGAAGTGGATTCTTCTGTAGAAATCTTTTGGCCATTAACTTTAAAAAGACTGGAAAATTTCTGCATAATAATGCATAACATGCCCCAAATTTCTGTTTATAGAATTCATAAAACAACGTTATGGTAGGTGGCAGCTTCCTATAAAGGCGAGGACGTTGCCACTAATTGTGAGAAACTCACGCTTTACTGCCTTGATTTCTGGCATAAGAGGCCATTACTTAAGATGCTACCAAATACAGGCTTCACTTTTGACAGTTCTTCAGGACCCAGTTTGTTTTTGGCTCAGGCCCAGTAACGTGTTCCCTTTTTATTTATAAAAACTCGTCGCGATTCTGGGAAACAAAATACAAGAGGATGCGGAAAAGCCCTCCTGGCGTGTTCCTGTGAGATGGAACAGAGAGGCTCACAGCCACTTCAGTGTGGGACGCTAGCCTGCCGAGGGACCCCGCCAGCCCTTATGGCGTCCACCAGGCCCGCCGATGGGCACTGATTTCAACGCCCTCCCATCTGACTGTTTTCATCCTTCCCGGAAGAGGTCAGGCTGCATCAGGGACCATTCCCAGGATGACGTGGAAGGCTTATCATTGGTCGTTGTGGTCAAAGGTCACACAGGTACCTGGGAGACGGGCCATAAACAGGTGGCTGGCTGGGATTTTCTGAGCACGGTACCTCGGTACCTCGTGACACACAAAGCTTTTATCTTATTGCCAAGCTGCCAGCACAAACAAGGTTCCCGCTGTGACTTGTGCTGTTTGGCCTCAAGTTTCAGGAGTGACTCTTCCCTCGGTGTGAAACTTCAGGTGTCTTCCTAGGGCCCTGCAGTCCACGCTGTGCTGGACTCTTGTTCCTTCTCCCTGAAGCCCACGCCCTGTTTTACAAAAACACCCCATTTGCAGATCAAAGACAGACGATTTATGCTTTCATCCTGCTGACAGACGATTAAATTAAAACAGATCAGCAGCGCGGTGCGCGGGCAGGTGGCTTGCACCACCACCGCTGGCCACACAGCGATTAAATTGTGGTGGAGATGGAGGGCCCTCGGCTCCCATCCACACACTTACGGATCAAACGGTGACAGATGAGATGTTACTGCTCTTGTAAAGCAGGGCTACAATCTGTCAAAATCCAGCGTAATTTGTGACCCTCTGTGACATCCTCTTTCTCTCTCTCCCTCCCTTTTTTTTTTTGACATTTGAATACAGTGATTGCAGGAGAGGCAAGTCCCTTTAAGCGAACACAGTCAGTTCTATCCAGAGGAGCACAGCCTGTTAGCTCCACCAGGGGAGCTGAACGTACATCCGCTGAGTACTCCCGCGACCCTTTGTGTTAAGTGCATACCATTAACAATGAATTCTGATTTTTTCCAAGTTATATAATTTGATATCTTGACAGCCCAGACACTTAGAGAACTACTATTTGTTTTAAATGGCTTTATTTTATTGTTTAAATGTCAGTATCAAAATAAAGTAATGCATACAGTCTTGTCAGGCCTAGCGCAGGGGGAAGCATTCCTGCCGAGAAGTCTTGAAAGAGTTGCTTCTAAAAATGGACTCGGGAGCGAATTGTAATGTCTCTGCGCTGAATCCTGAAGTGACTCATGAAACATATTTATACCGCATCTTCTGTTTAGCTGGCGCATTTAATAAGGCACCAGAGCATACACAGTCCCAAGCGCAGAGCAGCTGAACTTACTGATGTTGACATCATTGCCGGCTTTAAAAAACAAAACAAAACAGAAAAAGGCCACTGACTCTGGGAAATAATTGAGGAGCGTGCGATGAAACGTCTCTGTAATTGTATAATCTGCGGAATGCTTCTGGGCGGTCTACACCTATAAGGAAACAAAATCTGGAGACCAACGAAGAACAGAGCCGGACATCTTTAACTACCGGATCCCAGGGAGTTGGGTTCCCCGCCTCCACCTGGACCTGTGGGGTGACGCGCCCGCTGCATTTCTGAACAGGTATTGACTTCCAACTTCAAAGTCACTAAAGATCTTTCCCAAAGACTTTTGGTGACCACAAGCCTTCAGCAGCTCCGTGGCCACCTTTGGGGAAAGCACTCTGAAATAACTTTGTTTACAAAGAATAAAAGCCTGTCTGGGCTCTTTGAGCCCTCTTTTTTTCAAAGACAGAAGGCTGTATGTCAAGGTTCTTGGGCATAAGACGTTTCCTGCTTTGTAGCTCCTTCTGGGATTCTGTAAGTGTGTGCTTTGGGCACTCCACTCACCTGTCTCCATTCCTTCACTTTTGGCTTTCTCTGCACACATTTTTGAGTTATTGTTCTACTCCATGTGGGACAGAGCCTGGCTCCTGGCACCTCAGAACACTCAGCGGGCTAGAGCTCAGTCTGTCAGAAACATAGGAGGCGATCAATGCTGATTTGCCCTTCCCACCACAGCCTCGATCCACTCGGACATTAGTCCTGGCCATCCCTATTGGTACCCGTATATGGAAGGCCAAACAGATCCTGCCGTACAAAGATAGGTTCTCCACCTTGGCCTGAAAAAAGACTCTAGGGCCACAAAGGTTGTGATCCGCTGTGCTCCTGTGTAGAGGGGGAGGGGCTGGCCATTATAGAAGCCCTCCCTGGTGAAGACAGAGCGCAGGTGACAAGAAGCCCTTCAGCTGACAACCACTAGGGAGGCTTGGTGCCCTGACCCTAACATGAAGCTGTAACTAAGTTCTCCTCACAGCAATCCTTCCCAAGTCAGAAAGCAGCAGCTGTCACCCTGCATGGTGGCTGGTGTGGGAGTATAACCCCAGCCTGCTGAAGGCTGAGGCAGGAGGATTACCATGGGTTCAAGGCCAGTCTGAGCTACACGGTGAGTTCCAAGCCACACTGAACTACACAGCACAGTCCCAACCAAAAAGAAACAAGGCGAGAAAGGCCAATGGCCCTTCTTTCTTTTCATCATTTCTCTAACCTCTTATCAACACAAAGGTTTTCAAATGGGCTGAAAGGCTGGTCACCTGGACTGAGTGACAGAAGGCCTCAATGTTTGGCTCCCTTTGTGGCCCCTGGACAGTCCCAGACCTTCCCTGATTTTCAGACTACTACAGAGCTGCTCTCTGCTCCTCTCTGCTCCTCTTGCTCCTCCTCCCCCTCCCTCTTAACTCTAAAAGCATTTTTGCCTTGGCTGTGGGTCCCCCGTGAGACACTGGGGATAAAGGGTGGGTTTTCAACCTTTGCCTATCAGGACAAGGGGAAGAAAGAGTGCAGTGGCAGAAAGATTATTAACTTTAAAATCTTCCCTCTGCCTCCAAGATGAGAATAAATGTTCCCCCAAGATTCCCTGAGACAGGCAGAGACAGCTCTTCCCCACAGGACTCTCCTGTCACCTCGGGTTTTTTTTCTTCTTTTTCTTCTTTTAATGAAATCTATGACACTCAGTCTAGGTAAAGATCTTTCCAGATGAAGCTGCTCGGCTGTGTCTGCCCAGCGACACTGTCGTGACACACAACTCAGCCGACCTGTTCCTTTGCCACTCACTGTGTTTGGTATCAGACGTCAATTGTGTCTTCATCGCCCTTGCCCTGAAAACCTCAGGAAGTTGCAGGGGATTGGCCAGCCCATGCCCCGCAGGTACAATCCCACCTGGGAGAGGAGAACTGGAGAGCACATGTCTGAGGCCTGTCAAACCCAAGGTCCCTTGCATGAGCTGCTACGAGAATGGTGACTCATAGGGAGACACATGTCCTGGTCAGCACTGCAAAGCGCAAACAGCCCCTCAGGATGTGTCACACGTCACTGGAGCAGTCATGCCACTAGAAACCTGCCCCTCCCCCCACAGCCTATGTCACAGCAGTGTCACGAGTTGCTCTGTTTGGTGTTTAGACCCATGCTATTCACTGGCATGGGACAAGAAACATTTCCTCTAATTGCTTGTCTTCCTTTACAAAAAAATAAATCAGGGTGGGGCATTGCTGAGTATTGGAATGCAGAACTCAATCATTTGGAGATTCAGCCAGGGGCCTAGACTGTGGTGCTTGCATCCAACAAGGGCATCCTGATACCAGGAGAGCTGGGGCCCCACCCCGCCCAGATGCCTGCCCTGGAAGATGAGTGCTATTTCTCTATTCAAACAACCCACCTTTATGTCCAAAGTGAAGCTGCCAAGCAGGGGCCAGTTTGGTTAGAAATAAAAATGGTTTTTAACATCAACTTAGAAACACTCTCAAAATGCATGCCACTTCCGTCAGCTGAATGGCTAATGCATTACAAGGTTTTGTGATACCCAAACCCACTGACTGTCAGAAAGATTGAAGTTCAAATCAACATGCATTTATTCTATGGTATAGCAACATGGAGAGCTGATGCCATGAATATTTCACGGTAATATTTCAATATTAAAATCCTCATATTGAGATTCTAGAGTCACATACAAATTATATTTAACCATCAAAAAATTCATTGAAGCACTTATTAGAGTATCAGTAATAATAGTCATTAAAATTTTATGATCACTTAAAAGAACACTAAATAAAGACAGTTTAGCAAATGCCCTATTTACATATTTTAACAAGACTTCCATGGTAATAGCAAAATCACATTGAATTTGAGAGTAAAATTAAACTTGCCCTCAAAAGCACAGGCACGTTGTGGATCTGCTCTGATAGGCTCGCTTGGCTTCCCCGTGGTGGGGTGGGTGGCAGTGATGTGTTTGTGCTGCTTCTGTGGAAGAGCTACAACACTGTTCAACCCCTGCCAGAGGGGCAAGGGCTCAATCGGAGAATAAAAATCAGAATACACGTGGCAGGCTATCCAGGAACTGACCTGCCATCCTGGCCTTAGTCGGTAGGTACAGTATCCTATTTCGCTCAGCTCAAAATTTACACGTATATGTCCCTAATTCTACAGCTCCATAAACTGGCAATAAGTATCTAACTGTTCCGATGCTTGCAGCATGATGCACACATCAGGAGGCTCGTTTCCTTTTCAAAATTCTACAGCATTTATGCAAGTTGTAGCCCTGAAGGATTTCAGTATTTAGTGTACTTAGTTGATTTTTCAGAGCATTTTTCAAATGCTTCAGGAAGTAGCTTTCAAACCCGTGATTCTCAAAATGCTTGCCACCACAGGGTAGAGCACATGACTACCAACATGGGTGGAGTCTGTAAGCTTGAAGGTTGGCATGATCACTGTAAGCTCAGCAGGTGTGGCTGAGCAGCTGGTTGCTAGAATTGCTCCAAGAGAGACACAGGAAGGCACTCAGAAAAGATCGGTGGCCCAAGGTAAGCCGCCCACCGCCCTGAGAAGAGCCATGCTGTCCACATGGTTGCTTTGGTTTCCTAGGGACCTGTGCTGTACTGGGAACCCACGCGCAGAACCCTGTGCGCTCTCTCAGAATGGGGGCTTGCGAGTGGGAAATTAATTTGGCATTCAGATCTACAAACTCCCAGGAGAAGCAAGACAGTTGTGCCGCCTACGTGAGAGTTTAGTCACTTTCCCTGCTTATAAAAATCTAACATTGGGGGCTGTGGAGATAGCTCAGTAGAACAAGCACTTGCCTGGCAAGTGCAAGGGCCTTAGTTCAATATCCAGTTCCACAAAAAAAAAAAAAAAAAAAAAAAAAAAATCTAACAGTGTGAAATCAAAGAGGGAAGAGACTTCCTAATGCGAGGTACATGCACTCATGTCTGCGTATGAGTATGAGGGAGGGCGATCGTATGATCAGAAATCTAGAAAGATATTAAATGTAAAACAAAATGGCAAGTTTCCAGAAAGAAAACACCATCGAAGATACTTGAGGCCACCTTTATTTCCACTGTGAATAAACTTAACCCACAAGCCTTTTTCGGTCTTTGTTCCTGCTTTCTTTCTCCAAAGAAACAGCAAGCTATGAAGTAAGGAGGTTTCTGCAAAATCCACTCGGCAGCCGCAGGACTGCTGTACTTAGGGCCACTTTTCCTGCGAAACTACAGCTCACAGCAGGCTTTTGCTGTTTTGCTGTATTCTGAAATACATGGGACCACAACAAAAGGCCACAAAATTTTCCTTTTTTTTTTTTTTTTTTGTTTGTTTTTGTATATTAGGGTAGGGTCTACAAGGTGTTCAGGGTCTCACTACACAGATCAAACTCGTAGTGATCCGCCTGTTTACAGCCTCCCAAAAGCTGGGATTACAGGTGTGCACCACCATGCAGTCTCAATTGCCATCTCAGCGCGCCCCGGGGGTGGGGCCGGCATAGTAGACCTGGGGATTGAACCCCCAGCCCCTGCGCCTGCTTGCAGGCACTTTAATCTGCTGAGCTATTTGGCTGGGTATTCACAAAAATTTTCTTGTCGTGTGCCACAGATCCTCTGAAACGTGCTTGCCTTTCCCATCATAGTTCTGAGGTTAAGATTAGACGCCAAGCCCATGGTTCACAGTCTAGACTGGTTTGTGTAGCTGAAGAGTTGGCAGGTGCCTGGGACACACCTTGAGAACTGGACAATCCGCAGGGCACGCCCAGGACCCACTTGGCCCACACAGAATTCAGCTTCCTTACAAACACTTGCTGGGCAAAATACGCCAGGGTGGTTTCACACTGAAACGCGTGTTCAGCGTGAATTAGAATCAGCCTGGGATCCAACATCCCCTGTGTCTTCATCTGTTTCCTTCCATTAATTAATTAATTAATTAATTAATTAATTTTGGTGGAACTGGGGATTGAACTCAGGCTCTTGTGCTTGCCAGGCAAGCACTTATTCTACTGAGCCATCTCCCCAACCCCCATCAATTTTAAAAATAAGAAGAACACCCTTTAATAGCGGAAGCCCTACCTCTGCCAGTGTGGAGAGGCTGAATGAGGGCCCTTCAGAACACTCCACAGCTCCCAGCAAGGAGCACTCAGCACCCACTCGGAGGGCCTGATTTCCAGCTCCGAAAGCCATCTGCTGTGTGATTCTGCGCAAACCACTTAATACATCTGTTTCCAAATTTCTCTGCCACAAAACTGGTTAAAAATAAATAATGCAGAGTGCTGCTTTGAGCTTAAAATGAACTAATCCACCCGGAGCACTCAGGACACAGGCCGAGCTCTAGCTGTGAGCCATCATTATTATCGAATCTGTGCTCGATCGGTCCCTCCACACACAGGACCAATTTGCTAGCTTAAATGCTATGCTGTCCTCAGAGAACCCCGCTTATTTACTCCTTCATTCAATAGTTCATTTTCTCAAAAGGAGTCTGGAGACAGATCTAGCAGTAAGGGACTAACAGGCCCATCAAAAGGACCAATAAAGTCAATTCTTACCAATAGATATGAATACCGTGGCCACTAACGGACCCTCCCTTCTTCTCTAATTCACCCACATTGCATATGGCACACAGGGAAAAAAAAACCATTTATCCACTTATGAATGAAAATGTGTCATTTGTATGCTATTTAACCCAGGGAGGAAAGGAAAACATTTAGAAGAATGTACATTCCTGAAAGGTGATGCATCTCCATATGCCCTGATCTTCGACCTGTATCTGTCACAATTGAGTGGAACGTATCTTCTGTTTAAACATTCTCCATTTTAGGAAAGCCATTCAAGATGGAACAGTAGTTTGAATAATGCAGCAAACGGGGCTCGGTCTCTAATCTGTTTTGGCATGAAATGACTGCTTCTCCAATCTGAGATCTGTTGCACCTTGAGGTGATATCAGTATCGGCCTCGTGTTTGGACACCAGATGTCAAGACACGGGGTATTTTCTGATGAAGAGTCCCATCCCATCTTGCTGTTGATCAGCCATGAGTATGGACAAGACCCTGGAAGCAGCCCTGGATGCACCTCCGCAGCAGAATCCTAATGTAAGTGGCACATAAGTGATATTTAGGGATAACTTTTGCTTGCTTATTCTAGACTAATGCACTCAAAGTACTACCCCGACCTACCCGACCCAAGTGGGCAAAAGTCCAACCTATTCTCCCATTTAAAGAACTTTCTTGCTTTATGTTGCATTGAAAAATTATCCCTGCTTAGCTCATAATGCTACTCAAAGAAACCTCCTGGAGATATGTGCTTAAAGGAATGCTGACAAAGAGGTGCATATATCACAGGTCATGCACTGGAATTACTGTCACCCATTCCACACATCTCATCAAAGCCAGTCGCTGGTCATAGCCCGTGTTAAGCCACTAGGTGATGGGACAGGAGAAGGAGGCAACGCGCACCCACAGCTCACGATGTGATCGTCAAGCCACGTCCCTTGAAAAGAAGGGCTCCCTCAATGATGTGCCCTCTCTGGCCATTGTGTCTTTGTCCACAGTATCTCTCCCTCATAAGTAACCAGGGCATTTGAGACACGTCACAACCACAAAAGACAAAATTCCTTCTCCAAAGTTCTCTTGGCTTTGCTATTGGGAACTGCAGACTGCCGGCATATGGGGATTAATCCATGGCAACAGATGGCTCTGCTGATCTTCTGATGAAGTGAGTATTGCTCTTTCCAACAATATTCCCAAATCCAGGCAGGTTCTGGGTCATGTGAATGCAGTCCTGGGAACATCGCACAGGTCCATGGCTTTCTCCCTGACCCCACTGTCACCTGTTGCACGTGGTCCCCTGGTTTAACATGTGGATCTCCTACACACATGTGCTCAGAGACTCCATGCCCTTCTCTCTCTGCTAGGCCATGCGGACACATGTGCACCAGCAGCTGCTGGGAGACCAGAGCCTGCGTGACATGGGATGACTCCTGGACTGGAATCCAGGCCGTGTCTTCCATCCCTATCTGCAAATCTCACCTTCGATGAAAACTTGGTCCAGTCCAATTGTTACTGACTGTCCCCTGAAATTGCTGCGTCAGGATGCCTGGGACAGCCAGTGACCACGACTCCCCCTGGGAGAGAGCCCTTCTTCCTGTCTGACTCTAAGAACTTGTCTTCATGAAGAGTAGGAATGCCACTTCTAAAGGACTTCTCTAAGTTCTCTGGTCCTCTTTAATAAACCCAGGAGTTCAACTCCAAGAGTCGGTGCCCGCTGGATTTATAAGGAAGCCCTTCCATGTACTTGGAATGGCTAGCTGTTTTCCAGGTACTTACAGATTCTTCTCAAAGGGGCCATCTTTCCTTTAGGGACACAAGCTCTACACCTGCACAGGCAAGGGTGGCCCACACATATAGTAATCTTGGGTGTTGTAACAGGTTAGGTAATGGTCAGCTTGGAGCACCCGGCTGAACTGAGTCTACGTGATTCTGGGCGTCTGCAGCCCACCTGAGGAGTGTTTTCAACAGCATAAAAAGAGAACTGGAGGGAAGACGGTGCTGTCGGTGCTCCTGGAGAAGCTAGCCTTGCTTTCCTGATATGAACTCAGCTGTTTTCATTGTCAGAGGAGCTTAGGTCCTCACTGTCGCTGAGGATGGCTGTGGTTCTCCTCGGGGGAGCTTGGTCCTTACCTTGAGCATCCTTTCCTGGCTCCAGTGCAGATCCCTCAGCCCGCTGGCACAGATCCTTCATCCCACTGGCGCAGGCTTTCTGGCTTCCATCACTGACCTTTGGGTCTTCCCAGTCAGATCCTGGACACTGACTCACATAAGACAGGGTCATGAGCTAGAGCCCTTCATCTGGACTCATGCAGGACACTGCTGTGGGCTCCAGGCCCTGAGCTGGCTTCTTTAGGTGTCTAGGGTGTGGACAGAGCTCCTACACTCCTCCGCACTTGACCTTTCGGTGACTATTATAAAATAATCCTATACCTTATATGTCCTATATTACATCTTCCCTTGCAAACCTTCACCAGAATAGGTTTAAGAAAAATACAGAACTGTAAATGCAGCTCACGGGTAGAGTCCAGACCTATTTTGCAAGAGACCAAGGCAGGTGTGTTTCTCCTTTTTACTAAACAGCACCAATAAATAACAAAGAAAAATTACATATCCTATGCACACTCATTTCGCATAACTTACTGCACATAATTGTTTTACTAATATGCCATATTCTTCATGGTGTTTTGTTTTTATAAACTAATTTATAACCTCAAAATTTCCCTGGAATTTAAGTGTATATCAGTCCCTCTGGTTACAGATTTCCTTCTTAAAATACTCTATGTTGATCTGAGCTTTCTGAAATCTCAAATATATTACTTGTGTATTCTTAAAAGAATGTCCCAGGTTTTAGGTGGAAAAAGTATTTTTTAAAGGCAGGAAACAAAGCAAGCAGGAAGATAATCTAAATACTTTCATCAGAAGGTACCATTTTAATAAATATCCATCTTTTTCTGTCCAGAAACTGAAAATATTTACTTCTATGGTCACCATTCAGTACAGCTTATTACTAAACATAACATCAATCAAAATCATTAAAGTGCCAAGGACATGCCTGTAATCCCAGTACTCAGAAGGCTGAAGCAGGACCACCAGGACTTAGAGACCAGCCTGAACTACATAGCAATCCTCCTGCCTCAGCCTCTGGAGGGCTGGATTGCAGGCATGCACCCCTACGCCTGGCAGAGGGATCACTATGTGTGACTCGAACTCTCCAAGACAAATTCAACTTCAGACCAATAATATTTGGACAAGACCTGGAACACTCTCCTCTTCCCTAAAACATGAATCATTCCTGCTACATCGTAGAAAACAGTGCAGGGAGGTTGAGGGACCCCGTGGATGCCACCAAATCCCCTAAGCAGAGGGTGCTGTGGCACCAGAATCCCCTAGAGAAAAACATTCCTGGGACCCTCAGTAGGATCTCACACGCACGCCTCGCCAGCAGGGCCGGGAGTCTGGGACTGCGCTCACTTATCAGTGCGACCCTGAAAAGCCCGAGATACTTAACAGCGTCTAATAATAGCAGACAGTTCACAGCAGAAATGATGCCAGGCCTCTAAGAAATCTGCCAAACCTTCCCGGAGGTGTAAAAACAGTGACCTACAGGAAGCTGTGGTCGTGACCCTGAGATCCCAGAGTCACTCTCAAAGCGTCACGGGACACATGATTACAGCTGATCAAAACATCTTTATGTCTCATCTGCAGCAGACAGAATACTCTGGAATGGGCACGCAGCATGCCTGCCTTCATCCGACAGGAAATCTGCACGAGCAAGAAGGAAAAGTGGGTGCTTTTCAGGCAAGGCTCTCCATGAATTCATAGAGCACCTAGCTCTTACCTCTGTGCAGGGCGCCAAGTCAGTATCCTCACTGTGAACTTTCTTACCCAAATTCCAGCTGCATGTTTTTAGTTTTGACAGAGTCTTACTACGTAGTTGAGGCTGATCTTGAACTTATAAAGATCCTCCCGCCTCAGCCTCCCAAGTGCTGGGGTGATAGGTGTGCACACTATGTCCAGCTGGCTCATGCTGGAATTGACTTTGATTTGGACAGCCCATTACTGCCTACACCCCAGCACACCTTCACTAAGCTCACGATGATCCACGCTCCCCATCAGGAGCGACACCAGGACCCATCAACCCCTGCTCTGCTTCTTTTAGAGAACCCCACACTGGGTTAGAGCTGTGGCCCCAAGTCTAGGTGACCATACCTAGTTTTACCCTCCCAGTCAGGATGTGTGTGTGTGTGTGTGTGTGTGTGTGTG
>NW_004524593.1:18204971-18219001 GCF_000260255.1 Octodon degus
GAGAGAGAGAGAGAGAGAGAGAGAGAGAGAGAGAGAGAGAGAGAATGAGAATGTGTTACTCAAATTGAACCCAGGGCCTTTGCACTAAGCTACTTTTATCCCCAGATCTGTATTACTTTTTATTTTGAGACTGGGTCTCATTAAGTTACAGAGTTGTCCAGGCTGGGTTCAAACTTGTGATCCTCCTGCCTCAGCTTCTCAGAGTGCTTCAATGACAGGAACGCACCACCGCATCCCAGTATCAAAGACAAATGGAAGGAAAAGAAGAAAGGGAGGGAGGGACTGAGGGAGGGAGGGAATGAGGGAAGGAATGAGGAAAGGAATGAAGGAGGGAGGGAGGGAGGGAGGAAGGAAGGAAAAGTATGAATGAACTAAATGGACTTCTGTGTACACATATGCAAGAAAATGCTCAGAAGAGTGTGTGTCACGGTAAGTAGTAATCAACGTAGCATGAGCACCTCTTCAGCCCCGCTTCTCACTCCTGCTCTTCCCTCACTCCCACACGCTTACCCTTCCACCGCTGTCTCTCCCCCACACACCCAAGCTAAGATGGCGGCAAGCCCTCCACTGGGGTCATTCCCTCAGGAGCGCCTCACGCTCCTCACAGTGTCATTGCCTGATTTCTGCCCATTCCATTTTCAGAATCTGTTCCTGTTGAATTAGCCTCGCCCTCCTTGTTGCTAAACCCAAAGACCTTTGATCTATTTCAACTGACCCTCCCACATCTTTCCCACATCTTTCCACTTTTCAACTACCTTTTCTCCCAACTTCCTTGGTCTCTGTGGCCCACATTCTCTGGGTTTTTTCTTCTGTTTTCATCTCCATCCCTTTTACTTTATTCATCTCCTTTAGATCCTACCTCCTGTGTTCCTGAACTCACTACTCATCTCATTATTGAACAAATACCCCCACAGCTTCTGCTACCATCCATTGAGCAACAGTGCCATGGTTTCTCCCAGCATGCACTCTGCCTAGGGTATATGGCGGTCCATACATAGACGTCCCTGCTCACCCAGCCTGACTCAACGCAGTGTCACAGATAAACGCATGCCTCGCCCCCTCTGACCTAATCCTGCCCGTCTTGGATTCCTAGAGACATGTGGTGCAGTACCACCAAGCCGAACTATCATTCTCATTGCATAATGTGGACTCTCATTAAAGCTATAGTCTTAAAAATATGTTGAAATTCATGACCAACTTTCATGGCAATATAATGTGTGAAGAGAAAGAAGAAAGATTGAGGAATTCAGAAGGCTACCCTCTCCAGTGCGGAAGAACGGTTGATACCTAGGCATATAATCAGGAAAAAAATGGGCCTGACAATGCTCAGCCTTGTTTATAGAGAAACAGATATTTAAAAATTCAGAGTGCTGTTTACATCATATCAAGAGCCATTAAACTATGCATATTGCTTGGACCAGTTTCCCTGACTTTATGAATTTATCATAAGGAAATTATTCAAAAGAGATTATGCTACAAATATATCTAACATAATCTCATTTTAAATGTAAAAATCCAGAAAATATAAATGTTTACAGGGATTAAGCAGTTAAGGGAATTATGGCATTAATTTTAATGGCACCGCATTTAAAAAATACAAAAGTACATGTAAGAAATAATTTGGACTCTATGACTATGCCTGTGAATTATATGTATGACTAAAAAGATCACAAAATAAAAGGAAAAGCCAGATCTGCTACAAATTCACTTTCAAAATGGAAAAGATTGAAAAAGGAGCATGACACCAGGAGAGAAATTAGTTTTCTGATATCTAATTATGTATTAAAGGTTGCTAAAATTAAAGAGAATGCAGTGTTTTTGGAATCCAAAATGACTAATGGTGGCCTAAAGGGATGGGTCACTGAGCAGCTATTATAGACTCAGGCCTTTGAAACACTGTATCTTTAGCTTCACAACCACTTTGCAAAGCATGGACGGTCATCCTATTGTTTTCATGTAAAGGCTTTCTAGCTCAGAGAAGCAAAAGGGTTTCCCGGGGCTCTATGCCACTAAATGGGGCAAAGTCAAACCTGAGACCTCTGGGGTCCCCTAAAACCTTTCTAATGCCACATTCCCCAGATTTCAAAAAGCAATCCAAATGAATGAAGGTGGGGGAGAGCAAGGGAAAGAATTCAAAAGAGAGAGCTGATTAATGAGAAGTATATCCCAAATCTGCTGCAGTTTAGAAAAGATCTCAGAGTACCAAGTATCATCCAAACTATCTTAACTATCTTGCTCTTCCTAGGAAAAATGGCTATGGTTGGCACAGCATCAAAATATATGGTGAATTTTTAAAGTTTAAAAAAACTTATTATGGTTAAAAAAAAAAAAATCCACATGGTCCTGAATCACCCTCCAAAAGCTCCCGATTGCACTCATCCCATAATTCTTGCCACTTTCTGCAGCAGTTCAGGAAGTCCCCTCTCATGAGTGTCTTCATGAGGTGTGATCAAAAATGGCAAATCCTCTGGTGATGCCGCCCAATGGAAAGCGACTTCATAAGGACACTATGGTGCTTCCGTGACTGCATTCATGGGTTCTGACCCCATACAGCTGTGCCTCTTCCTCCAAGCCCAAGTGACCATGAAATGGTAACATTTTGAGTCAATTCAGGATGTCGAGTAAGCCCTGACCACGCAGCTAAACACACTCATGTGGCCAAACAGCCATGTCCTCAGGATAATGACCCTGGGACAGTGGCCCCTGACTTCCAGGCTCCCTGCCCACCCTGCACACTCTGCACCTTGCTGACTGTGGAGGCAGCTGTCACCCAGGCCTGTACTGCTTACTTGTGTCAGCTAATGTAGCCACCTGTGACAGCCAGGAGCCCCAGATGCTGACTGCGTGAGACCACTATGACTGCAAAAGTCATGCCCTGTCACTGCTGTTCCCCTTTCCTGTTTCCACCAACAAAGGGTGGCATGAATCAAAATAAACTACAAAGTCATAAAAACAGATCTGTACACTTAACTAAAAATCAAATTTTTGGTCTCAGGTAAATCGTACCCAGAGTGCTAGGATAATGGATCCAGGAAACTAAACGGGCATTGTACTCAGTCTTTAAGAAATCACAGGAACCTGGAATCCCAGGACTCTGGGAGGGCAAGGCAGGAGGATGGAAAGTTTGAGCCCAGGCTAGACAACCTGATGACGGCACAGATTCTGTCCCAAAATAGAAAATAAAAATCAGGCTGGGGTGTGGCTCAGTGGGAAGGCCCTGGGTTTAATCCTTTGTGTGTGTGTGTGTGTGTGTGTGTGAGAGAGAGAGAGAGAGAGAGAGAGAGAGAGAGAGAGAGAGAGAGAAAACAGAGAGAAACTGACAAGCCCAAGACAACAATGTCTAGATAATCTAGGAGAGGGGAGAGATTTCACAAAGCGTGGCTCCTATGTGTGTCCCTCACAAAGTTTTAGTAGGAATACAGTTCAGAAACACACGGAACTCACACCAGTTCAGAAGAACTGGGAGGCTGAAGGCTGCAGACCTTGGCAACCTCCCAGCCTGTGCTGCGACCACTCTCAAATGATGGGAATTAATATATTTATATTTAAATTAATACATTTTCTGGGAAGATGGAGCCCAGGGGTGGACCACAAATGTCCACAGTGGGTCCTGCTCAGCGCTGGCTCCAGTGACACAAAGACGAAGAGCGCAAATGCATTAGATGACAACTCCACCCCAGAAAATGTAGACCACTTACGTGGGACCACACAAGGACCCCGTCCAAGAAGACTGTCTTGAAATATAATCAGGCTAAGTGTAAAATTCAAGATTACGCTGAGAAATCAATTAGGTGAGTAAAGAGAAAGAGTCAAACTGGATAATAACTCATTAATTATTCATGAAAAAACATCCTGGGATTGGAGCTGCATGAACCATACAGGAAGGACTCTTGTCATATTAAGAGGAAGGAAAACATTGGGTGGACAACATTTAGGGCTAAAAGCACGACTTTGCACAGGGCTGAGAATGAGGTTTTATAAAAGGACATTGGTTAATTAAAAAATAAAGCAGCTGGCAGGTCATTTTACAGAAAAACTG
Source organism: Octodon degus (assembly GCF_000260255.1). Lineage (NCBI taxonomy): Eukaryota > Metazoa > Chordata > Mammalia > Rodentia > Octodontidae > Octodon > Octodon degus. Next base: position 18,209,011 of record NW_004524593.1, read on the forward strand.
GCAACGGACAACAAGTGAGCAATTTCTTATGCTCCCAGCAGTCTTGTACGCTGATGCAGAAAATAACAAAAATAACAACAACAACAAATGACAATCAGCACTGTCCCTAGGTTCATTCCACTGAACTAAGCCATGTCCCCGCCCTAATGGAGACTGAACCTGGAGCTACACCCAACACCGCTCAGTTTTCATTATTTTATTTTGAGACAGGGTCAAGCTGCTGGTGCGGGGGTGGGGTGGGAATGGATTTGAGCCCCCCTCGTCTCAGCCTTCCAGGGGGCTGGGGTTACAGGAGTGCATCACCACACCCATCCAGGCCTGTTCTGTGATATCATTGTGCAAGGTGGCCTCCAGAACCTGGTACATAAGAAAAAGAAGCAGTCTGGGGTCCCCAATGTCTACGGAAGAGCAAGAAACTTCAAGAGAAGATTTCTAATCCATTTCCACACCCTGGTTCCCAAATCCGAATCGCGTGGTCCAGGCATCTCTGAGGGTGGGATTCTTGTGGAAGACCTCCTGTTTTCCACTCCTCCCAAGCCTTTCTGTCTCAGCACTGCCCCTGTCCTGGACCCTCCACCCGAGGGCACAGGGCACTCTGTTCTCCATCTTCTGCCCCACACAGCTCCTCCTGCTGCATCCCACTTACACCCTGCTCCATCTAGTGGAGCAGAATTTATCCATCTAGTGCAGGTTTAGGAAATCTGAGCACTCCGGAGGCTGACGCAGGAGGATTGGAGCAGGTGGGAGGCCAGGCTGGGCACCATAGTGAGACTCCAACTCAAAAAATAAATAAGTAAAAGCAAAATGAAAATGGAAATAAACAATAAAAGAAATAAACATGGGGGGACAAAATTTACATGCAGCTGTACAGACACCTACTGAATCAATCCCATTTCTCATATACCTGGACAGAAACCCAGAATTCTGATTGTCTATTTACACCAAGTAAAAACACAGGCAGTCCACTAGCAACCTGGGAGTGAGGGTCAGTGAGGGCGACTCTATCAAGAAATAAAAGGCAAATAATGGCTTTCTCTGTTTCGGATGCTTCTTAGCACACCCTGTTAACATAAATTATTATCTGATAATTATGTAGCAGACTGTAGGAATGATTTAGAAGGGGCTTAAAAGGCTAGGAAAGTGAAGACATTCCCAAATTTGCCGCTTTCCACCCATGGACAGTGAGGTGCGCCTGGAGTCGTGGGTCCCCCCACCCCAGGATATGATGCAGCTGGCCATGTGGCTGGAGCACACAGTGTCTCTCTAAGGAGAATGTGGCTTTACAGCATTTGTAGGCTGGGAAGTGTACAAAGCACCCAGAGCCTGGCTGCAAGCTCTAATGGGTCTGGGTGTGAAACCCTCCCAATTGGAGCGATGGATGCAGAGCTGGAGAAGACCTGAGTCCACACTATGAATGCTGATTTCTGCCTGCGCCACCCTTGTTCCGAACACTCTGGAACCCTAAGGATGGTGTCAGGACTCCCCTAACCCAGCCTAAAGGACCCCAGCTGAAGGCTAGCTGGGGCTGACTGACTGGAGCTTCACTTCTGAGGTTCGGGTGTGCATGGATGAGCACAGCCCTGGATACTCCCATCCTAGGAATCACAGTCGTCATGTGCATAGGACATTGGGGGCCACAAGCTTAGAAGCTGGGGAGCGAAGGCAAGAAATGCATCCCAGAAGTCATGACAGGTCCATCGACTCTCACTCCCACTCTGTCACACATTCAGCAATCAAATCTGATCCAAAACAGGAGAGATCAGTGTTCAGAAACTCCTTACTGGCCTAGAGTACCATGTAGCCAAGGGTTGAGTGGGACACAGCCTTAGGCCCCTCAGCTAGAGAAATTTAATGACTGTTGCCCAGCCTGGGCAGGGGAGCGATTCAGCGGGAATGAAACAGGGCTGGACCTCAGTACAAGGGCCCTGAGCTCAATGCCTAGAGTCCCCAAAAGTTAGATGTCAGATAATGCTGCTGCGGCATAGGCGGAGAGAAGACACCCTGGGGGGAGCAAATGGAAAGCACAGCTTCTGCATCAAAGCAGAACGAACTAACTCTGGAAGACAAGAATCTCCCCGTTGGACTTCTCAGCTCCGAGACCCAAGTCACTCCTGGGGGAGAACATGGCCCTTCCATGGATATGCTAACTTGTTTTTCACCATAGTGGAGTCTAGTCAAGTGTGTAAATGCTGCAGTACACCAAATGGCAGAGGAGAATTACTGTTCCACGTGGCTTCTTGAAGGGTCTTTCCCCCCAGGAAGACAAGGGTCATTAGAAACAGCTACGTAAAGTCCAGGAACGCAGGCTTCGGGCTGCACTGAAGGCTATGGTGGTGATCGCATTGGACGCCCCTGGGGTGGAGACATGGACAACCCCCAAGCCTTGCCCTCTGTCACCAGCCTCACACAGCAACTAAAAACTACAAACACACCACTTTTCATCACTTGTGGTCATCTGTGCTGTAGTGAGTTCATTCTTGGACATTTTTTTTAGCAAAATAGAAGACTACATGCACAGTTTTGGAGGGCAACGGCTTCCCAACATGACACACAAAAACGAACACTCCAACACCACCAAGAGGAGCCCAAGTGGCAAAGCCACTGGAAACACTGTGTTTTTGACCATGAAGTTGTGGTAGCCACTTTTTCAAGCACATGAAATCCTTGGTCCTCTGTCTAGACCTCAGTGCCCTGCATCGTGAAGACAGGGTATCACCTCTTATTTGTCTCTTCCTACATGTGAGGACCACTGAATCACATGGAGACTTTGGGAGTCTCTTCTACCTGCCCGTCAAACTTCATGTCAGCATTTATTTTCTTTTTTAACTCTTAGTAAAACTAACACACACACATAACTAAATGTTATAGCAAAAGGCCTCAACCTCTGCCAGATTTCAGCTGGGAACACATTTTTACGGCCAGCTAATAAACCTGCTGAAAACAGGGCTGATAATGGAGACCAGTCCAGAGCCCTTAACTACAGTGTGCGCGGCTATAATAAAAAGAATTAATGTAGTCAATTTGTACTACTGTTCTTGGAACAAAAAACCCTATTTCAACCGGAGTCTTTTCAACAGCTGATTGGCAGGACTGTCCATTTCCCCTCTGCAGGGCTGTCAGGAGGCTTCAACATGATAATGAGCCTGTCACCATATTCAAATAGCCCCGTGACAGCATGTTTTGTGAGTGTGACGTCCACTGCAAAGGGTCTGTCAAAAGCACCTTTCAGAAAATGAAAAGAGAACGCTTTCCCGACGATAAACCTAATTTCTCTATAGATAAAAGAGTGAGATTTTTCATCAGATTTTGTCAATGTTGTGTTGCATTTATCCCTTCAAATGTTCCTGTTTGCTTTTTTTTAAAAAAAAAAAATTATATATATATTTTTTTTGAAACATAAATTTAGACCTGTGAGGGACAGTGAAGAAAAGTGAAGATGAAACCTCTCTTGCTCTAGGAAGTCGGAGCCATTAGGGCCCTAGAGAGGAAGAGAAGAAATTTTCATACTTTTTCTGTCACATTAAAACTGGCAAGGAGTGAAAGGCTACTTTTCTCCCAGCTGTCCAAGGAGTGCCCACGTGTGGGACTCAGGTTCCTTCCCCAAGACGAACAGTACCCCAGAAAGCACCCACAGGAAGTGGCTCCCTCCAAACTCTGTCTCTACAGGGTCACTTCCTGGGGGCATAGGAAGTGCTGCGACCACATCAGCGGTGGAGGAGGGCTTTGTCCAGGCCCTGAGGCTGCTTCGGACCTCTTACCTCTTCTCCACGGGGCAAGTGTGTTTGGTCGCATGTCAGCACACTAAAGAATTCTCTGTGTACTTAAGATGTTTGAAAGTACTATGGCAGAGGGAAAAAATAATTTTCTTTAGCTATCAAGAATTTTGGAGACTGGGCGTGGTGGCACACACTTGTAATCCCAGCGCTTGGGAGGCTGAAAACAGGGGCATCACTATGAGTCTAATCTGTGCAGTGAGACCCTGGACTACATAGCAAAAAAAAAAATCCACAAAAAAAAAAAAAAAAAAAAAAAAAAAAAAAAAAAAAAAAAGAATTTTGTTAGAAAAGCCCAGCTTCTCCACAGTCGTATTTCTCTGTTTATCCCCTACAATAGATCAAACTTCAGTGTGTTCTTCATTAATATAAAACCTATTTTAGCCATTTTCTCAAAGGAGTGGATGTATGTACATATGTACTTATTTATAAAATACATTTACATACATACATGTGTATGTGATATATATTATATAAATACACATACATAGATTGTATACAAAGTATATGTGCATAGGAACATATACACACACAAGCGAGTGCAATGAACATGAGTGTCTAGGCTTTGGCAAGGTCGGCTTGGATTTTAATGAAATTCACCCACTAGAACCCAAGAAAGAGTAGATGCTCTCTGGCTTTGGCAGTGGAAGAGGCAGAGAGAACATCAGGGCGAGGACACAGGGGACAGGGGCAGGGACCAGCAGAGGATCACCAGGCTCACATCCACAGGGGCCTGAAGGCTCCTGGAGTAAATACACACATGCAGGAGGGTCCTGGAGGCTTTGAAGAAGAAGAAAACACATAGAAAGCAGTGGAAACCCAGTGCCTATGTGTGCTTCAGCTTGGTGACAATGCCAGGACTCTGCGATTTGGGAAATATAGGGATGCCGGCCAGCGTCCCACTAGCATGTGATTTAATTCACCTATTTATATTATGCTGTATCCAAATATTGTACAGAAAATACCATAAAGTAGAATATCACTGCCCTGGCCGTAGCCAGTGGCTCCACACCCCCGCCCTCTTCAGCAGCAGGAGAAGCCCCCAAATCCTCACTACCTGGTATGGGAATCACAGCCCTGGCTGCTTCTCCTCTGAGTTATGAAAATGTGAAAAATGGGTCTATGGAATGGGCTGGCCAACTGCAGAAAATGATGATTCTGAATTTTCAGGTGTATCTTCAATACATAAAGTTGGCATGGCTAGAGCATTTTCTCAATGCAAAATTAATATGTGGAGGACACAGAATCTCTGTCTTTGCTATACACGGTATACTGCAGAGAGAGGATTAAATTCATGACACAAAAGAGATTCTTTAAAAGTTGGAGTCATCCTTACTAGTCAAAAAAAAAAAGCAAAGCTAAAATTACAGAAGAGTTTCCAGTTCTATTGCTTGTTCTAATGCCAGAGGAAGAAAACACAGGAAAAAAAAAATTAGAAAAAGGAGAACTCCCCACTATGAGGGAAGCCAGCTCCGGAGGGCAAGGCAGAAGCCGCTTCGGGCCTGCCGTCTCCATGGCTGAGTCCCGCTCCTCCGTCGGGAGGAGACTGTTACAGCAGAGCTGTGGCCAGCTGGCCCTATTCTGCCCATTCCCCTAAATGTTTGAATCACTGGTATATTTGGGATTTTTTTTTTAAAATGAGATCTCAGACTGAGCCATCAGCAACATACAAAGCAAATTCCAGAATCTTGAAGACTTTCATTGTCTCTGAAAGTCACTGTCACCCCCGTAATCCCCTCATTAAAGCTGAAGAAATGCTGGGATGGCATTAAAATGAATGCAAGCCATTTGCAGCAATCTTCCGCTCACAACACCTCCAAATGAAGGCAGGCACATTGCATAATCCAGGCGGCGAGAGCTCCTGACAGGTGGATGATTTATGCTCATAGTCAGAAGAATCGGAGGGCCTGCTGTGGAGACAGCAGGAGCAAGGCGGCGGCGAGACAGATGCTCTCCGTGGGCTTGCCGGGCTGGCAGGCTCCAGCTAGCTCAGGTGCAACCTGGACACCTTAGGTGCTGAACCCCCACCGCCTGCATTCCGACGCCTGCATGCACCCTGTGCTGGGCAACATTCTATGCAGCTCACACAACGAATAAAGCAAAAGCATTGGATCTAGGCAAGTTGGGTGTGCACCTGCACGCCCCTCTCACACCCATGCGCAGGTTTACACACACGTGCCCCAGCACAGACGTGCAAGGAAGCCTCAGTGATGATCCCAATGAAGGTGTGAGTATTCCACACTTTCAGAACCCTGGGCTCTCTAGAGGTGCGCAGCCCAGGGCCCGGCGGGCGGGAGAGCGACACGCCTTCCTAACACTGGATCGATGGTTAAGATTGCTCCATGGGGTTAGGAGACGCACACCTCAGCAGAAAACCGGCATTCCTGTCAATTATATTAATTATTTTTCAGATACATGACGTGCTTTCCTGACACTTGAGTCTGAGGAAGCATTTGAATATTTGAGAGAGAAATGAATAAGGGGTGGAGAAAAAAAAGACTCCCCAGTGGGCTCAGCGGCTTTGAAATCAATCTTTAAACTAGTTTTCCAGAATTCCTTCCCATGTCTCAGACAATAACAACCTGGTAAAGATTATGGTATTGGTTAAAAGGGTAGATAAACCTAATTGTGGCTATTGACGACAAATTACTGCTACGCCGATCTCTAACAGAAAGGATTAGTTAGCAGTTTGCTGAGAGCAGAAATTCAGTTCCAAGATCTGCATAGAGCTACAGAGATCTAATTTTATGGCGCAGCGCAGGACCTCGGAGGCACAGGGCTGGCTGGGGGCGGCGTGAAAGGAACGAACGTCCAGACAGGGACGATTCGAGTTCTCTGGGCTGAGTGTCTACCCTTACAACTCCTGCATAAGGTCAGAGGAGAGCTGCCGAGGAGAATTAGAGACAAGCCAGCCCTTTAATTAGGGAACAGCATTCAAAGCCTTGCCAATTCCCAAGCAGCCACGCTGCAGAGCAAGACGACCTGGGGTTCTGCGGGAAAGGTGGGCGGCTGGCTTTTCTCTCAGCGTTCCTGCTCCTCTGCGAGGGAAGTTTTGAAATGAACAAAACGGACGAGACTGTAAGTCCTTCAGATGCCTCCAGACTTCACAGCACTCCCCAGGGGAAACACTCAAGCAATCTGAAGTCTTCCCAAACTGCATCCAAATCCTTTTTCTAACTTCATTAAGCCCCAGTACTTAAAAATCGTTCATAGCAAGTACTTTAATTAGAGACGAACTTGTGCAGGCAGCATCCACACAAGGCTGTGGGGGACAGTCTCTGACTCACAAAGCCAGCAGCCAAGGGATGACACGGACAGTGACTCAGGTCCTTCTCCCCAAAGGAAAGTGGGGGTGCAGGCGGGCTGCAGACGTCCCTCTCTCCCCATGGCTTCTGGCGAGTGGAAGCCTAGCTCCTTTTCTGTTTTTGCTTCCTGTGCTCCTCCTCCTCCTCCTTTGCCATGAGGCCGGTCCATGGCCACACAGCAGCCAGGTGACACCTGGACACTGAGACACCAATCGTGGTCTGGCTTCTAGCATCACTCGTGGGTGGTCAGGGTCCAGGGAGAGGATGGAGGGAGAGCCAGGAGCAGGAAGCAAGGCTGTGGTCACTCAGCCTCTTACCCTCTCTCCCCCCTGGCTGGGAGACACAGGTTCCAAGCCACCTGCAGCTTGAAACCCCAAGTGTCAGGGACAGAAAGCAGTGACAGTGAGAGAGTTTGCAGGAGCCAGGGTCCCAGCTGAAGGACAAAGTGCTTTTTCACAATGTCACCTAGGTTTTTCCTCTTGCTAGACCCAAATGAGCAGGATAGCAAGTGCAAAGGAATGGAAGATGTCACCAACGGCACCTTGGGCAAACTCAGCAATGCCAGGTGAGAAGTGACCCTGGGCGCGCACGGTCCTTTGCTTCTGGTCTGTGACAGACTTGCTTTTGTGTTCCCCTATGATTCACCCAGGGGTCCCTATAACCCTGGCAGCTCCTGCTGACCCTGCCTGTCACCTTCAGATCTCCCACACACCAGACAGGGTCGGAGGCTGGAGTCACACAGAGCTTTGTTGGGGACCTCTGACCTCCATGAGGCAGACAGAAAGCACCGCAACGACAGCTCAAGGCTGCTGTGAATCCAGCACTCAGTCATTTTTTTTTTTTTTTTTTTTTTTTTCAAGGGGAAAAATAAACCAGGAAGATATTTGAGACAAAGCAGGACTCATCTGTCTCTGGTGCAGGTAGGTAACAGACCGAGGCAGCAGGGCAAGAAAAACATAAGGACAACATCTCACATTTACTGGGGTCTTCCTTTTCTCAGATCTTGTGCTAAGAACTTTAAATTTTTTTATTTTGTTGTTTGGTGTATTGAGACAGAGCTTTCCAGCGTAGTGCAGGCCGGCCTCACACGCAAAGCAATCTTCCTGCCTCAGCCTCCTACAGGCTGGGATTGTGCTTGTGTGCCACCATGCCTGGCTAAGCACTTTGTTTCTTATTTATTTATTTATCTATTTGGTACAGGGTCTCACTACGCAGCTCAGACTCACAGTGATCCTCCTGTCTCAGCCTCCCCAGTGCTGGGATTACAGGCATGTGCCACTATGCCTGGTTTCAGAGGTCTGCATGGCATGACCTGGGTTCCAAGGCCAGCATGGCGTATGGGACTAGGGAACAAACCTTAGGCCTTGCACTTGCCAGGCGGGGGCTGAGACTGCTGAGCTATCAACCCAGCCCCTCTAAGCCCTTTAAATACATCACTTTATATAATCTACAGTAAACTCTGTGGAACAGCCCTTATTACTAACACCACTTTCTGAGGAAGAAACTCAGCCACAATAAACTTGTTGCTAATTGGCGATGTACTAACTGGATTATTACCAGATATCATGACTTTCATACCGTGCTGCCTAGGATGCCATGTGTCTCATGCCATTGCACACGTATTCCCTCCACTTTTCAAGTATATCAAAAAGCTCTGGCTTTGTCAGATCTCACACTCCCTCCTAGAGTGCTGCAACAGCAGGGGACGTGAAGGGTCAATTGCTCTGCCCCTTTCTCCCTCAGCCTGGAGTTTCCTTCCAGTACCCAACCCTGAAGAAAAATAGAGGCAGAACCTGCAGAGAAAGAGCAGGGCCTCGATGCCATGGTGCTTCCTGCTGGGAGACGTTTTACCCACGGTTCATTCTTTCTGGGACTGAAAAGAGAGCTGGCGAGGGCGGAGGTCCCAGCCCCCGGCGCTGGCTCCGGGCCCCTCTGCTCGTCTCTGATGTGCAGATATCTGTGTTCTCCCAGGACGACTTAAAAGTTCTGCTGGCTGGAGCTCTGGCTGCTTTTGGATTGCAGTGAAAATCGAAACACTCACCGAGGCGGCTAGTTAGATTCTCTAACTGCACGGTAAGTAAGAAAGGTGAGGGAGGAACGAATTCCTAGCTTTATAAGCTCAGGAACTTTCAAAGAGGCCAATTCCCAAGTGGTATTAAAATAGAAATAGAATTACTCACAAAAGCTAGGGGATTTTGTTCTTTCCTACCTTAACAAAACTTCTGATAGATTTTTGTCTGCTGGAGCACATAACCAAATAGTGAAAGATTTGTGAGCTAACTGGGAGATTCTCTGACATTTCTTAGGCACACAAAGTTGGAATTGAATTTCTGTTCCTTTTACTTTGTCTCCATTAGGGAAGTGTTATTTTTTCTACACTGCCCCTTCCAGTTCCTAAGGAATGACTTTGCAGGAGGCCCACAGAGACCCAGAATTGTTGAGAAATCCACTGGTCCACAGACCACAAATATGGACCTGTTAACCAACAGCAAAGAAGGAAAAGGATGGAACACACCAAAAATGAAATCAGATAATGACCCCAGCAGCCTCCCAGGGACAGACGCCAGGCCCTGGAAGAGTCTCTCTGGCTGAACAACAAGCAGTGATAGTCGACATGGGAGGGCTGCTGTTCAGCGGTGTGAGTAGGTCCCGCCTCAACAAACCGTTGCTAAGAAAGGGGAGAAATACGCTACAGAGACTTCGAGAAACAAGGAGCAGGTTCTGTGCTGAGCAGTCTTGGGGGAAATTGGGCCATTTCTGCCTGATGGGCCCATTTTAGTGTCCACACAAAGAATTGTTCCGGAATTGGGGACAGCCTCGTCATCAAAAGCCATTCCTGGGAGTCAAGACTGCCAGGGTTGGGGACAGCAGCTTCTACGTGACTTCAGTAAAACCTCACCATTGACACCGGCC
>NW_004524593.1:18219846-18234880 GCF_000260255.1 Octodon degus
TGAAGGACAAAAATAAATACAGCCCATTTGCAAGTAGCTCATATGTACTCCACAAATCATATTAAGAACAGAATTCTAAAAATTAACATTACTTGGCGTTTGAGAACTACTTTGTAAGAGGTACTATATCAAGAATATTACACACATTATCCCATTTAGGCATCAAAAAAAATCCTGTAATGTATGTACATGATGCAATAAAAATATGATTAATAATATAACTCAGCACACTCCCTTCCAACTGCATAATACAGTGGGCTGTTACACTGTCAATGTTTAAATTTTAAAAATTATTACAATAAAAGGCGCGCTGCTATTAGCCCTCCTTAAAGTCCTCTCTGTTGGCTGGGGAGATGGCTCAGCCATCTAAGAGCCTGCCTAGCAAATGCGAGGACCCAGGTTCCATCCCTGGTACCGTATGTCCTGCCGAGCCGGCTGCTGACACCGGGCGTGGTGGCGCACACCTGCAGTCCCAGCGCTGGGGAGGCTGAGGCAGGAGGATCACTATGAGTCACAGCTGCAGAGCAAGACACTGTACCAAATACATAAATAAAAGATTTTTTAAAAAATCCTCCCTGCTTCCTCAAACACATGGTCTGCCTATTCTTGTTAAGGGCTTGATTGTATCTTCCAGAAGCAGCCACAAAAGTGGACTCCAGAACTGCTTCGAAAGGTGCTGAGAACAGCGGAGGGTTGTTTCCAAGGCGAGGAGGAAGGTTTTCAGGGCGCTAAGGGCAGAGCGGCTTTTCCGTAACGTGTCTAAAGTCTACACACGCATTTGCTCACTTCCAGCTCCCAGGCGAGGCCGGGAGGCTGAGCTGATGTGCTGGAGACAGCGTGCTCCCGAGGCAAGCAGAGAGGCTGCCCCGCAGCGCAGTGGGCGGCCCTGCACCCTGGGGAGCCATTCAATTTAATCAAAATTAAAGAAATTAAAAGCTGAATGGCCCACTCGTATTAGGCACACTTCAAGGGCTCAATCTATAGTCACAGACCCCCTGGGTCCCCAAAGCCCCTGCCGCTATCTGTGTCTCTGCTTCCCACTCAGGAAAACATGAAGGCCAGGCTGAGCCGGAATAAGCAGGATCCAAGCGCTGAACTCTAGAAATGGGTGAGACCTGCGTAAGGTTCTGTCGTTGGGGTTATGCAAGATTATCCCCTCTGCCAGGGCAGGACTCGCTCTTCACAGCCTGTCTATGTATGTCTTTTTTTCTTTCTCATTCTTCTTTTTCTTTCTTTCAAAGGGGGCATCACTCTGTTGCCCAGGCTGATCCACAACTCATGAGTTCAAGGAATCTTCCTTCCTCAGCCTCCGAGCTACCTGGAACCAAACACATGTGCCACCACACCCAGCTTCACCTTTTCAGCTCTCAATCTCTAGCACTTAATAAAATCAGTGGAATGAAGCCAGCCTTCGACATGTACCTGTAGAGTGGGCATGTGAAGGGTGAGTGAATCAAAGGAGATGAACTTACTCCTGCATACTACTTGGTCTGCCAGAAAGATGGGAAACAGCTCCCAGCAGAAGTGATCTCTCCCCACCTCTAGGCCAAGTGGAGAATGGAGCACATCTGTGGGGTAGAGGATGGAAATATTTACACAGATTGAACCATGAGGCAAGGATCCAGATTCCTTCCAAATATTTCCAAATTATGTATGGATAGATAATAACCTAAGACTGGCTAAGGTCAGGGTCATCACCATTTAATTGGTCTTGAATATGCTAATGATCATGATAATGTTGGGGCCCATGAGGCTTAATAGGGCTGGAAATAAATGTCTTTAGGAGCACAGGGGTAGCCATGGGTCAGGAGAGAAGACCAAGGAGCTCGTAACATGCGGAGTCACCTAGTGGCAACCCAGGTGAGGGGGAATGGAATGACTCTGGTTTTGGAGGAAACCATCATAATGAAAAAACAAAATCAAAGGGGGATGGACAGGTATGGCAGGAAGCTATGTGTGCCCCAAAGGCTGCAAGGTTGGGAGCAGCTTGGATGACACACATTAACCTGACAGACCTGGGAGGAGCCATTTGGGAAGAGCTCTGGTCCTCAAGGCCAGGACTTCTGCTGCTGAGAACGGGGTGGGGGTGGCAGGCAAGGCAGGCTGGGCTTCCTGAGGGCAGCTGGGGATCTGAATTTGAAGCAAGATGCCAAAGTGGGAAGCGAAACAGAAACCAGATCTGAGGCGAGCATGCGCGAAGCTGAGCCGGGTGGTAAATGTGACCTCAGCGCTCCACACTGAGTTTTTAGCCCCCTACGTTTTCCCAAGGTACCCAAGCGGCCTAGTCATCAGGGGTCCAGGCTCTGAAAATTAGGACTCGGAGGCTATGGAGAAAAGACTTAGCAGATGCAAATATAACGCTCGAGAAAAAATAGGGAAGAGACTGCAATCCCAAGACCTATCTTGAGAGGAACAGACAGGGCTTGCTGAAAACTTCTCCCTTCCATCTTTTGCCCTAGGTCTGCTTGTCTTGCATAACAGACGGTCATCTGCAAAACAAGAGCATCTTCCAATGAAGACTTTAAAATACTGCAGTAGAAACTCTGCCAGGCCCACTCGGGGTCTCTGTGATGCTTCTAGCTTGCAAAGCTCCGTCACTGACCTGGCTTTAGCAAGGGTGAGAACATGGGTACAGCCAGAGCCCTGCACACACCAGACTCACACCCTGCACCCAGCCTGCGCTGCCTGCCCACACGGGGATGCTGAGGAGAAGTGGCAGTTTCCTGAGATGTGCTGCAGTCACCACGAAGCCATGCTGGCACGCAAACAGCACAATCTGCCATCCAGCCCGGCCCCGTTTGCCAGGAAGCCCTAGGATGGGCCCCTACCACGCCATCAGGCCCGGGAATTTGGCGAGCACCGGCTCTCAGGCGGCTGCCAGCTAATTGGCTTTGGGGAAGCCGCTGACCTACTCTCCCTGAGTGGCTTTGAGAACCTGGAACCCAGCCTGTCTCTCATCGTTGATCAACCTTGGCCAGGCCAGCTGGCTTGTTCCTTCACAGACAGTTTGCCTTGGGGAGCAGCTCCGTGGCTCCTCAGCCTACTAAGCAAGAGCAGGGGAGGGAGAGGAGGACTCGGGATGGGCTCCACGTCTCAGGAGCGCTGCAGATGGAGAGGGGCTCTCCCTAGGCCCCCCAGAAAGGTGATAAGTGTGGGGACCATGCAGGGCTTCACTGGAGAGGCCTTCCTCCCTGGGGACCAGGTACTTCCTCTACACTGAATTTCTGCACAGCGTCCCAAGTATCCATGCCATGTGGATAGATATGCATGCTTTGGGGACAAAGGACAGAAATCTGCAGCCTGGTGGGAAGACACCACCCATAGAGTCCTCATATCCCCTCGACACCTTCTCTCTGCAGTGTCACTGACCCCACCAAATGCCCAAGCAGGTCACCCCTCAGGCTCAATTGAAGGAGGTTTTGTACAATTAAAAAGAAATAAAAGTGTCTGACATTAGAAAGTGCTGGCTTCTTATTTTAGGTTCACAAAGAGAAGTAAGAAATGGGTACAATGAAATACATGGTTGAAAAGGCCGGCCAAATAGCTCAGCAGATTAAAGCGCCTGCAAGCAGGTTCAGGGGCCGGGGATTTGATCCCCGGGCCTGCTGTGCCGGCCCCACTCCGGGGCATGCTGACACAGTGATTGAGACTGGGCGTGGTGGCACATGCCTGTAATCCCAGCTCTTGGGAGGCTGTAAACAGGTGGATCACTACGACTCTGATGTAGTAGTGAGACTCTGAACACCCTGTACACCCTGCCCTAAAATACAAAATAAAAAATATATATATAGTCAACATTTCATAGGGGTCTAACTAAAGCCAGAGGGAGCACAGACCCATTTCTTAGGACTCCAAGCTCTGAATCACTGTCAGAGAGAGGGCTGATCCAACCCAAAGAAGTGCTGGCCCTACATCTGCTCAACATATAGAAGACTCCAGCCTCCTCATGTCCAGGAGAACTGTGATTTTAGAATATATATATATATATATATATATATATATATATAATTTTATATAAATGTATACATATTTATGTAATAATTTATATAAACATATATATATATTAAATTGAGATGAGTTTGTATAGGTACCATCTCCCCACAAGGAATATAATTGTTACATAATGCAAACATGTACTAATAAATAAAAAGTAAAAATTGATAAAAATTGTAATGAAGCTAAAAATATAAACAATAAAACAAAAATGGAAAAAAAATAGACACATAAATAGAAAATGTTTCAGGGATCCAGGAGCCAGCAGAAGTGATGAGCTAAGACCACGTGGATTAGATGCAAAGCTGTGGAAACATTTGAATTTTAATTTCCCCATTTATAAAATGGATAAAATCGGAATATCCCAGCGGCGCACAGCAGCTATAGTCTCAAAACTAGGGGTACAGATGGTAATCCAACCCATGTGTGGCTCACCCCTCTTAGCAGAAGTATGGTTCCTAAGGGTGGCTTCCAGGAACACCCAAACAAGTAAACTGTACCACAAGGAAACATTTCCCTCCGGTCCCACCTAAATTTAAATAAAATGCAGTACCCTGTTGGACAAAGACATGGGCCCTGGCACTGGGTCTGCAGGCAGCAAACAACTGGGCTGTGCTGACGTTTACAGCCACTCGGCCTTTCCAGCCTTGGCTGTGGCTCGCCTCGGGTGACAGCGCCTGCCTAGGGTGCAGCCCCAGCACTGCCCAAATAGTTCTCAGCTTCAGTGGGGATCTGCTGAACCTCAGAGCAGGCATCGACAGGACGGATACTGTAGTCTAGTCCTCACGGTGCCGAGACACATACCGCCTCACACAGGGCAACGAGTTCTGGACATGAGGTACAGAGCTCGAGGTATGGACTTGCGTCCCTGTTTGAACGAAAAGTGGGGGCATCTTAGGAAATCTTGCTTGGGCCTGGACTATCCACAGGTCACAGGGCTTCCAAGCTGAGTCTATACTGACGGTTGCTATTGCTCACGAAACAATGCTGTGTGAAGCAAGCTCAGAAGACAGGTGTGGAAACCCAGGAACCTGCTCTAGAACCTGTCTCCCTCCCACGCTGGGAAAACCCTGAGTACCAACATCTTCCTCCTCAAGTGGGAAGTACCTACTCCAGCGGTCCCTGTAGGGCTGCATGGAAAAAAATAAAAACCTACCCCAAGCGCATGGTGGATGACCTCATACTGACCAAGCTCCCAGGGACAGCTTATCAGTTTCACCTTCAAAGTCTCAGCTATTCATGTTTAGATACTCTTCCAGTTTCATATCAACAAACTGAAAAGAAGTTGCCATCTGGTAAGGCCGTGGTCTGTCCAGGGAATAACTTTTTGTGGTTCCTTAAATACATTCCCAAGTGGCTTAATGTCAAGACAAAGCTCACAAAATATGCTCCTTGCTACGGTTCACATTATAACTTGGGAGTTTTGTCTAATACTTTGCATTAATGAGGGAACTTCTCAGGGTAATATTACAACAGAGTGCAAGAAATACTAGCAGGGTCAAGGCAGTTCTATTAGCTGTCACCTAACACAGAAATATTTCCCTTGAATACCATTAAAGCTTTCTCCTTTTCTTTGTTCTGCTTTTTGAAGGCGGTCGGAACCCAAACTACCCTCCTGCAATTACTGCTTCCTACTTGGCCACGTTGTGATATTCCACTGGAGAAAGGGAGAGAAATCACCTTGCAGGGCCTTCTCCTGAGCTTTTTACAGAAGAGGTTTTGGTCAGGTGAACTGCGAAGCGCACCGTTTTAGTAAGCACAAACAAATCTGTTGTTCCTAAATGACCGGACTGGCCTTCAGTTCTTTTCTAAAGAGAGCCTACCTAGAAAACGCTGCACCATTTGTTGAAGTGGACTTTTTATTAAAATGTGAAATGGGAAGCAGAAGGGCAATTAGACAAGCTCAGCACTCCCGGCCGCTCCTGCTCACGGGGGAAGCCCAGGGCTCTGGCTCCCTCAGCGCAGTGTATGAACCACCTAGGGCTGCAGCTGCGGCCCAAGAGCTTGGGGGTCATTTTTGCCTTTGTTGGGTCCTCAGTTGACTGTCTGGAGAACTGGGGTGGTGACTAAATGAATCCACGTATGATCTGTGCTTTCTTGGATACGTCTGCGTGAGCATGAGCATGTGAGCGTGTGCTCCTGTGCACACACACACACGTGCACACACACAAGCAGGCACTTGGGAAGCCTTCTCTAAGAGGTTAGAGATACAACCTAACAGTCACAGGGATGTAGCACAGAACACACAGGGCCTCTAGGGTCTCTAGGCTCAGAGTTCCCTAAATTTGCAAAAAGGGTCCTGCTCCTGCATGCCCCCACTGCCTTCTACTGTCTCTACTGGCAGAGTTCTCAAAACTAGATCAACGCCAAGAACCTGTGAGTCAGAGAAAAATCTTGGGCGCCTCCTACTACACTAAGGGATCTTGGTGGCTCTGAAGTGTTCCCAGCCAAAGGATCTCAACTGGCACTGGTGGGCCTATGAAGACACAGTGCCAGTGGGGGCCCTGGAGCTTACCTATCACCACCTATTTGGGAGGCTGAGGCAGGAAAAGCAACTCTGAGGCTGGCCTGGGTGATTCAGTTGCAGCCCTCTGCCATCTGAGCTGTCCCAGCTGCCCCGCGCTGAGCCACCTGCTCCTCCCCTGTCCCCTCCCCGAGCTCTGCGGTGCACAAGTGGCCTGGAACACAACAAGAATCTCGCCTCACATTCACCCCGGCCCTCTCCGCTGCAGAGGGGCCCAGCAGACACCAGGACGCTCAGGAGCCAACACGCTGTGCCCCGTGCTTCTATCATGAGGGGACATTTTCCTTTCCTTTCCTTTGTTTTGTTTTGTTTTTTGAGATAGGCTCTCCCTACATTGTCCAGGCTGGCCTGGAGTCTCCAGCCATCCTGCTGCCTCAGCCCCCAGGGGCTCGGATTACAGACGTGCACTGCCACGCTCGGCAGGAGTGCGGCTTTAAGGTGATGGTGTGCACAGGAAAGCCCTCCGCCCTCCCACGAGGAGTAGCAGCTTACTCCACTGCGTAGTCTCAGCAGCCACCTTTACTTCATCCTGAATGAGAGGACTGCTGAGTCCACTCTGCTGTCTGCACTGCTGGCCCGCGGGCTCTGTGCCACTGTCCTCCTAGGACCTTAAAAGCGGGACAATGCAGGTGTGTTGGCCTGGGCCTGTAATCTCAGCACTCAGAGCCTGAGGCAGGAAGACTGCTGCGACTCTGAGGCCAGCCTGGGCTACACAGTGAGACTCTGTCTCAAAGTAAAACAAAAGAAAGAAAAAGAAAAAAGTAAAGGAGAAAAAAGAGAGAGAGGGAGGGAAGGAGGGAGGGAAAGGAAAATATGCAGAAATAATACTGATCACCTCAGTAATAGAAATATACTCTAAAGAGGTCAAATCAAATAAGAAATCAAACAGAGGTGTCAATAAAATCCATAATAATTATGTTATTTGTTTTAATAGCATATTTTCCCCAGAGAAAGCACTTAGAAGGCATTTAAAATTATATATAAGCTTGCTTGCTTATCCTCTCTGTTGTCATTTAAAAAAAAAAAAAAAAAGAATGTACCAAAATTACTTCAACTTGAAGATGCCTGGTGGCAATCCCAGCCATATCCTAGCCATCTGGGAGGAGATTTCTGAAGCCCGCAGAAGTGAACCTACACAGACTGTACTCAGTAGCCAGGCAGCAGAGGCGTCTACGTGACCCCACAGACAGCGGAAGCACGGTGGGAGGCGGAAGAGACGCTTCTCGGGCAGAGGTAGAGACGCAACGGACCTCGGTCCCTGAGGAAATCAGTGCCTACGAAGTGCCTACTGTTTCTCACCTCTCACTTCTATTGGCTTCGATAAAAATAATCTAGCTCTTACTATTCCAGAAAAATACAAAGGACTCAAGGAACGCTGCACCCCACAGAATGACAGACTGAGGCGGCGGGTGTCTGCATCCCCCAGCGCGCTGGCTGGGCCGAGGCAGGAGGACCTTGTGCTTAGACTCAACCTGAGCAGCTGGGCAGTTCAGCACGACACTGTCTTCATCTGGTGATCAATCAGGCAGTCAATCAATCAGCCAGTCAATCCATAAGCCGATGGGCTGCAAAGGCAGCTCAGTGTAAAGGCCCTGGAGGAATCCCCAGCACCGCCAAAAAGAAACGGATTCACCACATGACCCCACCCCCTCTCCACTTCTAACAGCAGCGGGTGCCCGCCTCTAGCCAAGCCCAAGTCACCAGGCCTGCGGTGCCTGGCAGCCCTGAGCCACACAATGCAGGACATTTCTGCAGGCATGGCAGCATCCTCAAATAAAACCGGCAGTTCCCAGTCTGCATCCATGGAAATAGAGACATGGAGTCCTACAGATTTTCTCAAACACTCAGTGCTAAACAGCAGAAAACTTGGGCCTTATAAGCTAAAAGAAAGCACAGTGTTTTGTCAGGGATGTGAGAGAGGCTTGTTTTATATTCGCTGAGACTTATAAAACCATAATTCCACCCTATGAGAGCTTACTGCTCTCCCTCCCTCCTTCCCCACCTCTTTCCCTCCGGATGGAGGAGTACCTCAGCTACCCTTCCCTCATCTGTATCTACCGCACTGAGAGTGAAAGCCTCTCCTTGGGTTGGAGATCTTTTTCTCTTTCCATGTGTTTGTTTCTCTATACTTGCCTTTAGGTCAGATATCAAAAGCCAAATTTCCTCATGAAATTTCAGAACCAATGACTCCCCTGTTTATGTGCTTCTTTAGAGCACTTCAGCATGCAACTGTAAGGTCCCTGCCCATGCTGAAGGACAGCACACCCAATGCAAACGGGGGTAAGTCAGCCAGGTCGGTGTGGGATGGATGCTTGACATCCAGAGTCCAACCCCTCACCTCCCTCACTAACCATGCGCCGACTTGTCGCGGGCCCAGGAGGGGACCCGAGGTGCATCCTGGCTCTGCTGGCCCCGAAGGGTGACTGGCCAGCTCAGAGAACAGGCCCTCTCCTGGGGCCACTCCGGCTGATAAGCTCATGGCCTGTAGTGTCACTGCACCTGCTTGTTCGTTGCCAGCACTGAGCATGAGCCCAGGCCTCCGTGCCTGCCGAGCTAGCAAGCGCTGTACTCTCGGGCAACACTGCCACCCCCTGCAATGCCTTGCGGTCGTCACCCCTTACTTGCAAATACTATTACTGATCTTATGTCATTCTTTTGAGATAGGGTCTTGCTATATGGTCCAGGCCAGCCAGGAACTCGCACAGACCCTTCCGGCTCAGTTTCCCTAGTGCTGGGATTGCAAGCATGCGCCACCATGCCCGGTGAGAGGATCGTTTTCCAGATGATAAAAATGAAGATCAGTTAGGCTCAGGAGCAGTTTTGTTGAAGTAAACAGCACGCTGTCTTGTCGAACAGCAACTAAACTAGGCCTGTGTTGTCTGATTACTCTACTTCCGCGCGGTGGGGCCGGGGAATACATGCACTCCCGCGTGTAAATGAGCATCTTTTACTCACCTGCAAGAGTAAGTGGGAAGAAAGCACTTGAGCGCCCCGGTGAACGCCTCTGTGCCAATAAACGCCAAAGCGCCCGCAGTGCGGGATCGGTGGCTTCTACAGCTGCATAAAATGATGATTGCTTTCATAAAACGTCTCTGTTTGCTACTGACAGAGAGCGACCTGAACTAGGAGGCCCAACAGCAGCCTTAAATAACCAGGGGGAGAGATCAAAATAAAAATAAATCTTCGGCAGATTTATGGGGAGACCTTGATTAGTTCTTCTTTTTTTTTCTTTCAAATAAGTAACACCTGAAAAAATAAAAATGGAAAGGGCTGCAGGGAGCCGATCCCATGGGACAGATGAGTTCAGCGGGGACAGAGACCAAGGGGAGCCTGGGAACGCTGAACGGTGAGCTCTACCTCCCGCATCTGCGCAAGTTATTATTTTCTTAACTGCGCTTCCCAGGGATGTGCTACAGGATAGCATTTTGCCATTTCATCCAACACAATTGTTTATGAGGGTTTTTATTTTTTATTCCTTCCACTGGAAACTGGGTTTTGACTCAGATTTTCTTGGCATAAATGATGAAGCGTACTGCATTCAGATACCCTTCCGGTGCTGGCAGAGGAGAAGGCAAGATTTGCAGGAATGCGATTATGCAGCAGCAGCTGGAGCACACCACCCCACAGCGCTGTGCCTCAGTTACCCAAAGCGCCAGCGACGCCACCAGGAATCACCGTGTTTTTCTATAAGCCCCCGTCTTCATGCAGCCTTCCCCTCCTTTCCCCAGGCAGTGCTCTACCCGTGACGCCCGTGGTGAGCTGAATCAAAATGCCCATTCCAGGGAAGAAGGAGGCTATTGAAATCTGATCTCACTTCAGGTTCTAGAACTAATGTAGCTCTTTGTTTAAATAGATTTGTGCCTGTCGCTTCCAGCCCTGCCACTCCAACTGCCTGTATGGACTGTTGCTGTCAACACACCCATCATGGCAGCGAATTTTATTATGGACCAGTAATTGAACTGAGCAGGTTCACATTTGAATAGATTTACTGCGTCTCGATCTCTGACATCCTGCGGAAGGCCGAAATCCCTCTGCATCTGTACAGGCCCGTTGAAGGCAGTGCCATGCTCGCTTGGCCCAGAAGGCCACGCATAAGCCTAGAAGGCACACGCGTAACTGTGCATTTAGGTGCAGGGTGGGATCAGTACTGTAGTGTGCGTTTTTAAGTATGAAAGGAAAGAGAATGTTCCTTATTTACTCAGAAAGGGTTCATCTTTTCTCTTTGGGGGAGACAGGATAGGGATTCACAGAATAGATACTTTACCATCCAAGTGGATGTGAAGAAGTCAAGGAAAATCAGCTATTACTTGAGCATATCAGAACAGCAGCTACTGCCTTGAAAACAGCTGCTACGAGAGCGAGTGAAGAGGTGTGAGCCAGAGATGAACGCCCCGGTTCCTCAGTGCATGGTGCTGGCTGAGTTACCCGCGGATCGTGCACCGGGTCCTTATCAAGAGCCCTTCTGCTTATGCTGTTAGCTGGAAAAATTATGGAGGGAGAATGGTTTTCTTTCTCCTCCTCCTCCTCCTACACCCAGAGAGACAAGCAGTTCAGCAACTCACACCAGTAGAATCACGTCAATCAAAGCTTCTATCACTTCCCAAACAGACTCTGTCTAGTTGCTTTATCTTTTGGAAAATAAAGTCCAAATCCAGGACCTCCAGGCCGTGCTCACTGCGGCTCACTTGTGTGGCACTCACAGAGTTGTCTGCATCTTCAGGGTTCACAGTGTTCACGCTGGAGCCACTCTTCCCTTAGTTTCTGTGAATGAGCCTAAGTTCGCCCCAAATCTCTGTGCTCCATTGGTGAGAACATAAACACAATAAAAACCAAAAAGGGTTTTGCCAGCAAAAGTAACCAATCACCACCACTGCAACGAAAAAGAGCCCTCCTCATGTCTTGTGGGTTAGGGGGTGGTTGTTGAGTTCGCCTTCCTCAAAAACGCTCTGTTCCTGAGTCTACAGGGTGGATTTCAAAGAAATGGCTGTAGCTCAGTTCCACAAGTGACGCCTGGCCACCAGTAACTGTCACGGTCATTATACATGTCCACAACACACTAGAACTTTGTGCGATATCCTGTCCTCAAACGGTTAGAAGTGCTGCTCATTTACTTGCCATTCCAGTATTTAATAATGGTTTTACTCTTAGTACTTCTTTGCTATCATGAAAACTTTTTCTGAGTTCAATTGTTTTGAAACATTTAATTTTCAGAATATTGCTTAATCTTAATTTTTGTTCTAAGATTTATACTGTATCTTTGACTTACAATTTATTTAAAAGACATTGTATGATATCTTCTCCTAGTATTAGAAACTTTAAAAAGTATATTTCCATTTTCTGTTGACTTTTAAAAAAAACAGAGATTTGTATCTATGTTGTTTATTTATTATTTCTTGCCTATATCTTGTAATATGAGAAACTACTTTGGCAGTAACAATACACAATGTACTAACCGTTGTTACTCTCCTAAAATCTTGCTTTGAGATTTTGTAAAATAAATAAATAAATTTAAAAAAAAAAACGCTCTGTTGGGGAAGATTGATAGACACGCAAAGGGGCTTGGGGAGTGACCAGTCAAGGGGGGCAATAGAGCGATGGCTATGACTGACGTAAGTTACAGGCATGTATAAAAACATCTCCAGGAAAGCCCATGCTCTAAGAAAGTGTATATGCATGCACTTAGCTCTGTGTACGTATGGAAAATGGTTCTCTCAGCATGTTCATGTAAGTCTTCCTACTGAAACTGCTCTACCTTGCTTTCATTTTCTGATCACCAGAGACTGGAGCAGTGCCCGGCTCCTGACAGGCCTCAGATTCTCAGCCGATGAGCCAGGTGCTCCGCTGTGTGTCTGTAGTCCCAGCCACTTGGGGAGACCGAGGTAGGGGGATCGCTTGGGAGCAAGAGTTCACAGCCAGCTTGGGAAAGAATAGTGAACCTTTGTCTTTAACAACAACAGCAACACAAGCCCTAGGTTCCAGCTATTGGATCCGCAGCACACCCAAGCAAACAAAATAAGAGTTTAAAGCATGTCAACTGAGAAATCCTTTTTTTAAAAATAGGACAGTTTCAATAATTAATACATTGCATATTGTTGTCTTCATAGTGGTTATTCATGGTATAAGATGTAGACATGATATCCTGTCCAAACACTATTAGTACAAATCTCTCTTCTCACTGAATTAAGAGAAAGTAGCTGTATACCTAAGAGTGCTCAAGGCTAGAGAAGGAAAGGTCCTGCCTACCCTCTTTCTTTTCTTTATTTTTATCTTGGTTGGAGACGCAGGTCGAGCCCAGACCTCACTCAAATGCTCAGCTCCTGTGCATCTTGCCTGCTCTTGTCACCTCATGCAGGGGCCTGGCTGCCAACCCCAGGGTGTCCCAGCTCTGTGCCCACACAGCCCAAGGCCACTCCTATCCTGTGCTGGCTCCCTCCCTCCCCCAGGTAGACACCCACTGAGTCACACCCTGAAAGTCATCACCACTTTCATGATATGCTTGACAGTGTGTCTAGGTGGGATTTTCCTAAATTCATTCATTCATTCATTCATTCATTCCTTTTTTTTTTTTTTTTTGCAATACCAGATATCGAATATTGCAATACTGAGACTTTGCACTTGCCAGGCAAGTTTTTAAACTGCTGAGCTATCTCCCGGGCCCTCCTAATGTTTTATGGAGTTTCTCTTCGGCTTTCTCAAGGGAAGAGCAGAAGCGAAGGTGCCATGGAGCACAGAGGGAGCTTTCTGTTTCTCCTGGGCATGCAAAAGCAGGTAAATACAGCACGGACTTGTGTCCCTCGCAAAATTCTGCTCGTCTTTGTCTTCCCATGCCATTGGTCACAGCGCAGCAGAAATTCTGGAGCAAGAGGAATTGCGGGCGAGCAGGGGATCTGGTGACCTCACTGTCACCTGAGGCGCTGTTCCGCATGGTGAATTCACACTGGGGTCGGCATGAATTTAGGTTAAAAGAAATGCTCTCTAACATCACCAAAATACACAAACTTACAAGCTAAGTCAAAGGAATAACGCACATTTCTTGGAGGTAAGAATACATTCACATATTTAGCTTACCTAATTTTCTTCCTACTTTTTCCCCCCAATGCTAGGGGCTCCACCCAGGGCCGCCACGCTGAGCTGCATTTCCAGGCCTTCTGCTTTGATTTTAGTATTTTTCTCCTGACAAGGGGTCTTGCTAAGCCCCTCCCTTGCCCAGGTCGCACTCAACCCTGCACCCCTCCTGCTTCCAGTCTCCAGGGGGGCTGAGACTCCTGCTGTTCTCAGGCTGATTCAATGCATTTTCCTTTGTTACTTCATCTTTAAACTCTGAGGAAACAGAAGCCTGCAGACAGCATGCGGAGTGTGCATCTGGGGAACCTGAGTTGGCACAGCGGAGCACGAGGCTCGAAAACTAACTGGGAAGGCTGGCGCTCAGAGCAAAGAGTATGTTTTCTCTTTCTCCAAGCGGAAATGTGAGCTTCTGCAGACAAAACTTGAGGACCTTTGCGGCACGGAGTCACTGGGTGGCGTCTCGGGTCGGCCCGGGTTCGGTTTCTGGCTCTCCACTTCTTCCCTGGAGTGGAGGCGGCTTGTTTGGCTGTTGCTGCTACTTTGCGCTCATCCTTTCTATCCCCAAGTAGAAAGCAGGAAGAACCCTAATGTCGTACTGAAAACACTACGGCAGAAAAGAAGCCCAGAAGATAAGGCTGGAGAAGGAGGAGGCAGGCCTTCGATGCAAGAGTCAGGATAAGGCCAGCCAGAGAGCGAGCTCTCCGGAGCTCGGAAGCAGAGTGTTGGCAGCCTCCTCCGCTCGTCTTAGGTCTTCGTTCCTGCGCGCACAGTGAAGACCAGAGGGCCTGGCTGTCACCGCCCGGTGGCCCAGCTCACACCAGTGGTCCTACCTTGCTCCTCGCTCCTCGACAGCACGGAGCTCCCAGCCACCTGCGCGCTCCGGCACAGGGGAGCTTCCTGCCCCCGACTGGGGGCAGGGGCGCCGCCTGGGCCCCCATCACCCCACCGCGTCTCTAGCATCATCTCTAGCATCCGTGCAGTGCCCTGAGCGCGAGCCCAGTCCCCAAGCCCACCGCGCGCGCTCCCGGCGGAGCTTACCTTCCTTCAGCATCCCCACCTTCAGACACTTCATGAAGCGGCACGCCTGGCAGGACTTGCGTCTGCGCTTCGTGATCTCGCACTCGTTCGTGGCCGGGCAGCTGTATTCTATGTTACCTAGGACAAGGTGGAAGAAAAGGAGGCGTCAGACTCTGCAGGTCCCAGGAGATGTCCGTGACAGAACACGCCCGGCCCGCTGCCCCTGCCCCCAGCCCCAGAGGCATCCCAGAAGCTGCAGGTGGGGCGGGAGGTCAGGGGACCGGAGAAGCTGCTGCCACCAACAACCAAGCGCGGTGGAACATGCCTGTGATCCCAGCACGCAGGAGGCTGAGGCAGGAGGATCTGTGCAGGTTCGAGGCTGACCTGGGCTACACAGTGAGACCTTGTCCCCCAAACAAAATAAAACAAACAAAC
>NW_004524593.1:18235540-18254327 GCF_000260255.1 Octodon degus
CAGTGACTAAAACCCTTTGAGCACAAGGCTGACTGTCTCTGTGACTCAGAGTGCTAGAGACCCGCAGTGCAAGACCATCAGCAGCCTAGCGAGGGCCCTCGAGGCTCCTGGAAGACATGCACAGAAAGGCCACCGCCAGAGCTGCGGGAGTGTCTGCAACCTGCCAGTGCGGTCCCATGTGGCAAATGCTTCTGATATGACAGTGGCCACGAGGGTGGCTCTGGGCCTGATGTCAGTGGCTCATTCTCATCATTAATTCCAAACACCCAAGCCCCCTGGAAATGTTACACATAATAAGCTGCTGTGAAGTTATATTCTTTTTTTTTTTTTTTGCATTTTTAGGGAAGGGTCTACAGGGTGTTCAGGGTCTTACTACTAGATTGGACTCGAGGTGATCCGCCTGTTTACAGCCTCCCAAGAGCTTGGATTACAGGCACGTGCCATCATGCCCAGTCTCAATTGCTATCTCAGCGTGCCCCAGGGGCGGGGCTGGCACAGCAAGCCTGGGGATCGAATCCCCAGCCCCTGCACCTGCTTGCAGATACTTTAATCTGCTGAGCTATTTGGCTGGCCTTGAAGCTATATTCTTAACATTAGACTTTCCATCAGTTCCGGCAACACCTACAGATCTCAAACGCTAGATACATAACCGGAAGAACACTGCAACCTTATACTTTTCATTCAAAGAGTGCAAGGGTGTGGGCTGCACTCTGGGCCGCCTGTGCAAACGGCCTCTCTCTCCCCTACTCCTTCCTCCCCTTCCCAGCCCTCCCCCTGGTGATTAAGTGCATTAGTATCTTAATGAAAATGCATTCTGCTTATTGCCCTCCTGGGACGAGGGAGGTCATCACACCAAATGCATAAACCGTCACTGGAGACGGGCCCGGCATAATTGCGATGCTGCTGCTCCACTCTACCATGCCCGGAGTCCGTCCCAGCCCCTGGAACCCGGCAGGTCCCCGTCATTAGCCCGGAGGCCGCCCCGGACTGCAGCACGGATGAAATATCTCAGAGCTAATCACACTTTGTGAACACTGATTTATATTGACTATCTTTCCGCAGACTGATGTCTCCTCATTAAACATCGAATTAGTGGATTGCAGGACAGAACCTACCTCAACTTCTCAGCAACTGCTAGTGCACCAGGAAGCGTTTCCCCGCCACTCAGGACTCGGAGAACTGGTTCGGTATGCGTGATTTAGAACCTGCGCAATCTTGTGAGGCAGGGTGACACCTGCCTGAAATCCCAGCACTGGGAAGGCTGAGGCAGAAGGATCATTGCGAGTCTGAGACCAGCCTGGGCTACAAAGTGACCTCAAGGTCAGCCTGCATGGCACAGAAGAGCCTGTCTCAAACATACAAAAATTAAAAAAAAAAAAAATTCAAAAATAGGGCCAGGTGTGATGGTGCTTGCCTGTAATCCCAGCATCGAGGAGGCTGAGGCAGAAGGATGGCTGCGAGTTCAAGGCCAGCCTAGGTTACATAGTGAGTTCAAGTTCTGAATGCTATAGTGAGACCCTGTTCAAGATAAAACACAACCAACAACAAGAGTCTGGGCATTCTAGTTTGAGCTTCGCCTACTGACACTGTTGGGTTAAATCAATATTCTAATACTATAAAGGCATTTAGAATACTGGGAGCAACTACTTTGAGCACAAGGTTAAAGGATAAGAACAATGTTGAGTGCACACACCTCCACCTTCCTCGCCCTCAGCTCAGGGGCACCCAGGCCACTCGAGGAACCAGAGAGGCTGGAGCCAGGCTGGGCAAAAGAAGGCTCTGGAATCTGACCATCAAATGAACCACTTTTCACTGCATGTTCCTTTACTAGCCCTGGAATTTTTTTTTTTTTTTTTTTTTTTTTTGCATCGAGTGTTTTTTATTTTTTTTTTTTTGCCTCGAGTGCTGGGAGCGATATCGTAAGCATTAGTGTTTCACTGCTGTGGCCCTTTCATTTGACATGACTTTCTCTATATTTCACTCAAAAGACACGGGAGCCCGAGCATGGTGGGGCACACCTGCAACGCCAGCACTCGGGAGGGAAGATCGCTGTGAATTCGAGGCCAGCCTGAATTATACAGAGAGACTCTGCCTCAAAACACTAAATAATAGTAATAATAATAAAATAGATAAAATGAAACCTAGGCCTTTGCCCCCTTAGGAATGCTGATCAATGGCTGCTTAGACAGACAAACCAGAGACACAACGCAAAGTAGCTTTCTTTCTCTTTGGAGCCTGGAAGAAGCACACAGCGTCCTTGCCCACTTCTTGCCTGTGGTCAGAGCACCCGTCCTATACCGGTCAGCCAGGTCTGGACGTGTGCAGGGGACCTAGCGCTGGAAACACCCTACCCTTTCCACCTACATGCTCCTCCCAGCAGCAGTGCCTGCAGTCTGTCCTTCCCAGGCACCCCGACTCTCTGTGGGGGCGCCCTTGCCTGGCAGGGGCCCACCCACAGCACGAAGCGCAAGGCCAGAGAGCGAGGTCCTCCCCCTCGCTCACTGTCCCCTGTCATCTGGAATCTGACCCTGGATCCCCAGGGTGACCCTCTACCTAGCCCAGTCCCTACCTTCCTTTCCCACTCCGCGTCCTTCAAGGCTGCCCCTGAGAGTCACTTGTCTCTTCCTGTCTTTTCTTCCTAAAACTATTGTTTAGGCACCATGTTCAACTCCAATGCCACTCAAATCTCTTAGGAAAACTTCTGAGACTCTGGTAGCAGAAAATGACTTCTGGGCTCTCACAGCTTTGCAGGCGTCCTGGGCCTAGGCGAGCCGGTCACCTGTGCGGACCTCGGCAAGTGACACGCTCCTTGGACGGTGAGACACCGGGGGACAGGGCCATCCGGTCCCGGGTGTGGAAGGGGTGCTCATAAGTAACAGAATAAACTCACAGTGCATGCTACGCTCTTAGCTCAAGGTCAGCATAGTCTCCGACACCAGCTAGGGTCCAGTAACACAGTAAAAGCCACTGTTCCCAACGAGCCAGATGGCCTGTTGGGAAGCAATGTTAAGGAAACAATTTCACAAGTAATAATGAACGGGAAAGAAAACCTAGGTAATTTTGCAAAACCTTGCAAGATAGTTTTGGCAAAACTAGAAATTTTTGACAGCGTGGTATGATGGTACATGCTTATAATCCCAGAGGTGGGGAGGCTGAGGCAGGAGAAGCACAGTGAGTTTGAGTTCAGCCTGGGCTACATAGTGAGTTCAGGGTCAGCCTGAACTCTGCCCCCAAAAATTCCATAAATAAATAAACAAATGAAATGAAATGTATGGCAAAAAAGGAGGCATTAAAGATAAAATCAAATATACACCTATATATAAAATACTATAATACTTGTATATAAAAACTTCTGAAGAGTAAAATATGAATAAAAAGCAAAAAATTATTAAAATGAATCTGTAAGAGTCTTTAAAGAAAATAAAAGTACATCCTAGTATGAACAGAATAAGAAAAAAATACAGATGGTGGGCTGGGGAGATGGCTGAGTGGTCTAAGCACCTGCCTGGCAAGCACAGGGACCTGGGTTCGATCTCCAGGCCCTCACGCTGCACCAGCCCCAGAACCCTGGGCTCACTGTGCCAGCCACCAAAACTCGGCATGGTGGTGCACACCTGTAATCCCAGCGCTGGGGAGGCTGAGAAAGGAGGCTCACTGGGAGGCTGAGCTGTGTAGCGAGACCTTGTACCAAACAAACAAACAAATAAGAAAACACAGATGGTACAAGAAGTTCTGTTACTTCCCTCTGATTGCTAAAAACTTGTTCTTTCTGACAGAAGAGTTACCCCCGGAACTGGCCACACTGGAGAAAATCTTCAGGAGTGAATCAATAAGGACTATATCAGCAAGCCACTGTTATACACGTAATTGTGTGAAAATTCAACAATTTCTCCGAAGAGCAAAGGGGAAGACGCAGGATGCGCTGGGAGCCTCTGGCCTCACGCCGGGGACCTCCTGCCCAACCAATCACTGCTTTCCCTGCGGCCAAAAGGAGCAAGAAGACAGGGGTGCTTCTGCCGTCCCTTCAGACGGATCCTCGATAGAGGAGCTCTGCCAAGCCCCGGGCTGAACCTGCAGTGCTCAGGGACGAGCCTGGAACATGCAGTGACAGGGCTGGCAGGACCTGCCCTCACCCCCTCAGCTCGCGCAGGTGCACGCCACACAGGTGTGCGGGGCGGGCCGCAGTGGAAGAGCAGCAGGGCGACACCGGGGACCGCGCGAGCTGCCCTCGGCTGTGCTGGGGTAGAAAAGGACCTTGCAGAGCCCCAGAAGCGGCTGGTGTCTTCATAAATGACTTCACCATGAATGGAAGGAAAAGAGTGGCCTGAAGTGTCTGCCCCAACGATAGAGCTTGAATGGCAAAGCGCAGCCAGGCTGCTCCCTGGGACTAAAGGCTCTCCCCTCTCCCCAGGCGTCCCCACCGCACCCTCCCAAGCCTGCGCCTGCGTGAGAGTGCCCAGACTGCCCTTGCAAACCTCCCTGTCCACCCCTCTGTGCTCTAAACCAAAAAAGTACTTTATTCTAAAGCCATGCTGCCCCAAGGACCCGTATAACATCACGATCTCTGCTGTGGTCATGGCTCAAGCTCAGGATTCCCCCCGGACCCTGGCAGCCCCTCAGGCTCCCATTTTCCTGCCGTTACCTACAGTGGAGAGACAGAGGATGTGGCAAAGCTTCCTCGGACCACATCCGGATAGCACTGAAGGGACGCCCACCCCTGACCACCTCGGACTGCAGCGTGCTATTTATTCACTGGGACAGGGCCCAAATCCGGAGCTACTGAGGAACCCCCGGGCCAGGCTGGGGTCCAAAGCCACGCAGGGCTCCCAGCTTTGAGCTGAGCTGCCAGGAACAGCAGGGCGATTTCCAACCTCTCATGGTGGCTTTTCGGAGAGTGGTGGGCTGCAACAACTTACTTCTGAGCCTTTCATACAATTAGTTCACAGGCAATATAATTTTCTCACTTACTCCTTAATAGAATCTCCCAGCTCGCAGCAGAGAGAATAACAGGGTGGATGTGCTGCTCCAGCCCGCGCTGCCCGCGGATAATTTGTATACCTCTTCCACTCACTTAATGGACTTGTATACTTTGGCAGTGAAAAGCCTGAATGAGGGAAATCAGTGCAGTACTGCAAACTAAACCACAGGCCAAGGCCTCGCCGCGATCGCGGCTGGCCCTCGGTGAGGCGCTCGGGGCTTCCCTTCCCGGAGCCACACGGCCTTGCGCGCCTACGCAGCACCGCATACAACGCCAGTCTGGAAGCATCTGTCTATTTCCTGCAATTGTTTTAATTTTATTAACAGAGCCAAATGGCTTGCAGTGACCCACAGGGCACTCCAAGTGGGGTTTATCCAATTGTTTTTCAACATTAAGTGATTTAAAAATAATGGGATTTGCCTTGGTACACAACTGCAGAGCACCGCGAAGGGGCAGGAAATCATCGGCAGCATTTTTGTTTCAAGCGCCTTAGAAGATAAAAATAAATAAATAACAAAAAGAAAAATGTCTCCTGTCCCGTATTAAGAGGTTTCTCCTTTCTCAAAATGATAGGACTTTTCCTTTCTTTCTGGATTTAATCAGCGTTTGCTTGCTTGTTTCTTTCTAACCATGCTGGTTATTTCATAAAATGCATGAGGCATTGTAGCTGCGACTCTGTCACACGGACTAATAATCTCTGGTCCCATAAGGCAGGGCCGCTACCAGTGCTCCTTCACTTGAAGCCTAAGGGTGGGTGTGGCGCTAAGAGGATATTTTCTCTCTATTTGCTGGGATGGGGACCACATCAGAGCTCCTGAGGAGCCGCTGGACTAAGTCAGGGACCAAACCCTTGCAGAGACAGGACAGGAACACACGGCTCCCCTGGAGCGCATGCCCCCTCAGGGAGCAGCACTAGGAATGCGGTTCCATCAGTAGTAATGAAGAGGGAAGAAGATTCAGATTAGACAGTCTTAGAAAACTGGAAATTGTCTCTAGGCCTGGTGGCGCCTGCCTCTAATGCCAGCAACTTTCTTTATGTCCATTTCATGTAACTTGCATTATTTTAGGGTATTCTGCAGCACACAATGCTTACCTTTCTGGGGTGCAGTCAGCACGTGCGCACAACACACGCTTGAATGTCTCTCAGCCTCTTCATCCCCTCCCTCCCTCCCATCTCTTGGTCCCTTCCCTCCAAGAAAGCTCGACCTCTCTGCTTCCTGATAGCTACCCTTTATTTTGCTATTTATTTGTACTCTCGGTTTCTCAATTTAAGAGAGACTGCGGACTGTTGAAGCTGGGTCTGATCGATTTCACTCTGCATGATGGTCTCCAGTGCCCCCATCTTCCTACGGTGACTCAAGCTTATCCGTCCTTATGGCACAGTAGTACTCCACAGTGTGTAATACCACATTTCTCTACCCTTTCACTTGTGGGTGGACATCTAAACCCCGTTCAAGATTCAGCGACTATGAGGAGTGCTGCTATAAACTGGGCATGTGTGAATCACTTTGAAGATGACATAATTACACTGCTGCACGTATAAGGGACATCGGGCATTTTCCCTCCAGAGACAAAGCCAAGCTTACACTTCAAGTGAAGGGACACAGGGACACCAAACCCACACTGAAAGAATTATGCCCCACACTGCTGCTTCCTTCAGCCACCAGGTCTCTCTACAAACAATCAACAGAGAGAGACAATTATACCTCATTTTTCACCCAAAATGCTACACCAGCCTCCCAAAAGCCTCAAGGGTAATGGGTCTGCGTCTTGGGGGACTTCGAAAGACCCTGCAAAACATCTCAGGGAAAGGTGGCTGCAAAGGTGGGCAGTGGCCCCACACAGGTGACCAAAGCCACCTAAGAATGAGGTAGGATGGGTGGAATAAACACGGTGCCTGGTCACGGAAGGGAAGCCAAAGCAGGAGGGTTCTGAGTTCAAGGCCAGAGGGCACTGCACAGCAAGACTTGATCTCAAAAAGATAAAGAAAAAGGAACGATGTTTTGATATTTGACTCCTTAAAAGTTAGCCAAATAGCACGTGAGGAGTACTATCTGCGTAAGGAAAGACACCCGCAGCAATCGTAGGGAAAGCAGCCGCATCGGGGGCCACGCTGGCTTGCACAGTGACCTCGTGGCTGATGGAAGCAGCAGGAACATTGGTGTGTGCCTTCAGGCGCAGGGTGTCCCCATGCACCAGCACTTGAAGGTTCAACATGGCTGGGAGGACAATAGCACCCTTGGCTGTCACATGTGTGTGCGCTGGTCTCATTGTGACATTTTCAAAGAGACCTGTGCACACCCAGGCTTATGGCAGCACGCCTCGCCTCATAAGGAAGGAGGAACGAGGTGGACATGTGAGCGGGGACGTCGCAGCTTCTCTTACTCGAGAAGCCCAAGTAAAGAACAGAGCAGAAGAGAGACAAATGGACAACAGAAAGGCCTTCATGCGGACTCCAGGAGGATTCCAGATTCTGATGCTTTCAAGCTATTTGATATGTAAACTAATTGGTCTCGTTGATGTGATTAGTTTATTTTTGTTGAGAAGAAAGGCTTGTGCTACAACGTTTGTTTCTGTTTTTGCACAGCTCTTCCTCATTTATGTGTTGTTCTCTAAGTTGAAGATAATGGTACACAGTGTCCTAACCATTGCTACCCTTGGATTATTTGATTAAGAGATTGTTATATTTTTTCATACACTTAAAAAAAAAAAAAAAAACCTCTATGAACACATGAAAAACAAGAGTCACCTGTGTCCCTTGAAGCTCATGGTGGCATTTCCTACAGGGCACTCGGGCCCACCCTGAGTGCACCAGATGGAGCCAGGCCTGGAGGGGACCCCAGGCTGGGGCCTCGAGCAGGGAGCTGCCCACACGGGCACTGGGCCTCCGCCCCACACCAAGAGAGTGGGGCCCCACTGGGAAGGAGAGTGGACAACTGTGCCTTGCTCTTCTCAGGTTGAAACAAGTCACATCTTGTCGAGGCTTCCCCTAAATTTGTGAATGTGGCCATGCCTTATCGTTTAGGTGTTTTACTTTTGTGTTTTCCTCCTCAAGGTCTTGCTACATTGCTCAAACTGGTCTTGAACTTGCAGGGATCCTCCTGCCTCAGCCTCCTCAGTGCTGGGATTACAGTGTGCACCACTATGCTAGCTAGACTCCTTAACTGTTTGAGTCCTCAGACTATTAACAAAACACTACCCACCATTTATCTTGCAGAGGGGGAGGGAAAAATTCTCACAGCAAATGTGTGTCTCCATTTTCATAATGGGAGAATGAATGAGGAGAAAAGGAGAAAGAGAAGGGAGAGAAGGAATGGCTGAGTGCGGACCCAGCTCTGCCATTCCACTGCCGGTAGGAGCTTGGCTTAGTGCGAGAGAGGAGCAGTCACGTCTGCCTCACAGCTGCGCAAGCTACAGGAAGCCCCGATGCTGAAATCACTCGACCTCACTCCCCTTCTGAGGAGAGAGAAATTCTGCGGATTCTACCGATAATGACATACCTTAATTTGATCTCAGTCTGGAAATATTATAAAAACAACTTCAGCCAGGTATGGTAGTGCAGTGCCGTACTCCCAGCACTCTGAGAGGCTGAGGCAGGAGGATTGCAAGCTCAAGCCCAACCCAGGCCATTTATCAACTTAGTAAGGCCTCGTCTCAACATAAAAAGCAAAATGAGCTGGCCATGTAGCTTAGTGAGGAGGCCCTGGGTTCAGTCCCCACTGCTGCAAAATAAATTAACCAATTTCTAATTAATAATAAAACAGTCTGGCTTGGTTACTTTTCTCCTTGCTGCATCAAGATGCCTGCCACCCAAATCTAAAAGAGGAGAAGGTTGGTTTGGCTCCCGGATCGTAGAGATTTCTGTCCATAGTGGGCCGGTGCCCAGGCAGAGTGGCACAACATCGGAGAAATAATTTGTGGCCGGCAGAAGGCAGCCCAGGCAAGCAGGTGACCAGTTAGGAGAAGAACCACGGTGCCTTCTCTCCTTACAGTTCACCCAGAGTCCTGAGGGAAGAGCCCCTACCGATAAACACATGAGGCACTGCAGGGACATCTAGACACAAGACACAAGGCAGCCTTTCTCAGATTCATGCCAGGGTACAAAAGAGTGTGACACTCACTCAGGCAGTCTTACAAAAGCAGGGTCAGTCGCTGCTTTAGCCAGTGACAGAGTCAGCCCTGCTTTAAGATCAAGAATACAGTGGACACTGCTGCCCTGTGCCATCCAGTGACAGGCAGGCTCATAAAAACATGACACTCGGCCCTCCTCCACCTCAGTCATCACATTTGGTGGCAGACAACTTGTGGATTTTCCCCCAAAACAAAATAAACACAAAAGGGAAACATTTGGAATACAGCCTCAATGGCACCACTAGACACTCATGAAAGAAGGCAGCAGAGCAGCTTCAGAAAGTGACGAGGACATGGGAGGAGTGGGTGAGAGTGAGGGAGGCTCGGAGGGGATCGGGGCAGTGTGTCTTCCACTGTAACCACTCTCTGTGAGAGTTGGAGTATTGCTGTGCTTCTCGGCCACTCCCCTGGATCTACTGAGTCACCCCCTCCTGTCCCAACTACGCTTTCCTCTAGGCAGATGCTTCCGCCTTTCACAGGTCAGGGTCTGCGGTTGGGTCCACAGCCCATGGGAAGGGTCATCATTTGTCACCTAGATGCTTAGTGACTCTGTCTTCCTTTCTCCTATCTCAGCACTTAGCCTGCAGTGACTCGTTAAGAATAGTATAAAACTGATTACAACCCACCAATCTCATAGAGTGCTGCATAAGGAAAACCTGACTCATGGGATGTTAGAGCTCAAGGGGGTCCTACATCCAATGCTTCACTCTGCTTGCTTCGCACAGACCACCTGGGGTAAAACATGCTAGCTTACTCAGAGTATTCAACCCTCCTCATAAGCTCCCTTGGCATCCAGGCCAATGCTTTCAAGTGGAATCATGAAAACTTAAGATACCAAGACCCACGAACCTACGACGTGCACCAAGCACAACCACCATGCCTTGGTGGGGGCTGGTGGCCCCTGCTGAGTGATCACAGCATAGCGAATGGGAAACACAACCCAATCACACAGCTAATGAGCATCACAGCTGGGATTCAAACACTGGCTGGCACCCTGGGCCCAAAGTCCGGGCTCATGATGACGATGTAGCCCTGCCTAACTCTAATCTTTTTGAAGTCATCACTGAACACTGTTAAGAACAGAACTTCATGAAGAAAGTGAAGTTCTGCTGCCAGGGCTCTTTTGTGTAGCTGCTGTTGTTGCGACTGTTGCTGGCTGAAGAGGGCATTCTGGTGCAGCGGGGGGAGGCTGGGGCGGATCTTGGCGTCGCCTCTGCCGTTGTTGACTCCCAGGACCCAGGCAGCTGTGCGTAGGATAGGGTTGCTTTTGGAGAATGGAATCTCTCAACATGGCAGAAAGAAATCCCTCAACCCATCTCTACATCACTGCGGGTCAGGGGCTATTTAATTCCACACAAACCAAACAGACACTGTCACCAAAGCAACAGGTGTTGGGTTGTACACAAGGGCTTTGCACAATCCCAAAATAATGCCATTGTCCCTGATAGGAAAAAAAAAAAAAAAAGTACTCCATAATCATGAGGGTGTGCTGCACAGAGCCGGGAGTGAGACCTGTGTAAGGGCGAGACGGGCATGATTCACATACTAGAGGAGAAATACCACTTCTCCAAGGCCTGCAGAAGTGCAGTGCTCCTAGCCTGATGGGATTTGGTCTTCCGCGGTGTAGACGGCACACCCTGTGTGCACGTACACACGGCCACCTTGTGGCTTTTCAGCTCCCGTGGAGCAGGAGACACCAAAGTGCTCACTGAGATGCGTGCTTCCTCTGAATGCACCCAAGCTTTTGGCTGTGTTTAGTGGCAACATGAGCTTGTATTTCTGCGGAGCAGGGATCAAGCCCCAGCCGCCTTGGTTGAGGCAAAGTGTTCTACCACACAGCTTCCCTGCTGGCCCCACAACTAAAAATAAAAAACCAACTACTGTTCTTCATTAAAGAAAAGGGGGATACGTGAATCAAGTCTAAGGAGCACTCTGGGGAAGCCAAGGAACAACTGGACATCTGGCAATGGCAGTGACACTGGGCAGAGGGGCTGCGTGGCTGCAGAGCAGCACAGGGCCATGCTGGGGGGGGGACACGGACAGCTGACCACACAGGGGCACGTGACTTGGGCAAGGCTGGGGGAGACACTGGGTCACATCTTCTTTTAAAATCAAGTTCATCAAATATCAAGGTCCTCTCAAAATCAACGGAGCTGATGCTGGGCGAGGTGGCCCATGCTTAGAATCCCAGCACTGAGGAGGCTGACGCAGGAGGATTGCTGAGCATCTACACAGCGAGCTACACAGTGAGTTCCAGGCCAGCCTGAATTGCACAGCAAGACCCTGCCTCAAATAAGTGAAATAAATGTGGCTGAAAGTCTCTCACCTAGAAGTACGAAATGCTGTCAAATTAGAAAGTGTTGATGACGCTACACAGCAAACGCCGCTGCTGGCCTCCTGGCACAGTGAGTCTCACACAGAGGCTCCAGAGAGCCTGCATGACACCACCGTCACTGCTGGGCATGGGGCCCACAAGCGCAATCCCAGCTCTGGGGAGGCTGAGGCAGGAGGAATGCCAGGTGAAACCCAGTGCGGGCCACTTAGCAACAAGTTATCTCAAAACAAACAAAAGTTAAAACATTACCCAAAAGAAAAAGTTCCAGGGATGTAGCGCATGGGAACGTTCCTGGGTTCAGTCTCAGAACTGCAGAAACACAGGGTAGAGCACAGCGGAATGACAAAGCCACCCTGACAACACCATGCAGGCACTCAGGGAGGAGGGCGGGGCTGCAGTGCCCTGCTGGTGTTCAGGGCTCAGGGCAGCCTGGCTTCATGCAGGGTCATGGAGGAGGCTGGCTTCCCCAGGTGGAAGACACAGCAGCCTCACGTGACTCAGTCACCAGTGAAGATGGCCGGAAAGCGACTGCCCACCTGGGTGCTGCTGGGCTAAGAGCTCTTGGAGTATCACAGTGGGTAGAGGCCGCTGGCTCTGCTGCACATCTGTGCCCTGTGGGCCACCTAGATGGGACAATGGCCCAGGTGGCAGGGGACAAGGGTGGGCTTGGCAGCACCCAAGGACCTGAGGCCTAGCAAAGGTGATATGGGCCTTGGCCTGGGTTCAGCAGCTCAACTGGCAAGCACAGCAATGTCCCACAGGTCAGGCTCAGAACTAAGGAAAGAACTCTCTGTAAACTGGCAACATGTGAAGGGAACAAAGGGGGAGATGGGCCCGGTAGGTCACTGCTACAGTGCCAGTGACTGGGGAGGCCGAGGCAGGAGGACTGCAGTGAGTTCAAGGCCAGGCTGGCCCACAGAGTGAGGCCCTGGCTCCCAAAACCAAACAAAACACAAAATAGTCTGAAGGCTCTGGAGAAGCAAGAGGCAGGACCTGGGAAGAAGCAGCTTTGGAGGCAAAAGGAAAAGGTCAAAACGCTTGTGCTTGTGACAATGATGAAGACGTGCAGGTTTTTATTGGTGGCACACAGGGGTGCGGCAGACATCATTACACACGAGCACAAGGAAGTAGGGACCATGGCTGTGAATTCGGGGTATGTGACATGGCTCGGGTTTCGTGGGGCTGAGGCCCAGGCACCTGCACAGGGCGCATGGGGCAGGGCAGAGCAGAAGCACACCAGCAGCAACAGCAGTAGGAATAGAGAAACGAAGAGGAGGAGGAGGAGAAGAGGAGGGGAGGAGGGGAGGAGGAAGAAGAGGAGAGGAGGAGGAGGGGAGGGGGGAGGAAGAAGAGGAGGGGAGGAAGAGGAAGAGGAGGAGAGGAGGAAGGGAGGAGGAGGGAGGAAGAAGAGGAAGGGAGGAGGAAGAGGAGGGCAGAAGGAGAAAGGGGAGGGGAGGAGGAGGAAGAGGTGGGGAGGAGGAGAAGGGGAGGAGGAGGAGAGGAGGATTCGCCCTCACCCTAGAGAAGATGAGAAGAACTGGTCCCCCTTGGGCTGTGGGTGGGACAGGGAAAGGTGACTATTCCTCAAAAAGGGGGACCAGATTCCCTGCACAACAAAGGAGCAAAAAGGTGCTCGGCCCCGCCCACCACCACAGGGGGTGCGTGCGGCCAGAGGCCAGGCCACACAGGACTGGACAGGAGGGGAGGCCCGCATTCCGCAGAGCACTAGTCCACTTTGCAAATGCAATTCTGAGGCCAGGTGTGGTGGCACTCGCCTGCAGTCCCAGCACTCGGGAGGCTGCAGCAAGAGGATCGCTATGAGTTTGGGGCTAACTTGGGCTACATGTGAGCTCTAGGCAGGCCTGGACTCTGTAGTGGGGCGCTGTCTCAAAAGAAGAGTCATCTCCTTATCTTAGAGCTAGAACCAGCTGACAAATTAATCAATTAATTAAAATAAAGCAAAATATAAATGACCACCCTGATTTTCTAGGTTTCTTTTATTATTTTGGGCAGGGTCTCACTACACAGCTCAGACTCATAGTGATCCTCCTGTTTTCAAGCCTCCCCAGCCCTGGAAGCGCAGGTGTATACCACCACGCCCGGTCTCGGGGGCAGGGCGGGTATGGCATGTGGTGCTAGGGATTGAACCCTGGTCCCTGTGCTTGCCTAAGCAGGTGCTTAGTCCACTGAGGTAGCTTGCCAGCCCAATTCTTAAATTTCTTTTTTCTTTTTTATCTCTTCTCTTCTTCCTCTTCTTCTTCTTTCTGTATTTTAGGGAAGGGTCTACAGGATGCTCAGGGTCTCACTACTAGGTCGAACTCCTAGTGATCCACTTGTTTACAATCTCCCAAGAGCTGGGATTACAGGCGTGTGCAATCATGCCATCTCAACTGCTATCTCAGTGTGCCCTGGGCGTGCCCCAGAAGCCGTGACCCCTCAGTGCTGCCCAGGGAAGAGGCAGAGAGGCTGGGCAGACCAGGAGCATCTGGGGCTCGTTTTTCTAAGACCCCAAGCTTCTAGGTGCACGTCAGCCATTCCAGTGCACAGGAGGCTGAGGCAGGAGGATCGCCACAAGTTCAAACGAAGCCTGAGCTACACAGCAGGCCCAGAGATCTAACCCCCGGCCCCTGTGCCTGCTTGCAGGTGCTTTAATCTGCTGAGCTATTTGGTTGGCCTTTAGCCCTTGATTTTCTATAAAGGAAAATTCAACTTTTTAAAATGAGTTACTGGGGCCAGGGAGATAGCTCAGTAGAATAAGCACTTGCCTGGCAAGCACAGGGTCCTGAGTTCAATCCCTGGCATAGCAAAAATAAATAAATAAATAATCAGTTACTGTATTATAATTTAATCTACTTTACTTTGTTAGTCAACACACACACACACACACACACAGCCCTCTGGGGGTGCACACGGAAGCACCCTGGTGTGGGGCACCATGCTGACAGATGGTATGCCGCCAACCAGCTTCTGACAGGCTTCTCAGTGAAAGGGGCTCAGGAAACGCTGACCCCAGAAGCCGCGAAGCTGTGCTGAGGGCTGAGACCACACATGGAGATCCGCGCGGAGAGCACAACTCACACACAAAGCTGCGGAGAAAGTCCCTGAGCCGTGACCCCTCAGTGCTGCCCAGGGAAGAGGCAGAGAGGCTGGGCAGACCAGGAGCATCCGGGGCTCGTTTTTCTAAGACCCCAAGCTTCTAGGTGCACGTCAGCCATTCCAGTGCACAGGAGGCTGAGGCAGGAGGATCGCCACGAGTTCAAACACAGCCTGAGCTGCATAT
Source organism: Octodon degus (assembly GCF_000260255.1). NCBI lineage: Eukaryota > Metazoa > Chordata > Mammalia > Rodentia > Octodontidae > Octodon > Octodon degus. The sequence goes on from NW_004524593.1 coordinate 18,250,265, forward strand.
CGAGACCCTCTTTCAAAAAATAAACATAAATATAAAACAATATGAATTGGCAAAGGCACACACCCCACAGATCCTAAAATAGTTAATGTGCTAAGATATATAAGGTCTCCAATTTGTTCACTACCTTGCGCTATACCAGAAAAAAAAAAAAAATCCATTATTCTATCTGATGACAGCTGCGCACTACCGATTTCCCCTTCTTACTGAGAAGCACAGACTGCACGAGAATTAGGAAGTCACCTCTCCTTGGCAGTATTAATACAAGTCGAAAACTCAGGCAGAATCAGCATCAAATACAAGAAGAAGTGGGAAAGCCAATTAAACTTATGACGAAAGCAAGCTCCGAGTTGAAAAGAATCACAGGCACATTTCTTTTGGAAATATTACGTCTGTGTTTAATTTAGTACAAGCTGGCAATCTCTGGGACTCATCAAGTCAATTTAGATATTTCCATATTATTTTGGATTTTAATTTTAGAATGCATTAGAGTCTCAAAGCTGACATTTACTGTAAATTGGGAAAATTATTTGCTCTAAACATTATTTAAGTAGACAATATTTTATGATTTCCTTTGGAAGGTTCATATGGTGTAGGGAAGAACACAGTTTGTTAGTTCTTTTCTCCTTCTCTAATGGAAATTTTCTTTCAAAAAAATGATATCAAGCCGGGTGTGGTGGCACTTGCCGGCAGTGCCAGCACTCGGGAGTCCAAGCAGCAGGATGTCTGTGACCCTCAGGCCAGCCTGGGCTGCACTGTCAGTTTAAGGCCAGCCTGAGCTCTGGGGCCAGACCCTGTCTCAAAAAATCTAGCAAAAAAAAAAAAAAGAGGAGGAAAAGGAAAAGAAAGGGGAAGAGGAAGAGGAGGAGCAGGAAGAGGAGGAGGAGGAGGAGAAATCATGCCGCCCACGGTCTTGGAAGGCCACTAGGCCAGTATGTGGGCGGTGCTGTCTGACCAGTTTCTCCCCACAGATAAGTGCTGTATTTTATCACGTTTACGCCCGGGACGCCTGGAGACTGTAGTGCCTGCCTGCACCTGCGGAGCTGGGCCTCCACGGCCGTAATCTCACTCCACGACCTGCTGCTCTTCAGTTCTCTGCGCTGCCTGGGAAGCCGCAATGGTAACAATTCAGGTGGCTGAGCCCCAGCACACCCTACCACTGAGCCACACTCTCACCCCTTTTATTTTGAGACAATGTCTTGCTAAGTTGTCCTGCTGTCATTGAACTTGTCACCCTCCTGCCTCAGCCTCCCAAGGACTGGGATTATAAGCATCACCACTCTGCTTGGCCTTCCTTGTTCTTACATAGAGATAAAAACGCCAGCAGGCTAAGCTTTGTCTATTGAATCATGAAGTGCGCATGGATTCCGTTTAGACAGAGTTTCACGAGTTAGTTTTGGCTGGCCATGACCTCACTACGGAGCCCAGGCGGGCCTTGGACGTGCAGCAGCAGTCCTCTTGCCTCAGCCTCCCACGTGCTGGGATTACAGCTGCGGGACACCAGAGCCAGTTGTACTGATCTTTTTTGGATATAAAGATTTTCTCTGGACTTGGACTCACTGTGTAAGGCAGGTGCAAGGATTCTCCTGCCTCAGCCTCCCGAGCCAGTGTTTTGAACTTACATTTATTACATATCAAGTAACCAGTCCTAAAAGCCCATGGTCACAGTGAGAAAGATGCCTCAGAGGACAAGAACCTTTGCAGGTGGCCCAGGGCCTTGGTGGTGTCATAAGATGGAGGACACCTTCTACCTTGGCCTTCTGGGCTGCGACCCCCAAGGACTCTTCCTGAGAGCTACAGTCTCCTCTCCTTCTGGAGGGTTCAGGGCAGCAGACAGAGGCAGCTTCTGCCGAGGGTGACCTGGCTTCAACGTGGCTGCCACAGCACTCAAGGCTTGGGGACCAAGGCTGCCAGGGCAAGCCTACTGAGGCTCCTGCAGCCCTGAAGTCTGACTGCAGCCACTTGGGCCACCCTGGTTCCCTGTGAGTCACCGCCCTGCAGTGACAGGAAACACCCAGCCTGTGTTCCTTCACCCACTGCCCAGGAAATAAACACGGCTCAGCCGTGTGCATGCTCGTGGTGGGAGGTCGGGAAATGGCCAACAGGACGTTTCTGCACCTAACAGCTTCCCCTCTGGTGACGCAAAAATAAAGTGGCTTTGTTTTCGTATGTCCACCTGTTTGTAGCTGCACCTCGACTTGGGTTTTGTTACATTTTGCTGAGAGAGGGTCTTGCTGTGCTGTCCAGGTTGGTCCTGATTTAGGGGCAGCATGCAGTCCTCCTGCCTCAGCCTCCTGAGAGCAGGGCGACATGGCTGAACACCACGCCGCCCGACACACCTGGGTCATTTCTTCCCCTCCTGACCCCTCGCTGTCCTTCTGCAGGCTCCCTCCTGCCCTCCCATCTTCTCTTCTCGAGTCCTCAATTCCTCAACTCTTGCTGTGCCAGGCTTATCCTGCTTCACGGCATCAGAGCCCCGGTGTGGGCACAACAGCAGCGGCGGAGGACGAAGGCTGCCCTGCCCACACCGGGGCTCTGCCCTGCAGGCGGGAGAGCTCTGTAGAGGAAGTAGGCTGGATGCACGCCAGGCACGGGCTGTACACAGGGTGCCGAGGGGGACCACGGCCACCACAGCGCCTGGGTCCCGGGGACTGGACGGGACAAGGAGACTCCTGCTCATGCGGACATAGTGTGTGCTAATTCACCTCCAAATCGTGGAGGTCCTTGTTGCAGTCTGACCCATAGACAAACTCAAAGGACTTAATATGTCTATGTTTGGTACGGCACAGTGGCACACACATGCCGCCCCAGCTCTCCGGAGGCTCCCTAGTTCCAGGTCAGCTTGGCCTCAGGGAAAGCAAAAAACATAAAAAAGATAAATGAAAAATAAAATAATATAACATGAAATCGCAAGGACTTCACCAAGGCTTCATCCAAAGCTTCGCAGTGTATGTTCATGCCCGTTTGCAACATTAGGAAAAGGCCTGCAGGGGCCAGCTCTCCAAAGCTCAGGGAGACCAACCCCCGCCTCAGCTCGAGCTGTTTACCTGTGATTTTTAGCAACTGTGTTTATTCATTCACAACACATCCTGAGGAGCAGAGGGCAGTGCCAAGGGACAGAGGAGGACCGAGGAAAAGCCCAGGGGGAAGTTAGAAGGCTTTCGTAAGATGATGGTGATAAAATGCGGTGATCATGACCCAGAGAACATGGGGACACGGCTGGGAACACACTGAAGGGCTCCTCCATACTCCACACTAACTCCGCTTTTTTTTTTTTTTTTTTTTTTTTTAAATGTATTTCATACAGGTCTCACTAGCCAGCTTGGACACACAGTGGTCCTCCTGTTTCCAGCCTCCCCAGTGCTGGGATTACAGGTGAGTGCCACCACGCACGGCCCCCATGGCCAGCTCAGTGCTCCAGGGATGCACCCAGCGCAGCATGTGGTGCAGGGATCTAACCTGCACTTGCCTAAGCAGGTGCTTAATCCACTGAGCTATCTGGCTGGCTCATTTCATTTTCGAGACAGGTGTTTGCTATGTAGTTCAGGGTGGCTGCGAACTCACCTGTAGCCCAGGTTGGCCTCGAATGCATGGCGATCCTCCTACGTTAGCCTCCCAAGTTCTGGGATAGCAGGCATATGCCACCACTAACCTGGCTTTGTATTTTTTAGTTAAAACTCTGAAAGGCTATGAAAAAAATTAGATTAAATATCTATTTTGTATGTACAAGTGAAAATTTGCATTTTTAAAAAAGGTGTCTCAGTATATAGTTCAGGCAGGCCTTGAACTCTTCTGATGGCATCCCAGGCTGGCCTGGAACTGGAGGCCACCCTCCTGCCTCAGCCTCCACAGGGCTGGAATCACAGGTGTGCGCCACTTCACCACTTAGCAGTGGTGGTGTGTGTGTGCACATACCAGTGCGTGTCTGGGGACTAAGCCCTGGGCCTTACATGGCTTACAGAAGTGGCCCACCCCTGGGCTCCCTGCAAGAATGGTGACCCTGAGCTCGGGGCAGCAGTGGACAGGGTGCAGGCTGGGCCGTGTCTCTCATGGTGTCTCTGGCCTC
>NW_004524593.1:18255162-18257838 GCF_000260255.1 Octodon degus
GGAGGAGAAGGAGGAGGAAGAGGAGAAGGAGGAGGAAGAGGAGGAGGGGGGAAGGAAGAGAAGGAGGAGGGGAGGAGGAGGAGCAGCAGGAGGAAGAGGAGGAGGAGGGGAGGTGGAGGAACAGCAGGAGGAGGAGAAGGAGGAGGAGGAGCAGAAGGAGAAGGAGGAGGAGTTCTCTGCAGAGCACCAGCAAGACCCTCCGCATGGGCATTCTCAAGTAGTTGCTGGTTTTCCCCTTTTTTTCTCAAGGGATTAAAAATGTAAGATCCGAAATTTTGCTGGAATAGTCCTTGGTGGCTCTTCAAATTGTCTGACTTCTCTATTTGTGGGTTGCTACTTTAAATCGGCACAAACTGCAGTCATATTTTTCAACATTTTAGATGAGAAATGATGGTATTTATAAATCTGGAGGTGTATGAAGGCTGGGCACACAGCACTCATGCCCGCTGGAAGGAAACTTTATCATCAAAAGCTAGTTAAAATAAATAGGTAAAGAAAAGCTGAGCTGAGGGTGTTAGCACACGCCTGCAATTCCAGCATTAGGGAGGCTGAGGCAGAAGGATCGCTGCATGTTGGAGGCCAGCCTGGGCTAGACAGTGAGACCAAGTCTCAAAAAAAAAAAAAAAAAAAAAAAAAAGAAAAGAAAAAAGAAAAGAAAAAAAAAAAGAAAGAAAAACAAATAATAGCGAAAAACTATCTCATTGGTATCATCTAGAAGTCTTTTTATATAAACTCATTCAAAAGACAGAGAGCAGCCAGCGCACTGGTACACACTTGTCACCCCAGCACTCGGGAGGCTGAGACAGGGGATTGGCACGAGTTCGAGGCCAGCCTGGGCTACCTAGGGAGAAGGTCGCAAAAGGCAAAGCAGAAGCAAAGCAAGACAAAGCCGTCCATCCTCGTGGAGCGGCCGCCGTGAAGTCCCCTCCTGCGGCCGCTCACCCTGCCGACCGCACTCACCTTGAATCGTCCTCTTGAAGAAGGCCTTGCAGGCCTCGCAGGAGGCCACGCCGTAGTGGTAGCCCGACGCGATGTCCCCGCACACCAGGCACAGTCTCTTGGGCATGGAGTTGAGCATGTACTCGCACTTGGTCTGCGGGTCCTCCACGATGCTACTCGAACAATCCTCGTAGAGCTTCCGCACCGGCCCGCCGCCGCCCAGGAGTGGCGCCGACGGGTAGAGGGGCGGCGAGTCCAGCCCGTTCTGGTGGCCGTTCATGGTGGAGCTGTAGCTCCCGCTGGCGTCCGAGGAGCCGCCCGGGCTGTGGTGGTTGACGCTGTCCGTCAGGGAGGCCGGGCTGGAGGGTTCCGTCTTGATGAAGGAGGAGCAGCTGGAGTCAAGGTGCCGGTCTTTGTTGGACATTCTGCAGAGAAGCCTGCAGCGAGGGTGGCAGAGAGGACAGAGGTCAGGTGCGGCAGCCAGAGAGGCACTGGGCCATGGGGAGATGGGGAGGGAAGAGGGGGAGGAGAGAGGAAGGGAAGGAGGGGGAGGGGCGGAGGAGGGGCGGGGGAGAGGGAGGAGGGGGACAGAGTCTCACTGTATAGCCCAGGCTGGCCTTGAGCCCTTGGTGAGCCTCCTGCCTCCGCCTACCAGGTGCTGGCATTGCAGATGTGCCCACTAGGATGGCTTCAGAAAATTAAAGACATTGCTCCTCAACAGCACTTTCTAGGGGCTGGGGCCTGTACCTCCTTCCTCCTACAGTCAACGCCCTTGCTTTTGGAGAAGGAAATCAGCACAAGACCTGACGGGGCCTTTCCGGAAAGGGAACCAGCACCTGGGGTCCAGATCCACCCGAGGAGGTGGTGGCCTGCGAAGCCAGCTCCTTTCTAAACCCCTCACTCCCTGCCATCTGGCTGAACGTGGAGGGGCTGATCTGCAGCCCTGTCCCAAGCGCTCTGCTGCTGGCCCTGAGCCTTGACCAGGCTTGGAACAGGAAAGCCGAGTCGGCATCCAGGATGGCTTTCTGGAGCCCAGGCAGCTAGCAGAGTATGCACCTGCGCCAGTGAACTAAAGTGTGTGTGTGTGTGTGTGTGCGTGCGTTTGTGTGTGTCCATGTGCATGCCTGTGTGCTTCTTTGTGTGTCCATGTATGCCTGTGTGCACAAGTATGTGCATGCATGCCTGTGTGCACGTGTGTGCATGCATGTCTGTATGAACATGTGTGTCCATGCTTGCCTATGTGCTTGTGTTTGCGTGTGCATGCATGCCTGTGAGCACATGTCTGTGTCCATGCAATGCAGTGTGCTTGTTTGTGTGTATGCATGCCTGTGAGCACATGTGTGCATGCATGCCTGTGTGCACGTGTGTGCATGCATGTCTGTGTGCACATGTGTCCATGCATGCCTGTGTGCTTGTGCTTGTGTGTATGCATGCCTGTGTGCACATGTGCATGCATGCCTTGTGCACATGTGTGTGCATGCATGCCTGTGTGCATGTGTCCATGCATGCCTGTGTGCTTGTGTTTGTGTATGCATGCATGTGTGCATATGTGTGTGCGTGCATGTCTCTGTGCACATGTGTGTCCATGCATGCCTGTGTGCTTCTTTGTGTGTGCATGCATGCCTGTGTGCACATGTGTGTCCATGCATGCCTGTGTGCTTCTTTGTGTGTGCATGCATGCCTGTGTGTGTCCATGTGCATGCTTGTGTGCTTGTGTTTGTGTGTCCATGCATGCAT
>NW_004524593.1:18258768-18278658 GCF_000260255.1 Octodon degus
AGAGGGGTGGCTGTGGAGCAGGGGCAAGGAAAGTGATTTGGGGGCCCCAGGGTGTGATGGCATTGGAGTCTAACCCAAGGACACAGTTCTCTCCTCATACATTGGAAGGCACTGGATCCCCCAGGCTGCAGCCTGGCCCTGGTTGTCGCCTCCCCCGTGGAGACCTGGGGAGGAGAAACCACTGTGTTGTCCTCCTGGCGAGCCAGGGGCAGGGAAGCCATGGGGCTCACCCCCATGGCATCCTCCCAGGCTGGGCCTAAGAACCGCAGGGAGCCCTCCTGTCCCTGCTGCCCTCCTGTCCCTGCCACCATTCGGATTGCACCACTACCACTTCCACCCTAGTGTTGGTCCCCTTGGACATTTCCTTATAGACCTCTAACCTCTGCAGAAAGGTGGTTGTGCTGGTTTTGGGCCTTCATCTCAGCCCCTAGGAGGCTGAGGCAGGAGGATCACAAGAGCAAGGCCAGCCTGAGCAACTGATTGAGAGCCTGTCTCAGAAAGTAAGCTTCAAAAGGCTGGAGAACTGACTCCGAGAAGCACATGCAGCAGGCCCGAAGCCCTGAGTTCAATCCAGGACTGGAAGGAAAAGAAAATTCCCAAGATGCTGGGCTGAGCGCAGCTCAGCAGAACATTTACCTAGCAAGAGTGAGACCAAAAAACAGGATGTGATAAACCCAAATAGCATAAAATACCCCAAGACTGCCTTGTGAGCTGGGCAGACAGCTTTTCAGGAACCCCACTCTTCTGAGGCTTACTGAAGGTCACGCCGCTGGGGAGTGGTAAAGACAGGGTCTGGACCCATACCTGAGTCCAAACCCCAGGCCAGAAATGTTTGAAGCTAACAGAGTTCTTAGTGGTGTTTACTCATGGAGGGTGGGGGTTGAGACAGAGTCTCCCTAGAGAGTGCAGGCTGGTACTGAATGTACTAGGCATCCCAGGCTGATCTCAAACTGCCGAAGATCCTCCTGTCTCAGCCTCCCAAGTGCTGAGCTTACAGGCGGGCACCACCAACTTACGGTGTTTACTCAATTTTAAAAATCAGCTCCGCCAGCAGAGTGAGAGTTGGCACCTGCAGGGAGCTACAGCTTTTATTTCTCAGCAATTCTACCTGGGAAGGGGCAGAAGGGCACCCTCCCCATGTGGGGGGTGGCAGGTCAGCCCCGTGGCATCCCCTGGCCCCCAGGCCTGCAGCGAGCACTGCTTAGACAGAAATCTGCAAGACCCAGTGGTCTCCTAGGCCTCCCACGCCAGCCCTCCCTCCAGCCGATCGCATTATAACCGAAAATTGCAGCAAGCCTTAATTCTCTCGCTCTCTGTCTCTGAAATTCTACGGCTCTATTATTCAAGCCTGAAATATTCACAACTATCTATAAATTCAATTGTCAGCTGGTGGGTCTTATTCCAGACTTCCCTTCAATCTAAAATTAGAGGCACTAAAATTCACATTAACTCTAAGAGGAATGTAGTGAGTAAGACTTTATTTCAAAGGAACACCTTTTTGTCAGAAAAGCCATTCTCGACATGACGGCTTTATCTGTAGCCAAAGAGAATAAGCCCAATTCCACATAGTGCTGTTAATGCAAAATTTTAGGTCACATTGGATTAATAAAAATCTAAATTTAGTTAAGAATTATGAATAGAAATAACATGTGTCGAAATATGTGGGAAATATTTATTTTAAAGCCTTGGTCCAGGTCTCTTTCATTTTATTATTTTAAGAGAAAGGAAGAGGACAGCCCCACACCGTGAGCATAAACTATGTCAAGAACAATACTTAGAGGGTGGCAGTGTGCGTGCTGGTTCACGCCTGCCTACCACGAGTGACATCTTAATTCCAAACATGCTACCACCCCCACAAAGCCAAAACCAAAAATGAGTTCCTATGTAAGAAACTGCATTTGAGGAATTAACAGTCTTCTTAAAATTGCAATGCTTTGCAAAGCACTCTGGAAGAGGGGTGTAGAGTGGGCCAGGCAGCCCAGCACTTGGGAGGCTGAGGCAGGAGAGGGCTGCATGTTCAAGGCCAGCCTGGGCTGCAAGGCAGATCTGGTCTCAAAAAAACCCCACAGGCAAATCAGCATTTCTGCTAAAGTTTAAGGCATAGTCTCATTCAAGTCTGGCTTCAACCCAGGACCTCATTTCCTGCTCCTGCCAAGGCCCACGAGGGTGGTGGCAGGCAGGGAGAGTCAAGAGCCGAACTCCTTAGTGCCTGCTAATCTAAAGATGTAACTTTTGGAAGTGAAATACGGTAGGTATACAGGTGCACAGAGAGAAAGATGAGAATCGATACAGCCGCTGCCTCAGAAAACAAGAAGGCAATCTACGCTAACATAGATCTGCGTCTCCCCCGGTTTGGCCTAAACTTCCCCACTGTGGAGCTGGACAGGTGACGGACACCGTGCCGTAAGCCTATCCCGCACGCGCTTGGTTGACGCTAATGCAACCACTACCTTCCGTAGGCTTATGTATCTTTGATGTCCCCACACAATGCAAGCTTAACAAACAGCTGTAGTCTATCTACTTGGGTGTACACGAAACTTGAATGTAGCTGCTATTCTGTTTTTGTACTAAAAAAGGGTGCAGAAAGTTCTAAGACACACATGTGAAGGTCAACACAGAACTTCTGATGACTGTACTGATGTCCTCTGAAACTTTGCTACTTTTTTTTATGTTGTCCTTTAGAAACAGGGTCTTGCTTAGTTCAGACTGGCCTTGAGGTCCCTGTGTAGCCCAGGCTCGCCTTGAACTCACAGGGACCCTCCCGCCTCAGCCTCTCCAGCGCTGAGATCACACGCAAGCTCCTATGACACCCCAGCAGTGGCAGACACCTTCCCAGGTGAGCCAGGCATGAATCTGCCTACTGTCACTGTAAACTCCCGCGCTCCAAACCTACACACACTGTGTGATTTCCGAACCACAGAGCTTTGTGGCTGGAAAGGAGGAAGCTTACTCAACCCACTACCTATGCAAATCCAGCCTGGAGCTAGGGGACCGGTTGACTTTCCACCTTGGAAGACCCTTTTTGAGTCAGAAAATACAAAGTTCTTCACGGGCCATGGTTTGCACTGTTTAGGAGGACAGCGCGGCCTAAGTCATGATTCCCACCGGCGGGTGTGACGCCAAGCCCTCACCCCGGCTTCTGCCCTTGGTGCTCTCATCAAGTGGCAAAATGTGAGCCACTCAAGAGCAAAATGGGCACCAGCTGCTATTGTCAGAAGGGCGACGCCGAAGAGAGGGAGCGAGAGAATGAAGTGTCATGTCAGAAATCAGCCGTGCAACGTGTGATTTGGGGAAACATGACTGCTACAGAGAGACAGGGTGTCATTACAGCATCAGAGTAATACGCTGCTTTGACAACTGCCGGCTCTAACGTGTCATCATTGCATTAAGGTACACTGGCTTAGTTGGGGAAGGAAGAGGGAGGATTTGTTTCCTTTAATATGAAATATCTTAAAGACTGCTTGGTTAACATACAGGCAGGAGAGTATTAATTGGAAAGAAAGAATTGCAAACTCAGCCCTGGTTGTTCGGAGAGATACAAATGCATGGGCACGTGCACACACAGGTGTAGCTGTGACTTTAAGGGCCCATGGGATAGGGTGGATTTGGGGCTCAACAATCTCCGTTATTTGAAGTCCTGTGTCTCCAGTCCTTGAATACCTTCTTTGTGTACCTACACCAGCAAGAAAAATCTCTCCAGCTCACTCCATCGAAGTAGAAGAAGCTAATAACTGCCCCTAAATCCAATGCCTTAGTGGTCAGCAAGAGACGCAGACAGGGCCCGGCCCTGCCAAACAGAAGAGAGTAGAAAAGGGCCCTTAGCTGCACAGAGGAAGGCTGCCTCCACACTGAGGAGCTGACGCTGAGCTGCAAGGGGACTGGGAACTCAGGTCGACACCTCAGCCAATGAGGATGCCTGGGAAGCTCGACGCCACCCCAACCCAACCGTTTATAAGGAAAGCCCTATTGGAACCTTCTGTGCCTTTAGGGCCTGACAGCTCAATACCCATTCTTATTCCATTGTGCTCTGACCTCAGGTTCATCAAGATGCTCCTGGTTCCAGCCCTGAAATCCCACATCCTGAGCCCAGAGAAATCCAAGATGGCGGACACTCCTAGTTGGATGCAGAGACAGGGAGAGAACCCTCTAGAGAGCACCCACTCTTGCTACCTCCAAAAGACCCAGAGAGAACCTGCTAGAAAGGGGCCTAGGAATACCTGCTCTCTGTGCAGGAGGAGCTGAAGCCAGTGCTGACCACCTAGCCACGTCGCCCCAGAGGGTGAAGCCATAGACATGGGTAGCTACTTCAATTGGTGTTCGTAGCTTTCTTCAACTTCCTGGTTGACGCACAGTATTCATGGGACAAGAGCTGGTCTGAGGCCCCCACTTGCTGCCCAGTACAGTCCTTGACAGTGGCTGTGTTTAAGGGTTCAATCAAAGGGGAAAAAGCTTAGTCCTGTGATTCATCCTCTGCTTTTCTTGGGCCCATTTCAATCTGGGGGTGCGTGTCTCTTGTTTGCAGCTCTAAGTACAGGAAGTGAGCTACTGCAAATCAATAAAACTGCTAAGTGCATGATAATGTTGGGTAACTGCATACATGATGTTTTGCATAATTAACTGTCAGAGCTTTTCTTTAATACAGTGAGCATGCATGTAATATGGAGTAGTAGCTGAAAGTCTATAAAATATGCCGTTTACAGGAACCGTGATTCTGCGTAAAACTCTGCTAATCATCTAACCTGCCCGTGACGCCAGGCCCCTTGTCTGCTGCCAAACCCAGATCAATTCTTTTGACACTGCTCCATAACGAACACGATATGTAACTGATGATGGCTATAAGCTATTACAGAGATTGCATCCAGGACGGGAACAGCAGGGGGGAATACCATTCAGTTTAAGCAAACTTCTGCCACGTAATCAATACTATTGAGGCAAATTAAGTGTTTTAACAAGAGTGTATATTTGCCCTAATGTGGCTTAATTAACTACATCCTCATGACGGCCCCGACTACAAGACACCTATAGATCTTTCGAGAGTCTTAAGAGCTACAAGCGTGGAACCTCAGATGGACAGCAAATGGGAAAAACAGCACTTCGTCTCCAACCCTGTGAGGATTTTGTACTTCACCCAAGTTGCCCTCCAGGGGACCATGTGTCCAGAAGTGCCTTGGGATGGTTTGCTCAGTGACTGACCCACTTGGACAGCAAAGGTCACGGTATCAGCCATGGTACCCACTGGGTCGCCAGCCCCAAGATGGACTGAAACAGCCCCAGCTGCAGCTGCAGACACCGAGACTGAGCAAGGTTCTCAGAGGGTAAAAACTTGCCCAAGATAAATCATCAAGCTGAAGCTTACAATGCACGTGGAAGGTAACATTTATTCGGTCTTTGAGATTTACTATTCCACAAACGGGCCTCCTCCTTGGCAGGCAGCTTTCTGGAGGAAAGAAACAGTCTCCCGCTTCTACAAATCTCTGGTTTTTCAAACAGAAATACGGATCAATAAAGTTTGCGTGTGTTCAGACAACCGTTTTCTGGCAGTCAGTGGTCCACACAAGAGATGCCAGGACAACAGGGGACTGACAGCTCCACGAAGGCTGCCTCGCGCTTCCTGAAAGCAGCAGACAGGCAACTCCTCGAAAGTTTGTGCACTTATCTTCACCGATGACGGAGGAGTAGAGACGCCTGACACACACGGCAGCTATGGGCTCCACAAATCAAATCCTGGTCAGCGAAAGCTCAGGCAGCCTGAACTCTCCCCACTGCCTTTGCCATGCTCAACAGAAAACGAGGGAGAGCAAGAACTGCACAGTCAGTGTGAGGACTCCGAGATCGCTGGGTCCACATCGCCCTTTACTCATTAAGCTAACATCTTGCAAGAGCAGTGGCAGCCGCCCACCTGGGTCGCTGGGTGGAGGGACATGGAGGAGGCAGGCAGGTGGCACCTGCCTTGGTGGTGGCCTCAAGTGTAGATAAAGATCTTTTAAATCAGAGAAAAGTTTGCAGTACAATTGGAGATAACAAAGCAACACATCTGCCGCCGGCCTTAGACTACATTTATCCAGTGCACACAACAGCTGAGTCCGCACCTGCCCACACCTGGGGGCACGTACAGCTGGTCTGAGGCCATCTAGGACACACAGACCAAGAGCCCTCGCTGCTGGTATCAGGTGGTGTCTAGCGGAAGCAGGAATGGGGGGAAGGGGAGAGGCGGGAACCAGGGATGCGGGTACCCACCATTTATTAATTCCAAGAATTCTTCCTCTAACCCTTCCACCAAGCAGGCAAAGACAGCTGCACCTGGCCAGCAGGAAAAGGTGCACAAATCCACTCGTGGCCTTAACCCAAGCCCCAGAAGGCATGGAGGATCCATCCTGCAGCACAGCACCAGGGGTTTTGTCAACGGGATGGTCAGGCGCTGGGATGCTGGAGGAGGGCATCAAAGAGTGGGGATTCAGAGCGGAGGGACCTGCTGGCTGTCGCACCTGAGGGCCTGAGGGAAACACACAGAGGGCAATTCCCAAATCCCACCTGCCCATCTACAGGATGGCAGTGACAAAGGCTTCAGAGAAGCGCAGCACCCTCAGCTGCTCTCCGCAGCCCTGCCTCCTCCAGCCTGGCATCACAGCAGACACAGGCTCCAGGTCTGGGTCGGCCGCTGCGTCACACGGAGCCACCTGACCCTGGGTTTACCCATGCGCTTCCTTAACTACTTGCACCATTTACAGATATACGCATGTTTGGCCGGGCATGGTGGTATGTACCTGCAATCCCAGCACTCAGGAGGCTGAGGTGGGAGGACCGATCACTGTGAGTTCAAGGCCAGCCTGAATTATACATAGGGACTGTCTCAAAAATGACCCCTACAAATTTATGTTTTAAAATTTTACTGAAAGTCCTCCAGGCTTATGACTCAGATTAGACCCTGAAAACAAGGACAAGGGTGCCGCAGCAGGTTCTGCACCTCAGAGCCGCACAGGCCATGTGGGGCGCATGGGTGTGAGAACACGTGTAAGCGTATGAGAGTGAGAATATGTGAGAATGTGCGAGTGTGAAAGAGTGTGACAAAGTGCATGAGTGTGTGAGAGGGTGTGAGCGTGTGTGTGTGTGAGAGTGTGAGTGTATGAGGGTATGAGAATGTGTGAGTGTGTGTATGAGTGTGTGAGAGAGGGTGAAAGCATGCTGAGTGTGTGAGAGTATGTGTGTGACAGTGTGAGAGTGAGGGTATGGGTATGCATATGAGTGTGTGTGTGAGAGTGAGGGTGTAAGTGTATGAGTGAGGGTGTGAGTGCGTGTACGTGTATGTGTGTGAGGGTGTGAATGGGAGAGTATGAGAGTGAAGGTGTATGAGTGTGAGAAGGTGCAAATGTGCATGTAAGTGTGTGAGAAGGTGTGTGAGAGTGAGGGTGTGTGTGTGAGTGTGGGTGTGAGTGTGGGAGAGTGGGAGAGTCAGTGTGCATGACAGGGCTTGTGAGAGTGAGAAAGCGTGCCTGAGAGGGTGTGAGAGTGTGTATGGGTGAGTGTGTGTGTGAGACAGTGAGTGTGAATGAGCTGCCGGAGGACAGGAAGGTGTCACCTAGACAAAGCGGCACACAGCCAGGCAACCGCCCTGGGAGCGGCAGGGCGTGCGGGTGGTGGCGGCTGCAGTGGCTCTGGCCCTCCGCTTCTCTCCCAGGCTCTGTGCCTGGCTCATTAGGGTTTGGGGGAGGCAGGCCTCTGAGGAAAGGGCAATTCTCTGCAATCAGGGCTTAAGTGGCTGTTTGTCCCTGTGCTGCCACAAGGCTGCAGGAGCAGCGGGGAGCCGCCGAGTTGTTACCACATTTGATTTGACTGCTGCTGGGAAGCTCGATTTGCACCAACTGTTAGCTGCTCAGAGAGGCTGCTCTTGGGCTTGGCGGGATCTCCCCCCTTCTCTGTCCCCTTGCCGTGGATGTCTTGAGCCCCACGGAGGTGGAGGTGCCATGGGTTTGTGAGCGAGGCCAGACCTGCTCTGTCCGCAGCCTGGTCCCAGCCTGCATCTCAGCTCTGCTGTCCCAGCCGGGCACAAGGGCCATGTAGGGGCCTGGCGCAGACTCAGCATCTGCTTCTCAAGTGACATTTCTGCCACCCCGACTGTCAGGTTTTTGTGCTGCTTTGTTAAAACTATTGCTGGTTTTTGGGGACCCCTTCGATGCTTCTGAATCTCTCTCCCCTGAGTGGGCAACTTGACGGCACCCCCGAAAGTCTCCTTCCGGTAATGGTTTGGGCGAGTCCCCGGGGTGCCGGGCAGCAGGCGGCAAACTGTGGCTTCTAACAAGGAAAGCAGGTGTGGGCCAGAGAGGCGTGTGCGAGTGGGGTTGGGGGTGGGCAGGGAAAAGCCCTCTGAGATATTACTAAAATTCAGTCTGAATGGAAAAGTAATTAACACTAAGGAGCTAAAACTGTAATTAAGAAAAATTTCATTAAGGGGAGGCAGGTGAGCCTACTTTTCAGCACGTGACGAGGAACTGCGTGGAAGGAAAACAGAAGCCGATTTCAGGGAGCAGGGAGGAAAGCCGCGTCTTTAACCAGATCAAATTCTCGAAATTGGCTGTCAAGACAGGATTGCCGTGATTTATACCCGTCTATCAAGCGCGCGAGCCGGGCCGCAGCCCAGAGCGGGTTGCCGCGGCTGCCATCGCGAGCAGCTTTTAATTTCCACAGCGCCATCTGTTACCAAATCTAATTCACATTCCCCCTTAATCTGGTTTAGTTCCATAATACTAATTCTTCCCCAACCTTTATGACCAGAAGCCACGGAAAAAAAAAAAAAAAAGGAAAAAGGCTTTGGTTTTGGTGAGTGAGAAATCGAACATCTCAGAGGTGAGGCCTAGCTAAGGCTTTGGTGAGGAGGCACAGAGGCCCCTCTGTGGAAGGGAGGGGTTTGTTTTCAGCCAAGACCGAGATATGAAATTGTTCATAGTTGGGGCAAAAAAAAAAAAAAAAAGTGATGATTTAAAAGTAGGCCAGGGACATCAAAGCAGGGGTTGTCATAAAACACAATTGTGGCGCAGCTCGGTCACTTTCAGAACTGCCTATGAAATCACTTTGTCATGGCTCTCACAGGGAGAAAGCCTGAAATTGTGTTTTTGTTAAGGAAATTCAAGAGGGTGATGTGTACATTGAGAGAGAACAGAGGCGGGGAGGAAGCAGCTTAGAAGAGAGCAGGGGAAAGACACAGCCCCTTGCAGCTACAGAGCTGCCCGCCTTGCAGCTACAGAGCCGCCCGGACGCCACCCTGCAGGCGCAGAGGCCGAGTCTTAGCCAGGAGAACTGCAACCTTAGAAACTTACAAAGTGCTTGTGCACCAAGGGGAGACGAGACCGTGCTCAGGGAAGGTTTAGGGGTAGCTGCATTTCACCGCTCTCCAAATCCGTGAAGATTTGTTAACCCTAAGACAGCAGTCCATCAGGGGCTGCAGGCTCACCTCACAAAATAATTGGGTGCGCCCTGGCAGTGCCGAGTCCTCATGCGGCCTACGGTCACCCGGCTCCCGCCCGACTGCTCCTTTGCCCTCTGCCCTGGAACCTAGTGGTGCAGAATGCTGGCTGGTTGAAGAGTCAGTGGCTCCTCAGTATCAACAAATAATGGAGACTGTGGTAAAAAGGTGCCTGCGCTGCTGGCTGCTGGTGCACACCTGGAATCCCAACACTAGGGAGGCTGAGGCAGGAGCACTGCCGTGAGTTCAGGGCCAGCCGGGGCTACATGAGTGAGTTCAGGGCCAGCCTCACTGCATAGTGGACTCTGCCTCAAAGAAAACCAGCCACAGCAACAGCAAATACGTAGACTTCTATTTCTCAAAGATCTAATTATAAATAGAGCAAGGCTGAGCTTCTGCCTGGGACCAGGCAACAGGGCTGAGGCCATCAGCCGTGGGGCGCCAGCGCTGGTAAGGCGGCCCCACACTGGAACTCGCATGCAGAATGAACACACCACTTCAGGAAGCTTGGCAGTGTCTTACATGAAGCCAACCCTCAGCACCACAACCACAGTCACAACCACAACAGGACTCCAGGCTACTGAGTGAGAAAATGCACCCTGCAGGAAGAACTGCGCGCACGCGCGCGCACACACACACACACACACGTGTCACAGCTTTATTCCTGACAGTGTGGAGCTGGATACAGCCCAGGGTCCTTTGGGGGTGGACAGATAAACTATGATACAGCTGTGTATGTGTCCTGTCACATCTACACACCTACTAAGACACACACAGACACACAATTACACAAAGGGGCCCCACTCAACAATCAAAGGCAATGAATGGTGACCGATGTGACCTGGGTGCATCTTACAGGCCCTGCAGGCAAAGCCACTAGACACACAGAAGGCACCCAGGCCAGCCAGGTGGCACACACCTGTCATCCTAGCCCTTGGGAGGCTGAGGCAGGAAGGTTGCTGCGTCTCTAAGGCCAGCCTGGGCTACAGAGGCTGGCTACGTGCCATGAAGAACCATGTCTCTGACGTTCTCCAGCAATCAAAACTGGTCTCTCTTGGCCCAAATCCCCAGGGCTCTCCAGCGGGACCTCGCATTGCCTAGCACGAGGCCCTAGGAAGCAGGTCGTTGTGTGCGTCCGGGGTGCTCTGCTCACAGCTCAGCTTACTGTGTGCAGCAAAGAGAAGACTCCACGCACATACACTTTAGCTCAGGAAAGTTGATCTAAACAAAAATTTTGTTTTGGCAGAACCAGGGATTGAACTCAGGTCCTTGCGCTTGCCAGGGAAGCGCTTATTCTACTGAGCCGTCTCCCCGGCCCCTCAAAAATTTTGAAAAATAAATTAAACATAGAGACTGATCATTCCCAGCAGCTTCTAGATCTCATTTTTTCTTTGTTCTAGGAGGCCAGATCTTGTTATTCCAGGCTGCCTGAACTCGCTGCGCAGCGCAGGCTACCCATAACTCCCAGGGATCCTCCCGCCTCTGCCTCCCAATGGCTGGGATTCTAGGTGAGCTCCACCACACCTGGACGAGTTTCTAGACCTTAAATAACCAGATTTGGGCAATCTCTGATCAACACTGACTTCCTGAGGTGGTGCATCATAGAGCCTAGAATGGCAGCGGGGCTCAGTGCGAGGCCTGGATTTCATCCCCAGGGTCCACAGGGAATCATATTCTATGTGTTATAGAAGAAGGTCTTTTGGTCAGTAGTCTGCTCACAGAACTTTGTAAATACTTGTGCCAGTCAATAGGAAGCAACTCCCGGCCTTGGCGGGCACACTCAGAAGGACAGTTGCTTGGACACCAGCCCGCACCCTTCGCCTGAACACTGTCCATAGTAAAGCAGCCTTTGCAAAGGTGCAGTGAGTACGGATTCATCCTGGTCCACAGGCCTAACTCCAGGTAGGCTTTCAAACATTGCTTCCTGAGCTGGGCATAGGGGCGTACCCCTGAATCCCACCATTTGGGAGGCTGAGGCAGGAGGATCACGGCAAGTTCAAGGCCAGCCAGAATTATACCGTGAGACCCAGTCTCAAAAATCTAAATATGTACATAAATACATACATGCAACCCTGGTTTTGCTTTAGCAATAAGGGAGTAGATGCTATCCAAATTAGAATAAAGAAAAATGTACAACCCGGAGATGTGGCACATGCCTGTAACCCCAGTGACTCCGAAGGCTGAGGCACAAGAGGCAGAAGTTTTCAGGCAGCTTGGACAAATGGGTGAGACTCCATCTCAAAAACAAAACTTGAAGTGGGTGGAGGAAGGAGCTTGGGGTGGAGCAGGAGGCTGAGGCCAAGCCCCAGCCACATCCTCCCCAAAATGTAGGATTTGGGGAAACGGAGTAAGAAGAGGCAGAGTCACTGACTGCTTAAATGATGATTCAGCCCTAAGCACGCACATATACAAGGGAAAAAGTGCCAAAGCAAAAAGTACAATAGAGAGAATGGAGAAAGTATAATAAATTTCAAAAAATGTAAAATTTCTAAGAAGACCCCCAGAGAAAGAATTTGGCATAATAACTTAAAGGGAAACCAGAAACCACTGTTTCCTCCCTGATCCCTTGCCCATCCTCAGCTGGGCACCCAGCAAATCAGCCTCTCCCTCTCCCAGCTCCTCCCTCCGGATGCGGGGTGTTGGAGGGAGGCAGAGCACCCTTAGCCCCAGAAACAGCAGGAAGATGCAGCTCTGTAGGTTTTCCTGGAAAGGGAAGCCAAGCTGTGTGTGCCCAGAGAGCCGCCAGGTGGCCAGGGCTGCTTCCACGGTCTCTGCTCGGGCCACCAGAGCCGCTGCACCCTCGGCTTGTGGCCACTCCCCTCTCCCTGCCCGCGCAGGTCACAAGGATGCTTGGTGGTCTGCATCCCCCCCCAAGGTGCACCAGCCGAGCTCCCCTAGAAGGCCAACTGAGAACAGTTTCACTGCTGGGCGCCGGGATGCACACCTGCATTTCTGTACTCCGAAGCTGAAGCAGGAGTATCCTTGTGAACTGAGCCCAGCCTGGCCACAAAGTGAGCTCGAGGCCAGCCTGAGCTACATATCCAGACCCTGTCTAAAAAAGACAAAAGATAAAAATAAAAAACGAAAGGGAGCCATTTCTCTGACAGGCCCCTCAGCCCCTCCTTCATGCTTCCTGACATGGCTCCTGCCTGCCGCCATCGCACTCCACCACCACCCATCCCAGTCATCCCTTGTATCCTCCGCCACTGACCGCACTACATTCCTACAGTTTCACCCTCAGAGCAGACCAAGCTACGAGTCATGTCCACAAATGGACACCAAATGTTAGGGCCAAAAAATACTTGAAGAGGAAGCAGGTTTCATTCAACCTGTGAGACAGTGCAAGGCCCTCAAGACTGTGAGCTAAGTCAAGCCCAGAACAGTGGTCTTCTGCCTCCTGAGGCCAGTGAGCCTGCTAAGAGATTGGATCTTCAAAGAAACCAAATGAAATAACATGCTAGGACCTGGGCCAGTGAGGAATGCACAGAACACGGGGACCATGTGGAAGCTGGCGAACACCTTAGCACAGCTGTCATTTTGCAGCACAATGTGATAAAGGGGAAGAAACTGAACCAAATTTGCGCTTTTTTCAACAGTGTGGTCTCCGTCTCCATCCATCTACCCATCCACCCACCCACCCACCCATCCATCCATCTATCCACCAATCTATCTATCCACCCATCTATCCATCCATCATCCATCAATCCATCCATCTATTCACCCACTCACCTGTCTGTCTGTCTGTCTGTCTGTCTGTCTGTCTGTCTGTCTGTTTGTCTGTCCCTCCATTCGTCCGTCCTACCGTCCATCCGTCCATCCGTCCATCCATCCATCCATCTATCTGGAATAGGCAGCTAAATTAGATAGAGTATAGGCAGTCAGATAGGGCCAGGCCCTCAAGGAGACAATATGGAAGACAAGGTGACTTTGCAACTTTGGAAGAGACAGACACTCCCATTTTGGGCCAGACCTCAAGACAAAAGACTAAACAAATACAGCCACATACTTCTCTGGGGATGCGCATCAGAGAATGATATTCTACATAGGTATCAATCACCTTGAAAGAGCCCGAATGAGTCACTAACCCAACCCACAATGGGAAGAGACTCTATCCCATATTCATGCCCACTTGCTACATGACTTGATTCCCCATTTTATTCCAATTTTAACTATTTTACTTAAGCAATGGTGTTTGTAATCTCATTGGTTGACCACTGTCCCATCTTCCATTGTCCCACCTCATGCCCACCTAAGTGAGGTCCCATGGTTTCAACCTTAGAACTGCCTCACCACATAGTTTTACTTTATAAAAATGCCTGAAGAGATAGCTTTCTGAGCAACCCACTCAGGTCTCCCTCCTGTTCCTCTCTCGGACAGCTTTCTTTTCCCAAGTATATATTCTGCTTTTAACCTCCATTGTTCCTAAAATTCATTCTTTAGTTTTAGAGAACACAAACTCATCCCAGGTACCTTTCAGGTTGGGAGTTTCAATCCCCTATATCACATCCACTCATGCATCCATCCATCTATCCATCCATCCATCCACCTATCCATCCAACCATCCACTCATCCATCCATCCATCCATCCATCCATCCTTCGATCTACCCACCCATCCATCCGACTATCCATCTACCTATCTATTCACACATCCATCCATATATCCATACATCTACTCATTCATCCATCCATCCACCCACCCATCTATCTACCCACCCATCCTTCTATTCATCCACCTATGCATCTATCCACCCACCCATCTATCCTTCCATCTACCCATACATCCATCCACCTATCCATCCATCCACTCATGCATCCATCCATCTACCCACCCATCCATCCATTCACACATCCATCTATCGATCCAACCATCCCTTACTAATCTGTCCAAGACCTTTCCCTGGATAAGCTCAGCTAGTCTTGGAACTTGCAAGGTCAAAATCTGGAACTGAAGCTGCTCTCCATCCAACATCAGGGAGACATGGACAAAAGGGAGGCACTGGGAGTCTGGGCTGAAAGGAAAGAAAGGAGCCAGACATCCCAAGTATCCCCCAAGGCAGTCCTGACCCTGGGAATGAGGAATAACAGCAGCCAAGTGGTACTGCTTCAACCAGGTATATGTTTCAACTAAGCACAACATGAAAACAAACACACACCTTGTGATGAAACTGTCCTTTCTCTTGCCCATGTTTATGGCCAGAAGAATCTCGCCCATGATAATACTGCATGGAACTAAATGTGTGTGCACACACATGATGGAAACCGTTAAGAAGCAGTTCTGAGCAGGACTCAAGTTAACCAATTAGTTTTTCATGGTCATTTGTGAGTCTGTCCAAGGCCAAGGTCCCTTGTGTAGATATGGGCAGCAGACTCCTAGTAAGGGAGTCACTGGTCCCTGCTGAGGCCTATAATGGCAGGTGAAGCTGTGAAGCCTGGAAGACAGGGTCACAGCCAAGGACACCTGGATCCAACCTCAATCAACTAGATGAAGACTATAGCCTCGAGCATCTCACTCCTGGGTGGAGACCTTCCTGGAAACAACATAGTTCAATGTCTTACTTGGAGAATTCCTTGAAGGTCTAAAAAGGTCCTGTTCAGATTCCTCCCTTTCTTCAGTATTTCCCTCCTTTGTTTTGATCAACAAATACATATGGGCTGCCCAGAGAAGAGCTTGGCTCAGCCCCCAGAGAATCTCCAATTCTGTGAGAGGGTTTTGATCCTCCTGGAGCCCTAAAATGACACCTCTTGACGCTTGTTTTGCTTTTGTCTTTTTGAGACAGGGTCTCACTATGCAGTTCAGGCTGGCCAGGAGCTCACTTTGTACCCCAGCCTGGTCTCAAACTCCCAAAGATCCTCCTGCCTCAGCTTTCCAAGTGCTGGGATTTCAGAAATATGCCACCACGCCCAGCTTCATATCACTTATACCACTTGACTCTTAAGCTTTTACCACATACTTGTTTAGGAGACTGTAGGCCTGATCAGTTCACAATAACTATGGGATATTAGTACATTACCCAAACACATACATACATACACACACACGGATCCGAAAGGCCC
Organism: Octodon degus; assembly: GCF_000260255.1. Taxonomy (NCBI): domain Eukaryota; kingdom Metazoa; phylum Chordata; class Mammalia; order Rodentia; family Octodontidae; genus Octodon; species Octodon degus. The sequence continues at coordinate 18,274,281 of NW_004524593.1, forward strand.
ACAAAGTGGGTCTGTGAGCAGCTTGATGCTGGTAATTCTGTGCAGCAATGTGAGACACTGGCGTAGAGGCCCACAGTCTCTGTGCTCTGTTTCATACAAGTGCATCTGAGGCTGTTATTTCGAAAAATTTTTAATTAACACTTTCCTTGAAGGCAGGTGCTATATCCTCCTGCCTGAGTCACATCTCTGGTACTTCCTATAGTATGAAGTCTCTGTTAGCTATTAAATAGAGCTGCCACCCAATAGACTCTTATTACAAAATTAACAAATGCACCACAAGATGCTCCATCCCATTGGAGAGATGACCGTTTTCCAGAAATGTTTTTGTCGTTGTTGTTGTTTTTCCAGAAACAGCTACTGCACGAGATTTTGTGTCTGGTTTCTATGGATCGAGGGCTTCACTTTTAATACCCCTTGTTTTTTCTAGATGCCAGAAGGTCAAGGTCATAGAGCAAAAGTTCAAGGTCATGGCATGCTGGCATAGAGGGGCAGAGAATGCTGTCTTCTGACTCTCCTGGGAAGCCTGGTGGACTGTCTTAAATCCTGAGCTGAGCGTGGTGGCACCTACCATAACCCCAGCATATGGAAAGCTGAGGCAGGAGGCTGAGTTTGTTTGAAGCCAGATTGGGCTACACAGTGAATTCAAGGCCAGCCTTAACTTACATAGTATGACTCTGTCTCAAAAAACAAAAATAAAACAAAAGAAGGAATATTGGCATAACTTTTTATGTCTCCAGACTTTCCCTCTTCACCAGTATTAGCTATTTAGAAAGTATTTTTCCCCTTTTTTCTGTGATGGTGGAAGAAAATTTTACATTCCTCTACCAGTTATCAAACAACCCAGTAGAAAGCATTATTTGCATTTTACAAAGGAGGAGACAGAGCTGTAGTGTAACCAGAACTTGAACTTGAATTTTCTATGTTTAGAGCCTTTACTTTGGAATACAAAATGGTGTGCCACAAACATTTGATGACAACATTTGATTACCAGCAGCCTCAAACATCAGTTGCAGTCATATACAACCACCAACACCGTACTTGCCCAAGGAACTAGTATTTCTAACAGCTGGGCTCCCCTACACAACGATGCCCTCAGTAAGGAGGTCAGTGTTCTTGTCTTGACCAAGTGCATTCCCACCAACAAAAACATGAGCTAAAACAGTACAAACCAACTTGGTTATTTTCAATGTCCAAGAACAAAGACCAATAGTGTTGAAAAGTCAAAATTACAAAGTGATTTAGAGATTAGGATTACTTATATCACCAAGAGAAGGTGGCTTAAGGCTTCTTGGTGACTCTTCAGCAAGACTGATGTTCACTGGGTACAGATGTGCGGTTTTCCAATCAGGAGAAACAGACTCTTCTGCAGCAGCTTGACAGCAGGACGAACTTCCTGGCCACTTCATTGCTGTCATTAATTAACAGCATCAATATGCATCATACATCATTGTACCTCGGTTATCTATCTGGCTATTAAAATAGAGATACCATAGTCCTCGAGCTCAGGAGGCTGAGGCAGGAGAATCCCCATGATTTGAAGGCCACCAGCTTGGGCAATACAATGAGTTCAAGGCCAGTCTGAACTATAGAGCAAGTGCCTATCCTTGCAAAACAAAACAAATACAGAACAAAGCAGGGGCACTGATGCCTATCCTATCTACTGCACAAGAATTAGAAACTGAAAAGTGAATAGGGTAACAAACATTTTTTGAAAAGTTTAAGTATTATGCAAAGTTGTTACCGGAAATATAAATTATTTTTAACCCACGAGATAAGCAAGTGTGAAAGAAAATGCACACCTCGTTCTGAACTAGCAATGCCCACTCCCTGGGGTACGTACAAGTAATGCTTTAGCTTTGGAGGTCTGCTGAGATCTGTGTGGGTCTCAGCACTGTGGCCTGAGCCTAGCTGACTTTCCCTCTTCACCAGTATTAGCCCACTGAGTGACACAAAACGATTTCAGCTCGCGAGCACCTGCGATGGAGATTTAGGCTAATTGTTATCGCGCAGTTTTAATTCCACCAGTTCACACGTCTTCTGCGTCTTCCAGGAGCAAGGAAAGGGCCAGCTGTGCAGAGGAGTGAGGTCTTCCCCCCCCCCCGAAGGCACTGTTGTGGGTTTCAGGTTAGGCCAAAACAGCCACGCGAAGAATTAAGGTCCTGGGAGTCATGCAAGAAACGAACAAGGTTAGACCTCCTCATCAGATTGCATATGGATAACAATTAATTTAACACAAATCTAGGCAAAAATGAGCCAGCTTCTCAGTCAGCTTCACTGCAGTGGAGCACCATGTGCACTCGCGAGGTGGAAAAGGAGACAGGCTCGTGGGTGTGAGAGCAAGCGTCGCTCACCAGCTCTGGGACAAGTGGTTCCAGGAACAGAGAAGTGCCAGAGTCCTCTGAGGGTGACACCACCTGGGCAAGGAATCTCTGCTTCATGGCTGCTCGGGCACACTACAGGGCCTCCCCGCTAGATGACCTGTCCCTTCTCCAGGAGGGAACAGAGTAGGCAGGGACATTTCTTCATCTTAGTCCAAGACAAGAAAGGGAGACAGAGGGGCAGCTAGAACAAGCCTGCCCCACACCCACCAGTGGTGCCTGACAAACAATGCTTCAGCTGTCCAAGGCCTCTGTGAGGCATCAAAGCTTGGACAGGAGAACCCAGTTTCATAGGGGTTGGAGAAAGAAATGGGTGATCATTCCTGCTTATCACTTCCAAAATCCCCATTGCCTCGGGATGAAGGTTCTGAGATGCGGAAACTGAAGTTTAGGGAAAACTGATTCTCCGGAGAGCAGCCACACCTGCCCAGCCTTCTCCCGCCTGTGCATATTTAGCCCTCTCAGGCAGCAACTGGCATGTGGTAGGAACCTCATTTATTCAGTGGTCTTGCTACCCACGAAGCCTCACGAAGCTGGGACCTTGTGCCAGGGTCCCAGCAGCACAGGACTAAGGTCATCTGCTTATTATCCACCCTGCTGTATCAAATTGACACCAGACAGTCTACTAAAATATCTGTCCCCAGAAAACAAATACTGATAGTCGAGTGGTGTGGGTGACTGGCTAACGGAGCAAAGTGCAGGGGATTGTTATTCTAGTAGTTTTATTAAACAGGAAAGCAAAAGATTTATAGGGTGGGTGGTAAGGGCAAGCATGGAGTAAAGGTGAGAAAATATGGCGACAGCACGCTGTCCATCACCAAAGGGATAATTATTTATTGAAAAAGTTGGCATTCTTGGAGTCCCAACATGCAGTGTGTGAAATTCATATATTCAAAGGAGACATCATAATAATCTGGTGGCGGGGCGTGATGGATAGGTTTTTAATCCAAATGACCACAATCTTCCGTCTGCCTGTCACAGAGGGCCAGGGAAAAATGAAATTTTCATTTCATAACTCTTGATGTTGAAAGAAGAAAAATCCCAAAGAATGACAAGTGGCTCATTCCAATGGACAAATGGACAGGGCGCTCAGGGAAGGAGCGTGAACAAAAGGCATTATTCCTTAACTAATGCCATTTTCACTTGTTACACTGGGGAAAGATGATTTCTGCCCCTTCCTGTCTAGAAAGCACAAGTTCACACTGCAACAAAAGCTGCAGAATCTCCAATACCGTGCAAGTTAATTGACCAATTAGCTCTGGCTGGCAGTGCCAGGGTGGGGCGGCATGACACCTGTACTAGGAGTGGCAAGAGTAGGCCGAGGGGCTGCCTTTATGAACTAGACGGCTTTCCTATGGATTTCCTCCTTCGAGGCTTAATAGAATTCCTGGGTCTTATTTACATGCTCTCAGAAAAGGTATATGAGCTGCATTTTTTAACTTCTATAAATCCACTCATCCCATCTGCCTAGGCTGACACTGGATTGATGCAGGGGTCACAGCTGATCCAGGTCAAGAGGAGGTGGCCACATGTGCTGCCCCACCCTGGAGTCTGGGGAAGGGCAAGGCTTGGGCCTTTAAGTCCTTTCCTCAGGTGCACTGCGCTGATCTTATTCCACACGCAGCGAGTGTCCAGGAACAAGGTGTTCCCCTGACAAGTGAATCACCTGCCCAGCATCTTCACGGGAGGGTATGCGGTGCAGCGAGTCGGTGCCAACCTTGCTGCTCTCCTTGGACAACGAGAGGGGAGCTCTGCCCTTCTGGACATGCCCTTGCACACCCCTGACACCTAAAAATGTCAGCCGGGTTTTCAGAATGTGTGTGGCAAGGCTGGGAGGTAGACTTAGCGTCTAGGGCCCTTCAGCCCAGCCTGAGCAACTCAGCAAGGCACTCTCTTAAAACAGAGCTGAGGATGTGGGTTCAAATGCCAGTACAGAGAGAGAGAGAGAGAGAGAGAGAGAGAGAGAGAGAGAGAGAGAGAGACAGAGACACTGACAAAGA
>NW_004524593.1:18278758-18298327 GCF_000260255.1 Octodon degus
AGAGACACTGACAAAGAGAGACAGAGAGAATCTACAAATATCTCGTAAGTCATCTGCTAGACCTTCCTTCAGTCCCCTCTGTAGACCAGCCTACGTTTACTTCTACATCTTCTTTAATGATAATAATTAAATGCCACATTTTGCTGCCTCTATTCTTACCCTAGCCTTCCAGGCAGGGAAGAAACCAGAGAGAGGCTACATTTTGATCTTGACTTTGCTTTCCCCAGAGCTAATTCCAGAAAGGGAATCCAGCAATTACAAGCAGTTGGAGCGTGATAGGGAGCCGAGTGCACAAGAGAGAGAGAGACTCATTTCAGCATCAGAACTTGTCGGTTGAGGTAGGGAGCTAATTTGGCTTGGAGAAGTGAAGTCGCAGTTCTGTACTTTCCCTGGGTGCTACTAACAACCCCGTTATTAAGAGCCAAGTGGGGGGGAGTGTGTGTGAAATATTTATTGAGTTCCTGTTCTCACCAGGCACTTTTTGCTTAAGATACTTTAAGCAGCAGCATAAATTTCTCCAGCTTTCAAACCCACACCCTCTACCACACTATCAGGCTTCCTAAGACGAGGTACACTGTTTTAATGCTTGTACCCAGCACGGAACTCAAACCAGGAGCCTGAGGCTGAGTGGGACACCTATGAGACCCTGCCCAGAAATCCCTACAGAGACATGCTGATGGGTTTCTCTCCCACCTCTGCCCTCCTGGGCACCTCAGAACCCAACCCTCAGCACTGCAGGGTCCCTTTGATCAACCACAACTAGGTTTCATCTGCAGGTTTTAAGAAAATATAGAATCAGGGATCGTCCCTGGACTACTTGGGACATCCCCAAGAGAAAGATGAGCCACACAGTTTTCACGTGCAAGGAGATGTCACTCTATTTATTAGCCTGGCTTTGAGGAAACCCCGTGTGGTCACCTGACCTCCACACTTAGGCAGCCATAAAAATACCTGTGATTTATCATCGGGTCCTCTTTTTCCCCACCAATGGGATAATGAAGCTCCTCATGGAAGCTACTGAGAAGCAACATAGATGCTACCATTTGCTACTAGCCCATATAACTAATAACACCATGACTGCTAGTGGAGAGGAGTGCTTGAAGGAGCTAGAGCACCACAAATTTAGCTCACCCGATTGAACTGTTGATGGCAAATGTCAGCAAAAGCCCCTAACAGGAGACTCACTTCGGAGATGTGGAATGTGTTCCTCAAAGGCTTCTTATTAACATTCATTTTATTTATTTTTTTAGTTCTAATGAAATCCTTACAATAAGCAATTCAGTAGATAATTATAAAGTCAGCATTCTCGAAAGCGAGAAGCAATGCTGATTAATTTCCTCCTGGGAATCTCCTAGACAGATTATAAGACTTCGCTTTAAAATTTCCTAACAATATTTGGGCACGAGCTCTTTTAATTTTTTTCTTAAGGGCAATGTTTGTGTCTCTAAAGAATGCCTTCCCTAAAATGCTGATCAGATGAAAGTGAACAGCTAGATTACAGGTTCTCTAGTCTGGGGCGTGTGAAATACAAAGTGGACACAACCAGGCAGTTCAGTGCCCTGAGCACCCACCCTGAGACTCCACAACATGGTGAGTCTCCCTGCCGCTGGACGAAAAGGACACTCCCCACCCCCTGTGGTGGGGGCATGGGTTGCTCTGACCTCCGACACTGCAAGCTGTCACATGTCCCAGGTAGAGCAGGTACAGCCATGTGGCCAGGTGGAGTCAGGCGTGTGTGAGTGGTGCTGGCCCAGGCTGATGGTGGATGGGATCAGAGCAACTCTGACACCCCAACATCTGAACACAGAAAGGGGTACTGCTAATCTTAAAAGTGAAAACTGAATAAGCAGAGGAAGTTGGGGTGAACACAGTGACTCAGGGCATAAGCAGGCAGGTTGTGCCTGCCTGCGGGCACCACTGTCCATGTCTAGACCACAATGCCGTCAGGCGTAAGGAGCCCGGCAACCCCTACAGCCCACCCTGCAGCGCCCTGAGCATGGCCCATGAACATGGACAGGTCACACTGAAAGATGCCAACTCTGGCAACCTTGAGCTTCCTGTGGTCAGACTGGAACGCAGCGCTCTGGTGAATCTGGGACAAGGAGCTGCCCTCTAGGAGAAGGTCCTGAAAGGATGGGCGGGGTCTCTGCAGTCGACCCTGCACACACCAAGAGACTTTGGTGTGTCCCACGGCTCCTGTTCAGGTCTGGGGCCGGCGTCGGAGGCAGTGCAGGGCCAGGGAGGAGGAGGAGATGACATCCACAGCCCCAAAACCCCCTGAGCTGCGAGCGTCCTTACACTGGCCGGAGTTCTTGGCTTAAGGACATACGTCATTTGATGCTGGAGAGAGGTTTTGAGTGCAATGGAAATAAGTCATCTCAAACACTTGGAAAAATACTTACAGTAAATACATTTTACAGAAAGAAAAAGTATTTTATTTGGAAATAATACCAAGAGGATTACTGGTTTAGAATTAGCAATGTGATCATTTTCATGCATATTTAACTCCAGATATAAATAAAGGCTGCTTATTTAAATGGAAGCTCAAACATCACTGGCTCAAACTAGAAACTCAATTAAATTTATTTCCAGTCTGAATGGAGAGTGGAGTGAACTCACTCTAAGAACATAGTTCATTTTAGAATGCAGAATATTGTGTAGCATTCCAAACGTATGCAAAGGGGGAGATATTTATAAACCCTGTCTTGTTCATGACTTCATCATAGATTTTAAAAAAGTGTACTAGATTCAATATGTAACCCTACTTAGGAGCATGTATTAATCTGGAATGCGAAGGACAGGAGTGAATAAAAATCACAAATTAATTTAATTATAAAGCCTCCACTGCTACCTGAAAATAAAACAATCCCCCACTTCTGAGGAAAGAAAAGGGGAGCAGTTGGTGTCCCGCCTGGCTCTTGCCCATTTCATCCACAGTTTCAATCTGCATTTACAATTTATAACCAGTTTTAGACAAATCAGCTCCTGCAGGACTTCAGAGCAATCACAGCCTCAGAAGACCACCTTATGCGATCCAAAATAGTGTCATGCAAAGTCCTTAAAAAACATTTTGTTTAAATTTTCCTTATTTCACTAACGGGCGTTGCAGTAAAAATGACTCAGTGGGCTGCAGCTACCTTCTTGGAGGCTTTCTTTCTGCGTTCATCACAGAATTCCAGTACGGGGCGCCTGTCTGGGGGATTTATCGGAGCGCGGCCACAAAGGTATGCTCAGATTTCTAGGTTGGATGGCCCCCTCCCTAGTTAGCACACATTCACACGTAGGCTGAGTCAGTAACGGAGCTTGGACTCAGCTGCTGATTAAAATAGCATCACTGGCCCCATAAATGCAATTAGCTGAGAAACGTTTGATGATTTCCTTTATACCTCATAGAAGCCCAAAATGGATCTGCTTTATAATTCACTAAAAAGTCAAATATGTCACACCTCTTCCAGCTCTGACTGCCTGCTTCCAGACGGACACACAGTTGCTTTACTTCTGCCAAATCAATCCCCATAAAAATCCTACACTGCATCAGTTTCACTGATGTTGAATGTCCAGAAGATGCCCTACTGGAAGCTGGCTGTGTGTGAATGCGGGCTGGCCACCTCCCCATAAACCCCACTGGGGTTTAACCCCGGCGGTGATCTAGGCCTCTGGCCCTAGGGGACCAGGCAGAGCCAGCCCCATCGCTCCTTCCTCCCATCTCTCCGCTCCTCTCCTTCTATTTATTTATGCCAACTACCTAAATAATTCACACTGCTGCTCCAGCCTGCGTGGTGCTCAGGAGAGGCCTACAATGGGCCATTGCAGTCACCAGATGGACTCGGAATGCAGCAGGTGGGGCAGATGGCACGGCGCCCGTCGCATGCTCCTGCCTGGGCACGGGCTGCCTTCCCTTCCAGGTACATTAGCATCACCCTAACACTGCGCGCTGTGCGTGGGGGAGGGAAGCGGGCCCTGCCAAGGCCTCCACGCGCCACTCTGGGGGCTCATCAGGGACAGCCGCCCGGCCCCAGCCCCGGCCCCGGCCCCAGCCCCAGCCCCCAGCCAAGGTTTTAGCCGTTGTCCTGGGATTAGGTTTTCCTTTTATGAGGATTTGGGAAACGCTCAGGCATTGTGCATCGTGAAGGACGCGTCTGTTTTAAACATTCCACCTCGGTTCAGAAGAGCGGATGGATTTCCAGGGAGTCCTTCGAGAAAGTCAAGACCCCAGAGTGGGTAAAATAAGTCTTTTCATAAATATTTTGCAAACTGCACGAATAGAGAGCGTCTCTCCCCACAGCTGTGGCAGCACTCGCAGGGAGGCACACCGCCCTCTGCTATTTGGATGGAGAAGGCAAAAATGCGTGTTTTTATAGCCTTTTGGTGCTACAGAAAATATTGGCTGAGCCCAACGTGGAATATTGTGGGTCTCATTTTTCTAGTGCCATTTCCAAAAGTGTGGCATTTCCCTTCCAAAGTTTGTCATCTTCCAGCACCAGAACACACACAGAACAGCGCTGCGTGTCAGCTGCAGGCGGGATCCTGCGGCATCGTGAGGCCAAGCTGCCACGAGACAGGCGCTCGGCAACATGCGGCACCAATTTTAATGGAGCATAAACACTTGACAGAAACTCTCCCGAGATATTTCTGGCATAACCCAGTTGCCAGTGGGACTGCGATCCTGTGATGTTAATCCCTTGCATAAACTTAACTGATGCCAGTATAAATCTTACTGTCTAACTTCACTAATCATCTAACTATAAACATCTAAAAATGTGAAAGCCAGTAATTTTAATGACCTGAAGCAAAGCAATCTGTATCTTCAAAACACAAATACACAAAACGCCTAAATAAAAAGCATCCGCTGCAGAGAAGCGCAAAGAGAGACCACGGCTCCGAACGCCTTCTCGAAGGCCTCAGCTGAATTGCTAGCCTGGATTTTGGGGAACTTCACTGGGCAGTCTGCAGGAAGGCTGGCCAACGGCAACATCTGTGGGATCAGCTCCAACGTAAGGGAAGGGTTTCCTTATAAAACTCCCTAGGGTGGCACCCACCTGCTGTCCTAGCCCTCGGGAGGCTGAGGCAGGAGGCCTGGAGGCCTTCGTCCAAGGCCAGCCTGAAGTACCTATTGAAATCTTGTCTCAAACACGGAACAAAACAAAACAAAGCACCACGTAAAACTGCCTCCGGTAGTCACTTACTTGGATTAAAATAAGTCCACTCATTCAAGTCTTTCCCCCAAAGCGCAACAATACACATGTGCTGCAGTTCAAATAAATCCCATTCACTTTTCCTAAAATGGCGGAAATAGGTCTTCTTCAAAGTTCTTTTAAGGCATTTCTGCACTTCCAACTGCAGGCTTTAAGACCACACACACACACACACACACACACACACGCACACGCACAGATTTCCAAGTGTTGTAAGAATTAAAGGATAGAAAAAGAGAGGAAAAAAAAAATCTTTAGCCAGCCGAACAGCTCAGTGGATTAAAGTGCCTGCAAGCAGGCACAGGGGCTGGCGGTTCAATTCCTGGGCCTGCTGTGCTGGCCCAGCGCCATCCCCCTACCCCCCACCTCCGGGCACACTGAGACAGCAATTGAGACTGGGCATAGAGGAGCATGCCTGTAATCCCAGCTCTTGGCTGGGAACAGGTGGATCACTATGAGTCTGATCTAGTAGTGAGACCTGAACAATTTGTAGACCCTTCCCAAAAAAAAAAAAAAAAAGAACAAATTAAAGGCAATTCTGATGATCAAGTCTTCAAATCTTGAAATCTCCCCAGGGAGGAGGGAGCCGGGCCCAGCTCTTACAGGGAAGTAAGGAGACGGGAGCAGGCTCCACCAACCCAGCCCACCTCCGGCTACTCATGCTCTTCTCGCCCTTGACGAGAAGGTGGAGGTGCAGCACAGCCAGAGCGGGCAGGCGGCACGGAAACGTCAACTGGCTTACATTTCTGTGTGCTGATCTCCAGGGTGGGTCCCACCACTTTGTACTGCAAGCCATATACTAGCAAAAAAGGAAAAAAATGAAGACACTGAAAGTTTTGGCTGAAAATAACATTACCTAAAAATAAAAAATGTTCCACATGCAAGCATATTCATTGCACATTCTTGTCATTGCTTCCAGGACCTCAGTGGCTGAGATAGTGCCCACGCACACACACTCGGATGCTTTAGAATGAACGATTAGGAAAATACAGATGAAAACGCTACAGTGAAGCTTCAAGAATTTAAGAAACTGGAAGGAATGCATGTAAGCTTTCTGCTGCGGGCGAAAGGTTACGATACGCCATCCACGCTACGCCAGAGAGACGGGCATGAAGAATATACTTGCACGATCAATTTCAAACTGGTGTCTTCTAAATTCTGATTTCATTAACTATCATTAAGCCATAAGCCTACAAGCTAATTAATGCACACAACAGAGGTACTTAAAAATACCAAACAGAAGGGAACGGCCATTTGTTAGGGAGGGCGACACTAGAGGGCAAGTAGCATGAAATTAACTTTTAAAGATAGTAGCTGTGAAATTAAAATATAATTTTTAGGATATATACATCTCATAATGACTTGGACATTCTTAGTGTATCAGCGTGTGTCAAAACTCCCACAGTTACAGTGCCAGAGGATATGAATTCTAAAATAAAATTAGTAGCAAAATCACACTTGCACACAAATATTACAAATAAAAAGTATCAGAAAGGGCTGAAGGAATGAGTAATTCCAATTTTAGCCTTGGCTATAAAGGTAATAAAGGCAATATATATTACCTTGACACTGTGTAAAGAGTGACTATTGAAATTTTGATTTTGGACATTTCAAAAGTATTTTCTAGTACTTGTATGATATTCTTGTAAAGAATCCTCTTAGATAAATGTCTAGGTGAACATATGTTTACTGTATTAGAAATCAGTGAAATACACACAGGCCAAAACCTGCATTCATATGAATTGAAGGAATTAGTTCATGTGCCCACATGTGTGGGTTTGTGTGTCCCTGTGTGAATAGACTACAACTCTCCACCTGAATGGCTAGCCCTTGTGTCAGAGCTCTACTGGATGGGACCATTTTACAAAGTTTCAAAATGAGTTAGTCTAAATTAATAAAGACGAGATATCCAAAGTTTAATCTAATATATAGTGTCAGGTAGATTTAGTATAATTTAAAGAGAAACATTTAAGAATATTCTTTTTCTTTCACAACAAATACAAGTAATTCAAGGGCCATAAACTCAACACAGTGCCCCATTTGCCAGACTCAGCAGGTTGCTATAACCACTATAAGTTTGTACCAGCTTTCTTGTTCATAATTAGGTAGTAATGATTTTTTAAAACTTAAAGCGAGAAGTACAATCTCTAATAAAATTGCTTATTTCATGTATTTGGGCTCACCCATTTAGATGAAAATATAAATTAAGCCACATACACAAACAAGAGAAATCTGAGAATAAACCCACCAACAATGTCCATTGACTGATGTACAAGAATGGCGCATGTTGTAGATACTGGAGATGCAGCGCCTCAAATGACGATCAGCTTCAAGGAGCACCCAGGGACAGGTAGCATCCATGCACTATGACCCATAATCCTAGTTCAGGAAGAGTGGATTTTATTGTACCCTCCCCTGCAAGGTTCCAGAAGGCTTTCTCCCCTAAGTTTTGAATTTATAGTTCACAACAGGGAAACGAGGAGAGCGTGTTTCCAGGGATGCCCTGCTTGCTCACTGCACACTGTTTAGGAAACAGTGAGTGTATGGGTCTGAGGGCTCTATCTCCCAGTCCTGCGGTCTGTTGAAAGGCCAGGCCTCGCTTCTGTTTGGAGTACACACTCGGGTTCAGTGTTAATCCTGTTTTATGTTGTTCACACCTGCTGCCGACTAGCAGCCTGCTGGTGGGCTGGGCTCATGCTGCTCTGAAAATCCCACTCCCTGCGAAACTGGACAAAAGCTACTACACAGGCCTGGATCGGGGGCCCGGGGAGGAGTGGCAGGGCTCCCCAAAGCTTGCTTCTCTTTGTAAACCAGGTTCTCATGTTCCACATTGGTCACCCACAAAACATGCAACCAATATCTCGTTGTTTCTTTTTTTTTTACAAAAAGACTGAACTCCATTCAGCTGTGTATATTCCTGAGCATTTTATGGCTTTTGATAAAACTGAAGCAGATAGAGCTTTTTTAAAAAGGAAAAAGAAAAACAAAGAAAAGATGAATCTAATCAGGTGTAAAATGTAAGCTATTACTTTATATCATTATCCAAAAGAATCTACACCCACACACAATTATTGCAAATACTCTACAGCTGACCTCTCTTTGCACAGATTTTACGTGCAAATGAACAGAGAACACACAGTTTATCATTGCAGGCCACAGCGCGGCCAGGAGTGACTTCTAGGCTGCCACGCCATCCTCCCACCATTCCTGATCCACGCATCCTCTACCCTGTGTGTACCTAATAGCAAGCATCAAAAGCTATGATTTCTTTTTTGATCTTAGTAGCAGCAATAAATCAGCCTCTGTGCCAGAGACAGGGAGGAGAGGTAGTGGGAAGGGAAAGCTAGCAGGCCGACAGTGGGGCCACTAGCTCCGTGGAACTCTAGCAAGGAAGCCCCCTCCTCTTCCTCCCCTCCTCTCCCCTCTCCTCCCCCAAAGATGAAAGCTGCCACACGGTTTCCCGGAGCGAGAGGAGCTCACCCAGGCCTGAGCTGACCCCAGTCAGGATGCATTCTGTGCTGACCTCCTCTCCGAGGTGGCCTCACAGCCCCTCCCTTGCACCTGCAGGCAGCCAATTCCCTTCCTGCCTAGATGCCAGGCTGTGCCCACAACCTGCAGGTGGGAAAGACGGCTCCTGGTAGCCAGCGTGGCAACAGCCTGCACATCTGGGACCCCTGAGTCTCTGGGCCTCTGCACTCCACCTCCCAAAGCCCCTTTGTGGGTGGCAGCAGCTGCCTCAACAGACATCACCAGCTCTGCGGGGGGGGGCGCCCCACATGCTGCTCAGTGGGCACGCGGGGCACAGGGCACAGGGCAACATAGCAGCATGCTGCCTAGCACTGTAGCCCCTCAAGCAATGCTGGGGAGGCCCACCGGGGTTCTGGCATCTCGCCCCAGTTTCCTGAGCTGCTACCCGAGGCACGGTGGCCTTTGGCGGGGGCAGAAGTGTTCCCTAACCGACCCAGGCCACTGTTCAGTTCCCGAAGTTCTCTCCAAGCAGGAGGGAAATGTATGTTTATCTCGGCGCATGTTCACACAGCAGAGTGCACACTCACACACACTTTGTTCGTGCGCACCTGACACTGCAGGGGGCCACTCTCTGCTGGGCTCAGGGAAGAAGAGGTGCTCGCTGGAAGCGCCCGTCCCGTGTCTTGGCCATGGCTCGAATTCATGCATCTCCATAATCCGACACAGTCCCTCATAAAATAAAAACTCATTGTCGCTTCCAATTTGATTATAGACTATCAACAGTATAAAAATAAATTCAATTATTGGGCTGAATCCGAAGAAGTTGCTGATATTTGACCATTTTTTGACCTCCAAAAATGGCAACTTTATACAGTTCAATGTAATAGAATTAGAATCCCATAACCTCACTTTCATGCAAAAAAGCTTGATGTTTTGACAGGTAATTTCATAATTCTAAACTTGATTTTTATATTGATTTTCCCTCAGAAAGCCACCTCTAAATTTTTTGGGCTCTTCTGAAAACTTCAGATCCAAGTGAGAGAATGTATCTAAGTATATTTTAATCAGTTGAGCAGGGGTGGTCCATGCCTTTAATTCTAGCATTCCGGAAGGCCAAGGCAGGAAGATCACAAGTTTGAACTAAACTGGGCAAATTAACGATATAGTCCCTACCTCAAAATAGAAAAAGAGGAGGGGGAGAGCCTAGTGCAAAGGTGCTGGGTTTACACCCTCGTGCCAAAACATGAAGTTGAGCACCTGACCTCGACAGGAGGCACAACTCGCGGCAGGGCTCTTCTGCAGCACGCATGCAGGTCTGGCTTCTAGCAGAGCCAGCACAGATCAAAACAGAAAGATCTCAGCCTCAAAGGACCCAAGAACACAGACTCTGGGAGTGTGGTCTCCCTTACCACCAGGTGCTGCGAGGGAGAGCCCTCGGATACTCTGTGCGATGTGGGATGAAGGAGCTTTTCTCCTTAACAACTTTGTAAGTTTGCTCATGACAGGAAGAAGGCAGTACCCAAGTATCAGCGCTGGAGTTCAGATCAAATGATATTTAGGCTTTTTGCTTGAGTCTGGGTGATGGGATGCACACATTCAGATAAGAAAGAAAAAGTTCTCGCTGCGCTTGATCACGGTGCGGTACCTGCAGGCGCCCTGGGCGCTGCTCCGCAGCAAGCCCACCTCGGAAGCAGCTGAAGACCACCTTATTTTGATTATAGTACTTTCCTCAGGCAGGAATTTTTATTTCAGTTTGAATCTTAAACCATTCCATTCCCAGTGATGCATTTTTATGTTTACAATTGACATCTTCATAAAAGAATGAAACCTTTGAGCGACAGCTCAAAGGCATGAAGGTTTGCCTGCAGTAAGTACTTAAATTATTTTACACCTAAATGGAGCCCAGTTGTTTTTAGTTAAAATTTAATAAACCTTAAACTGATGACCTTTCTTCCACAGAAAGGCCCCGAGTTGCAAAAAAGCGAAGTTTCCAATGAAATATATTTTAAGGAACTAGTGCTGAACAAAGGGCTATTTAAAGCTGAACGCTTCGTCAATTTATCAGCTTGTGAACATTCTGTTCCCAAATTCCCTCCTGCTGCCGAGGGTATAGACCGCGGGTGTCTCGCTTAATCGAATACTATTGATTCGAGTGTGTCACAGTGATCTCATTGAGAGTAATCAATAGTAATCCAAAATCAATCAATCCGCTCTTGCACTATCATTTATCAAATCTGAATACGCCAAATTATTTGTAGGCGTCAAATTACAAAGAAGAGAAAATGGTAGGACTGAGAAAGTTAATGGTTTATGTTGAAAAGGAAAGCCAATATTCATCTGTCTGTCTGTCTGTCTGTCTCTCTCTCTCTCTCTCTCTCTCTCTCTCTCTCTCTCTCTCTCCCCCCCCATCCCCTCTCTTTATGGACACTTTAAAATGGACTTACTGGGACAAGTACATTTATCTTCCCATTAAAACACCCCAAATTTATAATTCACCCCACTGCTTCCTGCAAAGACCAGATTTGCTCCAAAACTGTGGTACTTCAGCTCAAACTCCCTGACTCCCCAACTCGTGCGGCCATAGCACCCTGGCATCCTTCCTGGAGCTCCCTCAGGTCTGATTAGCTATCTGCCAGAAGAACAAGAGATTCAACTGACAAAGGACAGAGCCACCCTTTCTGCCATCAGAAATGATGTTTAATAGAGCCAGAGTGGCTAGGGAGGGCTTAATTTCTCCAGAGAGTGGACAGTGTGGACACAGACCTGCTTATCGAAGACACTGCTGATCCTGAAGGTTCTTTATCCACAAATTCAGTCAAGGTAACAAATCCTTCTATTCATTCCAGCACACCGAAAAGCACCCCTCCTGTTCAACTTGAAGGAAAAAGGGCTCGGATTGTCTAAAACATTTACTTTCGCTAATGTAAAAGTGTTGGCATTTTACTTCGCTCTCGATAAGCTGGTGCCAGTAGAAGTGATTATTCTTTTCTTTTTCAAAGCCTATCAGCATTTCGAAAAGCTCTCTCAATCTTATCAGGTGTATGAACAGCACTCTGACCGAAAACAGTTTGTACTGCTCCTCTCTCTTTCTGCCAACCTATCTGATAAATCCCCAGCTAACTAACTGTATTTACACACAATCAAGTAGAAGTTGTATCCTCTGGGCGCTACAGCCAAATTCCAGCTCGCTAAGGGTTTGACTGCAGTGACATTAACTTCACAGAAATGTCAGCAGAGAGTGTCCCTAACTGACAACAATCAGGAAAACACTATAAAACCACTCAACTAGACTGCACCACAAACAGAAGCCAAAGGAAAACAAACAGGGGAAGTTGAAAGCCACCTCTTTGGACTTGCCAGCCAATGAGGATGCAAATGAGGGACTCCTGCACTTCCCTTTCTGCCAAAGACAATGACCCTTCTTCAGTGAACAGATGGGTGGACACGGGAACTTTCAAAGAATATATATTGGAATTGAGCGGGAGAGCTGTGCAGGGACCAGCTCAGACATGAGGGCAATGTCATCATCTCCCTTGGAGATGGACGCTTCAGGACACATGCCAGGTAAGGCAGCAGACAGTGGCCCCAAACTCACCCCATTAGCCATGACAAGAAAGAGTGACTGCACTCTCATGACAGACTTTCCAGCCATGAAATCCCTAAAAGGGCTTTTTAAAGTTTTGTTCACCAGGAGGAAATCAAGAAAGAAAATTACAGTGGAGTACACAGCCTCTTCTAGTCCTTAGTCTTTAGACTTAAGGAACTGCACAGCTCCATAGGAGGGTAGGATAAACATCCTTCATCCCCAGTGACCTAAACAGGTGATCCATGCTCTATTTTTATGGACTGAAAAATGCTGAAGCCCATTTCTGGTTCAGGGGATTGGGAAGGCCTCCTCATGAATGGGTCGAGTTTGGAGCATGAAAGACGAAAGATGTTAATGACGCTCCCAAGACACAAGAGAAATTGGAAATCCACCTGTGCAACCGGCCACCAGCAATTCCTGACCCTGGAGATGAATCTCTGCAGGAGCCCAGGCACATTGACTGCCCACTCACTCCTCACCTTCCTTTGCTAAAGGGAAAGTGAGGTTAGAAGAAAGAGAAGGTGTCTGTGCTGTCCCCAGCCCAACTCCAAGCCCTGTCAGCCCCCACCCCCACCCCGGAGCCCCTGGACAGCAAGACGGATGGGCCACGTGTGGGGTTCAGCACGATTCAGCTGGCAGGCCTCTCCTAAGACTGATGAGGCGGGTGAAAGGGGCCCTTCCGTCAGCCCACAGGACCAGCACCCACTGCACACGGCCGCTCCCTCCCAGGAGAGCCTCTTCCCATCAGGCCTCTACTCTTCCGCTCCTTTCATCACAAAGGGTGGTTACAGGTGTGGACAGCTTCTGCAACATCTCCTCTGTGTGAGCAGATTCCTGACTGTAAAAGAGGCGCTACAGGAACGGCGGCCATGGGTGGGAGAAAGAGCACATTTAACACGGCCTCCATCCCTCTGCGGAGAAACTACAGCACTCCAATAATTTGGAATTAATAGGGACAAAGATCAGTCAACAAGAAAGCCTTACACTGGAAACTTTTCCTCATCTAGATAGGTACCTCAGCCTCTGTAGTTCTGCAAATGGTCTGCTACTTCTGCTAACTTAGTATGTAATTTTTCATATTTGAATAATATACTTGCACCAGCCTCCCAAAGCAAATTCTTACAACTATTGTTGCATACTAACTGCCTTGTGAAGAAAGGATTCATTTTCAAATTGTTTCAAATAACTCGCATTGTATTAAAAGGAAAGGGGAATGTATTTATGTAACAAGCTCCTTGTATAATTTCTCAACAGCCATAAAAAATGAGTGCAATGTTTCTAGAGAACATGGAAGAGGGGTTATCACTGTACATGATGTCCTTCTGCACAAGGAGAGAAGAAAGGGATCTGTGCCTCTGTTTTGTGCACAAATTCTTGATTTACTTATTTATTTTGCATATGGAACGAGCCATGCAAAAGAAAAACAGAATTTTTTTTTTTACTGTCCCCCAAAATGAACACAAAGTGCAACAAAGAGAGCTTCCTCTGTGAAAAGCGGGTCGACTGCCTGGGCCCTTTCTGATTCGCCACTTCTTTGAGTTTTTATTTGCTTCTCAGATAAGAGCAACGGAGCTGTGCCACTCTGGAGACTTGGTTTTGAATATCTCATTTTGCTTCCAAGGTGGTGGAAAGATTTGAGGGAGCTTTAGTCCTGTGAAGCTCATTATTATCTACACTATCTTTGTTCCTACACATAGTTTTTAAGGAGAAGGCAGCAAGCAAGCTGGTTTACATTCGACATCTCCTGTCTGTCTATCAATGTCTGATCGAAGGGAGAATTTATTGGTAGCCTGTCTGCTGTTTAGCACCCTCTGAAGCAACTGTTTGCAGACAAGGCGCACGGCGGAGCAAAGTTAAATTGACACGTCTGTGAGACGCCTGACAGCCCTCCGTACGTCCAATATTAATTTGTTTTCTTTGGCTAGGTAAGTGGTGCCAGAGCGCATTACCCAGAATACGCACTTTCAAGCCACATGATGGCAAGTACACTTGCAGCGCGGCTTTATTACAAACACGCCGGGCAGGCGAAGGAGGCAGCACGTGGCGGCATTTCTTTTATAACTAAAATCATCAATGCACTTTGAAACCCTTCTCTTAAAATCTAATCTAAAGTAGACACCCTCCTTACTTTTCACATTTGCACAGAATTTAACAGATTTGAAATGCAAAAAGTGAGGGGTTTTCGTTCTATAGAAAAGAATTTCAGGTAGCCTGAGGTTGCCTTTCTAACAGCGAGAGTTGTGCGTTGTCTATCCGTGGTCAAGCGTACAGAGATCTCTGCCAGCAGATGGAAATGCACTTTAATTGACCAGTGAGAAGCCAAGTGAAAAAAAAAAAAAAAGCCTGCATGTTCTCTTTTGTTGCTTTGCCTTAGGAATCTATCTATCTATCTATCTATCCATAAATTAAAATGGCATAACATTCAAAGAAATGAAATCATAAACAGCATGTTTTCTTTATGTAAAAATTGTTTCAAAAACCATTAAAAAGGAATAAGGTGTAAGACATAAAAACACCTAAATGTTCTTTGAGATCCTTGATTATGAAATACATTTGCATGATACTGAGAATAATACTTGTCTGAATCAGAAAAAGGAATACCTGGCACTTTTGGAGAGCAAAAGTAGTGAGAAAAGATGTGTTGGCTAGAACTCTGAATAGAATTGTTTTTAATTAGCTGAGGTTTCCTAGCCTTCAGAAAGTGTGAGTCTAGTACGAGGGTGAAACAGGACTCGTAAGATCAGGTAAAACCTTCAGAAGGCGGAAGACTGTCAGCTCCTACCTCAGCAACAACAGCTACCGTGGACCTCAGAGAGTGGTAGAGAAAAGCACTTAGCCGGGTTTGTATTTTTAAAAACACAGTAAAAGCGTGGTCAAATGCTGCACAAAGAGATAAAAGTAGGAAATGAAATCTAAGGGTTCAAGAAAGGGCATGAATTAGGACAAAAATTCTAGAACAGAAACAACAATTGGGCAAATACTTTTTTTTTTCCAATGCCCAGATTTACTAAAGTAAAATTAAAGACCTCTAAACTTACATCCTAGAATTAAACTAAACAATGTTGAAATCTGATGCTTTTTATGAAAATATGACACTTAATTTTATAGACTTGCTTTCAGCAAAAAATAAAATAAAACAAAACAAAAGAACAAGAAAAAAGCCACGTTTGTGCGGGACCTAAAGAACCTTGCAACTTGCTTGTGCGTGAAAGCAGCAACGCTTTGCATTTAAATATATTCATCAGGTCCAACTGCGTGAGAAACCATGTAGCCAAGAGCTATTTTAGAATTTTTTTCTTGGATACAGGCCCAATCCATTCAATTATGCATTTAATATCAATAGTTTATTTCCTATTTTACAAATTATTTATGATCACTAGCGACTGAATACATGAATGAAAAATCATTTAAATTTAAAAAATCAGAAGCAAATGTACTTACTAGGTCACCTGTTATTTGTCTAATATGTAGCAATTAGATCAGTCCGGTTTTAAATCTGACCTGGTAAATTCCTGAAATATTAGTTCCAGTTTAAATTTGTCCCTAGCAATTTAACGGGCAGCTCACTGAGAACGACGCTCGAAATAGACACGTCCAGGAGCAATGTGAACAGCATACCTGTGCCCTGCTCCCTCTGTCCCCATGTATGCAGGTACCTCACACGTATGCTAGCCGTGCACAAACACACACTCATCTATCTCCTTGACAGCTTTTGATTTTAAAGCACTAGAGGTGTATTGATGGGTCGACAGCAGTGTAGATGGTGCACACCATCATACATGGCCCTGGAAATAATAATCAATGATAAAACACACAAAACACAATCTGAATGTCAAGCTGCGGCGCTACGTGGAGCCCTTCCCTGCAATATCAGATACACCCAGAAGTACGACTGGAGAAAGAGAAGCTAAATATTTCACTGTCAGATGACGGAGAGAACGGCAATTCATTTCTATCTCATGTGCTTTAGGACAATGACAATTCAATACAATGCCAGAGGATGTAAAAAAGATAAAAACTGAACAAACTGGGCCAATGTAATCAAAGACTTTCTCCCGAGAGCAGGCGAGGCCAGGGCTCCTGTGGCCCGAGTCGCGTCAACATTGCATTGTTTCTGTCTGCCCCCAATTTGCCAGGGAGTAAGATTCTGTGCAGAGCTTAGCTACTACAACGACTCTAAAGTTCCACTGCGACGCCTCTGGTGCCTTGTCCTCCTCTAAATGCCTGCTAGGGGCTTTGGAAAAGTTTATTTGGCAGTAATTGGTTTAATAAAAATCCCTGCTATTATTTGCTACTTATCTATGAGGCAGCAGAATGGACCCTGCACATGTGATTCAATTTTTTAGAAAAAGAATATACAGGAAAATCTTCAGGGTTGAACAGTGCTTTAAAGCAAAACAAAGAAATATTTTGTTTAGTCACTGTTCTAAAACAAATGTTGAGGAATTTTCCCCAAGTGGCCGGGACTGGAGGCGGATATTATGCCTCCTTTCCGAAGGAGTCCTCTCTGCTTTGTCTCCAATTCTGGCAGGAGAGGGGTACTGTGAAAGTACTATTAAGCAGAATCATAGAGAAGTTAGCTGCCCTTTTTGATGAATAGCACCAGGTATCTAAAATTAATTGCGAAAGTATGGCCCGGCTAATGAGATGGTCCTTATCTTTGCTCAGCACGGGAAGCACAAGTATTTTTCTGCTGGCTCAATATTTTATGAAAATGCTTAAAGTGTCATTAACTACATAAAAAGACCATGAAGATACAAATTATCATAAATGGTAAGATCTGGGAAACCTGAAGCTAACACTGATTTCTGTAGTATTTCCTTTTGTTAACCTTTGATTGCTCTCATGTTTTACTTTGCAAAAATTTATTTTCTCCTAGTAGCATTTTAAAAAACTGAATTACAATCCCATTCTTCATGAGATGGTCCACATATAGTAAAAGTCAGATGCAATAAAAAAAAGAAATCAAAGGCTGTCAGCTTAATGTATACAACATACATGTGTCTATATGAACAATGACGCCTTATTGGAGGAAAAACACCAGAAAAAGGATCATCCATGCAAGAGAATTAATGGATATCCACAAGGGCTTTGCTAATAACATGGGTTAATTACCGCTGCAACACACTAGGCTCAGTAAATAAGGCAGCATCGCTATAAACACATTACGATGAAAAGCATCACCGTAAGAGCCAGCCGGTGTCACCCCCTTGCCTCCTCCCAGAAAATGCAAAGCTGTTTTCCAGGTCTGTCTGCAAAAGGAGCATTTTGAGAGTTACCCCCAGCGGTGCCCAGGGTGACACTCATACACCCTGACACAAAGGGCTAGCGAAACACAGGTGATCGTCACCACCACTGCCACTCCACACTTACTCCACTAACTCAGGACCACTTTTATATTTTCCTTGTATGCCTAATCCTAAGAAGAAAATCATATGTTACATAATACCCACTGGCTGGCCGTCCCCACTCCACTGTCTATGGCTTGGGAGATGTAGCCCAGTTATTGAATCCTTAGAAAAACAGAACTACCCTGTTTGATTTAGTATGGAGGCTCGCGAGACACTCCGGCTGGACAGCACTCACCCCCAATGGCTGCTGCTTGTCACCTCCAGTAATTTACAGGGAAATTATCTGAACACGCCAACTCCACCACCCACCTTTACGGCTGCAGGTATTTTCAACAGATTTACAGAGAAGTATCAGGAAGAAAAGGAATCCAAACCCCATGTCTGGATGTGCAAGTATTCTGTCTTAGAAAAATAAACTTAAAGTGGCTTTCCTACTTCTCCAGTAAGACCACGTCCGGAGTGACTTGGGTAGGCGCCTACCTTTCCTCAAAAGATAGAGTCCACTCTGGGGCAGGCTTTTTTGTTGCTACATGCACTTTTCCCTCCTGTCTAATTTTAGCTCCCATATTCTGACAGTGCATTGCCGCTTTGGGATAGTTACATTTCAATTCAGTTGAGGTTTTTAGAAGAGATAAGAGAAAGGGAAAGAAAAAAAAAAAAAATCAAAACCCTGACACTGAAAGAGTGTGTCATCCCAAATAAGACTCGCATAGCTCCACGCACGGCCCTCAAAACACAAAACTGTTAACAAATGTCCAAGGTCTGGATTTCAGTGATCAGACTGAAATTTACTAAACTGCACCCTCCTCCTCCTCCTCCTCCTCCTCCTCACCCTGTCTGTTGGGAGTGCTTCAATTGCCTTTCCCTCTCCCAGCAGCTGTGACAACTGTTAAAACAGTCAGTAAAATTAAGTCCGCTCTATAATCCTGTAGTCAATGTTACATTTTAATCAGAGGTTGAAAGGGATTCGTGTGATCAGCACTCATTTACAATGATTATGGTGACACATATGTCAAAATGAGCAGATATATTATTTTCATCTATTTATGCTATCAGCTATTACTGCTATTAAATGTGGAGCAAGCTCTGAAGTATCATGTTCTTTAATGTCCTGGCACATTTCCTAAAATAAAAAAATACATCGTTAGAGGGTAACACTGTAGGCTCTCTTAATGGTGGTCAATAAACTGTATGAATCTTTTTCAACAGCTTCCAAAGCAAAAATTGCCCAATATTTTCCTTGGGAAATGCATAACTCAGGTTTTATTTCTATGTAAACACACACGTGATAGGGGTTTAACCCAGAACAATTACTATGAATATTAATAGCATGTATAAATTCTGTGGTTTATTAATTGAGACAGAGAGGCAGATGCGTTGCTCAGCGTTGGATCTGTCTGTCCAGTGAACCACGTAACCATCAGAATTTCATCCAGACAACAAATCTGTATTTTTAAAAGATGACTTTTAATTGAGCCAAAAAAGAAAGCTAGTTTGAATCTTGCGCCAAAGCCAAAGGACTTGTGCCCTGATTTCATTTAAATGTATCTCCTGTAAGAGGCTTATCTAAACTAATTATTTAAATTAGCTATAAGAAGTTAAATTGAAGGGAACTACTTTAAAAAGCACGGGGGAGGATTTTTTTAAAGTTTAGTCTGTATATTTATTTACAAGAGAAAGTTCAGAATCGAGGTGAGCTTCGATAAGCCATTTTTCCTGACAGGGAGACATTTTAAAATCCCGGTTCAGCCCCCCAGGTGCACTAACCTCCGTGCCCGCTCCAGTAGGCAGTCCTACCTTTGTTTATCTTTCATCTTTCCTTCCACGCATTTTAAAGGTCCTTTCTTCCCTGGGATGCCTCCCACTGCACCGAGCACAACCTTACATTCTTTTGGTTCTTCCTAAATCCATCTCTTGGAGAACACCCCGGCTGTGCGTGCGGCCCTGTGTACGTGTGTGTGTGTGTGTG
>NW_004524593.1:18298427-18300012 GCF_000260255.1 Octodon degus
CACACACACACACACACACACTCACACGCGGACGTGCCCCAGCAGCCACTGAGACAGCAAGTGACTTTCGGCGTCTTCCTTAATTACAAAGGAGCCGGCGCTAAGGACAGCTGGCGGACATCGACCTACAATACACGACCTGGTCTTCCACACGTCATGTTCTCTTCACAAGCCATAGAGGGAAGCGTCTGCCAGCAGCACTCTTTCCAGAATTATAATAGTTGGTGTTGCTGTAACGTGAACGCGAGGCAACATAACTGACTCGACAGAAAGAGAGATAAACCCGGGTGACAGGTCCCGTGATCCACTCGTATTTTATCTTCACAGTGGGTTGAAATTAAGTTTATGACCCACTCATTTACACAAGAATGCCTAATTTACCTCCCTGGCCCCTATTTGATCCTCTAAGTCTGCGTTTCCATGAGCTTCAAGATAGTCTTCACAGGCATTAACTGCACAGAGAACAAAAGTACTTTTCCACAGTCTCTAGCCACCACGTACAGAACAACCCAGTCTCAGCGCTGTCCATTTACAATTTAAGAAGTCACGCTGTTTCCTCCTCACCCCCCTCCATATCTGTAATGTGTGAAAATCTCGTGTTACTTAATGGACTTATTTGTCAGTGAAGTGCTGAGTTAACGCTACTCATGCAAATAACATTATTCCAGCTTTGAACTGCACAGGCTAGTTTTTTTTTTTTTTTTTTTTTTTTTTTTAAATCATTCTCCGAAGGAGAATTAGTAAATGTGCAGTTCTACCTCCCAAGGCTGCGCGGTCTGAAACGACAGGGAGCCGAAGATATCTGTCAAACTACAAATACGTAAGAGGCGCTCGATAGTATAAATCATTTCGAATATTGTATTTGAAAACATCTCTCCCTGGGAAAATGGGTCCTTAGTAAAAGATGCCTTTTTAACACTTCACTAGGCATTGGATCCAAAAGCCTATTCTTAGCACCTGAATAGGAAGTGGCTGTCACACAGCTGTTCCAGTGACAGTCGCCGAGCTGCGCCTCAGAGGTAACATTGTAGACAGAACAATTCTAGACTTAGAGAATTAGGAGATCACCCCGCGCACAAAAGGCGCAGACAGACACCCACGGCGCGGTGCACGAGGCCCGCACGCACGCACGCCCGGCCCGGTGCGGCCCCCGCGCCCCACGCGCGCACCCCCACGCGAGTTGCACGAGCAAAGGGAAAGGTACCTACTCTTCCTCGTAGTGCAGGGAAAAAGACTCCGGAAGGCAAAGTTCTACCGAATCCATGTGCGACCGGCAACCATTATTCGTGCGCCCCAGCTATAAATCAAAGTTTCCTTGACAGCGCGGCGTGCAATTAGCGGCGAGCTTCTCCCGGCGGCGAGCGCAGAGGCGCGGCCAGTGGGGACCGAGCTCTCGCACGCTGCTAATCAAGGACTTAAAGCCCCGATTGGAGCTCATGAATATGCAGCAGGGCTTTGCATATGCATCCCCCCCGGCCCAAGCGCGCCGCCGATTGGGGGGCGGCCGCCCAATCAGGAGGGAGGCGACGCGGCTGCGGGCGCGGTGGGCAGGTAGCGGCGGGGCGGAGCTCGCGCGGGCGGCGGC
>NW_004524593.1:18300112-18305063 GCF_000260255.1 Octodon degus
GGGCGGGCGAGCGAGCGAGCGAGGGTGCAAGCAGGCACGCGGGCGTGCGGGCGGGCGGGCGAGCTGCCGCGCCTAAGCCCTGCAGAGCAGGTCGCGCCGGATCCCTTTTTTAAAAAAATTTTATTTTTTGGGGAAGCTGCAAAAGCCCCCAACTAACTTCACTCCCCCGCACCCGGAGCACTGCGGGGCGGAGGGCTCCCGAGCTCCGGCCCTCCGCCCTGGGAAGCGGGCGGCGGCAGGCGGGCGCCCGGCCAGTGTGGCAGGGACGCGCGGAGCGGAGCGCGGAGCCGGGCGTCCTGGCGGCCTCAGCGCGGCTGCTGGCGCGGGCCGGCTGTCGCTGTGTTCCTGTGTCGCTGTCACTGTCTCGCTCTGTCCCTCTCTGTCTCCGTCGTCTCTCTTCCCCTCTCTCCCTCCTCTTTCCCGCTGTCCTGATGTAGAATGTGCATTATTTAAAACTACTATTAATAAAAGACCTGTCTTCTGAGCGCCTGGGCCGTGGGCCTGGGTCCTCCTCTCTGAGACGCGCCTCCGGGGGAAGACCTGAGCCCGCCACCTGGAAGAGTGCCGGCCGACCACGCGAGCGTTTCCAGCCCTGCTCCCGGCTGTCTAAGCCCCGCGCAGTGCCCGGCCTTTCAGAGCCAAGGTGCGGTGCAAGTTGCCTTCCCAGTCGGGGAGGGAGGCGGAAGGCGGGCTGACTGGTGCACTAAATCTTTTTCAGGGCATTCTGACCGCATAGAGACCGCGGTTTGGGGGGCAGTGCATCACTGAACAGTGCACTGGAAGTGTTTTCATTAGATACTAATTTCAGTACGAACTCCTTCCACAATAAAAGACTGCGCTGAGTTGTATGTCTCTACCCTGAACCTTGGGCTTCCAGTAAGATGCACGGTAAGGGGCTGTCTGCAGTTTGCACTGCCCGCGACAGCCCTGAAGCCTGTGGTAGCCACAGCCAGGCCACTGTCGGAACGAGCTGCCGACGGACAATCACTACAAAATAAAAAAAATCTCAAGCAAATGTACTAAATATGGAAAAGTGTTCTTCCCGGTGTGATGATGGTGTATAGAGTTTTAAATTTCTGTGTGACATGGTTGTGCTTAGCTTCTATTTCAAATTATAGTTTTGTACATGGGAATAGATAGCTATTTATAGCAAAGAGATAACGGGTACCTTGTGGGCAGTGGAGACTCACAATGTTGATGTAATGCAGCCCACCACTTACCAGCCTTTTGCATTGTAAGAGTCTTACATGGCAGAAATAGTATAATTTTTAAGATTGAAATAAATCACTTCCAATATTCAGGGGGTTATAGTCACAAAATTAGAACTAACTCAGCTCTCACCCTCAACCCTCTGAAATTCTCTAGGCCTTTAAAAAACAAAACACTAAAATAGAACAGCCACATTAAAATTCAGAATATGAAAATGACAGACATGATTTGGTCCCCCCCAGGAAAAAAAATTTTTAAAAACAATTTCTCTGCCCCTGTATTTAGCTAAACTTAAGCTGTGGGCCTGGTGCCTTTTATCTGCGATCTCCAAGCACACACACAACTTTCTCCATCAGAACTCAGAGCAAAAATCTGAGCTTGGGAGTCAGGGTATAAAAGCAGGTAGGAAGAGGGTAATTACCAGCAGCATTATACTGCCTATATTGTTAAACGTGAACTCTGCAATTGAGATGTAAATTTGGTTGTAAGCGGTGAATTGAAGGAGCTCTGAGACGTTGAAAACCCAAGCATTTTGCAGACACCCAAAAAAGAAAAAAAAAGTGTCTATTCAAACTAAAATGAGACATCTAATCAGTTTATAATTAAAAAAAAAATCAAAAGGCATTTGCAAAAGAAACATGATTTTTTTTTCTAAAATACAATCAAAGAAATATGGAAGCTAAGGCTGCAGGAGAAAGATAAAGAAAATATTTGGTTCATGTGATTAGGACCTTGATTTCAGAATAAACAAAAATTCTCAAGGCAACTGATAGATTGGATCGCATGTGTTTTTTAAAGACATGCCTCCCCCGAAAAAAGTTTTTATCTTATTTTTGTCCAGGGATATATGCCTAAAAAAAAAAAAGCACTGCATGTCCGCACCCATCTTGTGACCCTGGGCGAGCCTACACTGTCCTGCTGGGCTTCTTTGAATTCCTGAGTTCTGCTCAGCACCTGCCTGTGCTGCCTTCAAAATGGCTTTTTAGCGACAAGATTTACAGTCTCTTATTTACTGCTGGATTCTAAGTCACCACACTGCCCAGAAGTGATGTTGCATTTTCCAGAATTTTCTTGCCCTGTGGGCATTGCTCTGCCCTCTTTAGCAGCTGGTTGACTTCTTTTGAAATGGCTGGACCCCTGGGCACACGCCACTCTGGCTCCTGTGCCCAAAAGGCACACGCACAAACGCAGACACACGTGTCACCTGCATCTCCCCAAGCCGTGGACCCACCTGGGTCACTCCAGTGTACCTGGGCTGGCTGTCCTCTCAAAGAGAGGTGTACTGGGTGTCCACACTGGTTGTGTCACCATGGAGTCAAAGGTCACCTGCCAGAGCTAGAGACCCACGGTTCCATTTATGGTCTCAAATCCAGTTTAGCCAGTGTAAAATTTCAGCCCACATCCGCTGCTCTACACTATGAGACAGCTCCCAGGGTATTTATGAGCACGCAGCTCACACTGCCTGCAGAGCCTTCCTCACCTTCAAGCAGGACCCACAGCCACGGGAAATAAACCCACCAGGCGTAATGTGGGGCTTAAGCCTTTGAGCACCCAGCTACAAAGAACTGAGGAGAGACAAACAGCCCAGCACAAACACATGCTTCGTCAGTGGCTGCGTACACTTCACAATCTTACCACAAGGAGTCTACCCAAATCAGGAAAACTGGACGACACGGAAGGCCCTCTCCCAGCTGCTTCATGGAGCACGTAAATAGATTAGTTAACAGCAATTTGCTGAGTACAGGCCCTCAGTCTACACAGGGCTTCCCACTCTTGCGTCCACAATCCACTCACAAAGAGTGTCACAGCTCTGTCTCCACCCGAGGCGGGGTGCAGCACCAGTCACAGACATCACTGCTTTCATTTCCATGGGAAAAGGGGTAGCGCCACGCGCATGGGGCGCCGGGATGTCAACAGAGGCAGATTCCCAGGAGGAGGGCACACCCCAATCTCATCCTCTTTCTGAATCATTCCCCAAATATCCTAAGACCAAGTTCTCTTGGCAAAAGGTGATGAGGAGCACAGTCTTGCCATTCCTGCATATTAAGAGCTGTTTGCAGCTCTCGCCACCCGTTTTCTGAAAATTACAAGGATGAATCCACACTTAAATATTCAAAATCCATCACTGTCATTTTGAAAGCAGATTTTCGCATTATACTGCACATGTGTCACTTGTTAAATATTTAAAACTAAACAAGGCATCATAGATTTCAGTTTCCAAATTGCCTTTTAATCTACCTTTATAGATTCTTCCCCTAGATCATAAACGTTTGAAAAGCTGTCTAGCATCTGAACCACTTTCCCAGCTGCCTCTGCTGTATAATGTGTGTGTGGGATGATAAAGCGTGCTACAGAGAAGCAGCCCGAGACAATCACAAACTGCTATCTTATTGTTGTTATTGTTTTGAGGAAGGGAGGGTCTCCTTGCACAGTTCAGGCTGCCTGGAGCTCGCTGTGTAGATTAGCTGGCCTCCAATTTGTGCAGATCTTCCCGCTTCAGCTTCCCAGTGGGAAGATTACAGGCACATGCCATCATGCCCAGGGACAAACCATCTTCAAATCCCAAAGAAAAGCCCCAAGAACATTTCAGCAAGCCTGGAAGGGGCCTACCAGCCACACCTGTGACCTGTGAAGGGAAAGGCCATGGTGAGTCCAGCCTCATGGCCCAGGCTCCGCTCCCTGAGGGTTGGGATTCTCACTAGGCTGGGACAGATCGGAGCACACACCAGTTGGGACGACATTTTCTGTTACCTTCGCCCTACACAGCTGTTGGCTCATCCAGCCTCACTGTCTGTTGCCTTTCCTTTCTAGCATGGGCTTTGATACTGAAATCAGGCAAGAAGCAATCATTCCTGCTGAAAGTGATTGCTTCTGTGGAGCTCTAATAAAACCCTGTCCTCAGACAGCCCTCTTGTCCTGTAAATCTACCCCCTTCCCAAACCATGCAGTCAACATTATAAACGCCCATCCCCTGGGGAGCAACTGGCCCAACTGCAGCACACACCCAACTCTGTCTCTGGTGTGGCCAGAAGACTGAGAATTTCACCAAAGAAAGAAAAAGAAAAAGTCAGAGAAAGACAGAGAAACGACCAGAGGCAGTTCAGTTTCTGTTCAATTAACTCAGAGGTATTTCACTTTCATTTGGTCAGGCTAACAACAACCACGATCCAACTTGTCAGGAAAAATTAAATTATAAACTACGGCGGCCTGAATAGGAAGCGGAGCCAGCTCTGTGATGTTCCCACGTCCTTGCCCTGCTGAGGCAGAGGCATCTTCTGGTCCCCACAGCTTCTGGGGGCTGCATGGCAGCCATCTCCAGGGCCACCGGGAGCACCAGGACACGTCACATTAACAAAGGAGGTGCAGTTATGCTTTTTTTCCTGAATTTAAGCACCACGAGCTGAATGCAGCAAAGAGGCAAGGTCAGTGTCCCATTCCAGACCTTTCCAGGCAGCTATACTATTATGATAATCAAGCTGCAAATATTCCTATAGAAAGAGTAAATTAGCCTTTTCACTTGAAACATGATTACAATAAACAATAAACTGTAGAGAGGATAAAATCTCTATTTTTAAAAGCCATAAATGGTTGACTCAATCATGTGTGTGATAACTTTGTCCAAAATGAAGGGAGCTGTTGGGCTAGCCAAATAGCTCAGTGTATTAAAGCACCGCAAGCAGGTGCCTTGGGCTGGGGGTTCGATCCCCAGTCCTTCTGTGCCAGCTCCTCACTGAGATGACAA
>NW_004524593.1:18305603-18321712 GCF_000260255.1 Octodon degus
GTTGGAAACACCTCCAGCCAGGTGTGGTGCTGTGCTGCGGGCCTGTAAGTCAAGCACTCTGGGAGGCTGAGGCAGGAGGATCCTGCTCAGCCTGGGCAATTCAGCAACTGAAGAAGACCCTGTCTTGAAATTAAAAAAAAATAGAAACAGAACTGGGGATGTCGCAGACCCTGTTTATGCTCTCAGCAGTGCCGGGTGTGGATAGCAAAGCAACCTGCACCGTCACTATCATAAATACACCTCTATTTTTTTTTTTTTTCCTAGTCTCTAGCTGAAGGGAGAGGTGGAAGGGAACGCTATTTTAATTCCTCTGGACGCCATGTCTGATGAGGGATTCAAAGGCGCAAAGGCAGAAGAAAAGGCGTGTGTGCTCCAGGGAAAATCCAAGCTAACACACTGCCCCGAGAGGCTGACGCAGGAGGAGCTCAAGTTTACAAGTTCAAGGCCATCCTGGGCAAGTTAGCAAATTGGTGAGATCCCTCCCAAAATAGAAAACACGAGCTTGCTGCGGGTCGCAGTACAAGGGCCCTGGGTCCAAGCTGCGATACGAAGAGAAGGAACTGGGTCGCTCCTGGCAAGGAGCGAGAACACAGCTGCCCGCCGCCCTTTCTCCTCCCGCGCCCCTGCGCGCCTTCCTCCGGCCTCCACAGCCCAGGTCTCCCAAGAGTGCCACTCCTCCCCTCACTTCCGTGGCACAGAAAGCCACCATCAGGGAGCAACGCGACACCCGGCAGGCCTCTGGGCACGGATGGGCAGGGGTCCAGCCCGAGCCTCCAGAACAGAGGAGCAGAAAGGTGGGGACACGCTCGGGCCCCTCTCCCACGGGTCACTCACCGCCGTGCGTGCCCTCTCGCTGCGTCCTTGGCACGGACCCAGGCCCGAGCCTGCTGAGGACAAAGGTCCCAGGAGGGGCCCAAATGAGCGCGGGCACATCGGTAGAGACAGACCATGGCGAGAGTACACTTCCGGTTAGACGCCTTCCCTCTCTTCCCGCCGGGTCTTTCTTGGGCACATCTTGGCCATCACTTCCTTTATTGAAGTGTTTGTTTGCTTTTTGTGTGGATCAGACTGGCTTTGAACTCCCTACACAGCCCAGGGTGTCCTCGGACTTGGGGGAATCCTCCTGCCTCAGCCTCCAGAGCGCCGGGATGACGGATATGTGCTACGTACAGCGCCGCTCGCTCCCACAGGGCTCTATCTCCCTCCCATCAGTTTGTGTAGCAGAAAAGCAAACTAAAGCGCACTCCCCAGTGCCCGTCACCGCTCAAATTAAGAAACTCCATAAATCAAAGACAATTTTCATCAGTGAGGAGAGAAAAAAATTAATTCACCCTGGGATAAATTAGAATCCTAAGTAAAGAAGTGAAGTTCAACCAGGGAGATTTTTTTTTTTAAGTTTATATTTTTTAAAATAAAGCCAGATGGGAAAGTTTAGCTATCTGGAGCACTTTACATTTATAGTGAATACCCAGGTGTGAGGATGCCCGCCTGTGACCCCAGCACTCAGGAGGCTGAGGCAGGAAAATACAGCACAGCCTGGATGATAATGAGAGATCCCGTCTCAAAACCAAACCAAAACAGACCAATCCAGCCTAAATTAAATTACCGATTTAGTAATTTAATGAGACTCTGTCTCACAATAAAAGGTAAAATAAAAAGGGCTGGGGCTGCAGCTCAGTGTGAAGGCCCTGGGCTCCACCCCTAGTGGCAAAAATCAATCAACCAAAGCAGGAGCGCAGGTGCTCCGCAGAGCCAGGCTTGGGCCTTGCACCCCAATTCTCCTACCGCACCTCCAGCTTTGTGAACTTCCCGCTCAATAGAGGCTGGAGATTACGACGCGACGCGCAAGAAACAGAGATAAGGACCCACTTACCCTGTGCTCGGGTGGAGCACGGCTCTCGGCTGCGACCTCAGCCTGTGCTCGCCTGCTCCCCTCTGCTGTACGTTTTTCCAACTTTGAAGGAAAAAGTTAAAAAGAACATAAACTCATGGTACCTCTGGATGGAGACCAGCAAAGCCGGGATGTCCCGCTCTTATTCTGAGCCTACCAACGGCACAGCCTGTGGAGAAGGCTCTTCTACAGCTTCATTTCCTTATTTCTCTCTCACTCTCTCTCTCTCTTTTTGACAAAGGGCCTCACTATGAAGCCCAGGCAGGCCTGGAACTTGCAGCGATCCTCCTGCCTCAGCCTCCTCTGTGTGCTGGGATCACAGACATGCAGCGCCATGCCTGGCCTTGGAGTTTCCCAATTTCTTAACAGTATTGTTGCTCCCACCCCACACTGTTGCCAAGGAAACCAAAGGCATCTCCTCCCTGCTTTCAACCTCTGAGAAATCCCAAACCCCAGGACTGGCCCCAGCCAGCAATGTAATTAATATTCTCTGGCACTGGGGTTGAGGTCCTGTGTGGCCCTGCTGGCTGGGTGGAACAGGGCTCTGCAGAGTGAGCTCAGACCTGGGCTCCTCCTTGGTATCGGCATCACTTATGAACAAGCTGTAACAAGAGGGAAAAGATGGCTTAAAACAACCAGGTCTGTTCACTGCACAGAGTTGGGAAAGCTGCACGCAAACCCAAGCCCGTAGAAGGAAACCTCATATTTACCTGTGGCCCAAGCAGATGACTTAGAACCCACAGAAACCCCACCAGCCCACCTTAGATAATAAATCAGCCCAGGCATGGTGGGCACACCGGTCATCCCAGCACTTGAGAGGCTGAGGCATGAGAATCGCTGTGAGTTTGAGAGCAGCCTAGGCTACCAAATGGACTCAAGGCCAGCCTGAGCTGCAGTGAGACTCTGTTTCAAAGAGAACCCCCCAAAAAATCAAAAATCCTGTAGCCCTGGCATAGTTAATGATTCTGTAAGAGACATTAGTTTGCCCTGGGAGCTGTTAATTCCCAGTCGCCACCCTGGATGCCTGGGATGTCCAGAGGCCCCGACACACCCCTGTGTACAGGAGCGCGGGATGCAGTCTTGCCACCAACTTCTTCCCAAAGTCTGCACCCCAAATTCGGTGCCACAGAACCGCAGGCTCCATGGCCGAGGTTCTGGGCCAACCACAGCCTCACTGTAGACCCCCACCTCAGGCCCTTGAAGACAAAAAGGGTTTATTTTTGCTTTTATTCTTCCTTTTCATTTTTTTTAATTTTTAAAGAGAGTACAAATTAGAATTAAAACGGAAAAAATTACAAGTGATAGAGAACTGCACTTAGCATAGTAATATGAATTTCACAGTATTTGCTATAATGTAGAGTGTTATCTTCCAGCCAGTTATTCATATTACCAGATATATGCATGGAAAATTGGAAGAAAGAAAAAAAGAAATATATAAGAAATTAAGAAGAGAAAAAGTACAAACAATTGAAAAAAAGGAGGTGAAGCAAATTCAAGCATTATCTGCTCCTTTCCATAGAGCAGCAGAAATGTGCAGCACATTTGTCCAAACCATCCTGCTCACATACACAGATAAATCTCTTTTCCCTACTCCCTCTCCTGCCCTTCCCCTTGTTCAAAAGGAGTTATGAGTTACTTTTGTTCTTCTGAGGCAAAGTGTCACTAAGTAGCCCGTGCTAGTCCTGATTTGTGTGAGATCCCCTCCTGCCTCAGCCTCCAGCACGCTGGACTGTCAGGCATGGGCCACCACTCCTGGTTTTGAGAATGAGGTTTAAGATGCCAAGAGTACAAGAAAACAACAACAGCAACAAAAGTGCCCAGGAACAGCCAGGTGTGGTGCGGGCCTGGAGTGCCAGCACCCCAGGAGGCTGAAACAGTAGGACCGCAAGTTGGAGTGCAGAATCTGTCCTCAAACAACAAATGACAACTGTGACAGCCATATGGGGCCTAGAAACACAAGATTAATGCAAAGCCAGCCCCAGAGTCACATCCAGGCCAAGACAGAATTGTCTCCTCCTAGTTAATCTCCATTCCCACATGTACCCTGCAGCCCGAGCTGCCACCACGGCTAAGCGTGAAGTGGACACAGCGGACGTTGCGCCCAGACCAGTGGCCTCTGTCACTCCTTCGTGCATCTGTCTTCACCAGGTACCACCGTGTCCCCAATTTCTCCACCTCAAATGCACACCAAGTGTGGACCCAGCCTGCTGCACACTTAGCTGCACGTACAGAGGAGGCCGAGTCAGTTTGCGAAAAATCTACGCCACAAAATCCACTCAGATAGGGTTAGCCAGATAGCTCAGTGGATTAAAGCACCTGCTTAGGCAGACACAGAGGCCAGGGGTTCAA
This sequence comes from Octodon degus, assembly GCF_000260255.1. Taxonomy (NCBI): domain Eukaryota; kingdom Metazoa; phylum Chordata; class Mammalia; order Rodentia; family Octodontidae; genus Octodon; species Octodon degus. Next base: position 18,309,844 of record NW_004524593.1, read on the forward strand.
TCCTCCAGGCCTGCCATGCCAGCCCCACCCCCAGGGCGCACTGAGACAGTAATTGAGACTGGGCGTGGTGGTGTGCACCTGTAATCCCAGTGCCTGGGAGACTGAAAACAGGAAGATCACTAGGAGTCCAGTGTACGCAGTGGGACCCTGTAGACCCTGCACTAAATACATTAAAACAAAACAACAACAACAACAGAAATACTCAGCACATAGTGTCCAGGCTCCACAGGAAAGGGACCATGGTGTTTGTAGGTGAAAATAAAGGCAGTAGGACCATATCTTTTCTTTTATCTTATCTTATTTGAGATAGGTCTCATTATGTGGTCCAGGCCTACCTCAAACAGAAAGTGATCCTCCTACCTCAGCCTCCCAAGTGAGCCCACTCCTGGGTTTCCTTTCATTTGTGAACTACAAAGTTCTAAGCCCTGCAAAGGAACATGCTTAACATTTAGAGAAGAAGCAGAGGAGGCAGAGGGCAGCACCCCTGTCCTCGGCACCGGTGGAGAAAGCCTGCCTTCCGCAGAGCCCAAAGAGTAACTAAAACGTCATTGAGACCCCAGGGCATCTGGGACCTTGCCTGACAGAGTCCTCTGTCCTGAGATGACTTGCAGGTAGGGTCTCCTTGTCCTCAGGGCCGTGAGGATTGACCTGGGCCCTCCACACAGAGCAGCATCCACAGCCTTTTATTTATTTTTGGGTTTTTTGAGACAGTATCTCACTGAGAAAGCATGTTTGCCCAAGCTGGCCTTGAGTGTGAAATCCTCCTGCCTCAGCCTCCCATGATACTTGGGTTGTAGGCCTGTGCCTGCCCCAACTGCTGGCTGTATACACACAGATACTAAACTTTGCATTTATTGAAGGGACTTTAGAACTCAGTTTTTTTGTTTTTTCTACCTTTTGGATTTAACTAGGTTATTGACAAAAGTTAAAGTCTTAACTCTCAGTTTAATTTTTTAAACCTTGTAAAGAAATTGATTCTCAAATACGAGTGGCTTCCAGTTACTGCGGCTGCCAGCCCGTGTCATCACACGTGTCATGTGGGATGGGATCTCACATGACAGGAGTGTGCTGGCTACAGACCCAGCTGGGAAGTGGGCGCCCTGGGCACACCTGAGGCACAGCTGGGCCCCAGCACTCAGGGAGGCTGAAGCAGGAGGAGTCCAAGGGCACAGCCCTGTGTGGGCAACTCTGTGATTTAGGGAGCCCCGTGTGCTCGCTACTTTCCTCACTGCTAAGACAAAGCTCCCGACACCCCAAGTTAAAGGGGCAAGACTTTCTCGGCTCACAGTGAATGAGGGTTTCGTCCACCATCAGCTGGCTCTGAGGCGGCACTGCAGAGGACAGGTCGTGGCAGAGTGAAGGTGGCAAAGCAACGAGAGGGACGCCGCTCTTTGTCGCCCTCACGTCTGACCCAGGCTACTCAGGGCAGGCAGCACTCACACCCTTCGCCCCAGCGCCCTTGGTCCTAGTGGAGCCACAAATTAATCAATCCTGGCATCACACGCTGCAGATCCAGCTGCCCCTGAAATAGCCCCACCTGTGACCCCAGTAGGGGGGACATCTAGACACAGCCTTACACCCTGTCTCCAAATAAATAAAAGAGGGAAGAGGGTGTTGCTCAGCGTAAAGGCGCTAGGATCAATCCCAGTACTCAAAAATATTTTTGAAAAAGCCTTGTACTGTCTGTCTGTTGAGAAAAACCTGCACGGCCGCCTCCTGGCGTCACGCGCAGCGTCTGCACACCGGGCCCAGTCCACAGCATTGCCTTGCAAACCCTAGTGCTTCAGAACCTGAGTCATCTCTATTTTTTCACCTCTTTATTCTTGAAGTTGCAACTGCCACACCACGTCACACAGTCTCTGCTTCCGAGTCCCTGCTTCTTTCTAACGCAGCCGTGGGCAGCTCTGGAACGTTAGCCCGCATTTTTCTCAAATAGAGAACAAAATCAGGCTTTTTCAGATCCCCAAATACAAATCTCTTCACAGCCTCATCCAAGCCATCCTTCCTGTCTTGTTTCTACTGCTCACAGGCCGCTGCGGCAGCCTGGTGCCAGTCTCCACCTGGCCAAGCGTGGTGGCACCCACCTGCCATCCCAGCGCTCAGAGGCTGAGACAGGGGGCTCACTACCAGTTCAGGAAGGGGACATAGCTTTCTAAGCTGGGGACAGTCTTCAAGGAGGACAGGGCCAGGGCTGCTGTGGTGGGGCAGGAGAAGGCAGGTGTCGGGGCTCAGTTTCTAAAGATAGTTCTGGGAGGGAAACACTTCTGGTAAGGGCAGTTCATGGCAGAGGAGAGTGGGACCCAGTGTCCCCAAAGACTGAGCCAGCCTCGAGGCCAAGATTGCCCAGTTCAGTTTTGTAAAAACTATTATATTTGGAGATAGCAGTTCACTAAGTTGCCCAGACTTGGACTTGCGATCCTCCTGCCTTGGTTTCCTGAGTAGCTGAGAGGACTGATGTGTGTCTCCATGCCCAACCTAGTTTATCTTTCTTCTTCTTCTTTTTTTTTTTCTCCTTCTAGTAGTGAAGGTTGAAACCAGTAACACATGCACTGAGCTATATCCACGGCTCTTTTTAGCAACCCTCCTGCCTCAGCCTCCTCTGGAGTAGCTAGTGTTAGTAGTATAAGCATCTTCCACCCTACCCATCCCAAGGCATTAAATGGTCTCTGTAACATTTCTTTGAGTGCCTCATACATAGTGGGTGAGAAATCAATATGTTTGAATGAGTTCTTTGTGCTGATTCCCTCTAAACCTTTAATAGGAGCCGTACATATAGTAGGTGCTCAATAAATGCCTCTAGAATAAACAACCAGGTTGATAACCTTTCCACTCCTTGCCAAAGTACAAAGGTGGGAGAGACACAGAAGGAGTCAAGCTTCAGTTGCTGAAAAAATTCTTAAGAAGAAAACCTATGGTAATAAACACAATATGTATGTCATGTTTACCAGGCAAAGACAGGTGTACACAAAATCAAATTGTAGGGTCCCATTCACATTGTCCTCTGGTGTTAGATTCTCCCAGAAGAATAAAAACCTTTCCAAAGTAATGGTTGGTAGGGACTTTGCCAAGAAAGTGGGGCCCCACCTCTCTGGCCACTGTGAGCCGGAGGGGCCTCCCCATTTGCCTCTGCCCTCCAACAGCTCTGGTCTCCACGCAGGGATGGAGCCCAGGGCCTTTGCCTTGGATATTAATTCTTCCTGGGCAAAATCTGAGGGGCCTGGCTCACCACCCTCTGACAGCACTGAGGCCAGGCTGCTGCTCTGCCTAGATTCTCACACAAAACCAAGCTTTAAAACCCAAGAGGTCGCAGTTCTACACAGGGTGAAAATTTAGCCCTTTCTCAGATCGCTTAAGAAAAGCCACTGATTCTGCTTGTCTTGTTTTTTGACACAAGGCCTCACTATGTAGCTCAGGTTGGTGACCCTCCTGCCTCAGCCTCCTGAGTGCTGGGATTGACAGATGTGCGCCACCACACCTGGCTAGAAAAGGTGCAGAGCAGAACACAGAAGGCCTGATATAGGCTCCAGGACAGCGTGCACGTGTGGCTGAAATGGGACAAGGTCTTGTTTAAGGTTGGCCCTTGGTGTCCTGACTAGGACGTGGAACACACAACTCAGCACTGAAATCACTCGCCCAGTCATAGCTCAGGGCTTAGAAGGTCCTTTGTTAAAAAAAAAAAAAAAAATACAAAGTGTCGTGTCTTGGAGAGCCCTAAATGCTGCCCAGGGCTTCCCAGCAATGGACAGCACACTGAAAAGAAGTCACTTTTTTGGACCCCAAAAAGAGAAGTAGAAAATAGATCTTGGCGAGGCTCCTTTGAACAGTTATTTTTAGCAGGCTGTTAGCCACTCAGTGTCCTCTGCACTGTCATCATCTCCTTGTCACCCTCCTCACTGCTGTCATGGCCGCTGTCACTGTCATGTTCAAGCCGGCCATGTATCAGGAGTCTCTGATGTGCTAGGGTGGTGCTCAACCCTGGACACCAGTTAACGCCTCTGAACTTCACAATCAGCTTAATAATACTCTTGTCTTATTTAGGCTTCACAACTTACTGCTACTTCTGGGCTGGATACAATTCGGACACAGTTTGCAGGACACTGAACCTCAGCTTTCAACCATGGAATTCCCTGCCACCAGGACCTGGATCGTCCATCACCCACAGGTGCCTAGCATGGCCCCATAGACATGGCTGTGCTCAGTGATCTGTTGTCCCTGCTCTGTCTAAGCGACAGGCAGAGTTGCGGAGAGGAAGGCCTGAAGGACTAAATAAGTCATGTCAAGAGATCAGCCTTGGTGAGTAGGGTGCCAGGAAGAGATCGAGCTTGGGGGGTGAGGAACCAGGAGGTGGTTGGCCTTGGGTGGATGGGAACCAGGAACTGGCCATCCTCAGGCAGATGGGGAACCAGGAAGTGCTCAAACGTGGGTGGATGGAAACCAAGAAGTAGGCAACCTTCTTAGATGGGAAACCAGGAAGTGGTCAACCTTATATACATGGAAACCAGGAAGTGGTCAACCTTGAGGGGTAGTATGGGGAACCAGAAAGCGGTCAACCTCATATCCATGGAAAGCAGGAAGTAGTCAACTTCACGTCCATGGAAGGCAGGAAGTGGTCAACCCTGGGTGGATGGGGAACTAGGAAGTGGTCAACCTTGATGTGTATGTGCACATACACACATACCCCTAAAAGCAAAGGTCCAACAAAAGCAACAAAATACAGATTTTAGGCAAAGACTTTCCCAATCTACGCTGCACTCACACAAGTCCAACATGCAGGTATGCAGGGCATCTGCAGGCTCCTTCCATCATGCAGTCTTCATTCCTGGCAGGGCACACCGTGTTACCTATGACAGTCCCTTTCTGGTGACTGAATGTGCTGTGTCCCGTCTCCCATCTGTCCCTCCCGGGATGTTGCTGGCCGACCACCACGTCGCTGCCTCAGCCCTCATGGTGTCACTGGACTCAACTCCCTGGGACCTGCTGGCTCGCATATTCTCTGAGGTCCTGAGCAGGTTTGAGCCTTGTTTCCCTCTTAGGAAACCTCTCTATTTCCTGAGGCTTGTAGCAATTCTGGAGGGTACATAATGGAGCTCAAAGCTCCTCAAGCAACTGCTAGCTGAGTCACAGGGCTGCTCAGGGCCCCGCCTCAGTCTCCCTTTGCTTTTTGTCTTGGGACAGGGTCCTGCAGTGGAGCCCATGCTGGCCTCAGATTCCTGACAGTTCTCCTGCCTCAGCCTCCCAGGGGCTGGGATCACAGACTGCTCCGCCACGCCCCCCTCGGTCTTCTGCAGCCTGCGCCTCATCAGGAAGTACATGCCAAGAGTGCTTTTACTTTTTAATACAGGGCTTAACGCAGATCTCTCTGCAGTCTGGGTCCCAGCAACGCGGAAAACAGTTGCTGAGCACCTGCTGCATCCCGAGCGCCATCGGCCGCTGCCTGGCGCTGTCTCATCTGACCTCGGGTGCGCTCAGCGAGATAAAGGCAGGCAGCTTTCTCTTACCATACGATTGCCCAGCTCAATCCTAACAATGCATAGAGCAGATATGATGTCGATCCCCTCTCTGGGATGAAATAGGAGGACAGAGATGAAGCCAGGTGTGGACCCAACCAAGCCTACTACAGGCCACAACATAGAGTGGGACCCCAGGCAGGTAGGCAGGGTGGCCGGAAGCTGCCTGCTGCTACCCCCGACTTCTCCTGGGTAGAGAGGTGCAAGACCTCCTGGGATCATCCAAAGGGAAACCCACCAAGCTGATAGAACGTGTACTACCAGAATATGCAAAGTACGCCCTCATGGCCAAAATATTAATTTCATGTGTGTGGTGTTTTATGTCCCAACCTGAATTGCGGCCATATAACTACAAATCATAGTAGTTGTCAACTCCAGCTTTTAAAGACTTCATTGCTTACACCCCTCAATTTTCACAGCATATTTTCTTGCCTAAGAATAGAACAAGGATTTCCGGGCATGGTGGTGCCTGCCCATAACCCCAGCTCTGGAGAGGCAGAGGCAGGCGGATCTCAGGTTCAGGGCAAGCCAGGGCTGCCAGTGAGGACCCTGTCTCAAAATACAAACAAAAGCCAAAGCCAACAGCTTCAGCCCTTTCTACTCAGGGCCTGAGTTCTGAGGGGCTTAACATACAAAATATCCAGCTTCTCTCTGAAATCCCAGTTTCCCTTAAATGCTGCACGTTGAGGAACAGCATTAGAAAACTGAGCTAGAACCTCATTTTAAAGCCCCAGAGCCCTATTGGTCACAACACTTGGAGGCTGAGGCAGGAGGACTCCTTCAAGTTTGAGGCCAACCCGGGCTGCATAATGAATTCCGGTCCAGGCTAAACTACATAGCAAGACCCTGTCTCAAAGAAACAAAAACTGAACCAAAATAAAACAAACCAATCCAGGGCTGGCCAGATAGCTTAGCAGATTAAAGTGCCTGCTTAGGCAGACACAGGGACCCCACCCCTGGAGTGCATTGAGATGGCGATTGAGAGTGGGCATGTAGCACACGCCTGTAACCCCAGCGCTCAGGAGGCTGAAAACTGGAGGATAACTACGAGTCCCAGCTGCATAGTGAGACCCTGTACCAAATACATAAATAAAAGTTAGCTTAATTAATTCCTAGCACAAACCTAGCCCTTTCCAAAGCGCTTGGCCACATTCTTCCCGTCCTCCCTACTGTGTACAGGTCCTGGGCACTGGCAGCGGTGGCCACGCTGATTTCCGTCCAAGGGCCCAAGTGACCCTGCAGGGCCGCCCCACACTCTGGCTTCTCACTGCGTGCTGGCCCAGGGCAGAGCACCGCGCCCGGTACCACAGGTCCACCGGTCCTCTGGAAACCCCCAGGCTGCACCTGTCCCCTGTTGTCACAGGCTGAAGACAGGCAGATTCTCCTTCTCACGTGTCCCTTCTCCAGGAATGCAGGGGAACTGGGCCGACGAGATACCGAGGCCGCGCTGCTGCCCTGCAGGCGGGAGAGGAGGGCGTTATCCGACAATCTCTGAGCACCAGTCCCGAAATTCCTGCAGATCTCACCCTGGTCGACTACAGCCAACCACGGGCTGGGCAAAGTCTTCCTCCCCTGGCCTTGCTCTGTTTCCTTCTCAGGGAAAGAAATGCACAGGTCTACAGAGTCCATCCAAGCCCTCGAGGGGACTCGCCTATGAGAACGGTACCTGGGATCATTCCAACGACACAGCTGCGGAACCCGGACTCGACCAACGAGGGCGGTCCCGGAAGTTCCCCGGCCGGGTGCGCTGCGGCTCATTCTGCCTAACGTAGTTTGCTTCCGGTTTCTTCCGCGTGAACCAGAACTGGGGCTGTAGGAGAGCAGCGCTGCGGCGTTGTCAGCAAGCACTTCTACGAGGAATGGCTCAGAGCTGAGGGAGGCGCCGCTCTAGAAGCGCAGCGTGCCAGGCCTCAGGGAAGGCCCAGGATCCCCACGGCTAGGAGGCTGAGGCAGGAAGACTGCAAGCTCAAGGCCAGCCTGGGCAGCGGGCCTTAGTGAGGCCTTGTCTCAAAAATTAAGAAAAGTAGAGATAGAAATTAACTAGGGAGGTAGCTCTGTAGGAAGCCCTGGGTTTAACCCTTCGGAACAGGGAGAGGAGGGAGGGAGTGTGGGAGGAAAGAAGGGAAGGAGGGAGGGAGGGAGGGAGGGAGGAGAAAAGAGAGAAAGAAAAGGGAGTAAGGAAAAAAAGGAGAGGACCACCGCAGCGTTTCCGCAGCGGCCCTGAAGCTGGCTTATCCTGAGCGCCAACCTGGCTCTGCCCTGTGTGTAAACACAGCTTGGTGAGCGCCTGCTCAGAATGGTCCGCAGGGTCGCACTCAGGACAGACTGGCTACATGTGACAGCAAAAGGGCCAGTTACTCTCATCAGACCAGGACCTTGATTTTCATCAACATGAGCAGAAGAAGGAAGCCAGGAGGGTTGGTCCCGGAGGGACAGCAGGCGCCTTCAGGGATTCCTGAGACCCTGGGCTGTGACCCCTGCTGCTCCTCTCCTCTTGGGCTCTCTCCTCTGCCCTCCCCTCCCCCTTCTCCCCTCCCTCCTCTCTTCTCCCCCTACCCCTCCTCCCTCCTCTCACCTCTCTCCTCCCTACCCCCACTCCAACACAGAGTTAGAGCCTCAGCAGAACCACTTGTTACTGTGACCAGGTACCTCCAGCTGGCCTGCAGCTAGCTCTCTCTGAGCACTGCCCTCTCCTGACCCTCCACAGGTGGGTCACGGGGATAGCCTGCAGCGACCACATGTCCTTGCAGACCAGGACAGGCCAGGAGGCCGCCGCTGGGTTGCAATGCACACCACGGGGACAGTGAGCTGTGTGAGGGGCCGGCGTGGGCAGCTGGACACCTTCCTGCCCTCCCTCGGGGCCTGTGCAGGCTGCTACACAAGGCCAGGGCCACGCTGGGCGCTGGGCAGGGACCCCAGTGCCGCCCCCTGCTGCTGCTCCCTGTCCCTTGGACTCCCAGAGCCGCTGGCCCTTGTCTGGAAGCACTGAGGCTCCGTGTGCTTGCAGCTGGACACGCTGACTGGGAGTCTGCTATCCAGCGGTCAGCACACTGCACAGTCCCCACACAGAGCGTCCCCGGACCCTGTGTCCAGAGCACCCAGTGTGACGCCCAGGCCACCGTTGACAAGAGGGGTCCCCTGTGTCACCAGCTGTTTAGCAGCAGCTGTTTAATGTAATTCCCAATGACCAGGGTGAAGCTGTCATTCTCTCAGTAATCTGTACTTTAGTAAAATGCATAGCTGAGCGGCATTATTTTAAAGATTATTTCAGTTTCAAATTAAAGTTTCCAAGCTCTGTACCTGCCACATCAACATAGACGAAGACAAGCAAAAAGTCCTACTGAGTCCTATATACGAGGTAAAGGGACAAGCTCAGCATCAGCATCAGCATCAGCATCTTCCTGCCCATGTCAGCTAGAGCCTGCTGTGTCAACAGTGCCCTAAAATGGGAAAAGGAAACAGGCTAGGAGAGTTTTTCCGGCCTTCACCTTGTCTTCATTGTTAATAAATGTAAACCATATCTTCTATTTTTTTTTTTGACTCAGTTGTCTCTCACTATGCAGCCCAGGCTGACCTCAAACTCGCAGTGATCCTCCTGCCTCGGCCTCCCAAGAGCTGGCTTTACAGGCATGCGCCATCACAGCTGGCGAGGAGCACCTCTTCTGTGTTAGTAGCCCCCACAGCCGAGGCCAGAAGGAACACACGCAGTACCCTGGTTTCCTTGACAAGCACCCGGACAGCAGTACTTGAGTAACGCAGCGGAGGCCCAGCGGTGGCACTGGCTTCCAGGCTTGGCGTCCTCCCTCCCCGTGGCCCGGCCCGGCTGCCCTCAGAGTGCACAGCACTGCTGCTGTCCAGCAGCCCCTCCAAGGCCTCAGAGCTGGGCTCCCCGTGCCGCTGCAGTTCCGCTTCGGGCAACAGAGGGCAGCGGCGGCCCTCTCTCTCTACCAGTGCTGAGGTAGGCCTCCGCTGAGGGTCCCCCCCTTGGCTCACCCTCCTGGGCTGCTTCCTGCTCTCACTCCAGAGATGGCTGGGCCCGGTCTGGTCTCTCCACACAACTCCCAGGTCCAGAGCCTGGCTTCTCCGCGCTGCTGCGCAGGGAGCGCCTCGGGTCCCTTAGGCTCTCCGGTGGCACACAGCTGTCTTACTGATTGCTCTTCCTCTCAACTTATTTCAATGCAGCCATGACAGGATCCCGCTCCAGCCAGGACCCAGGCTTTCAAAAATGAAAATTCTACAGGCCATGACCCTCCAAAAATGTCCCAGTCAGGTGTGGTGGCGCACGCCTATAATGCCAGCATTGAGGAGGCTGAGGCAGGAGGATCACCATGAGTTCAAGACAGCCCTGGGCTACACAGTGACACTATCTATCTATCCATCATCTATCTTTATATAACATCCCAGTTCCCTAGTGTTTAGTGACATAGTTTACCAGATGTCACAAGTGTGTGCATAGGTGCTGTGCCCAGCTGCAGAAGAACATAGTGTGATGAGACAGTTCTTTTAGTAAAGAGAGCTATTTGCTTTTTTTTTTTTTTTTTTTAACTCCGAGCCGGAACAATTTAAACTGTTTCACTTGAATCAAATGAGATGCATCATCCATTTCCCTGATGTGCTTTCAGCAAAGAAGAAAAACGTTCCTATGAAGTACCTATAGGAACGTGCTCTGTGTTTAACCGTTTTCTCACCATAAAAGCTAAAATCACCTAATCACAAAACACTTGATCATTTTCCACTGAATGGTTCGTAAGAACATAAAATTCCATTTAGCGCTGTGGCCCACGCTCCTGCCTACCCTTTGGAGACGCTAACCCAGCGCTCTCGTCACCACTCGGAGAAACAGATGGATCTCCCACCTCAGAGCTGGGAATTTCAGAAGGCCGGATTGAAACTGCACCAACGTCAGGTCGTGGATGGCTATTCTTAGTGTCCCCACATGCAGGAGAGAAAGCGGCTGAGGATCTCTGTCTGCCTCTCTGTCTCTGTCTCTATCTCTCTGGCTGGCTGTTTTTCTGTCTGTCTGTCTGTCTCTATTCTCCCTCTATGTCCCTGACTCTGACTCTGTCTCTCTGTCTCTATGTCTCTGTCTCTCTGTCTGTCTGTCTGTTTGAAAAAAACCATGTTTTAGTGCTGTGGAGACAGCTCAGCAGTCTAAGTGCCCGCCTAGGCACACCCGAGGACCCGGCTTCCATCTCCAGTGCCACATGCCGTGCCAGTCCCACCACAGGCACTCTGAGCTGGCCATCAAGACTGAGTGTAGTGGCACACGCCTATAATCCCAGCTCTGAGGAGGCTAAAACAGCAGGATCACTGAGTCTGCACTGCACGGTGAGACCCTGTACCGAACACATAAAATTAATTTTTTTTCTTTTTTAAATTTAAGGGGAAAAAAAGCAGGCCTGAGGCGGTAGCTTGGCAGTCTAAGAGACTTCCTGGCAAGCGCAAGGTTCCAAGTTTGATTCCGCATTATCACATGCCATGCCAGTTGCAGAACACCATGCCACCACTGAGACCCGGCACAGTGGCACAGGTCTGTAATCCCAGCACTGGAGAGGCTGAGACAGGAGCACCACTGAGTCTGAACTGTGTAGTGAGACCCTGTTCCAAATAAATAAATAAGTAAAAATGTTTTTAAAAAGAAAAAGAAAGTGAAGTTCTCCAGCAGCTGCGACTTCTGCTGCAGCCAGCTTAGCGGGCTGTTGCCCCACCAGAAGAACACTGGGCATCATGGCTCCCACAGGAAGCACGAAGCAGCTGCTCCCAGGCTACCCAGTCTGAGGCTGGAGGAGAACGCGCGTGCTCACCAGACTCCTGATCTGATTTACGGAACAGAGAAAAATTCCTCCAGTGTCTGGGGCTCTGTGCAGGCTCGCTCACCCCCAACCTCAGGTGGCCAGGGTGCCCGGGGTGCCCACCCCCAACCTCAGGTGGCCAGGGTGCCCGGGTGGCCACCTCCAACCTCAGGCCCGGGGTGCCCACCTCCAACATCAGGTGGCCAGGGTGCCTGGGGTGCCCACCCCCAACCTCAGGTGGCCAGGGTGCCCGGGGTGGCCACCTCCAACCTCAGGCCCGGGGTGCCCACCTCCAACATCAGGTGGCCAGGGTGCCCGGGGTGCCCACCTCCAACATCAGGTGGCCAGGGTGCCTGGGGTGCTCACCCCCAACCTCAGGTGGCCAGGGTGCCCGGGGCACCCACCTCCAACATCAGGTGGCCAGGGTGCCCGGGGTGCCAGGCCTGTGCCATCTCTGCCCTTCGTCTCCCCTGAGCCCCCTTCCTCTTCTCCCTGTTTCCCTTCCCACCTAGTCTTCGGAGCCTAAGGGACCCCACGGGCCCCTAAAGTCACACCCAGTGCCCCTGAGAC
>NW_004524593.1:18323602-18324636 GCF_000260255.1 Octodon degus
CATGCACACACACATGCATACATGCATACAAATGCACACACATGCTTGCACACATGCACACAGTGATAGTGCTAAGTTCTCATTCACACAGAAGCTTATTTGCAGCAATATATTAAGTGGACTAAATGCCTGCATAGGCAAGTGCAGAGATGGGGGTTTGATTGCTGCACCGGCCCCGCCCCCAGGCGCACTGAGCCAGCCACCGAGACTGGGTGTGGTGGTGCACGCCTATAATCCCAGCACTGGAGAGGCTGAAAACAGGAGGATCACTATGATTCTGAGCTGCATAGTGAGACTTGTACCAAATATATTTAAAAAACCCCAGAACTTAAAACTGTACAGCTGAGCTTCTAGATATGCTTACTTCATAGTCAGGACATGATTCTCTTAGATACTTTCAGTTAATGTTCAGAGACTTCCACCATCTGTAATAGTAGACCCCTTCATTGTCAGAGGTTAGTATTTATGAGACATGGTGGCAAAAGAAATCCATCAAAGGGTATTTACAAAGTCTATGCTATTGTTTAAAAACATTAGAAGAATTACTGGAAAAAATCAGTAGAAGACTTCAACAAATTAGCTCTAGCAGTGGTAGAATTCTATCATGTCTATACTCTTTTATTTTTTTAAATTTTTTAATTCCTGTTAAAGAGAAAAAAAGACAAACTAGCAATAAAAGTTTCAAAATCGGTTAGTAGGACAGTTACAATAATTAATACATTGCATATTGCTGTCTTTGTAGTAGTTATTCAGAGGACAAGATGCAGACATGATATCTTGTCTAAACAGTATTAGTACAAACTTTCTTCTCAATGAACTAAAAGAAAGTATCTGTATATCCATTCTAACTATCTTGTGTGTATGTGTGTGTGTGTGTGTGTGTGTGTGTGTGTGTGTGTATGTTTCATTTTTAAAAGCTCATGTAAGTTCTGTTCTAAAAGGTATAGCTTTATTTTTAATTGACACAAGAGTACGGTATAAACGGATAGACTGGGCTCTGTGTTAGAAAACGCCACCTCAGGGCTGCCCCGGGC
>NW_004524593.1:18324736-18325802 GCF_000260255.1 Octodon degus
TCTGCTGAGCTATCTCACCAGCCCTTTGTCATGCATTTCATCTCCACTTTCTGCAGGGTTCCACAGTGGAAGTTACAGGGACAGAGAAGGGAAACAGCTTCGCACCGCACAGCAGGGCACTGCACGATCACTCATCCCAGCTGCTTCTGGGGGAAAAGAAAGGCCTGCAGCATGGTTGGGGAAACAGGAGACAGGAACTATTTTTTTTACTTTTAGGCATTATTTTCTCCCTGTAGCAAAAAAGAGAAACGCGGTCCTCATTACTCCAGGAAGCAGTTTAGGGTGTGCTGCAGAGGGCCTGTTCTCAGCACACCGGGGCTTTGCTGGTGTTTTCTCCAGTGCTGGGGTTTGAATCCAGGTCTTCACACGTGCTGGGAAGCGCTCTCCCAGGATCTGCACCCACAGCGACTCTATTCAGAGAAAACTTTTGGGCAGTCAGGCTATAATGGGCCCAACCAAAGAACTATTTAGCCCCACAGAGATTTACGGGATGGGAATTACTAACTAGTCTTCCACATTCCTTCCTTCCTGTGTGTGTGTGTGTGTGTGTGTGTGTGTGTGTGTGTGTGTGTGACAATCTAACATTGAACTGTATCCCCCGCCCTTTTTCAGAAAGGATCTCACTAAGTTGTCCAGGCTGCAGTGGAAATCCGGATCCTCCTGTCTCAGCCTCCCAAGCAGCCAGAATGCCAGATGACGCCACCATGGCTGGCTCTAAAGGTCTTTTCCACTTCACAGTGCTCCAAGAGTGAACCAGCACAGCAATCAAGTGGCGGGCTGGATCCCTCTCCACCGCCCTCAGCTCTGTCTCTGGGCACACCTCCTGCCTTGGCGGGGCTTCCCCTTTGTCCCCACTGGATGAGTTCACAGTGGTGACGGCTGCACCAGATATGGGACGGCTCAGAGAGAAGTTGCTGCAGTGTGCAGGTGTCCAAGAAGTCTTCCTGACGCCTCACTAAATGATCTCTATTTCCTCAATGCAAATTTATCAGACTAAACAAAAGGCAAGAGTCGGAAGCACCTAAATTTAAACCAGGATGATGACTTGCTTTCATTAATTAAAATA
>NW_004524593.1:18327772-18330871 GCF_000260255.1 Octodon degus
CTTAAATAAATGGCTAAATGCATTGTCAAAATAAATGTAGTGCACACCTTTCACCCTTTTTATGTTTCGAGTCGGCTGGGCCTCACTATGCTGCCCAGGGTGGTCTCAAACCCATGGGCCCATGTGTTCCTCCAGCCTCAGCCTCCCGAGTAGCTGGAACTATAGCTATTTACCACCGTGCCCCACCAGTATCTTGTGTATTTTATGTAAAGCTTCTGATGCTGAATTATTAACACCATCCACATCTCTGCATGTGTAGTCTTCATTATACCATTTTGGGAAAGTGAAATTCCCACTTTTCTAGTCTTTGCCCCACTCGGTTCTTCATTCTCAGGGAAGACAGAGCTTTAGCCCTCCGCGGCTTTTGGTCCCCTCCACTGGCATCCACCTCCTGGAGGTGCTGGGTAGCAGGAGCAGAGCACTTGGCAGATGTTTCCAGAACTGAAACCTTCCGCCCATACAGCTAGACAGGGATGGTGAAGAACAGTGGGCTGTTCGTGCTAGGGATTTACTTTGTGACCTACGATCCTAAAAATACTGGCCATTTCTAGGCCAGGGGCGGTTGCACCTGCTAATTCCAAGGATTCTTCCTCCACACAGTGTTTTACATTGGTCACCAAGGTCCTTCCTAGCAGCCTGGCTTATCAAGAAAGCTAACTCAACCCCAGACCCACAACGTTCCTGGCCCTGAGCCATATGCATTTCAAACACCCTGAAGTACCCAGCTAAACCTAACTTCCTGCTGCCAGATCAAAAAAAAACCCTTGTGCTTTAAGTTTCTCATCTGAAAAACGAAGTGGCTGTAACCCACTGGCATGCATGGAAATGCATGAAGGGACAGAAAGCCGAGCCCTTCCACAAAGCCACGCTCCTCCCACCCTAACTGAACTACTGGTGGGGGGAATCGGATATAAACATTTGGGTGTTTCCTCTTCTCTCAAGGGCCTGGGGTGTCTGAATGATAGGTTAGATGGGCAGGTCCAGAACCCCCCAAAATACTGCTCTTTGGTCAGATTGGGTGGACAATTCTGGATGGTGGAATTGTGATTTTTAACTAGCAAGGCATTTTTGCACACAACCACATCCTGCAGACAGCAGCAACCTTCCCCAAGACTTTGCATGGACCAGAAATCAGAAGGATCAGCTTCTTTCTCACCCTGGACAGGGTACAGCTCTCAGCAAGAGACTGGGTAGAGCACCTTGTACCCCTTGGGCCTCAGGAAAAGCTCCTCCTTGCAGCTTCAAAGATGACAGGGTAGGGGCACTATTGGCAGGCAAGACTGCCAAAGCTCGAGAACTTGAAGACATCTAAAGAAGCCAGTAGTCATTTTAAGAAATGAAAAAGTGAAATGGTAACGGAAATAACATAAAGCTAAGAAACAAGTAGTGCTGGTTCCTCCCATTACAACCTCGCCTCATTTTGCCTGCCTCATAAGATTTTCTATGCCACAAAAGCTCATCTTTGTTAATTTAAAAAAAAAAAAGAGAGAGAGATTTGGTGGCTTGGGAGGTGGATCGCCCCTGAGACTACAGGTTGCAAGGTGCGATCAGGAGCCCACTGTTGTCACTGGTGGATTTCCGGGGTCCCCACCTCCCCCACGAAACACGCAGGTATTGGGGTATCCTCCTGAACTCCTGCCCCACCCCGCAATTCTGCAGGTCCCCGAATTCCTGCTTAAAGGTTGTCATTGCCATTTCTTGCAAGACTTTGCTCCAAACAATTTGCTAATTCAAACTGTAAATCTTTATTATAAAGATTTCCCCTTCCGAAGCAGTGATTCTCTGCGCTCGGGTGGGGAGAGGAATGATTTGTTTTTTCGTGACTGGTTATTTATAAGATATCTACTCTAGATTAGTCCTGCTTGAGTGACATTCTAAATGGTTCCATTCGCCAGCGGCACTCGCCTTCTGATGGAGACTGACAACCACTACTTACACTGTCTTTCACGGCACACAATGAAGTGTAAAACTGCTAGGGAAAAGCCCATGTTTCAAAACAAACCATCTCTATAATAAGCACTTAAAACACTTTTCATTAATATATTTCTTTGTGTATAAAACAAAAGCTTAATGCTACAACATGGCCTTTGGCAATTTTTTTTTTTTAAATAAACACCATTTCAATTTTTAGCCAGACGAAATAATGAAAATAAGAGGGTTGATGGAAATGTTGCCCGCGTGCACTCTTAATGCCAGTGCAAATGGTGTTGTTTCCAGCCGAAATATTAAAGTTCAATAAAAATGCAAAGGCAAGAGCATGAATTAGTAAATACAGAAGCTCACCACGCTTCCATCTCAGGTGGAAGCAAACACCTTTGGTCTAGAGAGATACAGGCCTGTCTAATCCTGAGCTGAATTCGCAGAGGAGCCCGCCAGCCGCAGATCGCTGTACACAGTTTGGTACACAGTTCTGCTTTCTTAATTTTCAATGATGGGGCCCAAATCAAATCAGCCCCCAAATACTCTGAAAAGTAAACATCTACCTGAACGAACAGACAGCACTCTTATTTAATATAGCTAATGTGGCGCTTTAGGCAGCCGGGACTTGGGGGGTGGCGGGATGAACAATGCACAGCGTTGACCAACAGAAGAAGAAAGAGCATCCTCCTCGGATGACTTGTCCTGCAACTGGGGCCACCGCGTCCCTCCACGCAACACAACAGCAGCGAATAGCGGGCTCCGGAGGAGTTCCAGGTCCCCGCCAGCCGCAGCGTCTCTCTCGGCCTGCGAGCGCTGGGACCTGGACCCCCTCGCTTCCACTCCGGTCACCTGCACCAGCGTCTCCCAAGGGCCCGGATCAAAGCCCTTCGGAGTTTTCTCTTTCAGTCTCCGGTGGGCTTCTCCCAGGTTATCGCGAATGAGCAATCGCGCTGGAAGGGGCTCCGTCTGTTTAATGTCATTAGCGATTGTTTCATAGAATAAACAGCCGCTGCCTGGCCTGCAGTCAATCTGAAATCTAAATGTGGGCGCGCTCTGCGGGAGCGCCTCCGCCGGCTGTGTTCTCGCCCACGCGGGTCTCTTAATCTAGTGCGAGTCGGGGGGCTTATCTCTTCGCTCAGTTCAGACCCGGATTTCTTTGTCCAAACCCTGAACCAAGCC
>NW_004524593.1:18330996-18354358 GCF_000260255.1 Octodon degus
TCTTTTTTTACCCCTGAGTATTTTTTAAGTAACTTGAACTGTACAGTATATTTATTTATTGACTGTACTATTTTACAAATATTTTCTCAGTGCTAACGAAGTTAATTTTTTCTTTCAGGGTGGCGCCGTAACGCCCGCCTAATCAGCACGCTTGGGAATCCACCTGATAAAAGGCTAAACTGGGAACAAAAACGCATTTGCAGAGCTCAGAAGGACAGGGCTTGGAAAGCCGCAGGCTTCAGGGTTCATGGACCCCAGAGGGCTCCCTCTGCTACCAGGTACAACTGCTACTAGCGTCTCTCTCTCCGCTTCACTTTACGTTTGGAGAAATGGCCTTGCCATGCAGTCCACGCTGAGCCTGAGCTCACGACGGAGCCCATGCTGCCGGGGCACTTTCCACACTCCTGCCTCACCTCCCCGGTGTTGGGATTACAGGAGTGTGCCACCTTGTCCAGTTTATTGCAGATTATTACTATTATATCCTAAATCATGACAATCAGGTTTTAGCACCTCTTCTGTCACGAGGCTGTTCCTAAGCACTCTCTGTATATCAACATTTCCCACTGAACTGGCCAAATAATCCATAAGAAGAAAATAGGAATCTCATTTTCAGACAAAGCAAGTAAGAGTGCCCCAGCAGAGAAGGCAGCATTTTTCTTGCTGTTTGCTTGTTTGAGGACAAGGTCTCGCTCTGGAGCCCGGGCTGCTGCTCTGGAACCGATACAGCCCAAGGCCCCGGAAGGTGGAAATGCACATAGGAGGCTACTGGTGTGGTACTGACCATACACCTGTCGGTCAGAAAACAGCCTCTGCTGGGCGCAAACCAGGGGCACAGACATCAGCTTCCTAACGTAACTGCCACTGGGCAGGGTTCTCCTGACTTGGTCATGGCTCAAGAGAATAGGACCCTTCTCCCTTATGCAAGCACCCCTATTACACTGAGCCTTTTGTAATAACTCTCAGCTCTTGAGAAGTGATGAGTAACCTTGTCCCCAAGCATTTGTGTGTAGTTTTCCCAGCCCTGAGCATCACCCCTCATCTCTTTCCTCCCTCTACTCTTTCTGAGCCTCCACACTCAGAGCAAGTGCCTCTTCTTAAGGGACATAGCCCCTGCTCTACCACCAAGGGGACGAAGATACTCTAATGGATTTCCAGAGCGACCTAGGGTCCACAAAGGGAGTGGACTAGGCTCTCGTGTTCACCACTGCCTCCCAGCTGCTACAGAGGTCACGGAGGATGTGCAGTGGAGGCTGCTTGAATGGATGGGTGCTGCAGGGATGGACATGGAAGAGCAGAAGGGAGAAAGGATGGATAGGTGGATAGGAGGATGGATGGGTGGGTGGGTGGGAGGGTGGGTAAATGTAAGAAAGGATAGAGGGATAAGGAATGAAAGGAAGGAAGAAAGGATGGAAGGATGTGTGAATCTAAGAAAGGACAGAGGGATGATAAGAAATGAAAGGAAGGAAGGATAGGTGGATGGATAAAGAAGAATGGAAGAAAGGATGGGTGGGTGGATGGGTGGGTGAGTGGATGGGTGGATGGGAGGGTGTAATGGTGGGATGACAAGGAAGAAAGGATGGATGGATGGATCTAAGAAAGTATGGAGGGATGATGAATGAAAAGAAGGAAGGAAAGAAGGAAGGATGGGTGGGGGTGGATGGATGGATGGATGGGTGGATGAGTGGGTGATGGCTGGGTGGGTGGATGGATGGGTGGGTGGATGAGTGGGTGATGGGTGGGTGGGTGGGTGGATGGATGGGTGGGTGGATGAGTGGGTGATGGGTGGTTGGGTGGGAGGGTGGATGGGTGGATGGGTAGATGGAAGGAAGGATAGGTGATTGAAGGAAGGAAGGAAGGGAAATGGATGAAAGGAAGAAGAGGTGGATAGATGGACAGATGAATGAATGTTTATTTTTGTATGAACCATTTTATTCTCATAACCAATGGAGATACCTAAACTTGTTTAATACCAGAGCCAGGGTATATAAACCATACCACACCTGTCTTCTAAGGAGTGGCAGTTAGCTTGTAGCTATGGCGAGGGATCTGAGAGGAAACCAAAGGCGATCAGCATGTAGCCAGAAGCTTCGCCGAGAGGGTAAGGGCAGACTCCAGAAGGATAAGAAGACAGGGGCCATGGATATTTTCTGAACTTTGGATATTTTAGCCGTGAAAACTGATACTTTTAAAAGGTACCAACTGAACTCAATTTGATAATCACTGGCCTAGACATTCAGGTGGTGAGAGGTGATGAAAATATTCCAGTTCTAAGAATATCCGAGCAGTGCAGCACGAAGCAAGGGGAAGAGACACGAGGAGCCGCAAGGGACATTCACCTCCTAACGTGACTACGACAGGAATATAACAGCTTCTTCTTAAATGACGGAGTGAGAAGTGAGACCTGTCATCCTGTCTACTTGTTCCACTATGAATACCCGGCCTCTCACTTTTCTGAGCATCTTCTAGCTCTTCCAGGGTGAGCTCGGAGGAAAATGAGTGTTGCCTAATTTCTAATTTATACAATAAATGCAGAGTCTCCTTGTCTACCACACTCCAGTACAAGTTTTAAAGCAACAAGCTTCATTAAGAGAAATCCAATGACCAAAGAAAACCTTACAAGATGTCAAGGAAACACACTGAGTGAACAAACCATCTAGTTTCCTTTGTGTTACAAATACCCAGCCCAGCACATCCACAGTGCAGCAGCTACAAATAATCCACCAGGCCCACTTGGTTTCACCGTATATGCTCCCTGGCCCTGCTAGCACTTGCTGACTTCAGACTACAACACAAGAAAACAACAACGGCAATCACAAATACTTTGGAAAGAAGGAAGATTGATCTCAGACCTACAGGATCGGGCCCCTTAAAAGTTGTGCTCTCTGTAAGGGCTTCAACATGAGCATACTTTGAAAGACCTTTCCACGTGTGAGGGAAAATACAATTTGAGGCAGGTACAAATTCTGCCTTCCTTGGCCCCCTGGCTCCAGACAGGAAGTACAGAATGTGGTGCTGTCCAACTCTTCAGTGTGGCATCCAGGACCTAAGGATCGGTTTCCTGCATCTATGGAGCCCCCTTGTCTGTCTCAAGTGCTGCAGTAACTGCCTAGTAGTAGTTTTTAACCATAACACTGGTCAGGCCCACACTCTGCCAAGGGCGGAAGACACTGCTTTATCAGCCCTCACCATACTGCTCGAGGCCAGGGGTTAGGCTATGCAGTGGCCCACTTTGCCTACACACAGAGAGGCTGGAGCTGGGGTACCATAGGTCCCCTCAAGGGCCTGCTGTACTGGTGCCTGGCCAGGGAGCACTCTCCCTACAGTTCCTAGGTCTACAGACTTCATTCTGGAGCCCAGGTGCTCCCTCCACAGTACAAACTAAATAGCAATATAGTTTACGAGTACCTTGCACAAATAATTCCTGCATTATTTGCGTGCTATCCCTAAGACAGCATACTTTCAGTAGTGGATGGAACAAGCATGGAATACATGTTTTCTGGATTAAATTCACACATCCCGTAAGAGCATCAATGTCCACAGGAAATGCATTTTTTCCCTGATGGGGTCTTATCATGATACAGACTAAAATATTGGCTTAAACACTGGGCTAGAGGCAGTGAAGAAGGGCACGTGCACGGTAGCACCCACACAGGTGTCCACACGAGCAAATGAAGCAAGTGTGTGTTTCTCAGTTCTTCATTCTTGGTTCCTTCCTAATGTGCTGAATGAGCTTCCCTGTAAGTTTTAATTAAAAGTGTCTAGAGTATGAAAACTCTCAGGCCATAACGCAGTGGTTGTCATAAGAATCTCTTCAGGAAGTACTACAATTTCAATGAATCACCAAGCAAAACAAAACCCTTACTACTTGAGAAGTTTATTTTTGGTCTTCAATTGCAGTGGCTATGCTAATTTCAAGCATTTTCTTGTTTAAAAATTTCATTTCGGTTTGCATCCTGAAAGGGGCTAGTGGAGAAGAAGCAGAGGAGAAAGAGAGGAAGAACACAGCCGCGGGAGGAGGAGGAGGACAGAAGACCTGGCCGAGAGGTCGGCAAAGGGACGCCGGCTGCAGCAGTAGCCCAGGCCTTGGGTTTAGTTTGTCACATGTGCCAGTTAAACCATCAGTTATTCCCTTCCCCCAAAATGCATTTAACTTCAATTTTTTTTTTTTTTTTTTCATTTAAAACCGTCTCTTCTCCTTAAACCCACTCTAAGAAGATCATTGAAGTTCTGGAAAGCATGGTAGCAAGTAGTGTGTCAGAAAGAGACTGAAGGTATAGAATCCCAGGAAGTGCAGAGCAGGTTAACCCAGACAGCTGCCAGCTCTGGGTGGCTGTGTAGGGCTCGTGGCCCTTGCTTTGGTTGCCTGGAAGACAAGAATCGTACCGGCACACACAGGCGCATGACTTTCAACCATAACAAAAGAAGCATGAGAATATTTAGCATCTAGCAGAAATTCAGTGCATTAAAGGGTTCTAGAGAAGACAAAATCTGGAAAAAAATTAAACAAAATTCAAAGCCCGCCTGAATTGTGTGCTAGGACAGACAAAAGCCACGTCTCCAAGTCCTGGAAGGTCAGTGTGTCAGGGTCGAATTCCAGATAGCTACTGAAGCTTGGAAGGTGACTGGGTCATGGATTGGAAGTGGGTCCAGCTAGAGTTGGGCCACTGGGGCGTGACCCGGAAGGGCTACCACACTTCCTGGCACCTCCCTTGACTCTCGCTACTTCCTGTCTCCACAAAGTAAGCACCTTTCCTTGGCGCAGGTCCTTCCACACGCCTTGCTGCCATGGAGCTGCCCACACGAGGACTGAGCCTCATAAAACAGGAGCCAAATGAGCCTCTCCTTGTCTAGGCTGCAGGTGTCGGGCGCTTTGTCCCAGCAATGGAGAGAGTCCCTGAGACAGATGGCTGCCGGGACCTGCTGCAGGCGATCTAATTGCTCACATTTCTAGCCCGCCACCAAACCCGCAGGGCTTGGACTCGGGGAGCTGTAAATCTGCATTTTTGAGCCACTGCCTAGTTTCTCAGGTTGGCTAAAATGTGAGACCCACAAGAGGCAGAAAGAGGCGCTCTCTCGGTGCAGGCAGGAGCCCCCTGGGGTGGGTGCCTTGGGAGCAAACCTGAGGACAAATGCTCTGTGCTTACTCTCTTCCTCTCTGGCCGCCTCCTGAGCCTCAACATCCAAAAGAGACAGCCAGAAGCCCTGTTAGCACGGCCACATGGGGCACCACCCTGGAAGGGAGCCACTGGGGACCTCTGGGTGGTCCTGGAGAGGCAGATGAAGGACCTGGGACAGAAGAGAGTGTGGCAGTGGGGTGAGGGGGCTTCCCACATAAAATAGCTGATAAGGCTGAGAGTGAGGACAGCGCAACTGACTGGTGGCCATGCTGAGGATGCTGTCTTTGAGTCTCTGCCAAGTTCTCTAACACTAAAGACTGCACATGTTTAAAGTTCTGGGATCCTTTCTGCAGCCACCAAGGCAGCCTTGTCATCATCCCATCATACCCAGTGATGCTGAGGCACGCCCTTGCCTAAGGGGACAACCAGTGAGGGCCTGCAAGGCACACTTAGGCCTGCTGCCCTGGGCCCAGCTGAGCAGCTTCAGCAGCTGGCCCATCCATAGGTACCCTGTTGTCTGGCATACTGACACCTGTCATCCCAGCACTGTGGGAGGCTGAGGTAGAGAACCAAGGGTTCAAGTGCAGCCTGGACAACTTAGTAAGTGACATCTTGTCTCAAAATTTTTTTAAATGAAAAAAAAAAAAAAAATAGAAGAGCTGGAGATGTTGCTGAGGGCAGAGGTTCCTGGGCTCACACCCAGGCCTGAACAGAGAGCCGGCACACCATGCGCTAAGGTGCCACATGCCCTCCCACGCATGGCACACAGAGAGCTTCCACGTGGGTGCAGAGCTCACCTCTGGACTCAAGCTGAACCCAGCAATGCTGAGCTCAAAGGCAGCTTTATTGTCCCTTATAGATGGAGCACTCCAGCCCCCTGGTTCTTTTTCACCTTTCATTTCTTGCTGGTGATACAACTTTTATATCAGTAGCAACAGAAAGACCAACTCAAAATATCTCAGGGCAGCAGAGGTAAAAATAGAACAGCGTCGTAAAGGAGCAGTCTCCGCCGCCGATCCCAGGAAGCAGGCTGGTTGATGGGCTTTGGCCTCTTCGAGGGGCACACTGTCCTCAGGCATGCCCCCTCACAAACCAGGGACAAAGGCGCCTTCTGGTCAGGTGGCTTAGGTCGGCCTTGCCTCTCTTCTTTGCTCCAGTGGGTCTGAGCTTAGAGCCACTCCTTGTGGGGTTCCGTGGGGGTGAGGTAATGTAGAGAAGATGAATGTGTGGTGGTAATGACAAAGGCTGGGAGGACTCAGCAGGCAGAGAGGAGATAGTGGCCAACTCCCACTTTGTTCTCGTAGCCCCTGATACCTAGGGTACCGCCTACCTCCCATCCCACATGTCTGCAAATGTAGAGGTGGCGAAGACTCATGCAGAGAAAGGAGAACTGTTCATTCATTGATGAAACTCGCCTAGGGCCGTGGGGCCTGCCCTGCATAGCCACCCGGTCATGGGTTTCCATCGCAAGCACTGGGGCACTTGGAAAATGGTCGTCTGACTCGATCGGCAGCCACGGGGCACCATAACCACATCCATAGCATCGGCAACTTGTCCTTCATATCTGTCAGAGCTGACGCCATAGACCCTGACCCAGGACCAGCATTTCGCAGCCTCCTTAGGAAGCTACTATTCTATCCTTCGCTGATCTGAATAATTCTGTCTCGGGGGTCAGACGTGACTCAGACCCAATGGCTTTGGCTGTCGCTCCAGTGTTCTCCAGCTGGTGTGCCGTTGGAGTACATGCTACAGCTGTGATTGTGGTTATCACATAAGCTCCTTTCTGATCCAAGCTGCTTTCTCTCCTTCCCTACCCAGAGAACATGACGGAGCTCAAGCCACTTAGCAAGACTGAGCTTAAGAACTCGGAGGGAACGTGCATCCACAAGTCCAGATTCCTCATTCTAAGGGACAAGAGGACTGAGGCAAGCAGAGCAGAGGGCACTTGTCCAGCCAAGGTCACCTGGGAGACCCTGCCGGAACAGACTGCGTGAGTCCCTCTTCACCCTGACTCAGCAGCTCTCGCAGCTAACAAGGTTTCCCTCCTTCCCTCGTTCCTCAGCGCTAAAAGTCACATTGGCTTCTAAAAAAGGAAAAGACAAAAACACACAAAAGAGTAGGTTGTGGCCAAAATTTCAAAGACTATTTCTGAAATCTAAGGGCATGAGGAAAGAAGGGAGATTTTTAAAAAAATCACAGAGGCAATATGTATTTATCATAGAAAATAAGCATAGATAGGCCCAGTGCCAGCACTCAGGGCTAACATTTGGGTCTATGTCCTTTCTAGGAGGAGGAAAGTTTTTGAGTCTACTGCCTAAAATGTCACCCAGATAGGTTGCCCATAATCTAATCTCCTGCAATGTTTATCATGGGTTATAGTAACAATGACTTTAAAGGTATTTGAATAACACGATACTAGGGTGTTTTTGTCAGCTATAGCTCCATGATGTCTGTGATTTTCAATATATCTCATCATTGAAAAACATAGGCAATCTCTAAGCCTTTGATGGCAGCGAGCAGAGTTTACTTACACAGATACCTAAGTTGTTCAGCACGGACCTGAGAGTGGGGGCTGGGGAGAGTCCTGCGCAGCTCCAGGTGAAGGGCTGCAGGCCACAGCAGAGTCCTGCACATGGCTGTCTTTCTGGGACCCATTTTTCTCATTATGCCTATTTATACTTGTCCTGGCCTTCTAAAATCAAGCATGCATTTTGGATCTTGGGGCATGATCTGGTATAAGATAGGTGGAGAAGTATATGGCCATTTGAAAACAAAAGAAAACAAAAAGTGGTTAAAAACTACCAGTTGACTTTGTTCATGAAGTAATTCTTCCATGACAGGATAGTAAATTTGTAAAGACAGTTGCACCTAAGACAATCGGCTCTCACAGAGCTGTAAGGCCGGGGTAAAAGTCAGCAATGTCTTCACCTATAATCACACCATCAAGAAGCTTTCTTATTGAAGGAGGACCACCACATGGTAGACATCTAATAAAGACGCCCTTCATCTCCACAAAGTCCTTTAAGAGAGATACTATACCACTTGCTAGGTAAAGAAATCAAAGCTCAGAACAGTTTTGCAATGAATTAGATAGTAGAGAAGTGATACTCGGTTTACAAACGTCCTTCCACAAGCCCAGGAATGCCCTTCTACGAAGTCCAAGCCATGACCTTGAGCTATGCCACCCTGTGATAGCCCGTAAGATATCCTCCTGCTGTCGAGCAAGGGGAGGCCTGAAGTTCAGGAGTGCAAGCCATGCTGCTGTACCCTAAGGACGTCCGGAGCACGCCCACACAAGCCTTCCTTATGGCCTTTCTTCTTCTGCAGAATGGAGAAATCATTTTTATAGCTGTGTACAACTACCCCGAGAAGTAACCTTTATGTACATAAATTAAGTCCACCCAAAATCTCAGTCTCAGAAGAGTCAATGTCTTGCTTATGATCACACTCAACGAAGAACAGGAATCAGGAACTAAATCCCAATAAACTGCGTCTTCAGCCTTAGAATACTGCCAACACATTTTAGACCGTATTTTTAGCATGAAAGACTTCAATAAGGGCTCAACAGAGGTCACTACTGTGAGGTGCCTGGAGTAGATGCTTTGGGAAAGAGGCAGAAAGGAGAAAAACATTGCCTCCTGCCCTTTGACTGTGTATAATTCAGCAGGAAAAATGTGATAAAAATATTATGTCAAGTAACTCACACTAGCATGCTTAGAGGTGAACCAACTGTAGGTGCTGGCATCCCAGAGGCAGCCTCTGAAAGGAGACCAGAGACCTAGAAGTGTCCTTGAATGCTGGATTTGGAAGAAACATCTGGACAGGAATGGAGCTAGAGGAGCCGTGGGAGAAGGAAAACAGCGACTGGGCACACTGAGCTGAGTGCGTGGAGGGTGGAAGAAAAGAGGAGAGCCGACCATTGGAAAAGGTCCCTGCAGACCATCAGCAGTGTGGGGGGACACACGTGGGCATCGTGGCAGGTCCCACTTTTCCACAGAGGACGCAGAGCATGGCTGGAGCGACACAGGGTACACACAAAACAGCCATGCACAAGGCAGCCTGGGGGCGCAGGGAGGGCCAGCTGTGAGGGAGCCAGCTAGGAGGCTGTGTCCTCAGGAGCAGAGTGGCCAGGGATGCAGATGTGGAAAGAAAGGGAGAAGGCGGGAAGCTGGGAAGGCCAGACTCCAGGGATCCGCAGGCACTAAGGAAGGCCACACTCGGACACTCTGGGACCCGCACGCACTGAGGTCGACAGTAGGCACTCAAGAATGCGGGCATTCAATGGAGTGATGAGTTGGCTTGGCACTTAGAACTATAAATTTCTCCTGAGTGGAGACAGCAGTTAAAGGGCAGAGTGGAGAAATAATACAGAGAAACATGGACTAAGGCTGAGCCTACCAGAGGAGCAGAATACCTTCCCGGCCAAGGGACGCTGAGGCGAGAACTAGGCTGGGGGCACCAGAGCACAGGGACGCCTCACGATGCCAACACCACTCAGAGCGCGGGCGCCACGCGCGGTCGGTCAGGGAGATGGGAGCTGGGCTGGCCGACAGCGGGCTTGGATGTGGCCGAAGCCAGGGCTGGGGGGTCCAGGGCTGGGGGGGGGCCAGAGCTGGGGGGCCAGGGCTGGGTGGGGCCAGGGCTGGGGGGGGCCAGAGCTGGGGGGCCAGGGCTGGGGGCCCAGGGCTGGGGGGATCGGGGCTGGGGGGACCATGGCAAGAGCAAGCGCCGCTGGAGCAGCTGGCGTCACCTCCACACGACAAAGAAGACCAAGCGTGGAGGAAGGGCGCGGTCTCGGAGGTGGCGGGCATCCTCAGGGCTCTGTGCAATCGCTAGCGCGGTGGCAGCGTCGCGGGAGTGCGTGAAGCGCACGGGGCCCAGGGCCACGCAACGTGGACCCAGGGCCACTGCGTGGCTCTGCCACCAGTCGTCGCAGGCCCTAGGAGAGGTGTGACACGTCCCCTTTGGGGACTACACTTGCACACAGGCATAGGCGCCTCTCGCTTAACAAACCAACAGATAAAAGGAATAAGTAATAGTTATGACAACAATAACTAACAGGTAGACATGGTAAGCCTTAAGCCTTACACGAATTATTTAACTGCTGAAGGCCACATTTTGAAAAACAAATATCTATTCCATTTTTGGATTATTCTATCTTCTGTATCATTACTCAATATCTTCACCAATTAAAAAAAAAACCAAGATTCAAGGTCAAGTCCCTGCCACCATGGCCTACCCACCGCTTCCTTCCTTCCCCCCCTCCTTCCCTAAAGATACGGATGCTGGGTCACCGACCACATAAGACAGAGCATGATCTTCATTCCTCAATTCCAATTTGCTACAAATAATTTTACAGATATTTTTTGTCAAATGAGCTGAAATGCCATATTTCAATTATGACTTTTTTAAAAGTCCAAAAAGATAAAGACAGAAAATGATACTTACTTTTTCTGTTAATTGCACCCTTCTAATAAAGATGCTCAGTAATTCTTTAACATAAATACACATATGCTTATAGCAGTATGCACGGAAATTCAATTGGAAAATTAAAATTAGGCACATTTCTAATTTAATGCCTTATTATCTCCCCCATAGCATGTGCATACAGTGATCTAATAAGTAAAATATGTAGAACAAGGAAGAAGAGCCATGCCCTAAGGGAATTTATAATATATTCTAATGTATTCTAATGGTGTGTGAAATATACATCTAAAGTCAGAATTTGTCAACATTTTGTAACTGAGAGATGTTGATAAGTATGTCCAAGTATGAGTCTAAACTATTCCTGCCATGGGAAAAATAAGGCTTTATTTCCTGATGCCCGTGTGCTGTACCTCAAAGCTTGCTGCATAAGGAGAACAGTCAGGAGGCTTCCAAGTACACAGGAATATTTTCTGGAAATAAGGCGGGACGGCAAATCTTGGTGGGCTTTTTGTTTGGATGTTGTGGGTTTTTTTTCCCTGTGATATCATTAGATATGCAAGAGATAAATTAATTGATAGTATTTACTTTTAAAGCTAGGTTTGCTTTTCTTGAATGACGTAGCTAATGAGGTAAAAATGTAAATTCCAGACCTCAAATTGTGTGGCGAAAACAATGGCCGGTTGCTAAGGGGCCTGAGTTCCAGTCTTAATTCTCTACGACCTTAGTGGAACACTCAGCTTCAGAGCCTCTGAGATCATCTATTTTTTTTTAACTGTCAGACTGTGTCTGTCCATCCATCAGTCCATCCATCCATCCATCCATCCGTCCATCCACCCATTTACTTCTGTGGTAATGGCGATTGAACCCAAGGCCCTCACGTTGAACTACATCTCCAGGCCTTTTTATTTAATGTTTTTAATTTTTGAGACAGGGGCTCCTTGAGTTGCTCAGATGCCCAGACTGGGCTCCAATTTGAGGTCCTCCTGCCTCAGGCTTGATTACACGAGTGAGCCACCACATCCAGCGAGACCACCTCTTCCAGAAAGAGGAGCTGGGAACAGCATACCTGATGCCATCCTGTGTGTGTAGGTGGCATTTCCATAAACTCAACTGCCTCCAGGGGCCAGCTAAGCACCAGCAGATTAATCAAAGGGGAGTAGTGGGACCCATTAAATCATTTAATTGCCAAGAAAGCCAGCAAGCTCTTCAGTCCAGCAGAGACACGAAGCCCATCAGTGGCCCAGGAAGCCAGGTACCCAGGGTGCTTGGAGGTCTGAAGTGGCAGAATGCTGTGAGCTGCCTGGAGACCTCTCCACTCCCCATCTCTAAGCTCCAGAGGAATTCAGCTACCCTGGGGAAGCTGCCCATGACTGCTCCCAGACAGTCTCCACAGCCCAGCCCTGAAAACCAAACTTACTGCCACCCTAAGAGAGGAACACTGGCGCACCTAGGCTGTCTCTCAACATCATTTTTTAAACCTTCAAAACACATTCACTGTAATTGCTTGAGATTGGGGGACAGGATCTCTTGCTTTAGCAGTGTGTGCTCTTCACCCATGATCTCCGAGAGAAAGTTGGTTTTATAAAACAGAACAACACAGTGAGCTCCTTTTTTGCTTACCTACACCTTCTGACTTCAGAACCAGATTCTCAAACAAGTTAGCCATCTGACTCAGTGCCCCAAGGAGAGGCCACGAAATATGCTTGGGTAGCAGCACATAAAGGATATTAAAACTTTTTTTGGAAACAGACGATATTTGATGTTTCAACAAAAATTTTCACAACAGTGAAATAATCTTCCTGGGGGAAAATCAAAGCTGTTGTGACCTCCTAAACTACCCTGTAGTTCACTATTGATTTTATTTGCTATTGCCACCCAGTAGCACGGAAAAGGTGGGCCTCCCTCTTAGTACCTAGCAGTTTTTATAGGTTTCTACCTGCCCTTTATGCTACCATTTGGACAGAGAAATCATGTGTACCAATCAGGGTAAAAGAAGAAATATTAAGCAAGGAACTCAACCAAAGAGAGCCAAGAGAGGACGCAAATGCTGATGTTTTTCTGTAACACCTGTAGGGCCGTCATTGGACACTAGTGTTTCTGTTTCAAGGGGTGGAGCTCAGGCAGCTGGATGGGTTTACCAGCAGACCACAGGCTTACTGAGGAGTTCAAGCATGTCTGTGCACAGATGTAGCTTGGTTTAGCTTTAAAACTTCCACCAAATTGCAGTGACCCCGCGTAAGCAATGGCTTGTTTTATTTCTACCAGGTTCTGCTTTGATGTAGATATGGGATCTTGGGGGTGTATTTCCACACCACAGATCCTACTGGAATTACTCCTCTTTCTTTCTTTCTTTCTTTCTTTCTTTCTTTCTTTCTTTCTTTCTTTCTTTCTTTTTTTTCTTTCTTCTTTCTTTCTTTCTTTCTTTTTCTTTTTTTTCTGATGTATTTGGTTGTTACAGGGTCTCACTATACAGCTGGGATTCATAGTGATCCTCCTGCTTTCAGCCTCCCCCAGCTCTGGGATTACAGGCATGCACCACCTTACTCACTGGCTCAGCCTGCCCTGGGGGGGGGGCTGGCATGGCATGTGGTGCTAGAGATCGAACCATGGGCCTGTGTTTGCCTTAGCTTGCCTAGGCAGGTGCTTTAGTCTGCTGAGCTATCTTGCCAGCCCCAATTGCTCCACTTTTGACAAATCGTTGACTGTTGTCCGCTATGAAAATGCTGCTGTATAAGTGGAGTAAGGATAGAGACTTGAGCAGAAAGTTAAAAAAAAAAGTTATCACGACATCAATAAGTATTGAAATGACAGAAGAAAAACATTTACAAACCTCCACCACAAGAGAAGGGAGGGCGCTATCTATTACATGTGGGGAAACTGGCAGGCTTGGATATTTTTGAGAAAACAGTGAGGATCAGATGGTTTTGAGGCTAGAAGGATC
This sequence comes from Octodon degus, assembly GCF_000260255.1. Lineage (NCBI taxonomy): Eukaryota > Metazoa > Chordata > Mammalia > Rodentia > Octodontidae > Octodon > Octodon degus. The sequence continues at coordinate 18,344,482 of NW_004524593.1, forward strand.
AGATCTAATTGGATTAGGCACTTCTGGAAGTGAGGAAGCCTTTATGAAGCAGGCTGCATGGAATCGAACAGGGTCCTCACCATGGGTAACACTCCAGGTGTACCTGTCAGTACACCTTGACCTACGTACTAGATGGTCATATTAAAAAAAAAATAATCAGAGGCCAACATTTGGAGTTTGACTTGTTTATACATTGCTTTAGTTACCCTTCTTATCAATTTGGCAGAATATTTAGTTTCATTTTAAAGATGAATGCAGTCAGATGTGGTGGTACACACCTGTAATCCCAGCACTCTCAGAGGCTGAGGCAGGAGGATCACAAGTTCAAGCCCAGCATGGATGATTTAGTGACCCCCAAAACAGAAAATGAAAGGGCTGGGGCTGCAGCTCCTAGCACAGGCTTTGGTCTCAATCCCCACCAGAGGGAGGTACACATGATTCTTGAAGATAATGCAGTTTAGGAACAGTAGGGACAAGATGTAGACCGCATAATACAGCTTTTTGTTTTGAGACAGGATCTTGTAAGGCCCAGGGTGGCCTAAATCCCATGATCCGCCTGCCTCAGCCTCCCAAGTAGACACTGGCCTCAGACAGGCCCTTGACGTTGGCCCAGGAGGCTCCTGCCTCGCCAAGAGGGCACTGTTCTGTGACTGTTGCTCAGCAGCCCCTGGGGATTCCCCCTCTGAGCAAGGAGTCTGAGAAAATATCTGCTCCCTTGGAAGAGGATGATTTACCCCATGTCACACCCCGGGCCAGGCCCCAATGCGGGCCCCAGGAGGCAGCCATCCTGTCACCCATGACATACAGGACATCCCGTCACAAAGACCACCCGAAATGCCAATCCCGTCTGCCTGCACCTTGCCCCGCTGCCCCCACATCGCTCTGACCTTGAGTGAACCCTCTGCAGCCTGGCCGTGCAGCCTGCTCCCTCCTGTCCAGCCAACAGAGCAGAGCAGGTGCCCCTTCCTAAGGATGGAGTCCTAACCCCAAGCCCAGCTGAGGGGAGACCCTGGAGGACCAGGGAGAGCTTAGTGCCCACCCAAGCTGGGGCTTCCACGCTGGGAAGTGAGTACATGGAAACAGACCCAGGGAGACAGGATCTAAGTGGAATCACTCCCTAAGATGGGAGGGAGGCTCATTTCTTTAAGTTTTCATCATTGCTAGAAATAGTAAAACAGGTGCACACAGGAGCCTTGTCCTCCTTCCAGTTTAACCTGTGCACGTGTCGTGCATCCGTGCAGCGTCAGCCGGCCCCCCTCCCCCGGCTCTGGGGCTGCCCCCACCATGACCCATCACTACAGAGAGGGCAGCAGGTGTCCTGCTCTGCTTGGGGCCTGTGGCCACACAGCCAGCAGCCTCGGGGACACCACTGCCACCTAGACACCACCTTCTCACAGCACCACCACTCTGCCATGCCCGCAGCCTATCTTGCACGACGCAAGGGCATGTCTTGGCTAACGTTTTGTATCGTCACCAGTCCAGCCTCAGAGCGCGTCTCGATTTGATCCTGGCACACGAAGCCAGAGACCAGTTCACTAGGGAGGGCACTTCCACACTCAGGTCCTGGGTGCGAACCGTACAAGCCCCCTGCGGCTCTAGCACTGAGGGTGAACTGCTTCCCAGGTTCTGGATGTCCTGTGTGTCTGGCCTCAGGCTCCATTCCCACCCCTCTCTCATACCCCTTCCTCTCTTCCCCTGCCTGAACTTACTAATAAGAAGTGCACATACCCAGTGTGGATGGCAGGGCTGATGCAGCGCTCTGGCTCTTGCACGGGACAGCGGCTGCACCCCTGCACCTCAGAGAGTGCTTGCCTAGGTGTCCCTGCCCACCTCTGGGACTCCTCCTGCTTTCAGGGATGACTCAGGTACAATTGGTAACTCCAATGCCCCAGCCTCTTTGTCAAGGCTTATGTTGTGGTCACTGCCATGTCACCTGAGCCCAGCTGCCTGGGTGGCTTATCCCAGAAGAACTGTTGCTAGAAGCCAGGCACTATTCAGATAGCCCACTTGGTGGCCTAGACATCTTCTGATGGACACCCCTTCAACTGCATTGGCATGGAGAGGGTCAACAGCATTCAGCAGGGCAGCAGCCACTCTGGGCCTCTGCAGATACCCCAGAGATGGGGCTGAGAACCACAAGCCTCCCAGGGCCAGCTGGGGCCAAGGAGATGAGCGCGGTCCTGGCAGCCACTGAAGGGCACTATTCAAGGCGAGGCCAGGGGCGTGGACAGATGGGGACAAGGACCTACAGATGCACGTGACAGGTGGTGGCGGCCCATTCTGAGAGGATGAGCAGGGCTCTCAGAAGCCGGCAGGTAAGAGACCACCTCCGTGCCCTGCGGTCCCTTCACCTTTCAAAGTCTGCCCATCACTGCTTTGCATTCATCCTCTCTCCCAGCCAGGTGTACTGGTGCCATCCACGCCACTGTGAGGGGCATAACTCACCGGCATCGCTCTCCTACAGAGGCTGTCATCAGCAGTGACGCATTCTGTGACAGCTCTGTATAAAAGATGACTGGCATAAATAAAATGCACCGGTTATGATGGGCTAATAGAATATAAAGCACTACAGACAGTGTCCTCTGACACGAGGCTCCAGGACTTCAGGCAAGGAGCCGCGGCTTTGGGGATGCACTGAAATCTGCTCATCCATCTGCCCCAGGGCAGCCCCACAGCACGGCCAGCAAGCAGAGTGAGGCCAGGACGAGGCACGAGGACTGTTGAGCGCGGAGCCCGCTCTTCCACCGCGCTGCCCATGCTGACTTAAAAATAGAACCAAGGATGTTGTCGGTAGCAAAGCCAAAGCCTGCCCTCTTAACTTCAAATCATAGCTCCCGGGTGCCCGTCGCTGCGCACGCAACATCTTACGAGGAACAGCACACTGAAACGAGCGAGCAAGTTTCTAGGAAACATGCTGGGTATCTGCTCTGGAAATTTTCACTTTGCCATCTTGTTGCTGTTTATTGAGACAAGGTCTCACTCTATAATTCAGACTCACTTTGGACTTATTCTGTAGCCCATGCTGGCCTCCAACTCACAACTATCTTCCTGCCTCGGCCTCCCAAAGTGCTAGGATCACAAGTGTGTACCACCACACCAGGCTCTGAAAAATCCAAAACTGAGAAAATAGAGAAGCTGGGTAAAAGCTTCCACGGGAGGATAGCTTCGTGGGGGGCTGACTCCGGCGTCGGGGAGCGGGGGGCTTGAGGAGCGCTGCTAAGGGTGGAGGGGTGAGGAAAGCAGCCGTCGGCAGCTGGGCGAGCTCCATGCATCGTACTCAGCCCCCCCACCCCTGCTCCAAGGACTTCAGAGTGGCTCCCCTGGGGACAAAGGAGAAGTATTTGTACCTCTGTGTGGAAGAGTCACCAGTGTCCAGGATGGGTTTGCGTGTACACAGGCCTGGCTGGGGACACACACAACAGCAGGCCATCACTTTTGGCCACTGTAGACCCCATGGTGTGTACTACAGCAATGTCATTTTGGGGTCCACAGACCCCAGCTACCCCGGAGGTCAGAAGCCAGGACCATGACCCCATGCAGCCCCTTATGACTGCTGCAGGTGTGGACATCCAGGCAGCGGGGCTCCTGCCTTCAGGGTGAAGTGCCACTACCTCATCTTCCTCTGGGTGGAGGGTCAGCAGGTTGGCATCGGACCCAAAAGGAAAACTACCACTCTGAGGAAGGACTGTTGCTCTTGCTTTTTAAAAACATAATGGAGTTCAGATTATTTTAACACCTCTTCCTGAGACCTGATCAAATGCCAAATTAATTAGTTAGCACCTTAGGGTCACAATAAAGCAAGAGTCATGACAGTTGGTGGGAATGTGGACTGGTACAACCACTGTGGAAATCAGTGCGCAGAGTCCTCAAAAAACTCCACTGGACCCAACTATTCCACTTGTAGGGATCTTCCTGGGAGAACTGAAGACATGGTGTTGAAGTGACCCGCGTGCAACCACGCTGTCACATGCTACTGTCATAGCTGAGTGCTGGAAGCTGCCTTTCTGCCCACAGACAGAGGAACGGATAAGGGAGGTGTGGTGTTTGCACACCATGGAGTACTACTCAGCCACAAAGATGGACGCGCTTGAGTCGCATGTGAGAAAACGGGTGTACTAGAGACCATTTCATTAAGTGAAATAAATCAGACGCACAGCTTCGGCATCACAGGATTTCTCCTACGTGAGAAACCCAACACATAAATGAAGAGCAAGATGAAAGACAGGCAGTAAGAAGTGCAGGGACAGATCTTTCACAACAGAGACGGGAACGAGAGATGAGGGAGTGGGAGAGGAGAAAAGGGGGTAAGATAGAATTACGACCTGTTACGAACTAGGAGAAACTAGCGGTATGAACGAGGGAAAGCTTTGTGCCAACTGCATCTATTGCTTTCTTCTTTGGAAGACAGAAGCTTTCTTGTCTATATGTCAAGACTCTGAGTTACTACTTTGAAGATAACAGTACACAGTGTATTAGTTATTGCTAATCTTACTATTTTGTTACGAAATTTTTTTTTTTTTTCATAAAGAGCAATAAGAGCAAAGGATTGGGAAATGGAGGAGTGACACAGAACAACTTCCTCATCTCTCTGAGAAGCTTGTCTACACAAAGACTCTCACAGGACACCGCTGGGCTATGCTAAAGATGAAACAGTGTCACACCGGAGCGACGGTCACCCAGCAGAGTGCACGCACCCGCCACACAGCACTGTTACTTTCAGTTTCGCCTTCTCCATCCTCTCTGTGGACTACCTGAGCAATCTGTTAAGAACATGAATCTACAGCTAGGCCATGGCCAGGATTCCGCAGCTGCCATCCATAGAAAAAAAGTGACCACCGGGAGCAGGCCAGGAGAGGGCGGCACCCATGCCCCGGCCAGCTCTAGGCCTGAACGCACCTTGCCAGTTTCCATTTTTCTATGAATACTGCCAGGGCCTATCGCTCCCATTATGATTCTAAGCCTTAACAAACAGAACTGGAAAAACAACAAAGCAGGCGCTGGGGCTCAGCTACAGCATGGAGGAGCCTGCACAACCCTCCTCTCTACCTGCAGGCACTATCACCACCGGGCCTGACACTGCCTGGACATTTTTCAAGTTGAGTTATTGATAGGTTGAGAAGATTTCTCCTGGAATCATAAATATTTGGATACAGGATAAGAGTGAATTAATCACGTCCCAAATTTGCTAAGCACTAAGTCAGGTGCTAAGCATAAATTCTTTCTTTACTTGTTGCAGAAACTGGGAGTCCCTCAGTATCATGACCTGAGTTTTACCAGCAGAACCCAGAGCGACAGAGGAAGGCTGGGCTGCATGCCTGGAGCTCCAGTCATTCTCCTCTTATCTCTTGCCTCTAAGATACAATGGACCCAGGGCAGGATGGATCTCTACACAAATCACAGCCCAAGGAAGAGTTAAGAGAGCACTCCTGGGGTCCCCCAGCCAGTTAGATACCAGATGGAGAGCGGAACTGAATTTGCACTTTCACACTCTTCCTGTCCTCTTTGGATTGTCCTCCAGCCTGAGAGATTCCAGTGGGAGCAACACAAAGCTTCATGCATTCACAGAAGTCCCGCCCTCTGAATCTCTTAGTGACCTACCGCTTATCCACATGGGGCTCGTACTTAGCCACTTCTGTATTAAATTCAAATGCACAGTAACTTGTAAAATAAACAATTTTTTTCAGGATGGTTAAACACTGTTAACCAATCATTTAAAAACCCAAATTGGAAATAATAGGCAATATCACTGTCTCACCCAAAGCAAAAAGCAAATAGTCCCGGTGTTGGGGCCGTAGGTGTATAGATGCGCTCAGCAGGTAACTTTTCTGCTGTTCACAGGACTCATTCATTCAGTAAATATTTATTGAGCACTTCCTACATGACAGACGCTGTGCTCAGTCTCAGGGATTCATCCCAGAAGAACAGCTAAAATAGTCCTTTGCCTCAATCTTCGCAGGAGAATAAGACCATAGAGAAATCAGGTGAATTTATTTAGCTTTTGTTTCCGTTGTTTTTTGTTTTTTTGTTTTGTTTGTTTGTTTGTTCTTTTGCAAGGGCAATGGAAAAAATAACATCCTAGGTATCTTATTTGCAACCATCTTCTAATTCTTCCCCAGCTAGCAGTGGCTGTAACCACATGAGTGTAGACAGCCAGGGCCACTGGCAAGTCAGTCAGCATTTATTTGATGCCCCTTGCATTCCACTCACTCCACCAAAGCAATCCACACAATTTTAAACCACTTGTACCTTTGTGGTCTCCAGAAAGCGTGCGCAGGGAGCCTGCTGGCATGCGCAGCCTCCAGCCTCCCACAGCGACATGTCCTCACTGCTCCTGCACCCTTAGCCAGCAGCCTAGGAGCGCCACCCAGGGAACCAGGTAAGAGGAAGTCCCTGAGCAGGAGCCAGCCTGACTTGCTAGCCTGTTTCCAGAACATTCCTAGGAATTTTCATGTGCAAAGTTGGAATGAGAAGGCCTAGGTTCATACCTGGGCAGCAGGGCACCAAGGCCTGTCATGTGCGACCTCTGTGGACCTCAAGGTGAGACAACTCTGCTCGCCAGGTCTCCTGGTAAGTTGTTGTTGTTGTTTTTTAATCTTAGGGAAAGGTCTACAGGGTGTTCAGGGTCTCACTACTAGATCAGACTCATAGTGATCCGCCTGTCTACAGCCTCCCAAGAGCTGGGATTATAGGCATGCGCCACCACGCCCAGTCTCAATTGCAGTCTCAGTGTGCCCCGGGGGCCAGGCCGGCAGGCCCAGGAATCAAACCCCCGGCCCCTGCACCTGTTCGCAGACCCTTTAATCACCGTAAGTCTTCTGAGAGGCATCACCTGGCTTGGCTGCCACCTCAACTGACAGAAGTAAATCCTAATGAGCTCTTCTGAAAGTGAGACCGCTGCTTCCAAAATAATTTTTTTTCTTCTAGCTTCAAAAATGCTGAGAAAAATTCACATTTCTATTATTTCGAAGCCTTGAGTACGCAAACACTCACTGGCTGCTCTCGGAGGCCTCGATTTCCAAGCAAAGCTGAAGAGCACTGAAGTACAATAGGGCTGCCCCGCCCGCCCTCCGATGCCCCTTCCTTCCGGTCCCTGGACTGTGGGCCCGCTCCGGGACAGCTGAGCGCGTCACTCACGGCTCTGCCGCTGGGGCGTAATGCCGTGATTCCTCGGTGGGAGGTGTTTTCTCTCCATCTCTGTCTTTCCCTGAATATATTAATATCTAATTTCTATGCCGGTGATCAAAATGCAGGCAAACATGTTCTACCGCACAGAGGCAGAGGGCCCTGCACTGACACGAGGGAATCCAAGCCTCACTCGTGTTCTAACATCGATTTATGTCGATCAATATGTACTTTTTTTTTTTTTTTTACAAAGTGTCTTTTAACGTTCTTTTTATTAAAAAAATATTAGCACTTAGCAGCAGAATTAGGTCATTTTCATTAGAAAGAGCCTCTGATTAACAAGTCCTTTATTTAAAAGTACACAAACTCCACTCTCACGCGAGCTATCCCAATGTGCTAATAGTTCAGAACACAGCTAAGAATCATCATTAAAGACATGAGCCTGAAATCTCCGTTTTCATCTTCCTCGGTGATCTATAGGATCCCAGCAAAATCTACTTTGTAGTAATCACTTTCCACCTTACAAATAAATAAAATAATCATGGCAGAGAAGGTGACAGGCAGTGTGTAGTTAAAAATTAAAAAAAAAAAAAGAAAGAAAAGAAAATCCCTTGTCAATTTGAATAAGTATTCAGTCTGAAACCAGTGAGAGATTCAGGGAAATCTGTTTTTCTTTCTATATTCTCCCCTAAAGAAATCCTACTTGGAGATCCACCATTCATGATAAACAATGTCATAGATGATTAGCAGAAAGGTGAAAGCCACAAATCTTCACAGACTCCTACAAATCCCTCCTTATCACTTCCCTCCTGGGGACACTAGGATCCGACCAAGAGACCACCTCACAGGGCGACAACATTCAGGCTGTTCATGGCGGTGCCACCTACAACCCTAACATTAGAGGCAGCTCAGTTAGGCAGGGATGGCGCAGGCATCAGGCAGGGCGAGGCTCGAGGGAGTCAGGGCCGAAGAGGACAACACAACAGCTGAGGGTGGAGAGGCATCTGTCGATGCTGGGCCTCAGAGGGCGAGTGAATGATGATGCCCACACACCTCCCGGAGGCATGAACAGTCACGAGCAATATTCTGAACACGCATCCATCACTGTGCGGGGGACCAAGAGCTCCTGGACCTGTCCCTTCCAGGAAGGGTCCTCCTTCTTTCCCTGGGTGCTTGCCACGTGTGTTGCCTCCCTGTCAGATCAACATTACCTAAGCGGCTGTACTAGCAACCCCATTGGTTGCCCCTAGCTTTGTCCCACCTGTGCCCACCTGTGATTCTGCTCCATAAAACTCCCTCTGAGAAGTTGGCTCATGGGTGCCCCACTTTCTGCATTCCCTCCTGTCCATCTCAGGCAGAAGCTGTGTCCCTCTCAATAAAATTTCCTGTGTTTCACTGCCATTGTTCCTCATAATTCATCCTTCGACTTCAGGGAACCTGAGCTCAGCGGACCCGACATGCAGGAGGTTGGGAGTCACACTTTTTCCCTTCTACCATTCTGGGCATTCTCAATATCCTTCCTGTAACACTAGCGAGCTGGGAGGCTGACGAGGGGGATGACAAGGTTGAGTCCAGCCTGGTCAATTTAGGCCAGCCCTGTCTCAAAGCAAAAAATACAGAAAGGGTTGAGGACACAACTCAGTGTGAAGGCCTTGCGTTCTGCTACTACGACCCTAAAACCACAACAACTGAGAACAGTGACTTTCAGGTGATCCTGGCATAGCTCCTGCTTGGGAACTCATAACTCGCATCCTTAGCCTGCAGGATTCACACTTCTCGTACACTGCGCGGGGCCCCAACCTGGATTCCTTAGGAACAACACACGCGTCACGATGTGCGGTGTCCCCACGTGAGGAGTGGGGCGAGTTCCATGCCACGTGGACCGGACGCAGGAATGGCTGGGCTTGTGTGTGGCTGCATGGGCACTGACCTCAGTGCCCCTGGCAATGGTGCCAGCTGCCTCGCACCGTGCAGCTCCTTGGCAAATTGTCTTTCCAGGCCTAGTTTCTTTGGCACTGCTCTTTTAACTGAAATAAAACCTTGATTGAATTTTTGGAAGTTTTTTGGTGACCCTGGGGATGGAACCCAGTGCTCTCACACTAGCCCTTTTTATCCATTTCATTTCATTTTTTAATAATTTGAAACCGTCTCACTAAATTGCCTAGCTGTGCTCACATATCTGGTTTTCCTGCCTCAGCCTCCCAGGGTGCTTGGATTACGAGCATGCCTCACCATGCCAGGCTAGGATTATCATACCTCACAGAAAATTCTTTCCTGGGCTTAGCTTCTGTTACCTACTGCAGCATCTAGAAGTAATCTGCCCATGCGGAAAATCTAGCTGCTTTTATATTCAGCTTCCTGGCTTCAGTTAAGCCAGGCCTGCCTTAGTTTGTCTCAAATTCCTAATGCGGGTCCTCCCGAGACATCTCCCTCTAGGACCCAGGCTGTACTGTGTGCTGCACAGAGGGGGCCACCCCGGGCGCCCTCCCTGCCTGCGATGCCAGGACTGTGGTCTGAGCTTTGCCCTGACTCTCTCAGGACTCCTGGTTTATACTGGGCCTCAAACCTTTATCTTCGTTCATAGAATTGGAATAAAAAAGACTATAGGTGAAGTTTCAAAAAAAAAAAAAAAATCCCAATAAAGGCTGGGGAGATAGCCTGCCTGGCAAGCACAAGGTGCTGAGGTCAATCCCTGGTACACAACAGAGAGAGAGAGAGAGAGAGAGAGAGAGAGAGAGAGAGAGAGAGAGAGAGA
>NW_004524593.1:18354470-18371234 GCF_000260255.1 Octodon degus
GCATGCTCGGTGCCACGCCATCTGCTATTGTTCATTGATGGCCCAGTGAACGCTGTTCTTCCTGACATAATCATAGTTTTATTTGATTAAAAGAGACTAGTGAATGCCACATTTGTGGAGCTGCTGGTGTCCCCTCCTAACGCGGACATAGCTCACTTCTCTCTCCAAAGTGCAATGCTTTTGGAAAACATCGACACCTTTCCCTGCATTTCCACTCATCTCCTAAACGTTTTAAACCATGGATGATGTTACAGGTAATTACAGTCAAGATTTTTCCATTCTTTAGCTAAGAATAACTTTTGCATGGGATTAAAGTGAGTGCTTCGCAGAGGCCCTGGTTCGGTCAGGAACTGCAGCAGGTTACAGCTCACGGACTGCAGCAAATGGACACTTTCTCCACTTTCTCTCGATGACCTTCCTAGACTTTATCTCTGGAACACACACATGCACGCTAGAAAGCAGTGTACATGTAACTCGATGTACATTCCGGTGCTTGGCTGAGTTCATAAAGACTCGCACATTTTCCAGACAATCTGGAAACACAGGTGCACACAAACTTCCTCGCAGGTTCCCGTGGTGGCACCCACCGTGTGGCTCAGGCCAGCCCAGGCGACTACACCGAGGTCTTCCCGGGCACCGTGATTTTGAAAAGCCATGTTCCTGCTTTCTTTCTTTCCTTTCCTGTCACCCAAACACCCGACAAAACGCTTACCAGCTGGTTAGCCTCTGTTATTAGTTTGTGGAAATGCTGGTATTATTTAACAATAAAAATAAAAATCACACTCAAGCAAGCACTGAATTATTCATGCACTCTGATTTTACATAATTTGGCCATCCCTCTTTTTATTGCTATTTCAGTTTCTATCACTAAACAATTCCCCGCCAGGTTCACCTTGGGTCCCTGCGAACAAGCAGATAACACTTAAAAATACTCCGAGACCCCGTTCTGATGTCCACACCACGTCTGTGCTATACCCAAAAGGGGGACGCGGCAAGAAGTACCCGCCCTCAGTGGCCTGAATGAAAAGTCGAGTATTAGCGTGACTTTTTTTCAAAATCAAATTTCTTTAGAATTTAAAAATCTGTAGCGACACAAAAGGTAGCAAAATTGAACCATCACAGGAAAAGCCTTTCAAGACCCATACTGTCACTGTGTGCTCCCCTTGTGAAGGCACACAGAGCCAGGACATCATTTAAAACACAATGAAGGCACTTACTGTGGTGCAGGCATTCACAGCCGCTAATGGGCAGTGTCAGCCTCTCGGGCCTGAGAGTGGCAGGGGACGGTGAGGGACGGCTTCAAGCAGGGAAGGCAGCCTGCAGTTTCAGCCGAGTGTTGTGCTGCTGGCACGGCCACTGTCTAGCCGCCACCGTGGTGGGTCACAGCCGCACATCTCCCACCACCCTCTGAACATCACAGGGACTTTGCTCCCAGTGAGAGAGAAAACCCACTTCGGTGTCACCACAAAGATAGCAACTGAAGCCACCAAGAAGAGAAACAAGACCGCTACCCAACGTGCACCACACACCATACCTACCTTGATGGGTATGAGCAGGGCTCCTTTATTTTTATTTGTGTATGTGTGTCTGTGTGTACGCGTGCGTGTGCATGCGTGTGCGTGTGCGCGCATGGTACTGGGGATTGAACTCAGGACCCTGCACTTGCCAGGCAGGCACTTATTCTACTGAGCTCTCTCCCTGGCACCTAGTGCTCCTCGAAATAACACGAATTGCTGCCCATTGTTTGACCCTTGCTAACACAGCCGAGTGGGCAAGTTATCCATGAAAGTGGCTATCAGTGTAAACACAATCTTTGTGGTGAAATTCTTGAAGTGTTTGGTGTTAAGTGTGGGAAAGAGGAGAAAAGCCCAGATGGAAAATACGGTAAGAAACCAACATGTGCTATTTCAGAACTGTTCATCCACGTTGTCAAGTTGCTGTCCTCGGCGTGGCGACCGATCATGGCACTGTGCACATTGGCCGCCTGCTGGAGGAGGCCTCAGCACTTGGCACGCCCAGGTGCAATGGGACATCAAGCAGGGGTACGCAGTGCAGACAGGGGAGCGTGGATAAACAGCTCGTCCCCAAAGATTAGTTGTTCTCTTCTTTTGGGGACAGGTTTTGTAGTTCTGGCTTGAACTCTGCATCACCAACGCTGGCCTCAAAGGCACAGCAGTTCTCCTGCCTCAGCCCCCACATTCCGGGCTTAATGTGCTCAGCTTAGGAGTCAGTCCATGTCTATAAAAGCCGATCGGTGGCTCAGGGTCTCTATGACAGCATGGGAGGGCCCGGCGTGCAGGAATCCCATCCCCTGAATTGTTTACTTGTCGAACTCACTTAGAACCACGTGCCTTGAACAGATAAAGTCCTCCACCAGATGTCTGTTATTTCAGGAAGAAGAAAAGCGCAATGAGTAAAAACAAAACTGAAGCACACTGACTGGAGTGGCTCACAGCCTTAGCGGGTGAATTTAAACTGGGCATGGTGGCACACTCCTGTAACCCCAGCATTCAGGAGGCTGAGGCAGGAGGATCACCATGAGCTCCAGGCCAGCCTGGGCTACACAAGCCAGGATGAACTGCACAGTTAAAACCATGCCTCAAATAAAAAAAAAAATTGAAATCATATAAAACAAAATGAAGATATACATAGAATGAGAAATGAATTAATACACATGTCCGGTGACCAATGGTATGCTTAGCTCTGGGCTATTAGGGTGAGGTTAACATCAAAGAAAGAACTTCAGAAATCATCTGGGGACGATGATGCATGCCTGCCATTCCAGCACCCTGGGAGGCTGAGGCAGGAGAACTGCGAGTTCACACCTAGCCTGAGCAACTTGGAGATTTAGGAAGACTCTGCCTCAACATTAAAAGCAAATATAAAACAGAAAACCCACTTCTTTTAAAAGAATTGGAGGTACAATTCATATGAAGGTCCGAGTTCAACCTCCAGTACCACAAAAGATGAGGAGAAAGAAGAGAACAAAAAGAAAGAAGAGAGTGGCTCCCACAGAGCAAAGGAACACAAAGCAAAAGTAGAACCAGGAGAGTAGATGCAGCAAACATAAACAGCACCACATGAAATCCAGATACTCAATTCCCGCTACTTGTAAAAGGTGAAATAGTCCATGATGCACTAGCAGAGAGGTGGCCCTGCAGCTTCAAGGCTCTTGTGACATCTGCGCTTGGGACCCATGAGGCAGCGTGAAGGACAGGGGAGGAAGACGCTCACCCCGCTGAGGACACGGTGGCTACCAAGGCCAGGAATGTCCACAGCCCCCGCCAGCCTGATCACCAGGCTGGGGCACTCGGGTGGCAGGGGCCCTCCAGGGGCGGGGTCTGGCTGGAGAAAGGAGGGTCGTGCCCCAGCAGGGAGCACGGGGGCTGGCCCTGCCCTTTCCCTTCCTGCTGCTGCCCAGCCCTCACCAGATGCCGAGGTCCCCCGCCACACCTCAGTTTCCCTGCTGTGTCGACAGGGCTATCATAGGCCCAGAGCCACAGGGTCATGTGACCATGGCAGGAAACCTCTGGAACCAGTGGGTGGCAGGTTGCTCTTAACCTTTCCTGCTCTTAGGTGTTTGTGCCAGGCATTTTGTCACAGTGAAGGAAAGCTGATGAACACAGGGTCTCACATACCACCTTGTACCATTTCAAAGAGTCAGTGCAAACATACATTTATTTATTTTGGGGGCTGGCTCAGCCCACCGTGGGGGCATGGCATGTGATGTGGTGCTAGGGATCGAACTGAGGTCCCTGCACTTGCCTAAGCTTTGCCTAAGCAGGTGCTTTAGACCGCTGAGCTATCTCGTCAGTCCACAAATATTTTCATAATTGGTTAGGTTTAGAGTCTGATGTTTTCATGTCCTGAAAGAGGAAAGCAGCGTGTGAGAGTGGCAGTTGACAGTGACCGAGGGGCTCCCCTGAGTCTCTGGGAAGGCAGAACAGGGTGGGTATCTGTGCCCACTGTCCCTGGAAGGGCTCTGTTCAATGTCACACTGTCCCTGGGAGGACTCTGGTGGTGCTAAGGCCCCACCATGGAAGCATAAGATCCACGGGTTACTTGCCCATCACACCTGAGGCTCCCCACACCCAGCGCCCAGGCGTGGCCTCGTGACAGCTCCTGAGATGAGAGAAGAGCAAAAGAGCACACGTACTCAAGAGAAGACATTGCACCCCATGCTTGGCTCTTCCTCCTTTTCTTGGCCAGACTGAGCAAGGTCAATGCACCCTTGAAGTACGTGTTTTGGATGACCCGGTCAGCTCGGGGCTCCTGAACAAACGGGAAGAGCAGAGCCACTTGTTCACCCAGGAGCTGAATTTGGCTGACTGCACAAGAGAGGAGCCAGAATTTCTACTCTTTATTCTCCACCATGTTCGTAGCTGGGGCTTATCACACCCAAGTCCTTCGGAGCCTGAACCCACACTGGGCACAGATGCCTCAATAAAGACGCTCGTCTCTTTGTTTGTTTTCCATCTGTTTAACTGACACAATCATATTTGTCTTTTTGACCCCAGTGGAATGTGGGCATAAGTCATTCTCCAAAATGCTTTCATACAAAAAATTGTTTATCAACTATTAAAGGAATCACAAGGAAAGAGCACTTCCTTCTAGCTGGATGATCAGAGAAAATTAAAGAGAAGAACTTCAGATAGATCTCATCAGTGCTTGAATAAGATTCTAACTGGGAAAGAACCTATATCCGTATGGAAGGAAGATGTAGTACAAAATTAAAACTACACAATACACTTTTCAGAGATTACAAGACAATTTGGTTACAGTCAAGAAATCTGGTAGCGGGTCATGGAAGATCAGTTAGGGAAGATAAAGGTAAGGGCGGATTGTCATGTAAAAAAGACTGCGACACGAGAAGGATGAGTTACGATTCCTCTTCATCCATGCTCCTAGGGGAGAGTTACTTGCTTGAGACATTTCAGAGATACTTCCCTGGACCCAGGCGAGCCACAAGTTTTCCGTGGAGGAGGAGCCAACAGAATCTGAGAGATGCTGGCCCGTAATCTAGGCCCTAGAACAGTTGAACAAAACTGCAAGCGCCTGTCACCAAAAGTCCTCTCGTGACGTTCAGGAAAATGAAACGCTGATTTTCACCCCTGTGCTGACTGCCCTTCAGGTCACTCGCGGCTACAAGCGCTCTGGGCTTGAGGAGCAAGCAGATGAGCAGTTTGCGCCGCATCCGACCAAGCAGCACATCAGACAGACGTGACTCCTGAGTCGCCTCGCGAAACCGCCACCTGCGTTTCTCGGGCGCCCGCTCTTCACGATGAATGCTTTGAGCCAGAGACCACGCCCTCACACAGTCTCAGTCGGCTTTGGAAAAGCAACACTGACGGGTCGTTTCGTGGTAACGAGTATTTTTGATGGTGATGATTTTCATCTATTTTGTACGCACTACCTTTTGTATTGCACCACTGGTGAACCAACACTACGTGGATAGTGATAAAGTCAGACAGCTGAAGGTTTTCATGAAGCTTTATAGCTAGGATAAACTCAATGAATAAAGTAATTTTTTAGATAATTTCACAGGTGAGGAAATTTGGACAGACAGACAGACAGATATGACCTTGCTAACAGTCCTGGAAGCCTATGCCCTGTGTTTCCTTCTCCCTCTTTCTTCTCTCTCCCTCTTTTCTCTCTCTGTTTCTCTATCTCTGTCTCTGTCTCTGTGTCTCTCTCGCTTTCTCTCTCAAACAACCATTAATCCCATTCCTATCAGCTACATTTCTTTCTACTCTCAGCAAAAGAAATATGAAAAACAAGTTCTGAAGCTCTATGAGAAAAGGTCAGGATTTTCTGATGCGATCTGTCATTAGTGGGCCTTACCAGTCTCATCTGTGTCTAATCTAAAGTAGCACATCTGGTATCAGCTTCACTGATCTCTCCACCCAAAGGACCCAGGTACGAAACAATGCCCAGAAGTGCACGGCTAATCTTCGTTCCTGTCCTGGGACCTCCAGCACAATTGGCTAAATCACGATGCCATATCATGTCCTAATCTTGCCTGCTGTTCTCGACTAGTCCTGAGCTAGGCTACGACTGGCTGTCACAGTGAACACAGTATAATGATCAGCAGCAACGCCACTGGGATTCGGTTTTCCCTTCTCTCTAGTTACTCTCTACATACTCCAAGGAGTCCGCCAGGTTGAATCTGGAGGCCAGGGGACAGGCTAACTTAAAAGTCACAGCCCTCAGCCAAAACCAAAGATTTGGGAGAAAGGCGAAGGCAAAATTAGGTCTGCACAGGCATCTTTTGTATGTGGGAATTAAAGACAGGTAAGGACATTAGAGAAAGCACACACAGTACTCCAGCACGTGTCCCAGGTTGAATGCACGCTGCTTTACAGACTTTAAAGGAAGTACTTCAGTTACTAACGAGAGCACTAAGCAGGACAAGGTGCCGCTGTGGTCCAGACCACAAATGCTTTTGCAAAGGTGTTGACCATACTTTCTTAGATCACCATATAACAACTCTGCCTTAAACTTGGTGGTACGCAAAGAAAAGCTGCCAGCTGCAGGTGATTCTGATGCCATGTTGTCGAGGCCATAGAAGGGACGCCTTCAAAGATAACCTTTGTGCCGTTCTGTTTCAAGTGTCATAGGGACCATAGCTCCTTAGTGAAGAATTGCTCCTAGACGGCCACTAACAATGGTGCGATCAGTAACCAAAATCCTTCACTCTGCCACACCACAGTCATGTCAGAGCTCAGAATATCTATATAATAAATCTACGCACCATGTGTCTGCTGTCCACTTTGGCTGTTCCACATTTATCTTCCACATCCACTGTCTCACTTCTATATTTTACTGCTCTTTGGCTCCCAGGATGTTGGATAAAACCTGGGCATTTCTGATCATGCCTCTGACTGCTCACCTTGGAAATCAGACAGGTCTCTGCTTAGATGGAAGACTGGTAGTGAAGTCGCCAAGAGGTCCCCCAGTGACACCCCTCCTGGTAGCCACACCTTTGCAGAGTTCCCTCTAAGACTGCACCAGGTCAGTCTGTGTGACCAGGGCAATACAGAAGTGCTGGCATAAGTCACAAAAAGCACAGCGGCTTCTGCTTTGGCCTCATGTTCTCAGGCCATGTGCTTCAGGGAAGCCAGCTGCCATCTGGTAAGCAGCCACATGGGGAGAGCCACGAGGCAAAAGGAAGTGAGATCTTCAGCTGATAGCTAGGGTAGATGCCCTTGTCTTGTAGTGACACCAGAAGTCATGGCCCAGACCTTGAGACCTTGACCTGGGACCAGCCAACGAAGCCACCCTCCACGTCCTAACATGCAGATGCTGCCTGTGATGATGGAGGTCTTCTATTTTAAGCCATTATGTTTTGAGGTAAACTGTGACGTGGATTGATATAGACTACAAGGCACTGTGGGTTTGGGGTTTTATTTTGTTTTTCTTCTGGTGCTTAAGTGACAAGGGTAGGAACCATATCTTATTCATCTTTAGCATTAGCAGAGTGCCTAAGGATGTGGCAAATCCAATAACCACTTTCTGAATGAATGATCATCTCCTTCCTGTTTTTATCATTAAAGTAAATTCAATGACAATTACACTTCCAGGCTTCTGGCTTAACTAAGGATTTTTTTTTTTTTTTAATAATGTGGTTTAACTCAGAGATGGAGAAGAGGGAAAAAACATCTGAAATGAGATCATCTTTCAGAAGCTCCAATTTTTTTAATGCTCTCACCATTAAGAGTTGGATATAAATTTACAATGAGGCTCAGGGAGCAATTTAGGAAGACTTGGCCTCCTGCCTCACAGGCATTCATGATTACAGACCGAAGCCTGGCCTCCCCCGTGAGGACACAAAAGAATGGCGGGAGGACCAGAGGCTGACGTCAGTGTGAGAAAATAAACTCCTGTGGGCCCTGGGTCTAGGGGACAGTGGAGATCTACTCAGGAGCACTTGGGGAACACTTTTCTAAAGGTACACATCTCTTAGTAACTACTGTATTATTATTTATGCTTAAGTGACGCATACCATGACCCTTACACACATTAATGGGGCTCCCTGTGATTTTTTTGATATATGTACATATCATGTAATGTTTACATCAGGTTAAATACATCTGTCTCCCCCAAACATCTGTAATTTCTTTATGGTTAAATCATTCACTATCCTTTCACCTAGCTTTTTGGAAGATACGGGGCATAGATCTCATCCACAGTCACCCAGCAGACACTAGCTTGAGACCTTGTGGCTTCTAGTGGTAACTTAGCACACCTGACCACCCTCTCTCCACTTCTGCCTCCTCGTTACTCTCCCAGAACCCCCTCTCGATGTCTAGGGCAGCAACCTCTACACCACCCAAGGATAAGTGAGATTGGCCCATATCTGTCTTTCCAGGCGTGGCTTATTACACTTACCATTGTGATCTCCGCGGAATAAAGAGCCCCGCACCTTCTCGGCTTCCGTAGGAGTGAGCTACATACAGTGGTACCAGGAGACACTTCTCATAGACACTCTATGGTATATCCATCTCTCTGAATCCACCTGACCCCCATTCTAATGTGTCCCCTATTGGGAAAACATGGGCACATACAGAAAGGGGCAAATAAGCCCATTACCATGTAGAGAAATGGAGAGACATCTACTTGCAAGCCTCTTAGAAGAAACACTTGCTTGAGCTGACACTTACAAGCGGGGCAACATTTCCCTTTTTTCCACTGACTAAGCCCCTTTCTTGGCTATCTCCCCTGGGAGAGTTAGCGCAGTTACCGCTCTGGAGCATTAATGCAAAGGGTTCCCTGAGTAGAAGAGGAAAAGTGAGGGTTGTGCTCAGCATAGTAGAAGTTTTACCAGAGGAAAGTGCAGGTTGCATGAGTGGAAAGGACAGCCCATTCCTGGGAAACAGTTTTCCTAGTCTGCCTGAGCTCCATCTTCAGGGACTATGAATCTGGGCGATCTTCAGCCTTTTTGTTCTGCTGGGAATTAAAAACCTCAAGCAAAGATGAATTCCCTTCCCCTCCCTCAACTAGCTGACAACCGAGGACAGCTCAGGAAGCCACCAGCCAGAATTATTTTTTTGTCATTTAAGAAATTCACTAAAATATTAAAAGAGAAAAGACCCAAGTGCAGTGGTACCAGAAAGGGCCTCGGGTTCAGTTAATTTCCACTCCAGGAAATAAGCACTGATTCTTGCATCACTTGACAAACGCTGCTTACTTCTCAAAAATTCGAGAACTGCCCCTGAGGCATAAAGCAATATGCTCCGAGGACTGAGCCTTCAACGAATCAGATTCATTGGAAAGATAAATTGACTGCCCCAATCCTCACCGTTAAAACACACGAACAATCGGGTTAAGATACACACTGAATTTTAGCATGCATCTTAAAAACCTGAAATAGATAAATAAAAAAATGTAGGAGGTTCAAATTCCAACATTGCCTCATGAAATCCCGATTGTTAAGAAGGTGAAGACTTTTTCTGTTCCCTTTATCTCAGGAGTTATTTGTAAAATACTCAGAAAAATAAACATCAACCCCTGTGTCCTCTTCGATGTGAAGAGAAGTCAGGTGTCCGAGGCCGGAACAACCGTCCACACTGCGGGAAAGCAGACTGTGGAGTAAGCAGCTCCTGACGAAGGAGTGGAAGGGCCAGGCAATGCAGGCCAACAGGAGGCCGAGGTTTCATCCGGGCAGCGGGAGTGCAGGGGGTGGACCGGAGAGGGGAGGCCCGCGGCTGGCTGTCCCGCACCTGCCACCTAATTCCCATAGGTGCAGCAATGAGAGCGATGTTTTTGTCACACGCTTCCAAGGATCCCTACGAGCAAAGCGTGTGATAAAAACATGTCTCTGACGCCACCCTTGGTCACCTGGCCAAAGCGGTACTTGCCAAACCCTTCCACTGGGAGGTCATGCTCTTCCCTACCTTCTTCCATGGTAGTTGCCTGGCAGAAGTCACTGAGTTTGAAGCTCACTGGGAGAGTCAGTAGCAATGCTCCTCCAAGTTTAATTACTCCTGGGTCACTATCCCTTCCTCCCCTCCCCGTGTTTCCTTTGACAAATATTTACTGTGTACTCGGCACTGCATCAGCTTTAGAAATAAAGCAGAAAGAAGTGAACAGACACAGGCTCTGTGGCCTCAGGAGCCTGTATAGTGGCATCTGACTTACCTAGAGTCAGGAAAAGGCTCCCTGATGAGGAGTGTGTATGTGTGTGTGTGTGTGTGTGTGTGTGTGAGAGAGAGAGAGAGAGAGAGAGAGGGCATGTGTGTCACAGCGTGATGAAACCCAGGGCCCACTGCTGAGCTTCTGAGATACATCTGAACGGTACGTAAAAGTCAAGAAAAAAACATAAAGGAAGGAAGGAACACTCTAAACGGAAAGACTGCGTATGTGAATGGTCTGACACATAAGGAGGTTTGGAGAAAACGCAGCAGGGCAAGGAGCAAGGGAGAGTGGATTACGCCTTCCATCTAAAGAGCCTCCAAAGCTTGCGCGCCGCTTTGGTTCCCAGCATGCATCACGGACAGAGCCGGAAGAGGCGGGGTCTGGCGGGAGGAAGTGACGCCACGAAGGGACGCGCTGCAGGGGATGCCGGGAGGCGGGCGCGGCTTAGCCTTCGGTTCCATCCCACCAGGAGCTCCACGTCTCCGCTCTTGCTGTCGCAGGGCAGAGGCCATGTGGTCGAGGGATTGTGGACTCAAACTCTTGAAACTGTGAAGCGAAATGAACCTGTCCTTTTTTTGATGATGACCTGAGATGTTCTGTCACCGTAACAGCGAGCTGAGAATAAAACAGTGCTCTGGAGAAAGCCACGGGCTGCCTGCTGTTCACCCGCCAGACCACGTTTAGCGACCAGCAGCGGGCTGGGGTCAACAACAGGTTGGAGTTTAAGTGGGCTGTTAACACGTGCGAGAGGCCCAGAACAGCGGGGCGGGAGGAGCGGGGGCTGCGGCGGGCGAGGCCCTCGCGGAGGTCCAGGCGGGACATCGGGACCCTGCGCAGCTTGGCCTAAAGCAGGCGATGCGTGCGGCGAGGAGCGGCAGGCAGCCTGGCGTGGGCATGGGAATGCTTGGTGAGGGGTGTGAAACCCAGTTTCTCGGAACCTCAGTTTCTTGGTCTGTAAAAGGGGGTGTGGTAAGGTGCGTGCACCACCTTAGCTAAGGAGCTAGCGCTGAAGCGCGTGTGAACAAGTGGGCGGCTCCCGTCAGCATGTTACTCACATCAGCTACGCGATCAACCCTCACCTCAGTGGTTCCTTTCACAGCCGTTATTCTCTGAGAGTACAAGGATACTGCAGGCCCTTGCGTGCGCTGTCCCCAAAGCGCCCACTCAGCCAGCGTCACCTTATCTTACGTATAGAGCTCCACCAGCCCCACTTCCAAAGAACCTACAGTGGGGGACAAGTGCTCTCCTGACTAAGAAATTCTCAGCAACATGAAGCCAATTTTTTTCATCTTGTTTTTTTCAGCCTGGGAATAGAGCCCTGTGAAGCCAAACATCTCACATCCAGGCCCGGTAGAACTTGGTCTGTCACTTCTCCCCACCATACAGTAGCCCTAACCTGATCTTTCTGCCATGTTTCATGGATGTTTTCAAGAAAGAATCTACCCAGCAAGCTTTGAAGATAAAAAGACACCGCCCACAGCACCATACTGAATAGCTGCTGGCCACCTTGTCATAGGAGGGTCTGTCATACTCACTAGTGAGGACTTCCTTCACACACTGTGACCCCACATAGGAGAGGCCCACACACTCATCCAGGAGGCAGGCAGATCACACCCAAGGGAACTAACTGAACAGAAGCCCACAGAAGTTGTACCTTCTCAACTCTGACTCAGTAGGCTACACAGGATTTAGTGAATTATACCAAACCACAGAAAAGGGCCAAAAGCAATGGTACAGTACCATGATAGCAACAAAAGCTTTTCAAAATCTCAACCAAGAGCACAAGATTTTGCTTCTCCCAACCCCTTGCTCAGTCTACAGCCTCAACATAAGATGAGCTACAATCAAAGCAAAAGCAGCGTAAGTGCTCTGCTAAACTAAGTTAGGTTATCAGTAATAATAATTACAAATGCTGTTTCATTTGGGATTATAATTTAGAATCCTTAAAACAAGGCACGGTCACCCCTGGTTCCACAGAGGACTGGCTCCAGGACCCCTGAAGATGCCAAGATGCCAACATCTTTGGTTGCTCAAGTTCATTCTATAAAATGGCATTCTCTGTCCTTTATAGCTGAGTAGTACTCCGCTGTGTAAATACCATGCTTTCTTTATTTAGTCAACTATCGATGGGCATATAGAGAATTTCCAAGATTTAGCTATTATGAACTGGGCTGCCATGTGTCTGAATAGATTACTATAATATTGATGTCCTTAACACTCTTGAGAAGATACTTTGAAAGGAAATAACTGGGTCAAATGGAATTTCTAGTTGTAGGTTTCTGAGGAATCTCCGTACTGATTTCCATAGTGGTTGTACCAATTCAAACTGCCTTTCACAAGGTAGAAGGCTTCCCTTCCTCCCACAGCCTCCCAGCCTTTGCCACTACTTCATTTCTTGATGGTTGTCTTTCCTCCTGGAGTAGGAAGGAATCAAAGTGTTGCTGTAAGCTGCATTTCTCTAATGGCCAGCAAGGGATGAGCGTGAGGAGTTTGTAGGAAAATGGGTGCTACTTGAGCCTCTAGTGTTAAGAGGGGGAAACCAAATGCATGAATTAGGCTCGCACATGGCTTCTCTCATGTGAGAACCCTAAAATGCAAACAAAGAGCCAAATAGAACAGACCAAGAGGAAGGAGGGAGGTGGATCTTTCTCAAACAGGAAATGGGAGAGATGAGAGGGAGAAGAAGGTGAGGAAAAAGAATTAAGAGGTGCTGCATGCATTTAACAGCTTCCCACAATAAACACAATCAGTATGTACTGCCAGCGTGTCCCAATAACATAAACAAAAATGTCATAGCATGCACATGGCCTGCACTCATATGGGCTTTGCACCTACAGGCCCTATAGCTGACTTGTAATACTTAATAAAATGTAAATGACGTGGATATAATTTAATCTAGCATTATTTAAGGAATAAACACATGAAAAAAGTCTCCGCATATTTACCACAAGCACAATTTTTTAAAAATGTTACTCAGTCTACAGTTGGCTTATTCCATGGAGGGAGAGCTTTTGAGAAGGAGTCGTCTTCTTCAAAGCATCCCACCTTCACAGTGGAAATTGTCCTCAGGTGTGGGGGGGCATAAGGAGCTCCAGTGCTCTCCAACGAAATTGCACGGAAACAAAGGAAGTGGAAGTTGCAGAAGGTGAGAAAAGCAGACAAACACCCAGTTGTAAATGAGCTAGCACTGCAGGTACATTTGAACTAATAAAACAGACGATTTCACTGAAAACTTAACACCTCACACCACTGCTGTCTGCCCAGTCAGGAAACCATTAGCATCCTGTCACCAACTCCCCAAGCACATCAGTGACATGAATTTTAAAAACAAGCAACCCAGGGGCAGGGGCAAGGCAAGCCAGGTTTCCTCCCTTCCAGCGCCGCCCTGCGGCCCAGGCAGCCAGGCTGGAGAGAAAACAGGGAACACAAAGAAAACTCTGAAAAGCGGGCAAAAATTTCAGTCAACACTTGAACACCTTACGGAACACCTTTTCCAAATACACAGCTGGTAAACGGGGGTCCAGGAAGCAGTCATTAAACGCCCAACCACACCCATTTAATGATGGCACAGCATTGTGTTCTAATAAGAAAAGAAACATCAACTTTCTCAAAATGAGAAAACAAAGCTGGGCTTTTCATTACTCTGGGTCAGGGTCTCCATTGAGGATATGCCGAAAGCTGAGAAGCTACAGGTTAGGGGCTCCGCTTCTGGACTTGGCAGCTCACGGCCAGCCTGAGCGAGGCCACCCTGTGGGGGTTCCCTAGTGCACTGTGTGTTCATGGGCTACGGGCCTCAAAGCTCCTGACCCTGGAAAGCCCTGGGCTGAAGAAACGTGCAGTAAGACCTTGGGACAGGAGTTTAATAGTCTTCCTGTAACATCAAACAGACTAGAATCAGATTTCATCTCACTAAATGAAATCAGGTTTCATTTAGTTCTGTGGCAAAAACACAATCATCTTAAAAAACCTTTTTTGGAGGGGTGGAGGTGTGGTGATCAAACCCAGGGCCCCACCCCTGCCAAGCAAGCCCTGTACCCCTGAGCCCATGCCTTCTAACAGATTTTTAGATATGCAGCACAGTTTTGCCAGCTGCAGGTACAGTGCTGTATGCCACATGCCCTAACTCAGCATCTTTGCATGAAGAGGGCTAAGTGCCCACCCACTAGCAGCTTCCCACCTTACCCCTTCTTGCTCCGGCGGCCATGGACTCCGTGCCCTGCTAATCTTAGATACTTCCCGACACCGAGTGCATTGTGGGTGTCCGTCCCTCAGTGACGGGCTCATGTCACTTAGCATGATGTCCTCAAGGTTCATCCACACTGTGGTTCACTGCAGGACCTCATTTTTTATTTTTTTAACTTTTTTTGTTTTTCTTGAAGCAGGATTTTGCTCCGCAGTTCAGTCTGGCCTTGAACTCACTCTGTAGCCCACGCTGGCCTGAAACTCGCAACAACCTTACTGCTTCAGCCTCATGATTGCTGGGATTACAGGTGTGTGCCACCATGCCTGGCTGACAATTCTAGTTTTAATCTTGAGGGGAACTGCCAAACTGTTTTCCACTGTGACCAGTTTACATTCCCACTAAGGATCACTTCTCTCCACATCCTCGCTGATGCTTATCTTTTTGTTTTTTGCTATTGTTTTGTATTTATTTTTCAGTTCTGACAACAGCCAGTTCTGACAACAGCCATTCTATCAAGTATGAGGTGACAGGTCACTGATTTCAATTTGTAGTCCACATGATTATTTATACTGCTTAACTTTTCATGTCTCTCCTGGCAGTTTTTGTTTTTGTTTTCTTTGTACTGAAAATCAGACTCATGGCCTCACACTCACCAGGCAGACACTGTGCCACTGAGCTATACCCTTGGCCTCTGCTGGTAATTTTTATGTGGATTTTTTTAATTGTATTTTCCAGTCCTTTGCCCAATTTTTAACAATTGAATTATTTGTTTTTTCTGATACTGAGTCACTGAATTACCTTTTTATTGTCTTTCTTGTTGTTACAGAAGACCAAACTGAAGGCCTCAGGCTTGCTAGACAGGTATTCTGCACTGAGCTGCCTTCCCACCCACTGCCACTGCTTGATACTGAGGACCTGATTTCTGCCCTGGAGGTGATCCTGCCTGTTTGTCCACCTGGTTCAAATCCCATACATTAGCAGTCTACCGCTACTCAGCTACTCAGAAATACTCTGCGGAAAAAGGGCAGAGAAAATGTTCGTAGAAAGGTGAGACACAATGGAGTCAGCTGTGCCCCTGGCAGTGCTCGTCCTTAGTGTGTTTGTTCATTTACTCGGTTGGAAAACTCTAAATATTGACTGTGCGTCAGAGTGGCAGGAAGTCCTGCCCCCTACAGTGCACTCTTGTTCCCATAGTGCCTGGGACACTGTCCGAGTGGGTGTAGGGCAAGAGTGCATGAAGATACCCCGGGAGTCTTTCCTTCTGCATGGGGGAAAGGGCAAGTTGGGGACTAAGTGAGGTTTATCTGGACAGGAAGAAATAGCAGTAACCGCATCCCAACAGAATGGAGTACCACGAGGCCATTCTGGACTATGTAGTGAGACCTTGTCTCAAAAAAATGAGTTGGAAAAGAAACAGCAGTATATGGACAAACTCAAATTTATTCAGATCAGGTATACTGCTCAGGATTAGATAAAACTCTATTCAGTGTCAAAGACTCAACTCAAAAGGCTAATGCAGGACCTCTGTTCAGAAATCAGTAAGAATTAGAGGGCTGGGGACATAGCTCAGAGCCAGAGAGCTCGTCTAATGTTCATGAGGCCTGGGATTCCATCCCCATTACTGTAGTAAGATTTAAAATAAAAAGATAACTGTGAAGATGGCAGAAAGAGTCAATCTGAGTGTGGGTTACACCAGTCTCTCATCCAGGAACTCGGCCTTCATAAAACAGTGGAAGAAAAATTTGAAGTGCTTGTGTCTATCTTTTGCTACTACAGGGAAAAGTCCTCCATTTTAAAAATGGCGGCCGTGACATCTTTCATCTGTGGTGGGTCTGGGCAGGGAGCTCCATCTCTCTCAGAGACTCTAGAACGTGGCATTACCAGCTCCCCGTGGAGATGGTGAAACCAAAGTTTAGAGCAGTAGAGCAGTCCTGAGGGGAAAAGTGACATGAGCTATCACACTGTGACCTCTGAGAGGAGTACGGGTCTGAGGTGGAGGGAGAACAGAGCCTCATAGCTGCGTCTCAATCCAAACACAGCAGTGAGAAGGAACCCGATGAACTTTGTGAGAAATTGTGCATTAATGTAACATGCACACTACAAGAGTACTGAATCTGTTTTAAAAGAAGTTATTAAATGTTCACAACTGGTTTTTTAAACAGGTTTTTAAAACATGTTCACAACCTACAGGAATTTCTAAGCTCTCCTTGCAAATTTCCACTTAATTGTTTCTGGTTTTTAAAACAGGTTCTTTTCTTTCTCTCTCTTTCTCTCTTTCTTTCTTTCTTTCTTTCTTTCTTTCTTTCTTTCTTTCTTTCTTTCTTTTTTCCTTTTCTTTTCTAACAGGGTCTCACTGTGTATTCCAGGCTGGCCTGGAACTCACTATGTAGCCCAGGCCGGCCTCAACCTTGGGGCAACCCCTGCTTCAGCCTCCCAAGTGTCAGGGT
>NW_004524593.1:18374409-18392102 GCF_000260255.1 Octodon degus
TGTGATTTTTTTGATATATGTACATATCATGTAATGTTTACATCAGGTTAAATACATCTGTCTCCCCCAAACATCTGTAATTTCTTTATGGTTAAATCATTCACTATCCTTTCACCTAGCTTTTTGGAAGATACGGGGCATAGATCTCATCCACAGTCACCCAGCAGACACTAGCTTGAGACCTTGTAGCTTCTAGTGGTAACTTAGCACACCTGACCACCCTCTCTCCACTTCTGCCTCCTCGTTACTCTCCCAGAACCCCCTCTCGATGTCTAGGGCAGCAACCTCTACACCACCCAAGGATAAGTGAGATTGGCCCATATCTGTCTTTCCAGGCGTGGCTTATTACACTTACCATTGTGATCTCCGCGGAATAAAGAGCCCCGCACCTTCTCGGCTTCCGTAGGAGTGAGCTACATACAGTGGTACCAGGAGACACTTCTCATAGACACTCTATGGTATATCCATCTCTCTGAATCCACCTGACCCCCATTCTAATGTGTCCCCTATTGGGAAAACATGGGCACATACAGAAAGGGGCAAATAAGCCCATTACCATGTAGAGAAATGGAGAGACATCTACTTGCAAGCCTCTTAGAAGAAACACTTGCTTGAGCTGACACTTACAAGCGGGGCAACATTTCCCTTTTTTCCACTGACTAAGCCCCTTTCTTGGCTATCTCCCCTGGGAGAGTTAGCGCAGTTACCGCTCTGGAGCATTAATGCAAAGGGTTCCCTGAGTAGAAGAGGAAAAGTGAGGGTTGTGCTCAGCATAGTAGAAGTTTTACCAGAGGAAAGTGCAGGTTGCATGAGTGGAAAGGACAGCCCATTCCTGGGAAACAGTTTTCCTAGTCTGCCTGAGCTCCATCTTCAGGGACTATGAATCTGGGCGATCTTCAGCCTTTTTGTTCTGCTGGGAATTAAAAACCTCAAGCAAAGATGAATTCCCTTCCCCTCCCTCAACTAGCTGACAACCGAGGACAGCTCAGGAAGCCACCAGCCAGAATTATTTTTTTGTCATTTAAGAAATTCACTAAAATATTAAAAGAGAAAAGACCCAAGTGCAGTGGTACCAGAAAGGGCCTCGGGTTCAGTTAATTTCCACTCCAGGAAATAAGCACTGATTCTTGCATCACTTGACAAACGCTGCTTACTTCTCAAAAATTCGAGAACTGCCCCTGAGGCATAAAGCAATATGCTCCGAGGACTGAGCCTTCAACGAATCAGATTCATTGGAAAGATAAATTGACTGCCCCAATCCTCACCGTTAAAACACACGAACAATCGGGTTAAGATACACACTGAATTTTAGCATGCATCTTAAAAACCTGAAATAGATAAATAAAAAAATGTAGGAGGTTCAAATTCCAACATTGCCTCATGAAATCCCGATTGTTAAGAAGGTGAAGACTTTTTCTGTTCCCTTTATCTCAGGAGTTATTTGTAAAATACTCAGAAAAATAAACATCAACCCCTGTGTCCTCTTCGATGTGAAGAGAAGTCAGGTGTCCGAGGCCGGAACAACCGTCCACACTGCGGGAAAGCAGACTGTGGAGTAAGCAGCTCCTGACGAAGGAGTGGAAGGGCCAGGCAATGCAGGCCAACAGGAGGCCGAGGTTTCATCCGGGCAGCGGGAGTGCAGGGGGTGGACCGGAGAGGGGAGGCCCGCGGCTGGCTGTCCCGCACCTGCCACCTAATTCCCATAGGTGCAGCAATGAGAGCGATGTTTTTGTCACACGCTTCCAAGGATCCCTACGAGCAAAGCGTGTGATAAAAACATGTCTCTGACGCCACCCTTGGTCACCTGGCCAAAGCGGTACTTGCCAAACCCTTCCACTGGGAGGTCATGCTCTTCCCTACCTTCTTCCATGGTAGTTGCCTGGCAGAAGTCACTGAGTTTGAAGCTCACTGGGAGAGTCAGTAGCAATGCTCCTCCAAGTTTAATTACTCCTGGGTCACTATCCCTTCCTCCCCTCCCCGTGTTTCCTTTGACAAATATTTACTGTGTACTCGGCACTGCATCAGCTTTAGAAATAAAGCAGAAAGAAGTGAACAGACACAGGCTCTGTGGCCTCAGGAGCCTGTATAGTGGCATCTGACTTACCTAGAGTCAGGAAAAGGCTCCCTGATGAGGAGTGTGTATGTGTGTGTGTGTGTGTGTGTGTGTGTGAGAGAGAGAGAGAGAGAGAGAGAGGGCATGTGTGTCACAGCGTGATGAAACCCAGGGCCCACTGCTGAGCTTCTGAGATACATCTGAACGGTACGTAAAAGTCAAGAAAAAAACATAAAGGAAGGAAGGAACACTCTAAACGGAAAGACTGCGTATGTGAATGGTCTGACACATAAGGAGGTTTGGAGAAAACGCAGCAGGGCAAGGAGCAAGGGAGAGTGGATTACGCCTTCCATCTAAAGAGCCTCCAAAGCTTGCGCGCCGCTTTGGTTCCCAGCATGCATCACGGACAGAGCCGGAAGAGGCGGGGTCTGGCGGGAGGAAGTGACGCCACGAAGGGACGCGCTGCAGGGGATGCCGGGAGGCGGGCGCGGCTTAGCCTTCGGTTCCATCCCACCAGGAGCTCCACGTCTCCGCTCTTGCTGTCGCAGGGCAGAGGCCATGTGGTCGAGGGATTGTGGACTCAAACTCTTGAAACTGTGAAGCGAAATGAACCTGTCCTTTTTTTGATGATGACCTGAGATGTTCTGTCACCGTAACAGCGAGCTGAGAATAAAACAGTGCTCTGGAGAAAGCCACGGGCTGCCTGCTGTTCACCCGCCAGACCACGTTTAGCGACCAGCAGCGGGCTGGGGTCAACAACAGGTTGGAGTTTAAGTGGGCTGTTAACACGTGCGAGAGGCCCAGAACAGCGGGGCGGGAGGAGCGGGGGCTGCGGCGGGCGAGGCCCTCGCGGAGGTCCAGGCGGGACATCGGGACCCTGCGCAGCTTGGCCTAAAGCAGGCGATGCGTGCGGCGAGGAGCGGCAGGCAGCCTGGCGTGGGCATGGGAATGCTTGGTGAGGGGTGTGAAACCCAGTTTCTCGGAACCTCAGTTTCTTGGTCTGTAAAAGGGGGTGTGGTAAGGTGCGTGCACCACCTTAGCTAAGGAGCTAGCGCTGAAGCGCGTGTGAACAAGTGGGCGGCTCCCGTCAGCATGTTACTCACATCAGCTACGCGATCAACCCTCACCTCAGTGGTTCCTTTCACAGCCGTTATTCTCTGAGAGTACAAGGATACTGCAGGCCCTTGCGTGCGCTGTCCCCAAAGCGCCCACTCAGCCAGCGTCACCTTATCTTACGTATAGAGCTCCACCAGCCCCACTTCCAAAGAACCTACAGTGGGGGACAAGTGCTCTCCTGACTAAGAAATTCTCAGCAACATGAAGCCAATTTTTTTCATCTTGTTTTTTTCAGCCTGGGAATAGAGCCCTGTGAAGCCAAACATCTCACATCCAGGCCCGGTAGAACTTGGTCTGTCACTTCTCCCCACCATACAGTAGCCCTAACCTGATCTTTCTGCCATGTTTCATGGATGTTTTCAAGAAAGAATCTACCCAGCAAGCTTTGAAGATAAAAAGACACCGCCCACAGCACCATACTGAATAGCTGCTGGCCACCTTGTCATAGGAGGGTCTGTCATACTCACTAGTGAGGACTTCCTTCACACACTGTGACCCCACATAGGAGAGGCCCACACACTCATCCAGGAGGCAGGCAGATCACACCCAAGGGAACTAACTGAACAGAAGCCCACAGAAGTTGTACCTTCTCAACTCTGACTCAGTAGGCTACACAGGATTTAGTGAATTATACCAAACCACAGAAAAGGGCCAAAAGCAATGGTACAGTACCATGATAGCAACAAAAGCTTTTCAAAATCTCAACCAAGAGCACAAGATTTTGCTTCTCCCAACCCCTTGCTCAGTCTACAGCCTCAACATAAGATGAGCTACAATCAAAGCAAAAGCAGCGTAAGTGCTCTGCTAAACTAAGTTAGGTTATCAGTAATAATAATTACAAATGCTGTTTCATTTGGGATTATAATTTAGAATCCTTAAAACAAGGCACGGTCACCCCTGGTTCCACAGAGGACTGGCTCCAGGACCCCTGAAGATGCCAAGATGCCAACATCTTTGGTTGCTCAAGTTCATTCTATAAAATGGCATTCTCTGTCCTTTATAGCTGAGTAGTACTCCGCTGTGTAAATACCATGCTTTCTTTATTTAGTCAACTATCGATGGGCATATAGAGAATTTCCAAGATTTAGCTATTATGAACTGGGCTGCCATGTGTCTGAATAGATTACTATAATATTGATGTCCTTAACACTCTTGAGAAGATACTTTGAAAGGAAATAACTGGGTCAAATGGAATTTCTAGTTGTAGGTTTCTGAGGAATCTCCGTACTGATTTCCATAGTGGTTGTACCAATTCAAACTGCCTTTCACAAGGTAGAAGGCTTCCCTTCCTCCCACAGCCTCCCAGCCTTTGCCACTACT
The DNA here is from genome assembly GCF_000260255.1 of Octodon degus. NCBI lineage: Eukaryota > Metazoa > Chordata > Mammalia > Rodentia > Octodontidae > Octodon > Octodon degus. Next base: position 18,378,899 of record NW_004524593.1, read on the forward strand.
TCATTTCTTGATGGTTGTCTTTCCTCCTGGAGTAGGAAGGAATCAAAGTGTTGCTGTAAGCTGCATTTCTCTAATGGCCAGCAAGGGATGAGCGTGAGGAGTTTGTAGGAAAATGGGTGCTACTTGAGCCTCTAGTGTTAAGAGGGGGAAACCAAATGCATGAATTAGGCTCGCACATGGCTTCTCTCATGTGAGAACCCTAAAATGCAAACAAAGAGCCAAATAGAACAGACCAAGAGGAAGGAGGGAGGTGGATCTTTCTCAAACAGGAAATGGGAGAGATGAGAGGGAGAAGAAGGTGAGGAAAAAGAATTAAGAGGTGCTGCATGCATTTAACAGCTTCCCACAATAAACACAATCAGTATGTACTGCCAGCGTGTCCCAATAACATAAACAAAAATGTCATAGCATGCACATGGCCTGCACTCATATGGGCTTTGCACCTACAGGCCCTATAGCTGACTTGTAATACTTAATAAAATGTAAATGACGTGGATATAATTTAATCTAGCATTATTTAAGGAATAAACACATGAAAAAAGTCTCCGCATATTTACCACAAGCACAATTTTTTAAAAATGTTACTCAGTCTACAGTTGGCTTATTCCATGGAGGGAGAGCTTTTGAGAAGGAGTCGTCTTCTTCAAAGCATCCCACCTTCACAGTGGAAATTGTCCTCAGGTGTGGGGGGGCATAAGGAGCTCCAGTGCTCTCCAACGAAATTGCACGGAAACAAAGGAAGTGGAAGTTGCAGAAGGTGAGAAAAGCAGACAAACACCCAGTTGTAAATGAGCTAGCACTGCAGGTACATTTGAACTAATAAAACAGACGATTTCACTGAAAACTTAACACCTCACACCACTGCTGTCTGCCCAGTCAGGAAACCATTAGCATCCTGTCACCAACTCCCCAAGCACATCAGTGACATGAATTTTAAAAACAAGCAACCCAGGGGCAGGGGCAAGGCAAGCCAGGTTTCCTCCCTTCCAGCGCCGCCCTGCGGCCCAGGCAGCCAGGCTGGAGAGAAAACAGGGAACACAAAGAAAACTCTGAAAAGCGGGCAAAAATTTCAGTCAACACTTGAACACCTTACGGAACACCTTTTCCAAATACACAGCTGGTAAACGGGGGTCCAGGAAGCAGTCATTAAACGCCCAACCACACCCATTTAATGATGGCACAGCATTGTGTTCTAATAAGAAAAGAAACATCAACTTTCTCAAAATGAGAAAACAAAGCTGGGCTTTTCATTACTCTGGGTCAGGGTCTCCATTGAGGATATGCCGAAAGCTGAGAAGCTACAGGTTAGGGGCTCCGCTTCTGGACTTGGCAGCTCACGGCCAGCCTGAGCGAGGCCACCCTGTGGGGGTTCCCTAGTGCACTGTGTGTTCATGGGCTACGGGCCTCAAAGCTCCTGACCCTGGAAAGCCCTGGGCTGAAGAAACGTGCAGTAAGACCTTGGGACAGGAGTTTAATAGTCTTCCTGTAACATCAAACAGACTAGAATCAGATTTCATCTCACTAAATGAAATCAGGTTTCATTTAGTTCTGTGGCAAAAACACAATCATCTTAAAAAACCTTTTTTGGAGGGGTGGAGGTGTGGTGATCAAACCCAGGGCCCCACCCCTGCCAAGCAAGCCCTGTACCCCTGAGCCCATGCCTTCTAACAGATTTTTAGATATGCAGCACAGTTTTGCCAGCTGCAGGTACAGTGCTGTATGCCACATGCCCTAACTCAGCATCTTTGCATGAAGAGGGCTAAGTGCCCACCCACTAGCAGCTTCCCACCTTACCCCTTCTTGCTCCGGCGGCCATGGACTCCGTGCCCTGCTAATCTTAGATACTTCCCGACACCGAGTGCATTGTGGGTGTCCGTCCCTCAGTGACGGGCTCATGTCACTTAGCATGATGTCCTCAAGGTTCATCCACACTGTGGTTCACTGCAGGACCTCATTTTTTATTTTTTTAACTTTTTTTGTTTTTCTTGAAGCAGGATTTTGCTCCGCAGTTCAGTCTGGCCTTGAACTCACTCTGTAGCCCACGCTGGCCTGAAACTCGCAACAACCTTACTGCTTCAGCCTCATGATTGCTGGGATTACAGGTGTGTGCCACCATGCCTGGCTGACAATTCTAGTTTTAATCTTGAGGGGAACTGCCAAACTGTTTTCCACTGTGACCAGTTTACATTCCCACTAAGGATCACTTCTCTCCACATCCTCGCTGATGCTTATCTTTTTGTTTTTTGCTATTGTTTTGTATTTATTTTTCAGTTCTGACAACAGCCAGTTCTGACAACAGCCATTCTATCAAGTATGAGGTGACAGGTCACTGATTTCAATTTGTAGTCCACATGATTATTTATACTGCTTAACTTTTCATGTCTCTCCTGGCAGTTTTTGTTTTTGTTTTCTTTGTACTGAAAATCAGACTCATGGCCTCACACTCACCAGGCAGACACTGTGCCACTGAGCTATACCCTTGGCCTCTGCTGGTAATTTTTATGTGGATTTTTTTAATTGTATTTTCCAGTCCTTTGCCCAATTTTTAACAATTGAATTATTTGTTTTTTCTGATACTGAGTCACTGAATTACCTTTTTATTGTCTTTCTTGTTGTTACAGAAGACCAAACTGAAGGCCTCAGGCTTGCTAGACAGGTATTCTGCACTGAGCTGCCTTCCCACCCACTGCCACTGCTTGATACTGAGGACCTGATTTCTGCCCTGGAGGTGATCCTGCCTGTTTGTCCACCTGGTTCAAATCCCATACATTAGCAGTCTACCGCTACTCAGAAATACTCTGCGGAAGAAGGGCAGAGAAAATGTTCGTAGAAAGGTGAGACACAATGGAGTCAGCTGTGCCCCTGGCAGTGCTCGTCCTTAGTGTGTTTGTTCATTTACTCGGTTGGAAAACTCTAAATATTGACTGTGCGTCAGAGTGGCAGGAAGTCCTGCCCCCTACAGTGCACTCTTGTTCCCATAGTGCCTGGGACACTGTCCGAGTGGGTGTAGGGCAAGAGTGCATGAAGATACCCCGGGAGTCTTTCCTTCTGCATGGGGGAAAGGGCAAGTTGGGGACTAAGTGAGGTTTATCTGGACAGGAAGAAATAGCAGTAACCGCATCCCAACAGAATGGAGTACCACGAGGCCATTCTGGACTATGTAGTGAGACCTTGTCTCAAAAAAATGAGTTGGAAAAGAAACAGCAGTATATGGACAAACTCAAATTTATTCAGATCAGGTATACTGCTCAGGATTAGATAAAACTCTATTCAGTGTCAAAGACTCAACTCAAAAGGCTAATGCAGGACCTCTGTTCAGAAATCAGTAAGAATTAGAGGGCTGGGGACATAGCTCAGAGCCAGAGAGCTCGTCTAATGTTCATGAGGCCTGGGATTCCATCCCCATTACTGTAGTAAGATTTAAAATAAAAAGATAACTGTGAAGATGGCAGAAAGAGTCAATCTGAGTGTGGGTTACACCAGTCTCTCATCCAGGAACTCGGCCTTCATAAAACAGTGGAAGAAAAATTTGAAGTGCTTGTGTCTATCTTTTGCTACTACAGGGAAAAGTCCTCCATTTTAAAAATGGCGGCCGTGACATCTTTCATCTGTGGTGGGTCTGGGCAGGGAGCTCCATCTCTCTCAGAGACTCTAGAACGTGGCATTACCAGCTCCCCGTGGAGATGGTGAAACCAAAGTTTAGAGCAGTAGAGCAGTCCTGAGGGGAAAAGTGACATGAGCTATCACACTGTGACCTCTGAGAGGAGTACGGGTCTGAGGTGGAGGGAGAACAGAGCCTCATAGCTGCGTCTCAATCCAAACACAGCAGTGAGAAGGAACCCGATGAACTTTGTGAGAAATTGTGCATTAATGTAACATGCACACTACAAGAGTACTGAATCTGTTTTAAAAGAAGTTATTAAATGTTCACAACTGGTTTTTTAAACAGGTTTTTAAAACATGTTCACAACCTACAGGAATTTCTAAGCTCTCCTTGCAAATTTCCACTTAATTGTTTCTGGTTTTTAAAACAGGTTCTTTTCTTTCTCTCTCTTTCTCTCTTTCTTTCTTTCTTTCTTTCTTTCTTTCTTTCTTTCTTTCTTTCTTTCTTTCTTTCTTTTTTCCTTTTCTTTTCTAACAGGGTCTCACTGTGTATTCCAGGCTGGCCTGGAACTCACTATGTAGCCCAGGCTGGCCTCAACCTTGGGGCAACCCCTGCTTCAGCCTCCCAAGTGTCAGGGTTACAGGTGTGCGCCCCCCCCCCCCCCCGCAATAGTTTCTGGAGACCAAGGATGACGAAAACGTCTCAGGCTCACAAGTGCCCCCACCCACATCATCAGGTATCTCTGGAGAAGCAATCCACAGCTTCCATGAAATCCACTTTTCCCACTTAGTATTGTAACAGAGTGTTAGCTCAATAGCAGTCACCACAGAATCTAAAATTCTCTGAGCCCTTCTATGTGCGTATATTGTTGCCAGTTTGAACAGGTCGCCACTCTGACACTTCGCTGCAAGTATTTGGTGGCACATTTGGGTCTCCCCACCGTGCCTCTGGCCCTTGGTCTTGGCTGTATTCACACCAGCTTCTAGCTGGGAGCTCTGTGATTAATAACACTGCCAGCAATCCTATTTAAAAACTATTCCTACTTCATGTCTTTTTTCTCCTCCTCTCTCATTTTTCTCAGATCCTTATTTTTCTCCTCAGCAGAAATTACCTGCTGGAAGAGTTTCTCCTCTACTCTGAAACCTGACAACTTTATCCCAGTGTTTTGTCTTGGGGAGCCCTTGCTGAGCAGAGAATGGGGCAGCCCCTGTTCGAAGTCAGCATGTGACTGGCCAGACAGGTCTTACACAGGCTCGTCATCTGTCAGTGTCCTCTGCTCTCTGCGTAGCCTCCCACCACAATCCACAGCTCTGAGGCAGAAGCCAGGAGGGCAGAGCCCACAAAGCCCCGGCACTGGGCTTCCCTCATCTGGCTGTGCGTGGATATGCCCACACAAGTTGTGTTGTCAAGATGAAGCTGCCAGCCCCTTACGACTTTGTTTATTATTTATCCAGTCTCAGGGCTCCGTGTGGTAGCCCTGTCTCGTCAATATCTCACTCAGGTGGAGCGTGGGCAGCCTGGGCCGGCAGCCAGGCTCCCCCGTGACTGCTGCTCACCTAAATGAGCGAACATTTGCTCTGTACAGATCCAGGCTCTACAATGCAAGAAGCCACTGTGACAGCGGAGATGCCGCCGGAATCCTAACAAAGCTCCTTCTAACTTGTGCTCAGGCAAGTGGAACCAGCTCCTAAGTGGAATGCCAGGGGTGTCGGTCCAGGGACCATGGCAGCCCTGCTCCCGACCCTTCACCTTAGGAAGAAACTGGGATTTTAGGAGAAAAAATGGCACATTAGAACACTTAAGTCACAAATCCCCATGCCTTTCAAAAAGTCAGTTGAAGATTTCTTAACTGGGGGAGCCATCATTTAACCGCTTCTGCCATACCACACATACTTTTTAATGACCAAATTAAACCTGCAGCACAAATTTGAGCTTTGAAGTTTCAGAAAAAGGATCCTTCCTTTGAGGCACTGATAAAAAAAGATGAAATGAAACTGTTCTTTGGTACAAATGGCGGCGCACGGCCCTTTGCCCACCCCGAACTGCCTTCACGTACAGCAGCTAATCATCCTCGCCTGCATGTTTCTAATCCATTTTCCAAGCCTGGTCGGGACTGCCCTCTGCCATCCCTATGAAAGCCCAGCAACAGTCACACGTGGAGAAGCGTCGTACTTACAATTTGGGGCTATATAAAGCGCTGTGTGTCTTATGCAAAAGTTTAGGCTTATTTTTGCTGTCCTTCCTGCTCAAGAGACACCACCACTCTGGGGACAGCTGCTGAAACTAGTGGGAAGCCACTCCTTCCCCTCGCCACCCGGGCCGCTAGTCTTTGCCTCAGCTGCAGTGGAGTTAGCAGACTTTGCAGCCTGGCACTTTTGCCTCTTTGGTCGAATGCAGCCCCAAGCCACTGAGCTGGTTTACCATTACCACTGAGTCTGGGATCGAGTGTGGAGACTTAATTTTCCACTTCTCGGGAGAAACCCGCCTGGACCTGAATGGGCACTGACGCACAGTGGCCCGGCTGGCCAGGAAGATTCTGGACGGGGCCAGAGCCCGGCAGCTGTGCATCTGGGTTTTTTAAGTGCTGCGTGCCGCCTGCTTGGATGGACTTCCGTTCCATTGCATCAGAGGCCCAGTAACCCGAGAGCACCGACCTCCGCAGGCCTCCGCATCAGAAGTCCCGGCGGGTCACGAGGGAAATTCTCCTGGCTGCTGCCAGTCGAACCTAACATGTGCTGTCGTCAGAGCCATCTCACTGTCCCACTTGGCCAAATGGGGGCTCTGGAGAATAAATGGAGGTCCGGGCCGTAAACTAAAGGTCACGTGCGAAGCCAGGATTTGGTTTTCCCAATGTTGTTCTGCTGACCTCTGTGCGCTACAGCAGGGACTGGGGAGGATGTGTTCCCCTGTGTTGTTTGGTTTTACTCTGACCGTTCTGTCGCAGCCTGCGTGCACTGCAAGGCGTCCACCGTCCTACGAAGGGTCTTTGCGTGGCCTGCGTGGCAGGGACACGGGAGGCGTGGCTTTGAAGGAGAGCCCATGCCTCAAGGTCACTCCAACTCCCTGGTGCCAGCCCTGGTTCGGGGGAAAGTGGCCCTCCCGGAGGTCTGCGCTGGTGCCCTCCGTGCGCTCGGGCACCTGGCTCCTATAATTGAAAGCCGGTGTGTGAAGCACAACACATCTGACCACTGTTAGCACCCGGGCTCCCGCAAGGCTGCCTCGAGCAGCTATGAGTTCCGCCCACAGCATGTGCAAGCTGGTGGAACGGGCACCCGCGCTGCATGCTGAAGGCCGCAGCTTTTGTTTCCTGCAAGTTCTGTCTATTTCAGAGGCTAACATGCAGCAATTAGTCTAATTAATGTGAAACAATGAGCTGTGTTACCACTTATCAAATTGATTGTTCCCCTATCAAAACAAAACAGGCTGGCTTTTTGATGTAATTTCAAGAGATGATTTGAAATGTCATGTTGCTGGGAGCCAATTACCGTGTGACTAGAGCCACGGTCAGCAGAATACATAACTAGCAAGAGCCTGGGAAGGCTGCTTACTGCTAGTATGTTAATTAACTGTCTTTTGTCATAAAACAAAAAGGTTGCACGGAAGGTTTTGAAATAGGTCTTTTTTATTTACCTTTCTTCGTGCTTATCAATGTGAGGCATGACAATGCAAAAGAAGAGAAAATTTTAATTCCACTACTTCAAATTAATATTCTGCCACAAGGACAGGCACCGTGTGCCCGCACGGTACCTCTCTCCACTTCCGCCCTGGCCCAGTGTGTGATATTACTTGTGGAGTCTGCTTCAGTCTCGAAACACAGAGAGAATAAACCTGTCATCAAACAATGCCTTTGCATTCGCCTTGGTGCGCCGAGAAGCAACGCTGTGGTCGCCTGCAGAAGCCAGTAGGCCACAGGCCTAGGCACCACCCTCCTCCCCAGCTACCTCTGGTGTGTGATGGCTGGGTGTGCACCTGCCTGCCTGCTTTCCTTCCTTTCTTCCTCCTCTTTCTGTCCCTTCCTCCTCTCCCTTCCTTCCTCCTGTCCTCCCTCCCTCCCGTCAGTCCATCCCTCTGTCCTTCCTTCCTTCCTTCCCAAGGAACCAATTCCAGTGGTGTCCTGAGTCCCAGTGCATGCGTAGAGGACAGCTACAATCAGTAAGTGACAATTGACCACCAGGTATGCGTGGCCTTGAGCCATGTAGGGGACATTCACTTGTAGGGGACTTGAGGCTCACTTAGAGAATGCAGTCGACATTTTCCACGTCCTAAAATCACTGTTCACTGACATTGTTTATTTGTTTTTTTGAGACAGGGTCTTGCTCTGCAGCTCAGCCTTGAGCTCTCTGGGCAGCCCCATCTGACCTCACACTTGCAGCCGGCCTCTAGCCTCAGCTTCATGGCCAGAGCGCTGGCCCACTGACTACTGAACCGCTCACTCCATTTCCCTGCCAGGCAGGTAGGGATGGGACATGCTGCCCCGCTGGGGGCGCTCAGCAGCCTCTCTCTTCCATGTATGCTCTCCTCTGGCCCAGGTCTTCCTTCATTCTGGGAAGGATCCCCGGATGTAGAGAGCCCCACGGGCCGTGCCACTCAGAGTACCAAAGGAGGTTTCCAAATGGGGTTTCTCGCCTTTGCTTCCTTTCGTCAATAAAACTTTTAAAATCACTAAAGATACTGAAAATATGAAAAGCACTAAGCAGATGAGCTGCAGAGCTTTTCCTCCTGGAGAACCCATCTGAGGGACATGGGATACAGAAACTCGGGACCCAGTGATCTGACGGGAGGCAGGTCTCGATGTGCAGCTGGGAAGGCAGTGCCATGTCCACGGGGGGCGGGCAGTGGCTCCTCCTAGTGCAGTCTGCCAGCCCCCGTGACTCTGGCTTCTGAGAGAGACAGGTGGGGGAGGGGAGATGGGGATGCGGCCAGGCTGCAGGGTCCTGTGAGGTGGCTCTTGGCGATCATCTCTTGGAGCTTTGGGGACACAGCCTCAGCCGCTGGCAGGTGAGAGAGTGAGGAGCCCCCGGCCTGTGGCAGCACTGTGGCTCTGGCGCCCCAAGCTCTGGGCCTGGGCTCTCAGGAGGGTGGGACAAGACCGCGGCCAAAGCAGGGTCCTGCGCAGACAGAGACCGCGATGAAACCACATTAGAAGTGTCAAGGACTCTAAATTGGACGCTAAGACTCGGGCATTTGTGACAGCCAAGCACACCGGGACACTACCAGTCACATCTTCTCCTCCTGAGCCAGGCCCGCTGTCTGGAGGTGCAGGTCTGTTGACCCCAGGACAGGTGTTTCTCTTCCTTAGGTAAACCTCCTCCTCGGAATGCTTTTCTGAGGCTTCAAGGGAACCCGGGGCTGCTGCAGCGAAGCAGGAGCAAGGGGGTGGGGGCAGGGCCAGGTGCCCGGGCAGGCTGGGACACCAGGTCTGTTCCTCCCACGACTCATCGACTCATCAGAGTCGCAGCAAAGCTCAGGCTTTCTGGACCTTGCCATCAACTGGCTGGCCTTGCTCAGGGTGAAGAGGGTGTTGGCCATTCCCAGAGAGCCCCTGAGTGCTGGGGGGGCGTGCTGGGGGGCGGCCCATCACAGGCTCCAGCTCTGTCCACAGTAACCCCTTGGTCCCCTCTCCTCCACTCTGAGTCCTGCGTGCACCAACAGGGCTCTGCACCTGGTCCCCTAGGCCTGGAGGAGCTGGGAAGAAGACAGGGCGGGGACACAGAGCATTGGCCAGGGGACATGGGACGCCACATGTCCCGGGGCTCCTAGGTAACACCCACCCTCTCCTTTCTCCTCCACCCTTCTCTCCCTGCTCCTCTCCCTCCTTCCCTTCTTCAGCCTCCCACAGCCTAAGCAGATGCTCCCAGCCCAGCTCCACTCCCAGCCCGCCCCACTCACTGGCAAACTCCAGCGCCCTCCTCTCTCTGTGCAGCTACAGTGCCCACAGTTGCTCTGGTGTCCTCGGGATTGAGTCCATGTCCCCTGTGGATAGCGAAAGGTGCGGATGCTCTAATCCTTTCCATAAAATGACGTCGTACTGCACAACTGCCTGTGCATGGCCTCCTCTGCACTTCATCCTGCTGCCTAGCTTTGCAGAGCTGGGACTGAACCCAAGGCCTCGTGCACACTGGGCAGGAGTCTATGAAGGAGGCCCATCTGCAGCATTTGCATTCTTTAAATTATCTCCAAATCAAATTATTAGTTAGAATAACTAATACGATGCAAACACTACATAAATAGTTGTTATACTGTATTGTACAGGGAACAACAAAGAGAGAGAGATGTACACATTCAGTACAGATGCAATATTTTGTGAGTAATTTTGTCCGCAGTTGTTCAAATCCACATATGTAGAATTTATGGACAAGCACGCAGGCACACACATGTAGACACCCACTGTTTCTCTTTAAAAATTAGCCTTTCATTCCAAAAACCATAATACTTAGAAAAAGACAAATGGTGGCATTGACCCTGTTTTGAAAGGCAAGAACAAATTTCAGAAACAGGACAGAATAAAAATGAGCAAACTCCTGGCTTAGTGCAGGCGTTGGCACAGATATGAAGAACTTGAACTCTACAAAGCTTTCTTTCCTAAATAGAAGTCTCTGGTTGCTCTTGAGGAGGTGTTTGGTATGGGAGAAGATGGAGCCTATCAAACAAAATGAAATAATATAAATATTTCATTTAGTCGTTATCATCTCTTTATGATGATGAGAAGACATTATTATCATATTTTTTTATTCTAACTCATAAAAAATGGTCAATCTTCCACATTTGTAATGGGCTACAGCACATGGATCTTAGTTTGGCATAAAGCTCACACAAGCCACTCAATATTTTCAATATAAATGTAATGACTTCTGATTTTAGGGGAAAATAACAATGCTCGGGGAAAAAAAATCACTAGTTAACTCTAACCTCTCCTATTGGTCATTGATGTAAGCATGGGCACTTGCAAAAATATAAACTTTCTGCATATTCATTACGAAGACGGCGGATGGTAATCGGTGAGCAGGACAGTGAATTTCTTGAGGATTAGGCTCCGATTGGTTGAATTTCAACATCAGCGCAGCCGTTTGGCCATTAAGTCAGCAGAAGTGAGTTCTTCATGCTGCGCCCCTCACCGCTGGAGAGCACGGGACAGAGGAAAAGGAACGCGCTAGAATAAATTGTGCATTATTTCTGGTATTAGTTAAAGGAACAGAGCATTATAAGAGAAAAAAATACAGTACCATTGATTTTTACAGGTGTTTAATACAGATAAGCTGAAAAAAGGGTTTCCATTTGAAGCCCAGTGATGGTTAAAGATGCATTCAACTATGTTCAAAAGCAATCTAAAGTCTTCTAAGATGGTGTTTAAGCCATTCGAGCAAAATGTAAATAGTTTTTTGTGGGAGTACTGAGGAATGTAGAACAAAAGTGTCCCAGGAGCTGACTGCGGCGCCCTGCCGGCCCCTATCACATGGAGGGGGTCATTAAGACAAGGTAACACTGTTTCTCCATAATACCTCCACAGGCACCTCAGAGGAAGTGCGCCTGTCCTCAGAAAGGCCAGGAGGCACCAGCACCCCAGAAGTCCCCTGATCCCACCTGCAGGAGAAGTCGCCAAAAGAAAGGATTCTGGAAAGAGTCAGGTACACGCTTGGGTTATTCCTAAAGAAAGCAAACCCATGGCTTCTTAGCTGTATCTGCTTGTAGTCTATGTCTTTGAAGGTAGACCCGGCTAGGACCACCAGCTTGCATTGCACAGCCCTGACTAGATGTATCTACTCATTTGGGAGAAACCAAAACAAGGTTGCAGAGAGCTTACAAGCAGCTCAGCAAGAGGGCCCAGACATGAGCGGGGTCCTGAGGGCCCTCCTCAGGGTCCCTGTCCCCAAATAAGGCTGGGCCTGTGTGGTCACTGAATGGTGATTCTTCTATTTACCTTATTTTGGGGAGGACGCCTACCAGCCTCCCGCCTCTGCTGGTTCACATGGTAGACTACATACTTAGCAAGGCTAAAAGGAAAAAAATCAAGAGCGATCATTTTGGTCCACACAGACTCACACCCGTGGGTGCTACGAGGAAAGGAGAGAGCTACTGAGATCAGCCATCCACACCATGTGCCGTGTCCTGACTCTTCCTGGCAATCTGCCTTCTTTTATTAGAAAAAGACAAATTGTGATAACTCTGAATCAAACATAAACCTCATTCCTAGTTTGTTCCCGCATTGTTCCCCGGTCCTGCCCTCACTGTGGGATCGTGGTTGGCCAGAGCCCCTCTGGTCAACTGACCTAAGTATTCGAATAATGGCAAAACACAATATTCAGCAAGATTAAAGAAGAGTGCACAGTTGACCTGAGCTGCAAACCACCTGGAGCGATGGAGACAAAGCCAGCTGCATAACCAGAGCTGCGCTGGAAGCGCTGACTGCAAGGACACCCAGTCGCTAACGGAGCTCGTGAGCCGCGACGGGCTGACCTACGCCCTGGAGACTAGAGAGCAGAAAACCCACAACACAGATCCTGTTGCCTGCAGAACACGTGATAGGATCAGCCAAAAGTCACAGTGCCCAGAGCAGCCAGCTGGCCACGGCAGGCGAGTGACACTGGGGAATGCTGAGGTGCAGAGGTCCTGTACATAAAAGGTCGTGGGACATCTCAAGTTATGAAGCACATCAAGGGAAGGCTTTCTTGTGTTTGTTTTTGTTGTTTTTTAAGGGAAGACTGTGATAGCAGTAGCTTGACAAGACTTTGCAACTGAGTTCTAGAACTACAGAGTTTAGTTTATATATCAGGCAAGGTACTAGGATAACTCAGGGGACAAATATTTACTTTATAGAGTTTTAATTGATATAGAGTTTGAGTCCACCTTGCGGTAGGAAGAACACAAGTTCTGAGGCACCCAGGGATTTCTGGGCCAGGAGATGCTCCGGCAGGTTGAGTATAACGCAGATGCTCCCCAGGGCTAAGGCAGCCCTCACGCTGCGGTTGCTATGGTTTCTCCAGCCTCTCCCCATGCTGTCTTGGCCATCCGGGCAGATGATCGCTCGCTACACACACTCACCTTCTTGGGAGATCGTGCTCACCACTCTCGTGGGCTGGACACGCAGCTCTCAGTTGCATTAGCTGCTGTTTATTAATGTGTGATGAACCTCTGCCGTGGCATCTGATTCACAATGAAGAGATTAAGCGCGCTAATTTGTCATTTGTTTTCCAATGCCTGCTTTCTTGCCTGTAGCGCCACTAATATCCCAGGAGCTCCTCAACCCAATTACTTCTCATTTTGCATCACTGCTGAAAGTAGTATTAATGTGCCCGAAAGGCTTTGGCTCCTTGGTTATGGTGGGAAAAAAGCCGTAGCTCGACCCACCACAAAACTATTTTCATTCGTGGAGAAGAAAAACCCAGGACCACTGAGCCATATCTAGTAATCAAACCAAATTAGCAGCCTGGCTGAGTGGCGGACAGGAACAGCAGACTCGCGCTCATTTCGTATTTACTTGGGGGTGGAAGGGACTTGCAGAACAAAACCTGTGCTCCAGCGGGCTTAGATTCTGCGATGTCCACATACGCAAGCGGCTTTGTTCCCTTGTTCAGGGAATCATGTGTCAGATTCAGCTAAGTA
>NW_004524593.1:18392297-18407472 GCF_000260255.1 Octodon degus
AAAAAAAAAAAAAAAAATTAGGAAAGCAGACGCCATTCATAACGAATACAGAGGATTCCGTGTTGTCTGTGCGGTTTTAACCTGCCCCAATAGACGGCTTAGCCTCACCTTACCATGTAGTATTTCTGCTAGTTCCTTCAGCATTTCACCTTGAAAATGTGCTTTTTGCTTATCCCAGGAGTTTCTGTATTGCTTAAGGCAAAATACTACTAGTACTTTTTCTTTATTTCTTAATGTATTTAGTTGTAGCAGGCTCTCACTATGCAGCTCAGACTTGTGGTGACCCTCCAGTGTTCAGCCTCCCCAATGCTGGGATTACAGGCGTCTGCCACCAAGCCCACCCCGCCCACTCTCGGTTCTCAGCTCAGCACACCCCAGGGGTGGGGCCAGCGGGCCATGTGGTGCCTGCGCTTGCCTAAACAGGAGCTTAGTCTCCTGAGCTATCTTGCCGGCCCACACTGCATGTGCTTTCACAACTGTGAACTGCAAACATTTTTTTTTACCTTATTCTGCTCAAGGCCCAAGGCCACTGAAATGTCTGTGGCTAGTGTCAGATACATACAAGAGCCCACAGAGTCACCAAAACCAATTAGAGTTTTTAAACTCACTTATCAATTCCACCAAGAACATAAAACTGATTTTTAAATTCCAAAAACTTTTTACTGGGAGTAGAGACCAACGGAAACAGATTTTTTAAAATGTATTTTGAATATGATCTGTTTCTGTGAGATGGGGCAGATTACATTAATCTCTCTGCTGTTGCTTTTGCCCATCATTTTCTAAAACCTCCTCTCACTTTAATCAAGAATACAAATGCCCCAGGCCCACAGCAGAAAGAGCACAGATTAGCATTTAGCACAACAGCACCCAAGCCAGGAAACACGGGTTCTGTTCTCAGCCAAGTGGGCTCAGGTGAGCTCGTGACAGAGGAGTGCTGGGCACCAAGCTGAGGGCATTGTAGGGCTCTGCGCATTTCCTCTTTCAAAATGGGTAATATCATCATCCCACTTCCACAAAGAAGGCAGCTGAGGCACAGGGATGGAAGTGGCCCGAGGTTGCACCCCCTACCGTCGGACCCCACCCCCTCCTCACCCCCGGACCCCACTGCTCTTTATGCTCTTGGCTTCAGTGCTCCCTGCAAGGGTGCAGGGGAACAGAGTGTACCGCGCACCTAATCCCGAACACTTCCTGAACAGCGGCTCAATCTGCCCCTCCAGGGATTCTGCACCACCTGCCTTGGGACGCAGACCCCCTGGGCTCAGGCCGCCCAGCTCTGCGGCACCTGGCAGCCCCGACACACTACAGCTGCAGCACAGCAGCCTTTCTCTGCCAGGTGACCCGAGACGGGCACTGGTCCTGTGCAGCTGGCGGAGGGAGGCTCAGATTTCCGCTGAACGGAGCACAACGGGGCGGGCGTCACCGGGCCTCTCTGGGTGGGAGCACGTGGTCACTGGCTCGTTTTTGGAGCATGAGTGTGGGGACTATTTAAAACTTCTCCCTCTCGGCTCTTAATGCCTTCTTAGGGGCAAAGTTCATCGCGGGGTCTATTGGCCATATGCTGTTTGGTGTCACATCTTTGTGTACTGGGGAGCCGGCAGCTTCCCCGGGGCACACTCAGGGCTGCTGACAGCCCAAGTACCAAGTGGCGAACTTGCCGAGTCTAGAGAAGCAGCGCCGCGTCTCCTGCTCCATCCAGGCTGGAGTCTGCAGGAGACGCCAGCTTGAACTTGGCTCTCAGATGCTGAAGGAATGCCTCTTTCCAGCTGAGACACAGCACAGCTAGCTAGCAAAGACAGGCGCAGAGGCTTAGAGGGTCTCAACACCAGCGGCCTCTTTGGAGTTCAGAATAAAAATAGTCTTAAAGCATATCACCTCCGTGGGCATTCTATGATCATTGGAAACTGTGATCATTTAAGAATAACACATCTCAAAATTCTAGACTTAGCAAGATCCATTACAAATGACAAGCAGGCTATGCAAATATTAATGAGCTCCACTGAACCATCCCACCATGCATGCATATCTCAAAACAATACGTGATACATATATGATATCTATTTGTCAACTAAAGAAAAAAAATCTAGTGACCTTCATATGCCCTGACCTTGGTTAAGCAGGGTTTAATAAAACAATGTCTTTTTTGGTGCTTAGGCCAATAAATGAAAAAAGCAATAAACAAGAATCACACTGTCAAAAAAGCTCTAGAGCCTCAATATATCTGAAATAGTGCTGAAAATGCAGCACAACTAGTTCTCCAGAAAGTCAAGTTTTACGTGAAATTGCTAAATCAATTTTTTTTTAATTTTAAAAGAACTAAACTGGATTAATGAAGTTTAATATCTGTTAAAATCTTCTTGTAGGGAAGAGAAAAGATGTCATCTCTATAACATTTAGGTTATTTAGTAATTTTCTCAAAGAGGAAAAACATTGAGGATTTATTAAGCAAGAAAAAAACACCTTCCTGAGAAGGCAGGCAGGCAATGTGGGCACCTCTCAGGGCTGCAGGATCCCACCACCTAGAGAAAGCATTCCTATTTATATTAAGATCTTTTCCTTACAAAAACAGTCTTCCTTGCTTGAAAAATCAAACCCAAATCTGAACAGTTTTGTGGCAAAGCATCAACCAGTACAAACTGTTAAGGAGAAAATAATACAGGAGCCTTGTGAGTCACTATAGAACAGATTTCCTTAGGAGAAACACTTTAGGGGGAACTGCTCCCAGACAGGCATCTGATAGAGTCTGGCAGTGGCCAAGACCCCAGGCAGCTCACTCTTCTCCTTTCTTGGAAGAAGCAGGCTCAAGGTGCAAATAAACTACTGAACTCAATCCTAGGTCTTAAAAATGCATTTCAGTAGATTCAACAACATATCATCTAAATATGAAAACGATGTACAGTAATGGCATTCTGAAAAACGAATTAGGAGCACATTGTCATCAACTCCAGCAAAAATAATAAAGGTAGAAAAGATTAAGGGACAAGCATATCTTTCAAAATTGTAAAATGGGTTTATAGGTCTTCTAATAACAACTTCTACTCAAACCTTACATAAATAGGCTTAGATGATACAAATATTATGCGGGCTATGTGGACACTCCCAGATTCCTAATCATGTTTAGGGATTACTCAATAGAACAGAGACATTTCATTCCTATTGGGCCAGGGATTATAGCAAAGAAACATCTAATATTCCATTTTTTAATTTCATGCATTTTTTATTTACCTTTAATGATGCTGTATATATTCATCATCTTGAAATATTAAAAAAGTAATAAATTGGTGGAAAATTTAGGGAAAAGGAATGCAACAGCACGCAAATCATACACTATCAAGTGCTTGATACACATTTAAAATTACTGCCTACTACGGCAAAGCCAAATTCCTAGCAGATTTCTGAAGCACAAAGTCACAATAAGAAGATCAGCAGAACAGACTGAAATAATAGAATATTCATCCCTCTAATCCATATGCAATTCTTTAGGGCTCTTTTTTTTTTTAACAATGCATATGAGGTCTGACTGTATTCAGGATTTAAATAAGTTGTCTCTCCTTCCTGCACCGCACTATTTTTATTTTTTTAAGAAGGTACATGCAGTTATCATTTCTCACTGCGGCATCAGGCACGACATGGCTGGCACACTTCCTCATGCCTCTAAAGAAACAGAAGCATCTGTAGCCAACACCAGTGTTAGGGCCAACGCACTTCTTCACCCCAGAAAACCTATTGAAACAGCATTTTGGGAAGAGGGGAAGTAGTCACCGTTGATAGCAAAATGAAATGCCATTTTTGGCACTTAATTACCAATTAATGGACTGACACTACCATGTCGGATTGCCTTGGAAGACTGACAAAAAGAACTAAGGCTTGGCATTTCATCTTTGCTTGGTCACCTTCCTTTGCAGAAAGATGACACTGCCTAGCAGTTTTGTTCAGCATTGCACAGTGTCTCAGTTACTCTTCTCTCGTTACTGGGACAAATACCTGACACCCAAAATGAGGGAAAGAAAGGCTTCTTTAGCTCACAATCACTGGAGGTTTTAGCCCAAACTCAGCTGGCTCCAAGGCAGAGCGGCACATGGCAGAGGGCAGCAGTTCATGGCAGCAGCAAAGAGCAAGAGCAAATGGGCAGGAGCAGCAGCAGCAGCAACGAAAAGCAAGTCTGTCTCTCTGTCTCCTTAAATCGCATTCAGGATGTCCACCCCAGGTTGGGGGAAGTACTCATACCCAAAATCCCAGCAGCACTAAGACCCATAATCCCAGTGGATCATGAGTTAATCTCAAACTCTGGAGGTCCCCGCCCCATGACAGCATGAGGCTTTGGGGGAACACCTAGACCCAAACCATAACGTAGAAGAACAGAACATTGCCTAGGAAGGAACCGTCACCACCTAGTTTGGGGCGCACACTTCTGGGAGAGTGCATGGGAATCTGGGAGGGAAAGGAAGGACTGTGGGGTCACCAAGGCCCAGCCCAGCTAGGTACTTCTCGCGGTTGTCACCCTCACTGTCCATATTTTGGGTACCAAGGGGAAGCAGCAGCTATCTTCCAACAGACGATGTGTTTAAAACTATCCTTGTCCAGCTTACCTGCATCCGCAGGTCCTTTAATGAGCATTTATTGCCTTGTAATGAGGAGAAAAATCAACAAACAAAAATTACTTAATATGCTTATTGTTCTTTAAAGTTTTCCATATGTCTTGTGTAAGAGGTTTTCTCTACCATCCACTCAAATGAATTATTCCTTCTTACCTGTCCGTTAATGGCAAATTTCTCTTGGCCAGACCTATGCTGGCTTGTGGTGTGGTCTTTGCCTCATAAACACATCCCTCAGGGTGAGGGTTAGGCCTTCTTTTCCATTATTTTCTCTCTTGTTTTTTTCATAGCCCTTTGAATCTGGTGGGTATTTAGTGTATTTTTTTGTTATTGTCATTGCACTGGTTGAAGCAGTTTTATTGATCCTGTGACTGCTATACACACTAGTTTTCAGCTCACTGTTGTTTAAATAGGAATTGAGGGCATGGATCTCGCTACTGGGCTAATACACTGACAAACTCATGGCTGAGTGGGCTGTGAGCAGCGGCCCCCAGTTGGAGAAACAGGTCACCCGGGGCTTGTCTTTGGAGGGGCTGCCTTATCTCCCACTCCTCCTCTATGGCTTTTCCCTGTGCACTCTGTCCTGGCTGCTGCTCTGACACGAAATGTCACTGCCCTTCCTTTACAATGGGTTTCTTTGAAGCCAGCTGACTATGGACTGCACCTTCTGAAGCCATGAGCTAAAGAACTCTTTCTCCACTAGTTATATGCATTGGGCGCTTTGTCCCAACAAAGTGAAGCTGCCTAACATAGTCACTATTCAAATTAACCAGTTCTGCCAGTCAAGGATAGAACTGGTCACCAGGGACAACCTTAAGTGGAACAGAGCAGAAAATTACCGTGAGAGAACCAGCCCATCCTACTACCTCAAACACTGAGCCTCACGGAATGGCAAGTGTGCAGCCCCTCACAACAATGGGAACACTTACAGCCATGCAGTGGACACAAGCCACAGAACCTCAGCAATAAATTTCCACCACTGCCAGGCAACAGAAGGACACATCGCCCATTAAAGGGATAAACTGGAAGACAGAAGAAAGGAGTTCTTGACTCTGCTCAGAGAAACCAAGAGTTTCTCAACACGGAGAGAACCCACTGCTTCCAAATATAGTAAATATGAAAGCATATTGCAGTAAGCCTTTCCATGAGAAGAGAGATGTCAAGGAAGCCCCTAGATTCCACAGTGCAACCTGTGAAGCCTTTGTCAAGGCTTCTTTGTGTTTTCCACCTCAGCAAGGCAGCACCGTTTCTCTCCAATCATGTAATACACTCCATTCTGGATAGGCTGAGACATTTCCTATTAAAGTCCAATTCCTTCCTGAGTGTTGCCGGCTTAGGCCTTCCCTTCCCTTTAAAGATATTAAGAAACTTGAGGGACAGGATAAATATCAGCATGAAACTCTTCTGTATACCAACAATGAGCTAGCCGAGAAGGCAATCAATAATGTAACTCCATTCGCAGTAGCTTCAGAAATAGTACAGAAAATACCTAGGACTCAACCTAACCAGGGAAGTGAAAGAACTTCATAGTAAAAATTATAAAACACTGAAGAAAAGAATTGGAGAAGACAGTATGAGATGGAAAAACCTCCCATTTTCGCATATCAGCCAGATTCGTATTGTTAAAAAGGCCATTTTACCAAAAGCAATATACAGATTGAGTGAAATCCCCATGAAAATTCCAGTGACTTTCTTCACAGAGCTAGAAAAACAACCCTAAAATTCAAATGGAAACAGAAAAACTCCCTTGTAGAATAACTAAATCAACCATAACTAAGTGAAAAGCAAAGCTGGAGGCCTTACAAACCCTAATTTAAAATTGTACTATAAAGCACAGTAAAAAAAAAAAAGTAGTTTAGTGCTGCCCCATTACTACATAGATCAATGAAATAGAATAGAGGTCACAGACACAAACTCACACAACTGTAGCCGAGTAATTCTTGACAAAGGGGCCAAAAACACACTTTGGAGAAAAAGTAGATTCCTTGCCAAATGGTGCTGGGAAAACTGGCTTTCCACACATACAAGACCGAAACTAGATCATTCTTGCTCCATGCAGCAATCTATTTCAGAAAATATCAAAACATAGATATAAGAGTTGGAAGTTTAGAACTGTAGAAGAAAGTGTAGAGGAAAAACTTGAATCCATAGACCCAGGCAAAGACTTCCTCAATAGGACTCCAATAGCACACCAAATAATAACCAAAATCAATAAATGGGACAATATCAAATTTAAAAGTTCCCACACAGGGGCCAGGGAGATAGCTCAGTAAAATAAGCGCTTGGCTGGCAAGCACGAGGGCCTGAGTTCAATCCCCAGATCTGCCAATGAATAAATAAATAAATAAATAAATATTCCCACACAATAAGCAAAACAGCCATTAGAGTGAAGAGGATCTACAGAAAGGCCGCCACTCTTCTGACAGAGGAATAATATCTAAGATATAAAGAACTCAAGAAACCTAGCACCAAACATCATACAGCCCAACCAATAACAGAGACACATCTCACAAGAAGACATACTGATGGCCAAACTACATGAAAAAAAGTTCAACATCCTTAAATGTTAGGGAAAAATTAAGTCAAAAGCCCCAAGGCAGCATGACTATCACCAAAAACAAAAGAAACAAATGCTGGCAAGGATGTGGATGAAAAGGAATCTTTCTATACTGCCTGTGGAAATGCAAATTAATACAAGCAGTACATAGCTCCTCTGAAAACCTAAGTACAGGACAATTATAAGAACTAGCTATACTCCTTCTTGGAAAATACCTGAAGGACTCGAAGAAGCATACCATGGAACACCATAGGGACACTCATGTTTCTGGCAGCACAGCTCACAGTAGCTAAGCTATGGAGCCTCCTCAGGTGCCCAACCAGAGATGAATGGAGAAAGGAGACGTGGTGCATGCGCACACTGGAGTAGTCTTGAACTAGCTGTAAAGCAGAATTGAATTACAGCATCCATAGGAGCATGGATGGGCCCAGAGACCAACATGTTATGAGTAACACGAGACAAAGATCACAGGTTTTCCATTCTATGTGGAATCTAAATAGATAAGAGGAAAAGACAAGGGAGTGGTGTCTAAAAGAGGGTCATGGGGAAATTTAAAGTTATTAATTGTATCATTAAGGGATCATGATATTGACGTGAATTTAACAAAGTGAAAGGGTGTCTGCTATACTCAAGTAAAACAGCAGGCAAAAACATAGTATATGTAACATTGCTGATCTTTTACTTTAAAGTGAATTGATGTAGAGACACTGAGACCATCTAGAATGATGTTCACTTAATTAACTCCTTAAATTTGTCTCTTACACATGATGTTGAACCCATTTTGCAGTTTTTTTTATTCTCGAGACAGGGTCTTGCTACGCAGTTCAAGCTGGCTTTGAACTCACTATGGAGCCCAGGCTGGCCCAAGCTCTTGGCAATCTTCCCGCCTCAGGCTCCCAAGTGCTGGGATTAGAAGCTTGCACCAACATGCCAGGCTGAATTTTGCCTTTCAAGAGTAGGTTTTTGTATCACACTATTATAAAATATTTCAAAGCAGAGGAAATTAAGAATTGCTCTAAGTTTCTAAAGCAATAGATATGTTAATTAGTAGTAATCATTTCACAGCATACATGTGTGTTAAAGCATCAAGTTGCACATCTTAATTTTGCTTGTCAATTAAAATCAACTTCAGAGCTGGGGAAGTAGCTCAGCAGTCTAAATGCCTGTCTGGCAAGCTCAAGGACCTGGGTTTGATCCCCATTACCAAATGCCATGCTGGCCGAGGCACCAAACCAGCCACTGGAACTGGGCATGATGGCCCATGCTGGTAATCCTAGTGCTAGGGAGGCTGAGACAGGAGGATCCCTATGAGTCTGAGCTGCATAGCAAGACCTAGTACCAAATAAATAAATAAATAAATAAATAAATAAATAAATAAATAAATAAATAAATTTTAAAAAATAAAATCAATAGAAAAGACACTCAGGGAAAGTATTCAAAATTTGGAGTCATGAGTAGCAAGAGAAAAAGAAGGCAAAAAAGCTTATCAAAGCCAACACAAATTTCAGGAAAACCCAAAGCTAACATCTTTCTCCACCCTCTTGGCTTTGCATTTAAACAACGTACCTTGGATTCTAACAGTGATCCTAACCGCCAGGTCATCTTTCTTTCCAGTTCAAGTTCCCAGGCCAGCAAGCCTCTGGACTCCAGGCAGCTATTCAGGAATTCAGGAGTGTTCTCAAGTTCTTGTGTGAAACAAGATGTGTCAACCCAGAGCAGGTGGCCCTGCCACTGTGACATTCTTGGCTAAGTGAACCTAGCATTTGGAGCAAGCCTCTTCCAAACAATACAGTGTTTGCAATTAGCCACCTCTACTTGTCGGGGTTTATACATTACATGATTTTATAGCTGTTGGCAGCATGTTGGGGGTCTCCTATAAAGGGGCAGAAATAATGGTCAAATTTGGGTAACCTTTAAATTCTAGACCCAGCACCAAACCCAGTCATGAAAGCTCAGCTTCCCTGCTGTCTCTCTCTGTCTCTCTCTCTGTCTCTCTCTGTCTCTGTCTCTCTCTCTCTGTCTCTCTGTCTCTCTCTGTCTCTCTCTCTGTCTCTTTCTCTGTCTCTCTCTCTCTGTCTCTCTGTCTCTCTCTCTCTCTCTCTGTCTCTCTCTCTATCTCTATCTCTTTCTCTCTCTCTTTGGTTCCATAAACTTTGCTTTTTCCCTGCCTTTGTAAGCTGGTCACATCTGGCTAAGGCTTAAAAGACATTTCTGAAACAAAAACTACATTATGAAGTTTGGGGACATGACTTGGTTTTATAGATTTAGTTCTACACATGTCAGTGCTACAGAAATCTTGAGCAAATGGGGATCCATGTGGGTCAGGCAAACACGCAGGCATGGAGCAGTACCCATCGGCCACTGGCATCACTCTTCACTTACTACTCTCTGTTCTGTGCACAGATGTGAGCTGACCCCACCCAGAAAATTTGGATTTCATTCTTTCTGGTCTACACTTCCTTTTTGTTAAGTAGATATTTAGTAGGTTTTTTTTTTTATTTGCTAAGAAATATTCTAAATATTCAACGGAGCCACTTGAAATTGTCATGGTTATTTTTTTGTGGCACTGGTAGCAGACATACCTTAAAAATTCCTTAGGATTCTGCCTAACACCTGATCTCAGCTAAACCTCCCAGTGCTATGCTATGAGTCTTATCTGCATCTTACTATTACAGGGCAGTGCTACAGTGCTCATAGACAAGCGCTGGGCTTTTCAACTGGCTCTCGGCACCTTCAAAGTCCAGGCTGCTGACATCCCTACTTATGCCCCTCAGTAACACTCCACCACCTGACCAAGCAGGGCGTAGCTCAGACTTTATCACAGATACAGCCATCTTCCAAATGGTGGGAAACTCTGGTGTGATAAGCCCCGCAGGCTCCGCTTGGGCCCAGCCAACTCTCTCTATAAAGATGCAACTATCTTCTCAGCATTCTTGAAAGATGACATAATGCAGCAGTGAATTTTACCATATACATGTAGCTGGGCCCACCCAGTTAGTTTGTAAACAGGCAGCAAAGCCCAAGTAGAAAAAAAAATGTTCTGAAAAGGAATTTCCTTAAATACTGATCCTCTCTAAAGTTCTGGATGGATAACTAATATGGGGATAAAACCAGTTATTCCCTAGCTCAGCTAAAATCATGGTAAAGTGTAAAAGGAACAGTGAAGAGGACAACACTTATCTCCACAATGATGGTGGAACCTGGAATCTCAGTGCTCTTCGCAAACTGCCCACTGACCAGGAAAGTTGCCGATGACAGAAGTGTGGCATGAAAGGGGGACACCGTCCTCCCAGTCCTCCCTCTGGCGCTCAGCTGCTGTTTCAGAGCACACCAGGCAGGTCTGCGGGAGGCTAACATCCCAGCCATACGGGAGCTCTGCCACTGCCCGGCCGAGGATCATCGGTGCCCCTTCATCTGTTCATATAAAGGGCCTCTGGCTGCTGGCACACTTCAGAGGCCTCCACTCACCCAGACACAGCCCTTAACTTTGAATGCCCCAAAGAGAAGCTACTGACGGGCAGGACCTCGCTCAGCAGATCTCAGTACCACTTGCAACTGTGACTCAGCCACCCAGGTTGGCAAAGGAGCCACACGGCAGAGAATCTTCAGTCAGCCTCCCCAAAGACATCCCCGTCCTGATTTGGGACAAAAAATAATGGTTGCCACCTAATAACCTGCTTGTTGGTGTTCATTTTTGGTTTTGACATTGAAGACGAGTTCACAGTTAGGGAAGGGAAGACAGAGTTGGACTCACAGCTTACCCCTCTAGTTTGATTCCCTCCCAAACTGGCAGGAATTTCACAGAGAAATTCTGTGACAAGAATCTGAGCTGACAGTAGAATAAGTGCCTCCCTGGCAGGTGCAAGGGCCTGAGTTCAATTCCTGGTTCTGCCAAAAAAGAATCTGAGCTGAGCACCAGGGAGCTGAGGTCTCAGGTCAGTACTCCCAGTACCTAAAAGAATATGCTTGGGGCACGACCCCATCCCCCAAGCCCTGCGGCTGTGCGGCACAGCGAAAAGCCCCTTCACAACTGCACTAGCCGATTCAATAGATTGATACTTCTAGCATGGATCGATTGATATTGCTAGCTAGAGAAAGAGTTCTGTAGGACTGTGCATATAAGGTCACAGAAAATGTCTGCAGGTGGGGACAGTGGCTCTGCCATGGTTCTTCTCCTTTTCTGTTTAGAAAGAAACTAACCGCATGTTTTCCTGAACTGTAAGCATTGCCGTGGGGTAGGAGAAGTGCCTCCTCTTCTGCTTCCTTTGGAATCCTGTAGTCCTTCTTTAACTTTTGCTTGGATATGGCTTTGATTTAGTGCCAGAAAGAAAAACACTGGAAGAAAACTCATTCTTTTTTTTTTTTTTTTTTTTTTTGCGGAACTGGGGATTGAACTCAGGCCTTCGTGCTTGCCAGGCAAGCACTTATTCTATTGAGCTATCTCCCCAGCCCCGAAAACTCATTCTTTTTAAGAAATGCAGATCATTAAACCTGGTTTCTATCTTCCTTTCTAGGTGGACCAGTATGTTGACTCCTCACTCCTCCCAACTTGTAGGCTTTCTCACTGGGCCAACCTGTTCACCTCCCTCCTCTAGCATCTTAGACTCCCCAGGTCTCGAGTGGGAATGTCACTTTCTCTCCAGTTATGGCTCAAGACATTTGTTGACAAAGAGATTTCTCTGGGAAACTTGAAACTTCCACTAACTAAAGTTTTATAACTGACAGTGCAGAAAGCCTTAGCATATGCTTCGCGTTTCGCTGTTGGTTAATAATGTATACGCATGGTGGTAGAAGATACATCTGCTTCGTGTGTACCCTTTAAAAACATACACGGCTGTAACACTGCAGGACTTCAGGGAGGCTTCTGGTGGTAGCTCCTCCTCATGCAGCCCTTCTCTGACATGACTTGCAGCAGTGGCGACATTCTTTCTCCATGTCCCTTGCGGTCACAGCATGGAGTAATGCCAGTGTCTTGTCAAGGGCCTTGCTATAGTTTAAGGTGTTTTTCTGTTGTTGTTTTTGTCTTTTTCTTTCCCAAAGACCACACTGGAAAGAGCAGGAACTACTGAATGGTGAAATGTAGTGTGAGGCACAGATCCCGCGGGGAACAGCTTTTGATATTCTCCAACATTCTAAGTTATAATTGGGTTTTAATGCATACAATAGCTGAGTAATTTAAATGTTTCAAAAAGAGAAGTCTTTGCTAGCACTCATGAAGTATAAATCAGTTCCTTATGATGATGAACTGAGTTCTCAGACACCAGCACATGCACACTGCAGAAAGCTGGAGGCCTGCCCATGGGTACCGTCCACCCCGTGTGGCGGCCCTGCTGCCTGCACCTGCCTGAGAAATGACGATGGGAGTAGTAAACAACGGACCAGCAGGGTCTGCCATCTCCCTGCCCCACCCTGCCATGGACAACAAACAGGAAGGGTCATGGTCACTGGATGGCCACACAGGGTCCTGCTAGGTAGCAAGCAAGACCCAGGGGACAAGGTCAGGGCCCACAGAACGTGTCTCAGCACCCAGAGGAGGCCAGTGTGCGATGTGTAACCAGCCCACTCAGGTCCAACAAGAGCCACCCAGTACCACTGGGCCCTGGCTCCCTGTCACCAGGCTGCCTCTCCTCACAGCACACCCTCCACAGCAGGCATGGATCAGCCCAGGCCTCTGAAGAACACAACTGGGGACTTGGCAGGCCAATTCTTGGTCTTGAGTCTGTAAACTCTGACTACAGCAAAAAAAATAATCAAACAAGGAAAAAAGAAAAACTCAGAAGACACTAAAGTGTGGCTAATAATATCCACCCCAAGTTGTCCTAAGTGCCCACCGCAAAAATGCAGAAGACATATGCACACTGTAAAAACTATGCACAAGCAGTGTCCCTGTGAGAACACCTGAACTTTTGAATTTGTGAGCAACATTTCAGAGGCTAGGAGAGAGAAAGAAGAGCCGAGAACCTGAGGGGGCAGGTTCTAAGTTATGTTTAATGAATACAACTTTAGTGGGAGAGAGAGAGGCCAACAATGAGTGAGCAAAAAGATTTGGTTCCCCCGGCAACAGAAGCACGTGGAACGGCGGGCTGCAGCTGGATTGGGTTCCTGGGCCCATGTCACCTCTGTAGACAGAGGAGGACATTGGGCCCCTGGAGCTCTGGAAACACAGAGCCAGGAACTCCTCAGCCCAGCAGTGCTGCAAGGTCCGCAGCCTCAGCCCAGAGAGCACCCACCACTTCCCAGTTCCCCAGATTGAAACTAAACCCACACTGCAAATTCCCCACCCAAGGAAGCCAGCCTCCCATCTGAGTGGGAGCATCAGTGAGTGGGGGTGTTCCAGTCGCTGGGGGGAGTGGGCGTCCCTCTCAGGTGGCTGGTGTTTTCCTTGATAATACAACTATGGGAGGAGCAAGTTTTATCTAAGGAAGTCCACATGCCAAGGTGGAAGGCAAGGCAATTACGGTTTCTTTGGCTACTGCTTAAACCAAGTTCTGATGATAAAATACTCAAATCACCATGACCTAAGCAAACAGTTCAAGGAAAATACCCCCAGAGAGACAGAGACCGCACAATCGGCACCCAGGAGGGTGGCCTAGGTGTGAGTCTATGAAGTGAACTTATCTGGGGCTGTGAACTATTGCGGGATACCTGTGGGATCAGGTTCTGACTGTGGGGAGCCTGGAGCACCTCTGACCTTGAGTTCTCAGCATTACCTATGAGACCAGGATCGACAACAGCCACCTCTAACACAACAGCCCAACTTAGGAGTCATGGCAGGTGACCAGCAGAGGCTAGAGGCAGAAGTGCTGCTGTCCTCCAGTGGTGGTGTCAGACAGCCTGTGAAACGCTTTTGTAAACATTTCTCTAAGCCTCTGAGGGGACACCACTAGCTCCATTTTACAGATCTGGAAACAGAGGCGAAGAGGCTTGACCTTTCCGAGTCCCAAGGTCTTTTCATTTCATTTTTTTTTTATTTTATGCATTTAGTACAAGGTGTTACTACACAGCTAGGACTCATAGTGATCCTCCTGTCTCAGGCTCTTGAGAGCTGGGATTACAGGCATGCACCACTACGCCCAGTCTTGGTGGCTGTCTCAGCATGCCTGGTGGCACAGTGGGTGTGGCATGTGGTGCTGGGGATCGAACCCCGGTCCCTGTGCTTTCCTAAGCAGACACTTAGTCCACTGAGCTATCTCACCAGCCCTTTTCCTTTCATTTCAGGCCAGACTCCATAAATTCCAATCCCAGATCCTTTCTCAAGTCTTTGTGGAATGCAATGATCCTTGCTTCTGGTTTTAGACTCATGGAGGGATCTGAACGTTCTCATATTTTTCCATGGTTGGTGTTAGAAGGGCTTGGAAAGCACTTTGGTGATCCTTGGTTTCTCTACATTAATAAGGCATTTTATAATCAGAATTATTTAGTTCCTAAAAGTTATGTTAAAATAACAGGATGAATAAAGCACAGACTATGTGTCTACAAGTGTACCTCGATTTGCTACAATTGTCTTATGCGTTTTCTATGTTCTTTGGCCTGTTAGCATGACTGTTAATCTGCATGTAGCGAAATTAACTGTGTAAGAACTTAAAAAATAAATAAGTCTGAAAAACATAACATGGAGATACAGTAGTCTGGCCACGCTCCTTAAAAAATAAAAGATGCTATCTGCTTGCCCTCCTTATTGTGTTCTAGGCATTAAAGCATATTCAGATCTGATCTGTAGTCATGCTGCCGCCCTCTGAGCTCTGTCTCTGCATCTGATTTCTAGCCCAGAGATAACTATGGGGAGGGTCGAGATAGACTCCCTGCTCTGGCCCTGACTGCTGGTGCCACCAGGGGTCATGAATCATCACCCTCCTCTGCAAACAGTACGGTAGAATTTCTTAACACTGTCTATTCCTCTGTACTTTTTACATAAGCTATTTGTTTCATATAAGTTATTTGGCATTTAGCCTTTCTTCAGTGGACTCTGGGAACATGTCCTATGTCACCAAGAAATCAAATGAGCTGTGACTCATCCACATGGCTG
>NW_004524593.1:18407933-18435127 GCF_000260255.1 Octodon degus
TAACCACTAAGAAGAATATATGCAGTGTGTTATTTGTTGAAACTGTACTTCCGATTTGATTTGAAACTGTCTCATTGCTGTTTGTCAATAAAACTTTGAAAAAAAAAAAGAAAGCAAATGAGCTAATGACAAGTGAAAGTGTACAGCATCAGTGGAGAAGAGGACCGTAATGATGACTGGGCCACTACGTCAAGAGAGACCTACAAGTGCCACATAGTCAACCTGGGTGCAGCCAGAGGCTAAGAGCAACTGCCAAGGAGTGAGGCTAACTCCACACACAGCCCAGAGTCAGGAAGGACTCCACGAATAAGACAACATTAAACTTAGACCATTAAAAGAAGAGCAGCATCTCACAGGCTGGAAATTGGGAACACACAGTATGAAAAATTAGGAATTACCTTTGCACCTCTAACTCGTAGCATTACGCCCATTTATTTTCCAGTGCTCCTGTGCTAAAGGGTTCATTCAACTCACCTCAAATCCTGCTCCTTCTAGATTACAACTAGTAATGTCTAAACATCTCTAATGGCCAGGCTGGATCAACGCTGACCATGGGGACATTCCCCAGGGAGGAGCCCTGGCCCAGAGCCTGGCATCTTCGCAGCCTCTTACCTCTGAAGGACATGGATTCTTGGGACTCTTGACAGTAGTTCTGTGAGAGCCAATTTTGCAATATATATTCTGCACATATAAAAAATGAAAATAAGTGCTGTTTCTCTGTGGTTCATCGAGGTTGAAGGCTCTGAATGTGCCTCCATGTATAGACTTATTTACATGTTTATTTGCTTGTTTGGCTGGCTGGGTTTTTTGAAAAGTACTTCCTCAGGAAAGGCGGGGGGAAGCTGCAAGGGAGGGAGTGTGCTGGCTCACCTGAGTCTGCATGCCAGCCAGGAGGGGATGCCCATGGTCCCTGAATCCCAGGGCACGTTCACAGGAAGACCCTCCCACATGTTTAAGACAAAGACAATGGAGTGCACGTGACCAAGGACACACACGCACACTCTGGCCTTTGAGGCTGCGTGCTATCTCCACGACATTCGCATTTGTATTTTCTGTAAGGGGAACATTCAGGTACGGGACATGGTGTGCGGAGCCAGACAGGAGAGCCAACCCTAGAAAAGGCCGGGTTATCACCGAGGCCTCCTGAAAGCAAAGGTGGGACTTCAGCAGTGAGCTTGTTACTATTTTCAGGGATGCTAGAACTGTGCCAGGCAGACCTGCCG
Organism: Octodon degus; assembly: GCF_000260255.1. NCBI lineage: Eukaryota > Metazoa > Chordata > Mammalia > Rodentia > Octodontidae > Octodon > Octodon degus. The sequence goes on from NW_004524593.1 coordinate 18,409,157, forward strand.
CCCCGCCTCTCTGCCAGCTCCACCTTTCAGTGGACACTGTGGGCATCACCACTGACTGTGACGCCATCGCAGTGGACACTGGGCAGCCCGCTGGGTTCTTGCGCAGCATCAAAAGCACAAAAGAAGGGGTTGTAGGTCTTTGTGAGGACACAAGTGGCAACAGGACGTAGGTGTTGATCTTACTCCTGTTCAGAAGATGAAGGTGTACGAGAACCCGCTGAGAGGCTGATGAAGTCGAGTGACAGCTACCTGCTCCTCATTTCTTAGCCTACAAAGTGTACTCTTTATCTGAGACTCAACGGCCTATTTAAAGGACACACACCTGATCTGCCGGCCCCTGGAGCAGGTCTGCAAACTCACACCCCACCCCAGGAGACCCTCTCACCAATCCTCACAGAACTTCCGGGCCACTCCCCAGCCCTGTGCCATGTTCTTTTGCTGATACTAGCAATTGAATTTCTTAGAGCCATCTGGTCAGGGCACTATCATTCTTTCCATTGTCCTGATGGGTCAAAGGAGCTCTAACAAGGTTGAGCACCACGCTTAAGCAGTCATTGGTAAGCAAGCACAGGATTTCAATCTAGATCCGCCTCACTCCAAAACCCATATTCTTAACCCTGGTACCTTACCTGAAAAGGGAAAATCTGGGGATTAGGCAGTGGCAAAAGTAGTTAACCCCAACAGGTGCATACTGACCTAAATAGAGGTCATAGGAAAGCCATATTTGAAATGAAGCTTCCATAACACACACACACACACACACACACACACACACACACACCCTGGCAAGCACATGTACACACAGATGCACACACTCAGGAATTCTATAAACATCTCCCAGATGCAACTTTCAACGCAGCCCTACAGGGTGTTCACTGCAAGGTGTCACTGGGGCTGCGCTCACTCAGAGCATCACCATTCATGGACAGATTAGAGGGCACATTCATAACACAGTTAGTATGAAGCATTTGGAGCCTACACCTCAGTGACAAATACAACTCAGCCCAATTTCCTGACCACCGAGGCCACAGAGAAACAATTTGGTAGATTTCATCAACAGTTCTAATTATGTTCCTGTCAAGTTGAGAACGGAGTAATCCATAACTGGGGTGCTGAGAGACACTGGCACGGACGGGTAATTTATGCCCAAGATGTGGGGTCCTTTCTGTAGTTAGTGTGCACGATGCTGGACTCACAAGTGGGCTGCACAAGGAATCAACTGGGGGAAACACCGCCATGGGGGCTGCAGGCCTGTCAGCGATGCCCATGGGGACACGAGGAATGGCTTCTGGAAAGTCTCGTGCAAACAGACATCTAACATCTTTGAAACGAGTCACTCTCTTGAGTTTTTTTTCTTCAACTCCAATATTTGAGCCTGACCTCTTGGGAGGACTTGTGGGCACCCTTGTAAGCATGACATGAGGGAGGCTGAAGAGCCGGGGCTGATGAGGAGTCAGCTCATGAAATAGATTTTTTAAAAATAACAGCTCCATCCTCAGACAGAGGAAGGGGAAAAGTGGGACCCTTTTATGAGGCTATAAATAATGTGCTAGTGGAATGTGCAGAGGAAGTGCTAGGACACATCAACTGAGATGTCACAGCAGCCGTCGGCCTTGGGCATGCCCCTGGCCCCTGCACTGGACGGCCAAGCAGAGCGGGGCACGAGCAGGGGGCAGAGGAGGAGAGGGACAGGTATGGTGGGGACAGGAACTCAGGGCAGATTTGGGTGGGTTTCCACTGACATCTACACCAGGGTGCAGCTCTATCCTCTTGTCCCTGCAGGACAGCTTTACACAAGGCCTTGTTGTGAAACATCTCAAAGCATAAGGAGAACAGGAGAGGAGTGGTGTCGTGTTGGACTCTTGGCTCTTTTAAGAGTTAAATACTGGTGATGTTAGGAGAGACTTGGTTATTATTATAGTTCAGTTGTTAATTAAAATAAAATGAGGCTTCTTAAACTTTCAACACCTTACTGCAAATTATGCAAGAAACACAACTAATTGCATTATTAGCAAAAATTACATTTAAAAATAGCTTCACACAAAGAGCTAAAATTACCTGATCTCAACTCGCTTCTCCCCAACGAAGCCCAGAGAGACAGCGCTCCGGGGAACGCGTGGGTTTTTCTGCTTCTCATTCAATAACATGCACTTAGGTGTTATTACAAATACCAATAGAAACAGCCAACTGATATTTGCCAGTTGATATTTCTTAAAGCAAAGGGGGAGAGGAGAGCTTTGGGTCATCCTCATCCAGCACAGCACGACATGCATTCTGATCAGGCATCCCTGGCCATCTACACAGCGTTTTCTGAGCAGCGAAAGGAGAGAAACAGGACTTGTTACCTCCTGGGCTTCCCAGAGCTTGAGCTGTGGGGTTGAGCTTAGAGAAGGGGTGGAGGAAGCCCCCAGCATAGTAAGAAACGCACTCACTGTTTACTGACACTTCCTTGCACGCACCCATGCTCAGACTTGCACACACATACACGAAATGCAGATGAACAACTGGGAGTCTGCTGCCCGCCTTCTCCAGCCCCACCTTCCTACTGTATGTCACCTGCCTATCTTTGGGCTGATTTTCTTCACCCTCACCTCCATATATTTGAAGCTACCACAGTCTCTACTCAGATAAAACAGCTATTCCATCAAAACTAAAACATAGGAATAAAAGGATACTTTTGATTCCATTTCCGGGAATTCCTTGCTCGGTGTGGCTCGGGTTGCTCAGCTGCTCCGGTTGTTCTTGGTGACTATTGGTTTTGGCCAGGTTCCCCGGTGGGAGGGGAGCATGGGCATTAGTCTCCTAATCCAAGAGAGCAGGAGACAGGCCCCCTTCTGAAGTGCCACCGTTACATAACTTTATGTAACCAGCGATAGATGGCCCAAGGGCCCTAAACTGGTGACACTACTGGCCACAGAAGCCTGGAAACTTTGGCCAAATGGTCGCATTAGCGAACTGGCACGCCAACACAGAGGTTGGGAGAAGACAGGCTGTGTCATTTTCAAGTCCCCTCACTGCCACTGCACTTTATGTCCTTCTCCCATGGGGTACAGTGCAAGAGTTGGGGTGGTCACGGTAGCCTTGAACTTCTGAAAGGGGCAGGGCTGGCGGGCTGGCAACTCCTTGTGCTCGGCCCCGCGGCCCCAGAGCTGATTGGCCCCAGTCACTCACTTAATGCTACAAAGCCTTGCCTGCCGTCAGAGCTCAAAACACTGCCTGTGGGTTGGCCTTCTGCGAGGAGAACCACATACTTTACCAAAAGAACACGTAAGTGTTACATCCAAATTGTATGAAAGAGCAATTCAACTGCACAGTGTGTTGAAATGTGTAATTTAAAAATTGCCCAGAAGGGGACAAAATCCATTTGGCCCCAAGAAGGCAGCCCCAGGATCACAGTGAGGGGAAGGTAGCTCCAGGGCTGTGTGCAGCTGGAAGTCCTGGGATGGTCTCTGGCACTGAACTCTCAGTAATTCCAGGGCACCTGCATGTGCAAGTACCAGCCTCGTGCACGGGGGTGCTTGCCATTTCTTAAGTGTGGCCATACTTCAAAATTTGGACTTACTGTTTCTGGGAAGGACAGGACACACAAAACGAGCCAAATACTGCCCTCCCTTGTGCTTCCTTTTCCTCCTCCTCCTCCAAAGAAGAAGCCAGGAGGCAAAGCTTAAAGCTCAGTTTAAGGGAGAGAGAGATGGTCTATCTAAAGCGAGGTGCTGAGGTCAATTACCAAGTTTCTCCCATGCGGCCGTCCCCGGGGGACTGAATGCCCCATTCAACAGATGTGTCCTTTAGAGACTGTGCCAGGGACAGCCTGCCAGCACCGGGGTCCCGGGCACAGCCGTGCAGGACAATCCAGTGGCCGCGGCATCGCACAGGTAGCATGGCAGGGGGTGCAGAGCAGAGGTGCGTCTGCCCGAGAGTGTCTGGAATGCACACGGAAAGAGCACCATCCGGCCACCCGCACCACAAGGGAGGATGCAAAAGGCCGCGGCACTTCCTGCTTCATAAGCTCTACCCCTGTACGCCACACAGGCAGAGCCAGGTGCGGCCTGGACAGGTTCAGGAGCCATGTTGGGACGGAAGGAGGGCAACTGAGGAAGTCACAGTCAGTGGACGAGGACTTGGCAAGGGTGCTTTGGGAGCAGTGGGCGCTTCGAGCTTGTGGGACCGGGCAGCACTTGAAGGCTGCGGGACACAAGGAGAGCATACCAGGTTCACACGTGCCCTGGCAGCTTCTCTACACAGACAAGGGCTCTGAAGCTCTGTGCACAGGAGGAGGGTGACAATGGAGGGTGGCGACTTGGGCACAAAGATGTCCAAGGAAAGGGAGAAATTCAGGCATGAAGTTCCGAGGGCTGTGGAAGCCGAGGGTTAAAAAGAATGTCAGTAGAAGATGACCAAGGGACAGAAGGCCATCAGACACAAGGAAGGAGTGCTGGTGTGCTGTCACATGTAGGGGACGATAGATGAAAATGATGTCCCCTATTTCCAAAAAACTAGAGGAAATGGTTTCCAATATTGCCACCATAAAGAAAGTGGCATGTTTGAGGAGGCAGATATGCTTGGACCGATTTGAACATCACAAAGTGTGCATGCATTGAAAGAGCGCAAGATACCTGTCGTAGCTACTCTTCTCTCATTGTTGGGACAAAATATCTGATGCCCAAAATTAAGGAAGGAAGTTTCCCTAGCTCACAGTTAGTGGAGGTTTCAGTCCATACTTGGCTGGCTCCAAGGCAGAGGCAACCATTCACAGATGTGGAAAACAGCAAAGAGCTGGCAGCAGCTGGGGCTAGCAAGCCTCTCTCCCCTCCTTACACGTGTATGCAGATTATCTGCCCAAGGGTGAGCGTAGGACTCACACCCATAATCCCAGCATTGGATCAAGAATTAATCACTAACTCTGGAAGCCACCCCTTGACTGGCTTTGGGGGGACAACTAGACGCAAACCGTAACAGTACCCATAAATATGTACCATTTCTATGGCCTGTTAAATAAATTTAATGGCAATATTTTTAAGGTAAGGAAAGTTGTTAAATCCAAGAGAGAGTGGAAGACGATGAGTCTAAGAAAAGTCAATGGCATCTGGAGGCAGGAAAGCCACCAAGATCTCAGGGACAAAGGCTGAAGTGAGGGCCAAGGCTCCAGTGGTAAGGAGTGGTCTGGGGTGGCGGGTGGACAGCCCTGTGCTGCACTTCTAGGAGAAAGCTGGAGGTGAAGGAGGGGGTTGAGCGAGGAAAGCAGCCTTGGAGCAGCTATCACCGCTCGGGAGCGTTCTGGACTTGCTCACTTTGCTTTTGGTAATCAAGTGTGGACATAAATGGAGTGACTGCCAGAATGGAAGATTGCAGCACAACGAAGAACTGAGATCCGCCCCCGATGGGGGTCAAAGACGCTCTGCCCAACCTGACTGTGGACAAGAGTGGCAGCGGAAGGGCACGACGTGCCCCCTCTTGAAAGAATTTCATGCTCCCGGGAGAAGGAGTCCTTCAACAGAGCAAAGTAAGCTGGTGATATCTAAGGCTGTAATATTTATAATACAATATTTAGTGGAAGAGCTTGGCTAACGCAAGGCTTGATGACTTGCAAACAAAACTGATTTATTGAGGCTTCCTTCTCCTTTTTAATCCTATTGTGCTGGGACCTTGTGAGCCTGCCTCAACAGCGTCTCCCTGTCCCAACACGCAGTGTTTGTTAAGGACGCATTTCATTATGTGCTCTCCTCTCCAGCCAGTGGGATATTTTAGGAGATCTTGGTCCTACTTATATGAGGCAAGGGAAGCAGTGCACATGGCCACTTTTACAAAAATCTGAGATGACCAATGACCGGTTAGAAGCACATTTTTTATCATTAGCTTGATTTGCAAACCTAATAAAAATAATGAAGATAGCTGGTGAAGTTCAGAGACATTAAGACGCAGCTCAGATAAGTTCACAGCAAAATATTTTAGCAACGAGGATGGTATAATAATCTTTCTTGGCCTCAGGTTTCCTGGTGGAGATTCTGCTGTGGTTTTCCTCGGCAGGGACTTTCATTAGTTTCTCATCAGTGGACTTCAGGCCCGGAACAGGGAAGGGACAAAATCAGGCTGCTCCCTCACCAGCGAGTGAAGCCTCCCAGCAGCCAGGCATGGAGTCTGTCTGCACTTCTTTCATTACTTCATTTTCCTTTGGTCCTGCTTCGATTTCTACAATTCCAGGCCTAGCAAAACTGTGATCTCCCAGTGGGGACCGAGCAGCCCAGTGCGGTGACCAGCAAGGCCACGGAAAACTTGGCAGCCCTTGTGGCTGCCTGAAAGGGGATGGCATCAGTGGGTCTGGCAACTACCACTAGCCACCTCTTTTTTTTTCCCCCAGGAATCGTCATCAATATCAGTGGTGTGGCGGCTTACAGGATGAGTCGGGGTGGCAGGATGCACCCAGCACAAGAAGGTTCCAGCTGATTTAAGATCCTTGTGCAGCAGAGTCAGACATGGCAAGTGGGTGGCAAAGAGAGAAGCTACTACCCCAGTGAGATCTGGGAGAGGATGGAAATGGGTGTGAGTGGCAGAGACAACGGGACAGAAGTGGCTGAGAACAGGGAGCCCAGATAATAAGGCCTGCTATGTCTGTGCATATAGAGCACATGTGGACACACACGTGCACATACATAAGAGGAGAGTAGAGGCTTCCAAGCTTTAGCTCTGGACAAGCGAGAACCAGCTCACAAAAAGCAAGAACACCAACTAAAGTGATATGTGACTGAGCACTGGCCAAGCCCCAGCCCCAGGTAAAAATGCATGCAGTTCTTTCTGAAAAGCAGGACCCTTTCTACAGCAGTCGCCCAGTTCTGGACTCTAACTCTGTGCTCTCTGGCAGGAATTTGCTGGCTGATGCAGAACCACTGTTACAATGGGATAAAGCAGAGGCGTCTGATTTCAGACAGGGGGTCCCAGGATGGTGGGAAGCCAAAGGGATTTGGCCTGGGAGCCCAAAGACTTTAGGCACCATGAAAGGCAATGGGGAGATGAACACAGGCTGCCCCAGGCAGCCTGAACCTTGCCCAAAGTTTTCAGCACAGTGGTTGCCCAGGTACGGAATGACGACCTGCTGGGTCAGCCCGGAGCTATCCTTCCTGACATGAATAGAAATTAATTTCTTTTACCCATTGGGGGTGTGGAACTCTCACGAGGTGGGTGACTCTGGCAGCCAACACTGGGCAGCTTCACAGTGCTGGGATGATAGGTTTGGGGTAGTGTGTTCTCCTGCACATAGGCTCGATGGAGCCTCTACCACCACCTTGGGTACTGAATTAGCTTTTCTGGGTCCCCATGTCATCTCTTCATCTGCCCCCCAAAAGGACAAAATGTGTGGGCCTGGACAGCCTGGACAGCCCCAGACTGGGGGCACTCAGCAGGTTGGGACACCTCTGCGCCACCACTTTGCCAGGGCCCTGAGACCAGGGGTGGGGAGGGAGGGGCCAGGGGACCATTTCCTGCTCATCCCTGGCCTCACTTCCCAATGTCACCACCAGCAAGCTGCTCCTAGTGCTGCCAACCACAGCAGCAGCTCTGCATGGGCACAGAAATTGGTTATGTTTCTTTTCAGATCTGTAAAAGGGGGTCTGGAGCACCAGAGGATCATCCTAGTGACAACTGGAATTTACGCAGTCACTTCCTCCTAGATTTGAAATCTATGACTCTCCCATCCCTGATAGGGCTGCCACCTGAGGTAACAAGGCTGAGATGGCAGCTGGCAGATGGAATTGGGAGGAAGATGGTCATTTGGGCCACACAGCAGAACTGACCAGGACAGAGTCAGTTCATCACCTTGGTTCCTGGTCCCACCAACACAATGACCCTAGAGAGGAAATGTCCAGGGTTGAAGTTGTTGTCAGCTATCACCAACTCTCCCTAAGTGGGCTTAGTTGGTAAACAGCATTGTGATTCTTTAAAATAGGATTTTAGAGACAAAGAGAGAAATGAGGAGAAGGGATGAGAGGGGTCACAGCGAAAGGGAGACCAAACTCACACCCCAGAGACTAGCAGGGTATGCACTGGTGCCAGCCTCCCTGTAGCCCCACCCTACTGCAGAGCAGCCCAGACTGCAGACACAGGCTCCAGCTCAGGTCAGCTCTGGTCTCCACATTCCTGGGGTCCTGGGGATGCTCCCCGAATTCAGGGGAGGGAATTGTGGGCTACATGAGCACTGTGCAGAACAGCAGCTGGTCTCATCCAGGAAGGAAGAGGAACCTGAAGGGACAAAACCTAGGAGCCCTGTGCAGGTCCTTTGTAGAGGACTTAAGAATGACATCTGCCCAAGACAGTGGTGACTGGCTGAAAACCTGAAGCATCAGATGGCAGTGGACGGCAGAGAAACCTCCTCCCCAGCCATCCCTTACAGTCCCAGGCTTGCAGGGCCAGGACAGCTTGAAGTTTGGAACAAAAGACACAGAGAACCTTTGCAAAATATACTGGCTACTTTTGTCTGTGATTAGCAAATCAGACCAGAATTGCTTTATTATTAATCTTTATATCTAAAAGAAAACACCTGACGTGGAATTACCAAAAAATAAAAAAAACTGCCCTCCAAAATGATGTGCAGTTTCTATAGATATTTTTGTTTTTTCAAAACTAAAGTAATCCTTTAGTTATAAAATAAATGTGGCTGTTAGGGAAAATACATTCCTCAGGAAGTTTGTTATCCGATTGGCCAACGCGAGGCCAGAAGATATTTTTCCCCACCACTCACACTGGCCAGAAAGGCTACGGCCAACAGGGCCGCAACCAGAGGACATGTCTGACGCACAGCGGTCTCCTTGGGACACTGACTCTAAAGCTGCCACTGCGGTCAGTTCTGCCTCAGGTCCTTAGCTTCCTGTTTTGTCTGAGCTGAACTGATATCCTCAACTGCAGCGTCCGACAAGCTGCTCAGTTCCGAAGGATGCCAGCAACAAGGGGGCCGCAGTGGGTCTACGGGCATCTCACCTATCCTGTGCACGTGGGGCTCCGGCTACCAAGGGACCCCGTGAGCAAAGAAGCACACAGCACACGTGAGCTGGAAGCTCGTGGGAGGGCACGCTAGGATGCTGGCCAGCACGGCGCAGGCCGAGCTTCCGTTTGTCTTCACAGCCAGCAGGAGCCAGTATACTTATGCCGTCACAGCCTATTTCTGTCCGCTGCGTCGTGTCCTCAAAGCAGCAGGGAGATGTACTCTTTGCTTGGACATGCAGCACCAAACAGACTGTCATCCGAGACTCCAATTAAGTAGTATGTGACATGCCTCCAAAGAGACCCAGCCGGAGCCCAGCCTGGCCACCGACTGAGCTTTAAGTGGTTTCCACAGAGAGACACCCACCATTGTCTCCAGCCAGCAGGGAAGCAACGGGGGCTCCGGCTACCAAAGCAGCGAAAGTAGTAGGGATTTGCTGGCACACACCTCAGAAGTAGTCTAAGACTCCTAAAGACTGCTTTAGTGCCCAGTGTGCCTGATGGCATGAAACACATGCCAATGGGATGCCACTCTTCTTTCAGCTGGTAGGAGTTCCTAAAACCCCACAAGCTGGAATCAGGAGTCAGCACTGCGACATAGGTACCACCAAAAATTAGTGGCTGTGAGCAGATACCTGTATGGTTTAATGCTTTTTGCTTTAAAGGGAAAAAAATATCCCATCTTATTCTGAAGTCACAATGACCAAGCAATCAACAGGACACCCAACTTCACTGCCCGATCGCTGACAAACTGGAGACGAATGAGACAGATTTCTTCTTCAAGTTTTACACCTCTTTAACAAAGTAAGACATTAAGAAATATCATTCTGCTGTGTTTTATCAGAGTTTTCTGAGGTTTCTCTTCTGTTTTGTCTTTGCAACCATTTGCAGCAAGCAGGGAGTTTCAAACTGTGATTTTATTAACAAATGGAAGACAGAACTATGCAATGGGGCAAAATATTCCATCAGCAGAAGTGTTCGGCAGGTCGGACGGACTAACTTTTCCAAGGTATTAAATTAAAAGATGTTGAATTACGTTAAATGCCCTGCACTGAATTGACATTTCCCCCCTTTTTAATGCAAGCTAAGATTGATGAAAAATACCACTTATCTACATTAAGGGTCAGAATCCCTCACAGAGGGAGCCCCTGGTTCAACACCGGAGAGCAGAGGCAGTCTTCCGTAATCCGGGGACCGGGACGCGGATCACATTCTGATGATCCCATTAATGGGGGGACACTCTGCAATCACCGAGCAAGCAAGGCCGCTAACAGATTGTGGGGCTGTAACATCAATTTCTTAAGTGCATTTAAAGGATTACAAATGTTAGTCCTGGCTGGAGATTGAGACACCTCAGGAGGTGCTCTGGGCCGCATTACTGTAATTGGGTACCTGAATTAATGCCATTTCTTCTGATGGGTGAGCGGGATACATTGGAATTAAGAGTTCTTTTTGCAGTATTTCACGTTCCCATTCTTTCTTCCTTTTTGGTTTCCCTGGAACATAAATCTGCTGTGAAATACCTCTATTTTAATCCAGATAGCTTTAATTACAGCCTTCAGGAAGCCACGTATTGTCCTAATTTTACCTCATACGCTGTTTGGGTGCTTTCTGCTTGTGGCTTGTTATCTTAATGCGCTTAGATGATGAAAATACAATTCTCTTCTTAATAAGACGAAGGGGATGAAGGCGGGACAGAAGTAGAGAAAGGGTCCTTCCGCTTCCCCTGCCTCCCAGCCAGAGAATCTCTTTATGAACACAAGACAGCGCTGGAAATTCATTACAGGGCTGGGGAATTAAGAACCAGATCCTGCAAAATCTCATTCTTTCTCAGGTCAGTTCAAGTGAAAGTTCTGATTAGAGAGGAACTGAATGGATGGGCATTGTCTGGAGATTTTAAACTGTAGCTTAAGGATTCTTGGCTTCTCTCCCACCTTCGCTGCCACACAATCCCCTAACTCGAAGGAAACCTGCAGAGCACCGTGCCCCGCTCCACACTGGCCGAGGTGCGCTGAACAAAAGCGCGCCCTCCCTCTGGGCCCAAGGGCTTCACACTGCCCTGCTTGGTTTTCATGCTCCTGTCGTGCTGGCTGCTTCCCGGACTGTGCACCTGGTGCCGGCCTCCCTCCAGCCATAAGAACACGCCCAGCTCCGCTCGCGAAGGCTGCCTGCCCAGCCTCGCTGGAGCCTTCGCCTCTGTGTGTTTCCACCCAGACACAACCCCAGCCCCACAGCGCCTTTCCCGACTCTGACTCTGCTCTGTGTGAGCCCCACACGACTGTCACACTCACGCACACGCTCCCTCTGACACCCTGCTGCCCCTCCCTACACAGCCCTTGTGTGATGCACACGTGTGAGGATGAGTCACACAGCCACCACACACATGCTCACAAACACAGCCCTCTACCTGCAGGGACTGTGTTTCACTCACTAATAGCATCCAAGGGGCCATAATGGTACCTGGCACAGTTTAAATGTTTGTTTAGCTACACTGATCTGAATTTTTGCATGGCTGATTCAGCCTCATTATTCTGGTCTCGGGTGGAATGCTTGCTTTACAGTAGACCACAGACGACTCTTAACCTGAGGGGACGATTCCCTTACCCCCACCCATGTCACCAGCTGATTACCTTGTTTGATTGTCTTCCTACCACTTCACAGCATCTGAACTATTATGCATATGCCTATACGTGCTCACAGGAGTCTACGCAGGCCAGTGCCTATTTCACCACTCCAGTAGCTCACGTCCATGAAGACGTGAGCCTGGTGCTTCTGTGGTGCTCCTTGGTGGCTGCATTCTTTGGGCAGCACTTGGCCTACGGACATCTAGGAACCACAAATCCTTGTGAAGCGTGAGTGATCTAGCGCAACCAGAGGTAACAGATGCACAACAGTGACAGAGGACACGAATTTTCTTTACCTCCTTTTCCCCTTCACTTGGTCCCACCTCCTATTTCCAGCACCTCCCAACACCACCATCAAATTAGGTTCTGCTGCACAGATTAATGCACCCGAGGAAGTTAGGGCCATTATCATCAAACCCCTTTCCCAGATGCCAGCAGCTAAGCCTGGAGCCGTTAGCTCTGGGGGACGCTCCAGTTCCACCTGCAACAGAGAGCTCATCTCCTTGGTGCAGAGCAGGAAGGCTTGTCGTTCCACTCAGAGGTGGGGCGGGCAGTTTGCGGTGGAGGCCCTCGCCCTAGGCAGGGAGGTCTGCGTGGGACTCCTGCTGGGGCTTTTCCTCTGGGGGTTCATTCTGCTGGCTTCCGTCTCAGAGCGGAGGCTGCAGGGAACGCAGCGCTGCCTCGGACAGAAGGACCGGATGAGTTGGCGAGACCAGAATAGGAGGCGGAAACGGATTCCGGTTCTTCCCTGGAGGGCCCTGCCACACCTCAGTGGCAGGAAAGGCCAGGGCTCTGCTGAGTTTCTACCCAGCGCCTCTGGCTCTCCTGACCACAGCCCAGGGCTACTGCCGCAGTGACTCACCCCAGGCGTATTATCCTTCCGTCACTTGGATTTTTGTGTGCCATCAGCAAGGCCTTGTGGACTGTGCCTGGCCCCGGCCCTCCCTCTTGGGCTGTCTCTCTCTCTGCTTTCAGGCTCTCTTGAGGTGTGCCGCCCTTTCCACCACGCTGCTGTGACTCACCCCAGCCTGGGAACAAACAGCCGGTGCCCATGCATGGAGCACTCTGAAACTGTGAGCCAGATAAACGCACCCTTCAGGCCCATGAGAGCTAGCTCCGCAGACTAGAGCGCCTGCTTAGGCAAGTGCAGGCAAGCGCAGGGACCGAGGTCTGATCCCCAGTACCACGGGCTGCGCCAGCCCCGCCCCCAGGACGGGCTGAACCAGCCACAGAACAAAAGCAAAAACAAGTAAACAACAACAACAAAAAAACCCTTTTTTCAGCTGTGTGTCTGTCATTGTCACATGGAGTTGCCCAACACGCAACAGGAGGCTCAAGGGACAGTTGTGTTTTTTATAAATGTAATTTACCTTACTTGATTCCTAATAGTACATGTAATTAAAGAACACAGTAGAAAATGTAGAACGTATGTTTAAAAGGTCATTTAAATTACCCATAATCCCTGAATCCTTAAGCAGCTACTTTGGGCTTCATTTCTTTTTAGTTGCTTCTCTTTGGGCTTCTTCACACGGCTAATACCTTGGTCTGTACTGAGTCTTCCAATCAACTTCTCCCCACTTCCTGTATCGTGGACATAGTTCCACGTCCACACAAGAATTCTGATGGAAGGCCCGGGAGTCAGGGCACCTGCCCGGCACGCACAAGGCTGCGGCTCTCACTCCCCGCCACACACACACGTGGCACTCTGGCTCTCACTTTGTGAGGAGTGCTGTGGAAAGAGCATCGCATGACAGGGCGTTACTGCCACGAAGTCAGCAGTACCTTATAATACACGACTAGGTCATCCCAGTACTGACAGAGAGAAAGGAATGCACGTCTGTCTAGAGGGCTTTCAAGCTTTTCCACAGGCGTCAGGCAATGCTTCAGGTATTCTTTCAGCCACAGGGTCTCTCTCTTCACTACTCAGCCCTGCGACAGCCACACAGGAAACACATGTCGTGCCTACCTGCCAGTGAAATGTAATGCACAAAAAGAGGGCCAGACGGGACGTGGTCCCAGGGCAGTCAGTAGCTGGCCACTTGGAGCCCAGGTCTGCATGTGTGACGAGGTTCTCAGGGTGTCTACAAGTGGGACCACAGAGACACACGATGTGAATATTTTAAAGACTTTTCATATTTTTCTGTGGGTCTTACCAATAGTTATTGACTTGATTGCTCCCAATAGCCAAATCTTTGGCTTCGAAACTTCGGGCACTCTTGACCCAGATAACGCTCCTCACACGGGACGGAAAGGGAAGCCTATCTGCCACCAAGCTGGTCTTAAGTTCTTTTTGGCATTCACTGCAAAAACGGATTTTTTATGCCTGATTCAGATGCACAATGCAAGTTTCCAGTAGTGCTGATTACGACAGTGGGTACACCAGACACTGGACTGAGAAAGAGAGGAACAGAGGCGCAGACAGTCCTTTCTTGATGGGGACTGTCCTGTTCATTGCAGGAAGCTTCACAACATCTCTGGCTTCTACCCAGCAGGTGCCAGTAGTGACACCCATTTGTGACAACCAAAAATGTGCCCAAGCATCACCGAGGAGCTCATGACGGGCAGCTGAAGGATGGCAAGCCCAAGACAGGAAAACGTTTGCCTTATGTATCTGAAGCCCTGAAGGGCAGCAAGCAACACAGCCCTTCTAGGCTTCCAAGAGCCCTGAGCCCCGATGCAGACGCACTTCCTGGCTTTCCCTACTTTCCCTACTTGCATCTTGGGCTCAGCAGTCACGGAAAGCGAGGTCCTAGTTTCTCGACTTTTTTTTTTTTTTTTCTTCCTTTTTTGACTCATTAGGTCGCCTTGCTCAAAATGATTTACACATACATAATTAAACTGAAGCCCCGAGGACTAGTTAACTGTTTAGCAGTGTATACATTTCATAGAACCATTTCCATACATCTAGTTTTAAATTCATTAACAAAAATTAATAGCTCGCTGGTTCTCTGCGCGCGCAGCGTGGTGCTCCGGCCCGCTCGCTAAATTACCTCTCTCGATCACAGCTCGCGTGAGCGCGGGACAGCTCAGTGCAGAGCCCGGAGACGCTGCAGCCTGTTCACCTCGTTCAGCGTGCACCACTGGCCGAGCTGCAAGAGAGATTTGTCTCGGCTCCCTGCGCCTCGGGAACAACAGGCCCTTTTAAGAACAGCGCAGTCACCCCTTGCAAAACGGCTAAGCAGCATTTAACAGGCAGCGTCCGCTTCGAATAGGCATTGAAAGTGTATGTTTTTTAACGGATATATCTTTCATCATAAAGTCTTATATCTGCCCTTAACTATCCTATATTTTTCCCCCTTTGTGGCATATTTCATGAGATGAAAGTGCCTTTTGGCTATGAACGGCCTGTGGTCCTGTATCTTTCTCTCATGAAACCCCAAACTAAAATGAAGAAATCAGTCAGTAAATTTCTTTTCTCTCAGCTCGTTGCCATGCTTAGGGAGATTTTTTTCAGAATGCTCCTGTAATTTAAAAATGATTTTCTACTCGAAAATAATCTCCAATCACACCTCACCAATATTTACAGTGCTCGGCAGAGCTCTGAGAGAGGCTGAACAAATTCATTGTTTACACTCAGAATCCGAGGTGGCCCGGGCCACGAAGGTAACACAATGTGCTGTATCTTTCGTTCTTAGAACTTATCTTAATCTTAATAACCAGCCAGACAACTGACTCCAGAGACTGGGTCTTATCAGCTGGAATTTGTCACGTGGGGCTCACACAAGACAAGAAATTCATTATATCGCAATGCTATACAAATCATTACCTTTCAATATTTAAAGGTATGCATTCAAAGGCCAGAGTAAGACTTTTCTTTATTTATTTATCTTTTTGTGGAACTCAAATTCCACTTGTTCCTATTAAATTTAAGAGCCAATGAACAGACACGCTCTTGTAAGACATGATCTGCAAACAGAGTACTCCTGGGGGATCAAAAGGATTCTTCCTGCCTCCTGGCAGCCTGGCCACGAGGAGCGGTCTTCCTGAACGGGGCACCCTTGGAATTCTGATTATCGAAGAAACGGACTGATCGGGAAACGAGGGTCGCTGGGAATGAAATCTCGCCAAGTGCCCAGGTTTCCACTGAGCTTTCAGCATCTTCCACTGAGAAAGCATCTGTGTTCTTGCCCTGTGGGTGACACTCAACACGGTGGGACACCGAGCTACCCCGTCACACCCTCCCCGGTCACACCCCAGGACAAAAACAGGACAGCACTCTGAGCAGCTCACACAATGGCTGTCTTCTTTGGCATCAGGGATTCTGTACCATTTCTGACTTTGGTGGACGGTTTATTCCAAATATTTCTAATTACACTTCCAAATTTTCATTCTAAGTAAATGGAGATAAGGAAAACGAACGCACTTCATTTTGCATCTTTATACAAGATAAGATTTCTTTTACCAGTTTTATATAAAACACTTTATGATGTTTATAATGAGGGGACCTGCTGGTCAGTTGTTTTTAGCTCAGTTGTTTAAGCGCCTGCTCATGCAAGTGCAGTCAGGAGCAGGATACCCCGGGTTGATCCCCACCTCTACCTACATGACCAGACTGGCCATTAAGGCAGCCTGAGCCAGAAAAAAAAATCATTATGTTTATAATGAGCTAAATATTTTTACTGCAATTTCAGGCAAATTTACAAACTGTACAACTCTAGCGGGCTGAATCATCAGCATCTTCCAGACCAGTATTTTCCTTCAAAGTACTTTTCTTGAATTTCATTGTTTTCAAAAGAAATACATTGTGAAAATGTTTTTAAGGGACAGCTAAGTTTTCACTTTTTACCAATGTTGATGCCTAAATATGCTGTCTAATAAATGACACCCACTACCTTTCCTCTGCTCTGGAAGGAAGCACCCATTCATCAGCAGTGTTAGGGGTTCCTTGTTCAAGGTGACACCTCACTGTGCTGCCCAGGCTGGCCTTGAATTCATGGGCTCAAGCATCCTCTGGCCTTCAAGTGCACAAGGATTTGGGTAGCTGGGGTTGCAGGCTTGCACCACTGTGTCCGGCCAGAATTCACTAATTTTTCAGTACTGCAGACTGAATCCAGGATTTCTGCATTGACTTTTCTCTCTAGCTCTTTTATTTTTATTATTAGAAAGGATCTCACTAAGTCACTAAGCTGCCCACACTGAACTCAAGCTTCTGGTCCCCTTTCGTCATACTTCTGGAGTCTGAGATGACAGGTGTGCACCACCACGCCTGGCTCCAGCAGGGATTCTTAATGTTCAGAACAGATTACTTTCTGTTAGAGGGCCATCAAGCCACCGACATGTGCCACTGTCACGGGCCAACTCACCAGTGATAGTTTTCAATCCAAAACTTCAGCTAGAAACTGAACAAAGAATACAAAGAAGCTAAAAGTGAGGTAAAGTGAGGTCTAGCCAAGTGTTTGTATATTCCCTGTCATGCTGTCTCTTTTGTATCAGTAATGAAAGGTGCAATCTGTCATCCTTTCTCCCTTCCTCCTGTCTGTCTCTATGTCACTGTCTCTGTCTGTCTCTCTGTTTCTCTCTCTATCTCTGCTTCTCTTTCTCTGTCTCTCCCTTGCCTCCAATGGTCCACCACTGAGATCCCCCCATTTTTGTCTTTTTGACACAGGGTCTCATTATGCTGTTCAGACAGGCCTTGAGCTCACTTTATAGCCCAGGCTGGTCTTGAACTCGCAAGAATCTTCCTGCCTCAGCCTCCCAAATGCTGGGATTACAGGCACATGCCACCATGTCTGGCTAATCTATAGTCTGTGTATTTGTTTTTTTCTCATTGCTGTACCAGAGATCAAACTTGGGACCTTGCACTCGCCAGACAGGCGCTTATGCTACTGAGCTGATCCCCAGCCCTTGTTTCGTCCTTTGAGATAGTCTCCCTAAATGGACCAGACAAGACTAGGACTTGTGATTTGGTTGCTCCTTCCCCTTTGGTGTTAGGATTACCAGTGTGCAACACATTCTCCAACTTTATTTTTGTTTATGTGCTTATTTATTTTAATTTTGAGGCAGGTCTTGCTATCTTGTTCAGGATGATCTCGAAGTCCTGGACTAGAATAATTATGCCTCCCCTGCTTCCCGAGGAGCTGGGCCTATGGGCACATACCACAGCCCCCAGCTTCAGAGGTGCACTTCTTGACGATACTATGTGTGCGTAACATTATAGATAATAAAGTTCAAGATGAAAAGGAAGTAGAGTTCTGTGTCATTTCTATTTTTTTTTTACTAGTTTGTATTTTCTGTAGGTAGATAAACAAATAAATACCTTGCTGTTTCCAAAATGGGAATAAGAAAGATTGACAGTGCTGATCATGGGTCTCATACTTTTCACGGGGTCAGTTGATAAACATGTACCAACAAAGAAAGACAATCAAAAGATCTCCAGGTAGCAGAAATAGCTCCTAATTAACAGAAATGACAAAACCGTAACACAGCACCTTTCCCAGACTGTCATCTGATGAATGGTCCATCTTGTCTTACAGGTGTGGCCCTTTGGAACTTTGTATCTAAACATAAAAAGTTGTTTGTCTGCATGAATAGTTGATAAATGATATGATAGATGTGAAACTTTACCAAGATGATCGACTGCCATGATGCAATCATACCTTTTCTGAAACGCTTGGGAAGACTAGCAAGAAAGTGTAAAGATCTGGGCCTAATCAGAGAGATCATGCTTGGCAAAGCAGCAGCAATGACACATTCCAAGAGTCAGCTCAGTACCACAAGCCATCCACTCTGAATCAGTGCAACCTTAAAAGTGACATGCATTTGGTTTCCTATTATCTGTTTGGCATCAGAATCAATTTGGCAATGTAGACACTCCTTGTTAATGACCGAGCACTGCTCCTGCAGCCAGGCCATTCACGAGTTGGTCACTAAGTGAGGAACTGTGCACAGTTTGTACATGACAATATTCAGAACATAGATGTGGCCAAAGGAAATTCCAACTTGATGACTTGGCTTTTATTTGCAAACGTGTTCAGTGAAGGACTGTACTATGCGACACAACATAGACCTACCATGCTGGACTGTAGAGAACACCATCATGAGGCTGTGCTACCACTCAGATTCTTGCTTCCTAACTCTGAAGCAGGCAGAAAGTCTACACAGTCACTAAATTCATAGGTTACTAAATGAGGCACACTGGACAGCAACTTAGTGGAGAGCAGAATGTTACATCCTCTTTAAATTTGCAAGTTGAAATTCTGATCCTCAATGGGATCAGAATTTGGATAAACTTTAGTATCTCCAGGTGGGGTGTTTGGAAGGCAATGGTATTATTAGGGGGCTGCACCATAATCCTACCTACGGGTGCACCCACGGATGGGGCAGGCCCTAGAGAGGGCAGAGTGACAGCAATCCTTTCTGCCACCTGAGGACAAAAGATACCCACAGTACCCAACATGGAAGTATGCCCTCCCGAGAGTCTGACTGTGGTCTCAGACTTCCAGCCTCCATAGCAAAGAGAAATGCATCTCTGTTATTCGTAAGTCACTGGCCATGTGCTGCGTCACAGCTGCTCAAACACGACACTGCCCCTGCTGTCCACTTGCCCAAGTGTGCATTCCCCTGACCCAGCCAAGGATCCCTTTATTTGTTTTTCCTGAACATTATGGAAATAGACAAGATCTGTCGAATTGTATCAGGAAACTGGGATGCAGGAAAAATAAAAAAATAAGCACCTGAGTTGGGCCATACCAACATCAAAATTACAAAATAAACTGCATAATGAACTTCCAATTAGTCAGTCAAAAAGAGGGAACTCAAGTCTTGACAAGGACCCTGCGGAGGGGCGGGGAGGCGGAGGTCAGGAGACAGCCAGATGGCACTGTTGCTGCTGCTGCTGCTGCTGAGAAGTTTACTGAATGCCTGAATGAGGGCTCTCATCAAAGAGGACTTCCAGAACTGCTTCAGAAAAGGGCAGGAATGGTGGCAGAGTGCATGTAAGCGAGGGCGAGGGTCCCGTCCTGCACCTTTTCCTATAGGAAGCTTGTTTCAACAGCGGCTGAGGTCTTTGCCACTTGTCCTCAGCTGCGTGCCCTGGTCAACAGCCACGCTGGGCCCCTTCACACACCTCCGCTCCTGCCGCTCCATCTTTCCATCTCTCACACCTCTGGTCTTCACAAATGCCCCTCCCCAGGCATACTTTCTGACCTTACTGGTGCCCTCTCCCAAAGGTTGTACCCAGCACCCCCTCCTTCTTTCCAAAGAGCTGCCCAACTGGCTGGTCTTCCTCACAGAGCTCCCCAACCCCTGTTCCCTGATGCCAGGCCCCCCAGTGAGTCTCACAGTCTCTAGCTGTTCTTTCACCTTTTGCCTTTTCGAGCACTTAATTCACCATCATTTCTTGATTACATGATGACACTGCTCTCTATCATCGCATCCACATTTTTCAACATTCATGGCTTACAAAAGTTTGTTTACATTAAAGAATGCATTAGCCTTCTATTAAATCTGA
Organism: Octodon degus; assembly: GCF_000260255.1. NCBI lineage: Eukaryota > Metazoa > Chordata > Mammalia > Rodentia > Octodontidae > Octodon > Octodon degus. Next base: position 18,429,200 of record NW_004524593.1, read on the forward strand.
AAAATCATGATAACCCTGTACCCAGCCAGCATGCCATGGGTTTGTGAAGAAGCTCGTGGCAGTCAGGCTCAGTGGCTGCCTCCCTCTGGGGCTGTTAGGCTCTTGCTGGGTCTTCTTTACGAGGCTGCCATCTTCTGGAAGACCACAGGGTCTTCTTACCCATCTCTGTGCTTCTCAGAGCACTGCACAAGTACCTTGCAGTTACCCAAACGTGTTCAAATGGAAACCCTCTCTCAGTGCATTACAATGCAATTTAATGGACTGCCCAATCTGAGAGTGATCGCCCTTCCCCTTCACTTCTCAGGTAGGACAAACAGGAAGGGGTGCACTTGGCAGGCATCTCTCCATCTTTATGGCCTCCCAAGAGCCCAACGGCACCCATTGGTGGCGCCCAGTGTCTTTACAGTGTGGCTACTCATGGCTGTGTGGTGGCCATGGAGACAGCCCAGGCTGCCTAGTCACATGGTCTGGTCTCCCAGGAGTGCTCTGTCCTTTGAGGAAGTGTCCTGTATCAGCAGAAAGCTCCTGGCCAAAGAGCCTGGGTCAGGCTTTCCTAAAGGTCAATGTTAGGTTCCATTTAGGGAGAATTTGTCATGTGTAAATTTTGATCCTAAAGAGAAAGGTAAATTCTTTCAAATACTTAAGACAGATGATAACCAATACAATGCTTGGATTGAACACTCGAAGATAAAGCCCTCCTATTACAGTTGGCGTGAATGATGGCAAGGCTCAGGGACAAAGCCCAGTCCCTGGCAACAGAGCAGCCAACAGGAGGCCTGCTTTGTGTGAGAGCTGATGCGAGGTCATCAAGGTTAACCTGCATAGCGTGTCTGAGGCCGGACCCTGGGCCCACTGCCTTTTGCAAATTGTCTCCTTGACTTCCTAGAACATCTCTGTGGCTACCAATACTTCTCCATTCTACAGATGAGGAAAGTTGGAAGGATTAGAAACTGTACAAGACTTGTACAAGTCTGGTGCCAGTGCCTAGCTTCAGACGAAATAGAAAATAAAGTGCTTTTGTAAACCAGTGTCCAGATCACATGGCTGGGGCGGCACACATCTGAATATGCCGCGTGCGGACTGCATGTGGATCAGGTGCCCTCTGTCCATCACAGGCCGCCTGCTCACCAGCACAGGGACTGCAGGGACCAGCCCAACCCACCAGCTGCAGACACCCACCATGTACCCATGGGACCTGGGACAGACTGCCTGATGGGTGCCATGCCCCGAAGTCATCTGCAGGCTCTGCCTCCTTCCCGCCTGTCCCTCGGCCTCGGCTCATGTTTGCAGACTCCACCTGCAGTCAAGTTATGCGATGGTGCCAGGACAGGATGAGCTCTCCCTGAGCACAGCCCAACTCACCTGAACCTCCCCGCCAGCCCAGAGTCCTTCAGAGGTCTTCTTTTCCTTGCTGTCAAAAGAGCCCAGCCTGTACCTGGGGCATTGTGTTGGCACCTGTGGATACAGAGGGATGCCCGTTTCCTCCCCCACTCCGTGTCCCTGTGGATTATAACTGAGGTGCTTGTATTTAATTTTTTTTTTGATAAAAGAAAAATAGAGAGTACAGCTGATACACAGTATGTACAGTGAAAGGACAAACATGTGAACGGATCTTAAACTGATGTGAGGGAAAATTTCCTGGGATGCTTGCTCTTTCTTTTCTCCTGTGGCTACTACTAGTTGCTGGATCCATCTGTACACATGTGCTAGTGCATGTATGCATGCACGCACACACATATGCACACGCACGCACGCACACATGCATTCAGAAGGCGGAAGGAACAGAATCCAGAGGGCAGCAAGGAACCAAATCCTGACCTGAAGCTGTGCTGGAGCAAACCCACCTCTGACTTCAAGACAGCCCATGTCCAGAAGGGTCAGGGTTCAGCACCCCACAAAATAGCAGCTGATTTAAAAACCAAATCCACTCCTTATTGCAAGTGGTGATATTTGAAGCACACACAAGTAAAACTAATTTAACCTTTGGAAAGTTCTCTCTGGAGAGAAGAGTCAAAATCCCTTTATAAGATTTTTAAGCACTGCAATTATTGACGAGGAGTATATTACTTCAGTTTTCTCTGATCAGGAAGAAAAAAAAAGAGAGAAACCCACAGGAGACATCAGCAGCTGTCAGGCGGTTTTCCAAATGCAGAAAGGGAGTTCGCAGCGGGCTTGTGCCAGTCTCTTAAGACCCAGTTAAGAAGCCTTTTTAAAACGCCTTAAAAAGCCAACTCATACATTAATCAAGTCGGGCCTCATCTATACTTACTGCAATACATCAATTACTACGTCTTTTTTTAAAATAAATTCTGGTTGACAACAGACACCTTATTAAGGCCCACTAAAATGATACAATAAGTAGAAGGCTATTAATATTGCTCTTTTCTCTCCCTGCTGTTGTCTGGCTGTACTGGCCTGCAAACAAATCCAGCCTGCATTACAATTAATGCCAGTGGAACTCCTTCTAACGACTTCCAGCTTGCTAATTTTTTACGCTAATAATAAAAAAAGGCATTGCTATGCAAGAATGAGCCCCTTTTATCATGCTAGCATAGCACACCAGAGAGTGTCTGCTATTGTTCACATGAAAGACAATTAAACCCTGGGACATCAAACCTAAAAATGACAATCTGCTAACCAGCACTGAGCCTTGCTGGATGTCTTCCCCTATTTTCTGAACTGATAGAAAACAATCCTCTAATGACATTTCTTTCCTGTTCTCCCTTAACCACCCTTTGGGGGGTGGGTGAAAGTTTAAAAGAAATATCCTTTACTGATTTATGCATCTCTGCTTAGAATTTATTAACTGTCTTGGACCAATTTTACTTCAATACTCCAACTGCCTGCAGGTTTAAATTCCAGGCACATAAAAAGAAATGCGCCAATATCACCCACATAGTATCACACTTAAAAATAAACATGGAAAGTGTTCTTTAACATGCACACAATATAAAAGTCTAGAAGGAGAGAGAAAAATCTAATTCTTCCCCTCTGCCTACCCCATGCTCCCTGGGGATCCCAGCAGTCAGAGGGCACTCAGAACACGACGTGTAGGCGGAGGCTAATATTCCGGATCCAGAGTCCAGAGACCAACCCCTACACCCAGTAGCTAAGGTTCCTCCACCCAGAAGCAAGCCCATTTACTGGCAAAACGCCCCTCCTTTTGGCCCTTAATTACAGCATTAAATACACAAACACTCCCACTTAAAAATCCACGCGTACTCTCAAAGAATTTTTCAATTTCTGACCGACATTGCGTCCATAAGCAAGGAGGACAGCATGAATCAGGAAGTCCAGATCACAACCTGCCACTGCCACCAGCTCGTCCTGGGCTCCTGACCCAATGCCCTAACTCGCTCTGCCTAGCTTGCTCCACCTGTAAAGCAAGGGGGAAAGCAACTGCTTCTTCCGGGACAACTGTAGAGGTAAAGTGGGCAGGTAGAGCTGGAAGCCAAACCCTTGCACTGCAAGGAAAATGAAGGCATGGCTCCATCTCCTCCCTAGAGCTGTACTGCACCAATAGTTTCTGATGGGCAGTGAAGCTGGGCACAGCCAGACCCTACACATTTTTGGTGCATTTTCAGGAAAGAGGCCAGGCGCTGCCCTAAGTTCCTTGTACTGATAATTTATTTCATTTTCACAAGCTCTCTTCTGGGAGGGACAATCATTTCCTGTGTACATGTGGGGAAACAAAGCCCCAGCGAGCCTTAGCAAGCTGCCTAGAGGACCCCTCCTCAGGGTTCCGAGCGCTTGTCACCATCTGGGGGACTCCTGGCAGGGAAGCAAGGTTGGCTGGGGCTCAGGTAGCCTGCATGACATCCTGCCTCTCAAGCCTACTTTTCTGCATCTGTAAAATGCAGACATTCCTGTCCTGAGCTTGTTGTGAGGACCCAGCAAATGAGTCCAAGAATATGACCGGTATCCTCCAGCATAACTGCCAAAGGCTGTAATATAGGAGAGGAAGACAGGCTCATTTCTGCATGCAACCAAAAGGAGTAACTCACATTCATCCAGCAGACACAGCCTGATCTCTCTGATAACCAAAGCACAAAGTTTAAGGAATGTTCATAAGATGCCAGCAGGAGACAGCGAGAGACAGTGACTTCTGGGAGCTGAGAAGCCACAAGTGAGACCAGGACGGGCACAGCACATCCTCCTGGGGGAGGCCCAACTACGGACGGACTTGAAGGTACCACAGCCCACGGGAGACAGAGCTGAGCAGTTCAGAGGGCGACGGCTGAGGCTTGCCCGGTAGTGGGGCGCCACACGGGCAAGAGGTCATCTCCAAGTACAGAGGTGACTGCTCATCAGCGCAAGCGCTGGAGGAAACCAGCCCAGGCTGAAGAACGGACTGCTAAGGAAGATGGAGCAGAAGCCCTGGCTAGAAGTGTGTCAAAGACACACATCCTAAAGCCCAAGGCAACAACTACAACCAAGAAGCAAGGCAGCAAAGGCTGGCAAAAAGAAAAACTCATAAAAATTCCTTGATTAATCTGAAAGAAAATAAAAAGAGATATAGAAAAAGGAAATAAAGAACTCAGGAGGTAAATATAAAATAAGTGGCCAAATTTTAAATTTGAATCTAATGATATAAAATCACATTAAACATAAGTGCTCTAAATATCCCAGCTAAAAGGTATAGGTTGTTAGATCAAACAGTAAAGACTTCACTGTATGTTTCCTATAAAAAACAAAGAGAACAGCCACACATAGAGGGAAACCTTTCTTTTCTGAGTGAGGCAAAATATTTTCTTTTAAGGTAAAGTACAAAAAGCATAGCCCCCCAAAAAAACAAATTAAAAGCTTACATTTATGAAAGACACTTAAAGAAAGAAAATTTTAAGCCAACAATGGCAAAGTTTATTATAAATCATAAATATAACAAAAGGTTTATAGCCAGAACAGAAAAGAATGAGCAGAACACAGTCATAAAGCTAGAAAGCCTCATCTACAGTAAGTAAACGGTCTGAACTCACACATAAGGAAAGAAGCTACAAGGGCCGGCGAGGTAGCTCAGCAGACTAAGCGCCTGCTTAGGCAAGCACAGGGGCCAGGGATCGATCCCCAGCACCACATGCCATGCTGGCCTGCCCCTGGGCGTGCTGGGCTGGCCACCGAGACTGGGCGCAGTGGTGCATGCTTGTAACACCAACCCTGGGGAGGCTAAAAACAGGAGGATCACCAGGAGTCTCAGCTGCGTGGCATACAGGAATAACAAATGCACTCAGGAAAAATGCTCAGTATCCTGCATCATTAGGAGACCGCAAACTGCAGACCACAGTGAGAAGCTCTCCACACATGTCAGCATAAACACCACTAAAAAGCTTAAGTCAAAAGGGTGAGCCAGAGCCTTGTGCATCGGGGAGGGGGCCGAGACGTGCAGGACGGAGGGCAGGAGAAAACAGCGAGGGCGTGCCGCACGTGAGCACCCTTCCTCTGCAGGGGCGTCATCTTATGAGCTGCAAGCACAGACTAAAAAAGGCACTTTATGAAAAAGCCTAAATATACTAAGGGCATAGTGCACACGGAACTGTACTGTAGAGTACATGAAATTGTACAAATGCTTGAGAAGTTTAACTGTCTAAGAGACTGCCACGCACGCAACATGTGACCCACTCCTAGGTTGCAACTGAAGAGAAAGGAAACCCCAGTACATGCCCACGGAAACGCATACACAAATGTTCTTAGCAGATTCATCTTTAACAGCCCAGATGGGACACACCTACTGACAGGTTCCTGAGGAAACGCACTGTGTTTTATCCATGCAATCCACTGTCCTCAGTAATAAAAAGGAATAAAGTACGGATCGGTGCGGCACTGTGGATGTGCAGGAAAATAATTATGCCGAGTGAAATGAAGCAGACTGGAAGTATGTGATTGCTTGTACAGAAGTGCAGGAAACCTCGCAATAAAGGCAGAAAGCAGTGA
>NW_004524593.1:18435547-18440480 GCF_000260255.1 Octodon degus
GCTTGTTCCAAGTAGGTGCTTTAGACCACTGAGCCATCTCACCAGCCCCTGCACAGGGGATTTGATAGTTATTTAAACAGAACATAGACACAAAATTTAGTTAGGAGGAGACAGTATGAAATGCTTCATAGAAAAAATTGTGGTGACATGGGCGGGTGGTTCTCTAACTTTCCAAAGAATCCAAAAGGAAAGTCGAAAGTACATTGTTGGGCCCAAAGTTGAGTCCCTGACTCCGAGGGTCTGTGATAGGACCTAAGGACTTGCATTTTCAGCAAGTTCACAGCTAATGTTGACAATGCTGGCCCTGAGGACCTGATTTTAGGGTCACTCGGATAAGCCATGAGCAAAAGATGTAGAGAATACTTCAACTATAAAAAAGCTTATTATAGTAAAAGATACATTGCCAAGAATAATGGGATAAATGGACTCAAAGCAGGGTGGAATATTCTGAGGGGAAATTTTGGCAATGTGACTTTTATTGTAATTTTTTAAATGTAAACCTTCACCATATTTTATGATCACACTTTGTTGTGTAAATGTTTACAGTAATTTCTGTCAAATAAAAAACACTATAGTGTGTCCTTATGCACCTTGTTCACTGAATCTGGCACTATGTGCCTTCTGCCTCTTCCCCAAAGTCAAAAATGACCAGCTGGGGAGATGGCTCAGTGGAATAAGTGCTTCCCTGGCAAGTGCAAGGTCCTGAGTCTGATCCCTGGTACCACCAAAAAAAAAAAGCCACAAAAGGTAAATGTTTTGGATCACTTCAGGACACCACATAACAGCATGACCAAAGAGACTCATGGAAGAGCTCATCTAGAACTGCTCCAGGAAGTGGCAGGGACAACGGGGTAGTTGTACTCAGCACCACAAGGACTATGTTGAAGATTGTTAACAGCAGTGTGTTTTTATTATAACAAAAATTTTAAAACTTAAACATGCATTTCTTCAATCAAATCTTATCTATGAGAAAATCAGACAATATAGAACTAAGGATAAATTTAGAAAAGGAAGTAATTATAGCTTTTCTCTTAAGGCTATTTTTTTCTTTCAGGTCACAACTAAAACAAAATACAACTGAATAAAACTTTCTTTCACTCTAATTATTTCTTCCTTTCAAAATATTACTATGAAATTTCCACACTTTCCAGGTATTTCATTCTAGTTGTAGCATCCAGGGGTTGAGAAAGAGCCACCCCAGTATCCCAGGAAGCAATGAGCTATCCAGTCAGTGGAAAAATGAAGAATTGGGCAAGAGAATAAACAACGTGTTCAAACTATTTCTCCATCCTTTAACTGTTCTCCAACACCCTTCTAAGAAACAGTATTGTAGCTGAAATAAAAATATTTAATCTCTCGTTCTCAGCCTTTGATTTTGTTCTTTGTTGGCCTTCCCAAAGTTGCAGTGTTTCACACCTACCTGCTCCCTTTCTTCTGGTGGACACTAATTTGCCCTTGACGTCTGAGCCCAAAGGTCATCTATTGCACATCCTCCTCCCCCACGCCATCTCCGCTGTCCACAAGTCCTTTCTTTTGCTCTTCTGGTCTCTACTGTACGTACCCCTTCACCTGGCACTTCTGCAGCTGTACTCCTGCCTTTACAAACTGTTTTGTCATACTGAGGCTATTTCTGTCCACTTCTTAAACAAAGCACAGCATTCGCATATTCTGGCACCTCCGACCCTTTCTGAGTTATAGAGGATTAGGGATACAGGAGAGGCTAAAAACATAACGTTGAGGAGGAAAGACATCAAGGGAAAGGATGACCACTTTGCACTTGGACATGTGCAAATTATCTTGAGAGATGCTCTTGATTTTTCTAGAGACAGTAATGTCAAGTGGCACCAACCTTGAAACCAGATTGGCTCACAGGACAAAGCAACTTTCCTGATTCCTCTGCAGACATCTGACACATTTATGGTCTGCTTTTCTAGCTGTTGATCACAGTTTCCTAGGAAGCAGCTGGTCCCTAAATCAACAAGTCAGTAAAAACCAAACCAAGCTCAGTTCTGGAACACAGCTACTCATGAAGAGGTCAGCATTATTTTGGAATACATTTAAAACATTTGTGAGAGCCATTACACAATGTCTCCGCATGGATTTAGATAACATTTAAGCATCACGGTTGTATCTTTTCGTGATGCGAACCCACTTGGTTAATGTTGCCACAACAGCTGAATAAAAGCTGTAAGGGAAAGAGAGAATAAATACAGAAAGAAAGTTGTTTCTGAAAATGTTCATTTTAACCAGAGGCATAAATAAGTCAAGAAGGCAAAGAAGAGTTAGGGACCCCCGGAAATTTCTCTGAAGAACAGCCACGGTGGAGGGAGTGGACAAGACTGACTGAATCAGACAGGCCCACAGTCTGTGCACCTAGGAAAACACTGTCCAGGGATTCCCCAAGAATATTTAGAATCCTTTGGGAAGGTCAGTCATGTTTGAAAGGCAGGATCCCACAGAATAAGCCCAGCCAAGAAAAGCAAATGACCCAAATATGGGCTCTTGATTCCCAGATTTTACCACTAGCAGAGAGCTAGCACTAGGTTGTCAAAGGTCACACCCAAGGAACCCAAGGAACCCAAGGAACCCAAGGAACCCAAGCGCTTGGCTTCACAGGAATGGACCTGAGGGGATATTTGTTCTTCTGACCAAAATATCTGATCCCTAAACCTAAGTCATACCTTTACTGCATACACTTTCCTGGTAGCTTGCTATTTTGATGAGTGAGGGAAAAAATGCTGGACTATCTAACCCAGAAAGTTTCCTAGAAGGTTTCCACTAGGCTTGAGTTGGTAAAAGAATAAAGAACTCTGATCAAAGAAATGTCCCCCTTCATAGATGTTGTACCATCTCAGAACTTGCTGGAAAGGGAAGGACAAAGTGGCCGTTTGCTTAGCTCAGATCATTCTGATTGAGGCTCATATGTTATTTTAAATGAACACTGCTCAGGTACTTAAGCCTTAAAAATCAACCATCCTTGACAATTGTCCAATTTTTTTTTTTTAAAGTCTTACCTTAAGGGTTTCAGAAACACATTTGCGAAGTATGCTGTCATGGGAAGTAGCTAAGCTTCCTGCCTGGCTTCACAGCACGGATGGGGCTGCTGCTCTTTGTTCACTTTTGTCTTTGAGAACTTTTTAAGTTTCAATTAAAGGGGGGGGAACCAGGTTAAGCTGAAAAACCAAACACGGTGCGATTACTTCAGCGGTTGGAATAATACAAAATCCCAACACATGCAGAAAATGTAATGCAATAGAATATTTAATTTACAAGGTTTTGCTCTTATCACTTTAATAATGTTAACAAGGAAACAAAAGTCCTACGTGCTCTGAAGCCAAGAAACATTTCACATAGGGATGGCTGTTTCTTTAGAGCTTCAGAGTTGAATTTCTTTGCATTTCCTACAGGCTGGTTCCTTATGTTAGACAATATTAACACCTTTTACACTCAGAACTAATAAAATATACTTTCAGATGTTCTAGAGTGTTTTACCTTGTAATAAGACCAACACAAAGGAAACGGAAAGGCCTTCAAAAGAGAGCATGACACTGTAGTCGGCGGGTGATCTTTACAGTACATAAACTAGGCTTGCAAGAGCTGCCCTGTAGTTTGTGGCGACACAGAAATTCTGTGCCCTTCAGTTCTTGCTCAGTGAATGCAACTATTTGGAGCACGCTGCTTAACAGCGCTGAGTATCATCCTTACCAGTTTATGCAAAGTAATATTGTAAAGCATGTCATCGAGAAACAAACATATTTACTAAATGATCCTCCATACAGACTCTGCATATTCACAGTGTTTCTATGGGACAGTAAGTGGCCGTACCTCAGGTGTTCGCAGCCAGCAGGACCCCTGCACGCACCCCCTCTGTATCTTGCAATGACAACACCACAGTGACACATGTTAAGGGAGCTCTTGTTCTTAGTTCAATGTGCATGACCTTATCCACAGTGAAATGCACATTCTAGGGGAAAGTGACAAGCACACACTTTAGTTCCTGCGAAAGACCCGCTCTAGGGTTCTCTAGCCTCACAGCGGCTCTCGGGTGGGGCAGAAAGGGCTGCGTTTCATGGTTATCTTTATCTTCCAAAGGGACTGCCGGCAGGCCCTGTTGCCGCCTCCCCTTGCCTTTGTAGTAGCCTTGAAACCCTGCCACGTGTGATTAGATTGCCTTTCATTCTTTGATGTGGGTTTTCAAACTTTAGAAAGAGAGCACAAGAAAGGTAATCTCTTTTACATTTTCGTTTTTCTGTTACATTGGTATTTTTTCAGACCTTACACATTTCAAATTCCCCTAATTATGAGCTTCTGTGATGTTCTTCACCAGTGTTCAAACAGTGACATGAGTAAAAAAATATATTTGGCTGTAGGACATAAGGTGATGACACTGCGCAATGCGGGAGTTCAAAGGTCTGACTTGAGCTGTAACTTGGGTGCCCCGGGACTTCAGCACGTGGGCCCGCGGCCAGGACACTCTCCCACTGTGCATGTGGGTAAACTGAGGCAAGGACCAACTCACTTGCCAACTGCGCCCTAAAGGCTGAATGGCACACTTTCACTAATGGACAGGGGACTGGGAGAATTGAAGTCATTTTTCAAAAGCGCTTTCCTTGTGTTTCATACTTTCTGTTTTTACACACTGCCCAACTCTCTTTCATGTGGGCCAGTTACGAAGAAGGCTGCTGTCAACACTGAGGCACAGGTTTTTGTGTGACCATAATTTTTTTTTAACACCTTTCTAGGTTAAAGGTTCTGGGATGGGATAGAGTAGGTGCATGTTTTATTTCTCAGAAAATTATCGAATTGTTTTTCAAACTGGCTGGGTCATTTTACGTTTCCAGCAGTGAAGTGTACCAGTTCCACATCCTCAGGGGTGCCTCGTGTCCTGACACTGAAATCTGGCCATTTGAGAGGCTGTGTAACAAACACCACG
>NW_004524593.1:18441045-18461145 GCF_000260255.1 Octodon degus
CACTTCCCAGTTATACATTGCTAGTATACAGAAATACATAAAGATTTTGATCTTGTATCCTGCAAAGTGGTTAAATTCAGTTTTTTTATTTCAGGAAATTTTTTTAAGTAATTTTCTTGGGATTTTCTATATAAATAATCATGAAGTACCAATAAAGAAACAGTATTATTTCTCTCCAATCTTTTTGCCTTCTTTGCTTCTTAATGTATTTTGCAGGCCAGAACTTTCAGCACAATGTTGAATAATAGTTTTAGAAGTGGACATCCTCATTTTGTTCCTGAATTAAAGGAAATAGTAGTCAGATGTTTTACAGATTGATTTTAACAGATTGAGGAACTTTCCTTCTGCTTTTACTTTGGAAGGAACCTTTATCAAGAGTAGATCTTAAGCTCTAGCAAATGTTTTCTTCCGCACTGAATAATATGAATCTATGGTTTCATTCCTTTAGACAAGGGACATGGTAGATTACACTGATTAATTTCTAACAGTGAACCAGCTTTGCAACCTTACTTTATAATTGTTATTCCTATTATATCTCGAGATACCTGATGCCGATATTTTATTGAGCATCCTTGCGGGTGTGCTCACGGAGGCTGTGCGATTTGCTTTATCTCCTGCCCTTCTTCCCTTACCCTGTTTATTCTTCCCCTGGTTGTCTGTTTTGGATACTCTTTGGACACCACGTGTACTCTCCTGCCCTCATAAAATAGGCTGCCAAGTGTTGCATCTTTATCTGTTTTCTGAAAAAGAGTTCATAGAATTCGTATGGGGTTTGTTTTTGTTTTGTTTGTTTTGTTTCAATTGGTAGAATATACAAGTGAAACTATTTGAGCTTAGAGATTTCTTTTACAGGTTTTTAATAAGAACTCAATTTCTTTAATAATATCCAGGTAACCTATCACGCTGCTGCAGCAAATTTCGGAAGTGCATAGTTTTTGCGCATGTGTTCCTTCATCTAAGATGCTGAATACTTACATATCAAATTGATAATATTTTCTTATTAGCCTTTTAATGACCACAGTGTCTTAAGCAATATCCTATATTTATTCCTGATAATTTTCATTTGTATACCATGTTTTCTTTTTTGTTTACTAATTTTGATAGAGTTTATTATTTTTCCTACAAATATATGCTTTTTTATTTTAAAGAGAATAAAAATAAGATAAAGACAAAAATGACACAGAGTTTCAAAACAAGATAATAGGAAATTAACAATGGTGGTTACATTGCTTATTGTTAGCTTCAAAGCAGTTGGTCAGATTACCACACATAGGCATGTAAAAGTGATTTAAAAATTAAGCATTAAGTGATCCTTTCAATAAACAAAATCAGTAGCACAATTATCATGTGTGTGTATATATTTATTTTTTCCTTTCCTCTTTCTTTTCTCCTTTCTCCCATTCCAGTTGTTCTTTCCCTTTGAGCAGTTTCGTTCCATTTTCCTACATCTATTGTACCTAAATAAGAGTGTCTTCCTTACTCTTTTAGTTTCTTACCCTTGGGAGACAATATGATGTTTACACACGCAGCTGTGATTCATTTCACTCATGAGTACGCCTTCCAGTTACACCCATTTACCTACAAAAGCCTAGAGTTTATCTTTCTTTATAGCTGAGTCATACTGCATTGTATAAAAATGTCACATCATTTTTATCCATTCCTCAGTTGATGGGCATTTGGGTGGTTTCCAAGATTTAGTTATGACAAATTGCACTGCCTTAAACATGGGCGCACCTATATCACTGTGGTATGATGTTTTCAGTTCTTCTGGAAAAATAACTAGAAGGGGAATAGCTGGGTTGAATGGGACCTCCAGTCCCAGTGTTTTGAGGAGACTCCACACTGGTTTCCATAGTGGTTGTACCAGTCTACACTGTCAGCAATTGTGGAGAAGGGTTCTTTTTTCTCCACAGCCCCTCCAGCATTTGTTATTGGTTGACTTCTTGAGGACAGTCATCCTTTCTGAGGTGAGATGATATCTAAGTGTTACTTTGCATATTTTTATTCTCTTTAAAATAATGATGAAATTAATTTGCATTGGTCATTTGAATGACCAATGACGTTGCACATTTTTTCATATATTTATTAGCCATTTGTATTTTCACCTGAGAGGAATGCATTCACCTCAGAAGCCCATTTTGATTGGGCCTTTGAATTTGGGAGGCCTGATTTTTTAAAATTCTTTATATGTTTTAAATAGGAGTCCTTTGTCTGAGGGACAGTTGGATAAAACTTTTTTCCCAATGATAGGTTTTCTTTTCTATTCTACTGATTTCTTTTGATGTACAAAATCTTTTCAATAAAGTGAGATGCCAGTTGTTGATTCTCTGAAGTATTTCCTGTTTACTGTTTTTTTAAAAAGCATTAGCTTTGTTTTAATGCTTTTCTCAATATTTTCCATTTTTCAATATCTATACATATCTTTGTAATGTCTTTATTGTGCTTCTTTTGGCTTATTTTGCTATTCTTTTTTAATTTATTAAGGTCAAAAGTTAAAGATTATTAACTGAAGACCTCTCTCCTCTTCTCATATAACCATACAACATGTACAGTAAGGCACCATATAGGCATGCCTTAGCTATAACCAAACCATTTTGATATGCATGTTTTCATCTTCATCCTGTTCAAAATATGTTACATTTTCCTTGAAATGGCTCTTAAATCTTCAGTGAGGAAAAAAAAAAAAGGCTCTCAACTGTGGATTATTTAGAAATTCATTGTCTAATATTCAGGCTTAGATATTTTCCTATTATCTATTATTTATTTATATATCAATTCTTCATGGCCTATGTACATATTTTATGTTACTTCAATTCTTTCACATTTTAAGAAATTGCTTTTATGACCCAGCACACACGGTCTACTGTGATGAATGTCCACGCCGCCTGGAACAGCACCCGTGTCCCGCGCTCGCCGGGCTGCATGTGCGAAGAGCGCCAGTCAGGTCCGGGCGGGCGGGCGGGCGGCTGGTGTGCTCAGTTCTGCTGCCATCTGCATGATTCTCTACGAGCTTCATCCACTACAGCAAGAGGAGTAAACCAACCATCACTCTTCCTATTTCCACTCTGGATTCTATATCTTTGCTTCATATTTTTAAGCCCATACATATTTAGAGCTGCGACACCTCCAGCTAATTCCCCCTTTTGTTTCTGACGTTAGAAGCCCCCTTTCTCCACTCTCAAGTCCATATTTTCTCACTGGCATGCCGGGCCCAGCTTTGTTTAATTGCTGTCTGCATTTACCAGCACTTCCTACCCTTTCCCGTGTACTCACCTCCATCAGCAAGGGGCTCATGACAGATTACACAGACACAGGGCTCTCTTTAGTGTATTCATCTGCTAATATCCACTGTTCATTGTTGAACTGAAAGTATTTACGTTTACTTACCCTTATTCTGGGATCCACACTGCTTCAGTTACTCTTCTCTCGTTGCTGGACAAATACCCAACACTCAACATTAGGGAAGGCAAGGTCTATTTAGCTCACAGTTACTGGAGGTTTCAGCCCACACTCGGCCGGCTCCCAGGCAGAGCAGCACGCGGCCATAGCAACCTCCCGTGGTGGTGGCAAAGAGCAGAGAGCAGAGGAGGGCAGCACCCGGGCAGCTCGCCAGCCTCTCAGCCCTCCTTACACTGTAATGCAAATTCCCTGCCCCAGGGCAGGGGCCGCATCCACATCCGCAATAATCAATCACAAACTCCAGGAGCCGCCCATGACTGCATGAGGCTTTGGGCGGACAACTAGACACAAACCATAATACATACCTACAATTTACTGTGTTTTTATTTGTTTTTTTTGTTGTTGTTGTTGTTGTTCAGGCCTCCTTTTCTGTCCTTTTCATGGTTCCATGTTTAGCTTTCCTTTTTAAGTAATCAGCTATTTTTCATGATGTCTTGTTCATTTTTAGTGATTGCTTCATATGTATATATATATATATATATTTTTTTTTTTTTTTGAAGTCCATTTAGGATTATTTCTATGGCTCCTAGAGGAACATGTGGAATGTGGAAAGTTTCCATCTAATACTCACCCTTACCTTTGCCCCTCTGTGTTGAAGTTGCCTTATATATTACATCTACACTCATTAAAGCTCCATTACTCAATGTAAAAATTTCCGTTTCCAACTGTCAAGCATGTTTTAAAACCTTTAAGAGAATAATACATGTGCGTAATGTCTGTCGCCTAATTTGCTTTCATTTCGTTCTGTTCCGGCTCTCCCTCTTCACTCCTCTCTTCTCCTTGGTGACTTTCACAAATGCCTTCAGAGCTGGCTTGCGGGGACCACTCTTCCTAGCTCCGCTGCTCCGCAGCCCCCTGGTGCACCTGCAGCTCTGAGCGGTATTCTGCTTGGATATACAAATCCGTACCAGCAGTGCTTTGTGGCACTGTAGTATTTTCTTCTTTCTGGTTTTCATGGTTGCTGATAAGAAATATATCCTTATTTACACTCTTGCTCCTCTGTAGAAAATCCCTGATTTTATTCTGCCTACTTTTAAATGATCTCGTCTTCATTTTGAGGCATTGTGAATATGCCACACACCAACACGAACTCGCTTGGGTTTGCACTGCTTGGTTTTCACTGAGCTCCAGGAACCTCCAGCTGATTTTCCTTGGACCCGGGTGGAAAGGGTTTGGCAGTGATTTCTGCAAGTGTGACTCCATGCTGCGGGACTTCCTCTGTCCTTCTGGAGCTGCTGTGACACAGGTACACTTGTGCCCACTGTTTCACAGCCTTTGAGGCTCCATTTATTTTTTCCTGTAATCTGTCTCCCCTGCTTATTACATAGGATAATTTATACTGCCCTACTGTCGCATGGGTCAGCTCTCGTCTTTCATTTCCATTCCAATGTTGAGCTGATCTAGTACAATTCTTATGGTGGGTTAGGGTGTCTTCAGTTCTAAAATTTTCACTTACCTGTTCCTTGTATTTCCCATTTCTTTGCTGAGACTTTTTGACTTTGTTTCGAGAGTATTTTGGGTTGCTTGTTGGAGCATTTTTAGAACGTCTATAAACATTCTATAAACGTCTAAAGCATTCTATAAACGTCTTTGTTAATTCCAACATCTGTATGCTCCCAGCACCAGACCCTGTGGTTCTTTCTGTGTTTGCTCTGGTTCTTACTATGCTGGGCAATTTCAGATGGCATCATGCTTATTTTAATCATTATGTGAGGAGACTGTGTCTTGTGTAAACCCTGTGGAGTATGTGATTGTTTTTAGCAGAGGTCAAGCTGGTGAGGCTGAACCTGCAAATTCCCAAGGGCCCTACGACACATGGCCCCAGTGGTGGGCGGATTTGGAAAGCCTTCCCAATGCCACTCAGACTGGTCCTGCGAATGTGGCATACAGGGCACAGGATGGACATAGGCAATGCATAGCTCAGTCTCCTTCTCACTTCAGGGGTGGGATCGGGAGATTAGAAACACTCTTACGGGGTCACTGTCTTGCACTGTTAACCCCGCACCTTCCCTGGAACTTGCTGCTCCCTTGGGCTCCTCTTCTCAGCCTCTGTCCATGAGCCTGGGGCTTTAGTACCCCACTCAGCCACATAGCACAAGAACAAAGAGAAAGGGGCAAAGGGCAAATGGCTGTGGCCCACTCACCCCTCTAGGGTTGGGACTCTACTGTGAGAGAAGGGGGGTGTCCTCTGACAGTGGTCAGGGAGACCCTGGGGGACCAGCACATGCACTTGTGGAAGCGCCTAGAGGCGATGTGGAGACACGTGGCTGAGCATCGGTAGACGGAGGGAGGGCAGGAAGGAAGGGGTGCGTCTGTTCTTGCCTTCACCATTCCTCATGTGCATCCAGAGGAAGCTCCCGGCCCTTTCTCTCTGCACTCTGGGGACCACTTCTGGGTCTCAACCACATGAGATCCAGCCAGGAGCTAGCAGAAGGGGATGTGCCAGCTGTCCACCAGCCTCAGGACACTGCATGGCTGAGCTACCTTTTCCCTCAAGTCCTCACCCAGTGATTCCTAAAACTCCTCCGAAATTTACAGCTGAATGTGGGGTAGGGAGACAAGGGGTGGACTGTGGCAATTTCATTTTGACCTGAACCAAAATTCCAGGAAACACTTTAAAATTATGAAATGAATGTGTCAGGCACAAAATAGAAAACATGCACATAAAATGTGAAGAATAATATCGTAAATATCAGAGTTTCCCCTGTCAGTTAAATGTGGGCCTGTGGGCCCTTCCCTCGTCTGCCTCCTGTCTCTGGCCCAGAAAATCAGGAGTTTGGACTTAGAGGCAGTAATTGGCTCACACTTCTTTATAGTTTTACCACCCAGGCACATAGCCTTGAAAGTATATTGTTGGGCTTTAATTTTACATTTTTAATAAGCTGCTCTTATTAAACATTATACTGAAAAGCACACAGATCCTACCTACACCACTTGACTATCCATGGTGAAGGAAGTAGGAAGGCACAGAGACCAAAGAAATGCAAGGACAGACATATACGCCTTCTGTTCTGAGTGCCTGGGGGCCTCTGATGCAGGGCAGGGCCCCCCCAGCCCCTGCCCCTCACCAAATCTGTACCCAGACAGCTCCCCAGCAGGACTGGAAATCTGCCTTGGGCTGGATTCTCCACCCTCCCAGACTGGGGCTCCTGCCCACGGCAAAGACAGAACTGCATCTCTAGTTGATGAATTCAGAATTACGGACCTGGGTCCAGCCCAGCTTGCCTCTCCACCCTTCTAGTGCTAATGAAGATCTGGGAAGCAGAGCCACGCACGCGCCCACTCATCCGTCCACACACGCATTTTGTGGCGCTGGAGGCCTTCACAGGCCAGACAAGCTATTACTTATCTCTACCAAGTCCACACACAGAATAGCACCAGGCTCTCAGCATTCCGTCCGATGGCTCCAAGTCACCAGGGTCCTCCTCCTTCTCCAGCTCAACCCTGTACTGGGTTTCCATAGCTCAGCTAATTCTGATCTGCTTTGGAACTTTGCGCAAACAGAAGCACACAAGATGCGTGCTTTGCAGCCACTTCCTCCTGTTAGCTTGAGGGGTGCTACGGCAGGGATGTGCTCAAGGGAGGCGCCACTGGGCAGCTTTGTCATGTGACTATCCTAGAGTGTGTATACAGAAACTGAGAAGGGACAGCCCCTCACTCAGTGTGACCTTTCAACCGCAGCTACTCGGCAAATGCGGCACGCATGAGGCATACCGTCGCAGTTTGTTCGTATAAAGAGAAAGTACACACGCTAAAATAACGGTTAAAGTCACGTACAGCAAACATGTAAACCACGAACACAGCTGAGCATTGTCACCCCCGAGTGTGGTGTGCTGTGCGTGACCGCAAGGCCCGCGCTTCTCTATGCAAATTCTCAGCAAATTGGTGAGCGTCACGTCATGCCCCGAGGTCCTGAGAGTCGTGATGCCCCAGGTGACGGGGTTTTAGCTCTGCTGTAATCTTACCGGGCCGCTGCACCTGTTGTCTGTCACTGGCTGAAATGAAAACTTAACTTTCGTGGTGCTTTTAGTCTGTGTCGTTGGCCTCTTCTCGCTTCAAAATATTTGAAACACGGCTGTTCAATGAACAAATGATTAAATCACAACCGTATGAAAGTTTGGCTACTGTGCTGAGATCGTTCTTCTTCTGTGCCAGTCTTAGAGCTGCTCCTCTCATCTCTCTATTTCCCATTATACAGCAGAGTGCCGGAGAAAAACTGTCCGCAGAATACATTTCTGACTAAGGAAAGGATTCAGTTCCAGCTCCGTAGACGTGCAGAAAATGTGCTCATTAAGCACCGGGGCCAAGGGCCGCATGGGAGGTGGGAGAAGCTAGACTGTAACCAATGCCTTTGGCTTCTGCGCAAGTAGTGGAGTTCCAAAGGCAAATAGGTGAACGTATAGCCAGCGGAATCCGGCCCGTTATGTAATTCTGTAGCAAAGCTGCTTGGCCATCTGTCTTTGTCTCTAAATAACCTGGAGTTCAAGAGTTTACAGGGGGTTATACTCCAGACCAAGTTTTTGGTTAATGATCGTGGGGCTTTGAACTCACTCAGAAGGGAACAAACACACGCAGCACTGTTGACTTCCTGTACACCGCAATTCATCTCTCTCTGAGACCCCCGGACAGTCTCCAATTACTGACATTATTAGCCCCGGAAGATGCTTCATGGAAATGTGTGTTCCCTGCTAGGCTGCCCCAGTTTTATGAAGTGAAAAATCTGGTTGCCTTATTCTTAAGGGAGGGAAAAAATGCAAACAGAAGAAAAGAAGGAAGAAAGCAGAAAGAGAGAAAGAGAAAGAAGAGAGCGAGACAGAAATGCACAGAGAGAGAGAGAGAGAGAGAGTGTTTTAAAAAAGATAGCCGCTGCTAGGATGTCACAGCAGGAAGCAGGGTGCTCGGCTCGTCTTCTTCCTATTCTTTCCTTTCCCTCTCGCCTCTTCCTGCAGTGCCAGGATCAGCAGAGTGACAATGGAATTTTCTGAACAAGACCGTGGTCACCTTCCACTATGTCCTCCTTCCAAAGGCAGGAGTGTCAGCAGAAGGCTCCCACCCTCTACACCCAGTGCCACTCTTCAGCATCTTCTTCCAAATAGCCTGTCCTTCCTTCCCACTTGAACTGGCACAGCCTCCAAAGCACTGGTGATGTCAAGCAAAACACGCCCACTGGGATGCCGTGAATTCTGAATTTATGACCTATATACATTACGTATTAACCTGAAATTTACTCTATCAATGAGGTATGTGGGCACTTATTTGTAATTATGATAAAATTAAACTACTTTAAAAAGCATAAACTATTTTCAGGCACATCAAATACTTTGGGAGCAGCTAATAATATTTAGAAAATTGATACATCGATGCCAAAAGAAACCATGGAGATGATTGGATATCACATTTCTCTTAACGATGAGGAACATGGAACTCAGAAAACTGAAGGGACTGGCTGGCTTCAGGAGGGAGGAGCCAGAAGTCTGCTCAACTCCTTCTCTGAGCTTGGTGCAAATGCCGTCCCCAAATTGCATACATGATTTTTAATAAATGCATTTCTGTTATATTTGGCTATCATCAGATACATGCTCCTAATTTTAGTAATTCCATTCGTAACCCCAACATCAGGCATTCTTTTGAGTTTTATTCGTGACCTGTTTGACCTACTGATTTACAATCGCATGAGAGTGAAAAATAGTGAGACAGTAAATTATTAAGCAATATGAGGTATGAATTCATAAACAAGAGAAAAGGAGAATGTGCAAAATACATTCCTCTTCATACAGTAGTAGAAATATTCAGTTAAAGAAAAACTGTAATTATTTTCCAAAGCCAGAAAGCAGTGCTGACCCACTATTACTAAACACATACTAGGTTAATTTTGCTTTTTAACATGCTTTTCCCCACTACTTTTAAGCAATTGAACCTACAGATAAAGAAATATTAATTGAAGCGAAGCTGTTCTGCAGGAAGCCATAAGGAACATCTGTGAAATACAACATAAAAGTAAAAAATGCATAAATTAGGCTGGCAAAGTTCAAATATTCCTAGCTTTTGTGTGCATTAAATACTTCTTATAATGGGTACAAACAAATGTTATTGAAAGAACACTGCGAGAGTGATGTGGGCTGAGCCACTGCCACAGAGGTTCTCAATTTTTTTCAGCACATTCCAGTGTTTTCTCACCTGAGCAGAAAACCCAGGAGCTTGCCTGAGGTAGTACTGTACCTGAAGAATTTACCCATCAGCTCAAGGGAGCCCTAACACTGTAATGCTATCTGTCAAAGTCCTTAACAGATGTAAACTACACTTCCTCTGCCCACAAATCACCACACAACTTCCTCCTGGCCTCTTCAGTTGTACAAAAATTGAAGGATGAGAAGGAGGTAGAGTTAGGAGTTGGTGGGGACCAACACAGGTGGTAGCTCTATCAAAAGAGGGGTAAGAAAATCAATGATGAAAAACTTCCCCGTGCATTTGGCGCGTTCATGGTACTCACCCCACTCCCTTCTTCTGCGATGTCTCAGCTCCCTGCCCACAACACAATTAGGGATTAATTTTGCCATATAGGTCAAAGAAGAGAATATTGGGATGTAACTAAAACCTGACCTATGGAAGCCAGACATGTACTACTCAAACATATGAAAAGAGGATACAAAGTTGCAGACACATCGGGGCAATGTTTCAAGGGAATGAAGATTCATGGCAGGAATCTAAGGGAAAGATGTGTCATGAACCACCTGGTTGGTGACTTAGATACCCTTCCATTAGCACCTGTTGCCATGTTTTAATGTCCAGAATTCCAAAACTGGGCAAATACCTCTGCTGGATGTTGTTTGTTATGCTCTGTACTAAAATTTTTAAAGTTCTAGAGAGAAAGCTAGGCTTTCACCTCTAAATAAAATTGTGGGGCACTCCAGATGTTATATAGGCCTGCTCCTTATGCGACCTACTTCAGCCTTCTCAACCACACGTGAGAGGGCGGGCAGGCGGGCACTGTAATTATCACCACTGCTTTACAGAAGTAACTGGGGTGTCACTGATGTTCCCAAGTACTATAGTTTGTGTCTAGCTGTTTCCCCCGCCCCAAGCCTCATGCAGTCATGGGGTGGACTTCTAGAGTTTGTGATTCATTCATGATCCAGTGCGGGGATGATGGGTATGAATGTTGTATCCCAATAGCCAGAATGCAGTATAAGGAAGGGAGCTGCTGCTCCGCCCTGTGCTCTTTGCTGTTTCCCACCACCATGAACTGTTGCCCTCTGCCACGTGCTGCCCCACCTTGGACCCAGCTGACTATGGGCTGAGACCTCCACAAGCTGTGAGCTAAATAAACCTTTCCTTCCTTAATTTTGGCACTAAGTATTTTGTCCCAGCAAGGAGGGAAAAGTAACTGAGACACTAAGGTTATTCAAGGCAGGACACTGAGATAGAAATGCTATCTTGCCCATACCTGGACTGCTCGCAGGCCTTGACTGGAGTGCCAGGATCTCAGGGCCAACCGGACATTGCCTTCTTTGCTTACTTGTCCTTTGCTTGGGGTGGTGCAGCCTCAGGGAGAGGGCCTGAGGATGTGCAGAGCTTGGCAAAGTCCCTTTCCCAGTAGGAGAACATCAGAGGCTATGGAATGCATGTAGGAGGGAAGAAATGCTGAACAATTCCTCATACCTAGAACGCACTCTGCAACAAGACTGATCTACACGCTGAAATGAATGACGTACCGATTTCTGTCCTAGGAAGACTACCAAGATGGAGATGGCGAAGTATGTCTTTTTATAAGAACTGGCTATATATAAATTGCTTAATAGAAAGCATAACTGCTTGGGTAGTCAGAAAGAGCTTCAGAGAGGTTGGGATTTCAGTTACATCTGAAAATAATAAGCTCATTAATGATGTATGCAATGGGTGGGATACAGTGGCTTTAAACACAAGGATAGATGCAAAATACAGTAATAATTTTTAAAGTAGCTGAAAAGATCACTAAAATTGAGAATGCATCTGCTTTGTCTTGAATTTCTATGTTTAGTAAAAATGCTAAACATATTCATATTCTGTCAGCTATTGAAGAGCCCAAAAGGAAACGCACGCACTCATATTTTTAGTATTTCTTTAGGAAATCACAGTTTTGAAACCATCACCCACATAAAACTAATGCCACCCAGCAGCACAAGCTCTAGTGACAGAAAGCCACCTCTTTCCTTACTTAAACTACACAGACTCCACCACCACAGTAAGTGTGGCCCTGGGGCCAGAGCTTTGTCACACCTTCAGCAGGGACGTCCCATGGGACTGCTCACACACACACACACACACACACACACACACACACGCACGCACACTTAAAACAGGGAGACTGGAGACACAGGTACCAGAAGGAGTCACAGAGACCGGGTGAGAGATGCTCTTGTTCCAGTGTGGCCCCAAAGCAGAAGGCAAGCCCTGTCCGCCGCTGCATGCACCTTTTTCTCTCTTCCCCTCCAACCCTGGCTTCCTGCAAGCTCATCAGAGGCAGAACAATGGATCCGCCACCGTTTGCCACATTCCTGGTGGAACCTCACAGATTCAGGGCCAGGCCTGCAAGCCTCGTCAGCTCCAGGTAGTTACCATGAAGAATATCACCGCAAATGAAGATCAATGTTCAACCCCATTTTGGAATAGTAATTCCTTAATTCTTATTCAAATCGGGCAGGCAAGATAATATAACCTGATGTGAATTGGCCACGTGCTCCTGATGGCATCCTGCTAATGGGCTGTTCACTTAATTTATGTAATTTTAAAAAATTAAATAGTCATATTTGCAATCCCTGCTGAAGTCCTTCACATCGAAAGTACACATTTAAAAGTTACAGCGTCTTGAGAAAGTAGCGTTAGCAAACTTCTGCCCTGGTTGAGCATGTCCTCCTAAAGCTTCTCCTTTGTGTGGATCCCTTTTGTGGCTTGTGAGGAAAAATCCCCGGATCCTCCCAGGAAGCCGGTGCACACTCTATAGAGGGAAACTGAGTTTGTCGATCTGGCTTTAGACGGAAACACAAATCTGCTGTTTATGAATCCATAGTAAGAAGGGGTCACGCTGAGTTACGGATGCAAGTGCAAAGGGGCACAGAGAGCAGGACAGATGTCACCTGAAAACACCGTGAGACAAACTCATTCACATGGCTCCAGAGCAAAGGTATTTCAGTTCATGAAACATCTATTGAGAAATGAGAGCCTAGAACGTTCACTGGTAATTTAAACATCCGATTCTTTGCCCAGGTGTCACGGCCGCTAGAACCTTGCGCAGGTTTCCCTGGGGGTCAAGGGCAGAACAATCATTCAGGGTGAAAGAAGGCATCTGAGGCTCATTCAAGCCTTCCCAGAAGGCTCCAGGGGGGCCCTTGTCATAGTTCTAGAACAAGTCCCAAGACCTGTCCAAGACCCTGAGAAAGATTCAGTCAGAATGGCTCACTCGAAACAGGCCTGAAGACGCTGTCACAGCTTTCTCCCTTGGGCTCTGCTCTTCCAAGAGTGAGGTTTATCTCTGCTTTGTTTTAGTTTACAAATAAGCTCCTAATAAATTAAATACATTTGTTTTAATGATGGCTGCGCTGCTCAGCAGCCACATCCCACAGACCTGTTGCTGTTTGTGACAGGCAGCAGCTAGGAAGGAGTCACAGGGCGCTGGCCAGACTCCCTCAGCTCAGAGCTCGCCTGCTGGGAAGGCGACTCAGGACACCATTACCTCCAGGGGCCAGGCCCTCGGCTGGAGGACCTCCATTCTGGGTCGGGGCTGCTGTCAGGAAGGCATTCTGACTCATTTGAATACAAACACACAGCCCCCAAGCATTCTCTGAGATAGACAGGTGCAGGTGAACCCAGGGTGTAAGAGAGCACGCAGGGTCAGCGATCAGGACGTGTGTTCACTGGACAGTCACAGGGACACACAGGCGTGCAGAGGGACACAGTGCTCAGACACAGCCACCAGGTCATCTCGGTGGGGGAGATGCGGGCGGGGCTGTGGAGGCCAGGTGCGCCTCCGTCATCCCACCAGCAGCCTTCTACCCGTGCAGCAGCCAGGGTCCCACGTCCTGAGGGGGCTGCTGCTGCGCAGTCTCCCTTTCCCTCACTCCTTTCTCCATCTGAGTTTCACTGCCCCACCCCCAAGGCAGAGGCTCCTTTGCTTCCTGGAGCTTGGTCTCCCCAGGGTCCCCCTGTCTCCTCCAGTAAAACAAGCCACACCTTTCCTCAGTCATTTATCTCTTCTTTAGAGATGGCTCGTTCTTCAGGAGCAGGCTGGTGCCCATTCCCAGGTCAGTCCCTTCCCCGAGACTCCAGCCTGTGCCTGTCCTCATCCCCATCTTGATCCTTCTTCTCTATGTGGTCTTCAGGTCCACAGCATGGGTTTCTGAAGATATGTGTGATATTTTCTATCTCATTTATTTATGTACATTCAGTAAATCCAGGGCCTTTCCACTGAGCTACTTCCTCAGGGGTGTGTGTGTGTGTGTGTGTGTGTGTGTGTGTGTGTGTGTAGAAACAGGGTTTTACTGAGTCACGATGTGGCCAATTTGGGCTCAAACTTGAGATTCTCCTGCCTCAGCCTCCCAGAGTGCTGGGATTACAGGCGGGCTCCATCATGCCTGGCTGGTTCACTGATTTTTTTTAATGCTTCTATTTGGTGTACATTTGCAATATATAACAGTCATGTTTGTTTTGCAGAGAACCTTAGCCTACCCTGGGTTTTGGTTCTTTGATCCCCCCACTCTTCCCTTCTTTTTATTTTTGAGTTGTCAGACAAAGCCAAGCCTGGACACATGCCGAGCGCTAGCCTCCCTTAATTGGTGCGCCCCCGAATACTGGCAGATCTTCCCACAGCCTGAGCCTCCTAAGTTCATTTCACTTTCCACTCGAGGCTATGCTGTCTGGGGTCTGAGGGCTCCTCTGAAACTGGAGAAGGGAGTCTTCCCTCGCTGTGCGCCAGTGTCAGGCAGCCCCGTGGCTCTCACTCACTTTGGCCGGGTAGCATCGGAATGCAATTGTGGCCAAGGTGAGAAGACATTTATATACACCGACAGCCACAATCTACAACTTTAAATACTACACAAGACTTAGTCCCTGAGAAAACACATTTTCTAGTCAGATGTGTAAGAGTAGAACTGAAGTCATGTTTGAGTATGAAAAGTTAGCAAAAACTGGTCACCATCCTACCAAGAATGTATTGCACATAAGCCTTAAAACCCTTCCTCTTCTCTCAAAAGTCTGTATTGTCCCAAGAGCCCTAGTAGATAAAACCATCATTTGAGTTTAAAAATAGTGTTCTATTTTTCCATGTCCCAAATTGAATTGATGGACTCCCAGAATCTACAAGTGTTAGAACTTCCACTTTCTTAGGGTGCCTCCCCACAACCCTTTAAGAGAGTGTCATTTCCATTACTATAAAATTAGCAAACCTAGGGTCCAGGTGGAAATGTCACGTGGCCACAGCACTGAGTTGATGATGATTAGGATTTGGTTCTGTCCAATCCCAAAGCCCAATTTCCCACCAGGCCGTTCTGACCCATCAAACTTGGTGTTTAATGTAGAATACCCCTTTCCACATGCCTGTTCAGTAAACCTTCCTGGGTCAGCCCATAAATACCATTCTTACTGAGGGAACATCGCCTTGCAGCTGTAGGGAGCTGACTTCAACGTGAATGATCAGAGCTACCAAGATGCACACACCCTCAATTCTGAGGCTTCCCACACGAGTAACTGTCTGACATAGATGTAGGAAAATGGGAAAATTTCCTCTTGGTACATAGGCTGTTGCTGTCACATAAACCTAATATTGCTCCGCACGCACCTGGAGTCCTCTCATTAAAGTGATGATTTAGTTTTAATTTTTGAGACTAATATACTATGGTTCTGTTTATGTAACCCCAGGTTTTTCGTTTTAACCAACTAACATAACTGACCTTTTTGTAAGTGCTTTACTTTTTTTTTGTATCTGGTACAGGGTCTCACTGTGCAGCTTGGTCTCATACTGATCCTCATTTTTTCAGCCTTCCCAGAGCTGGGATTATAGGTGGGTACAACCACTCCCAGTCTCAGTGGCTGGCTCAGTGTGCCCGGGAGCGGGGCCTACATGGCACATAGTACCAGGGATCAAACCTGGGTCCTTGCGCTTGCCAGACAGGTGCTTAGACTGCTGAGCTATCTCCCCAGCCTGCAAGTACTATCTCTAAAGAACACCAGAGCTTACTTTTTAAGAGCCAGAGGTTGCTACAATTTTGAGAACTCATTTATGATGCTGTAAGAGATCAGGAAAAGCGAAGCCCAGAATTAGATTAAAAAGTTCTATGCCTGTAATAACAAGTTGTTGGCATGAGAAAAAAAAATCTCAGTCGGAAGAGAGTGGCCGATTGTCTTACTAAGAGCAGCGTGGAAAGCCCTAAAGTAGAAGTAAAATAAGAAGAAAACTGCATTGTTGCAGGGCTAATTTGATGCAGGGACCTTGGTCAACCATGATTGCACAGTTAATAAACTCTGGGGCTTTTTTTGGAAGACAAAATTAGTTGTTTAGTGGTAAAAGAAAATCAATTACAAATTGCGTTGTCTTTGTTAACTGATCGGGTGGAGAAACCCCCTCCTAATGAATACTCAAAGCAAGGAAAACCTCATCACATCTGGGACCGAGCACCTACTTAAACAGGAGCCTGAAAACTAATAAATAAAAATAAATGGTTAAAAAAATGATAGCATTTACAATAAAATAATAATCCATTAAATTCTTCTGGGACTATTTGCTAGTTTATTTTATCAATTCACTTTACACTTGGGCTTTATTATATCTCAGTGAATTGACTCTCTTGTCAAGATTTCCTTTCTTTCCCTTGACACAGGCAGGGTCTTGCTATGGGTCAGGCTGGCCTTGAACTCACAGGGATCCTCCTGCCTCAGCCTCCCGAGTGCTGGCGTTACAGGTATGCACCACCGTGCCCGACTAACATTTTATTATCTTGAAGGCTTACTTTCTTTAGCAGCCCAGCCTCATGAACTGATTCTGCCTCACCTTTCTCCATTTGACTTACAGGCACATGGAAATCACTGATTCCCATCAGTCCCTGCAGTGAAACTTGCTTATGTAGCATCAAAGAAATATTCTTTATCTAATTCCCAGCCTGCAACTTAACCCTTGCCCCCCACAGGAACAGCATCTCCAAGGCCAAGTGTTCTGAGGTGAGAATCCAGAAATAGGGCCCTGAGGATCAATGATACTGCGAAGCCCGCCTGCTCCCTGGGTAGAGCTCACTGCGCTCCTAAGTGGCTGTGAGATTTGATCCCTGCCAGTGTGAATGGGAAGGAAACCGGATGCCTTCAGAGACAGCCGAGCTCCTGCTGCTACAGGGAGGTCACTGCAGGGAACAGAGCCCTGGGAGGCCCCGGAATCGCAGCTCACGCTGCTGCATCCCGGCCACAGAGAGGAGGACCAGCAAGGCAGTCCTCCCAGGCGAGAGCCTGCATCAGAGCAGGCAAAGTGTTGCCTGCACCACGGAGGTCAGCCCCGCGCCGTTACACGGTTATCTCAGCATGTTTCCCAGGAATGTAATAAGCAGAGATTGCTGACATCTTGGCAGTTCAGAGGGAGGGGTGGAAATGCTGACGCGCTCGCCACAGCTACCCAGCAGCGGTGGCCCGACCCACGCGGCTCTGGCTGGATGCTCTGGAGAAGGTTGCTGAAGCGCCAGTTTCCAGCCGCAGTGCCTGGGCCGTGGTCGGCGTGGAGGCTTTGCACGCGCGGGGCACGTTGCGGCGGGCGGCCATGCAGAGGGCAGCTCAGCAGGCTGAGTCCCAGGCCCGGGACTGCCTGGGCACAGACACCCACGCACGTGCGCCCTTGCTGGGCCACCTGGACAAGGAGGGCCGGAGGAGGGCAGAGGAAGGGGTGATGTCTGAAAGGAGGCTCTCCTCGCTGGCCTTCTTGGGAACCGCACCCTCAGGGCACCGCTAGGGTTTCAGGGAACCGTCAGGAAGGCAGGTCAGGAGCCTGGGGCTGTGGTTAGGCGGGGTGAGTCAGGCACAGGCCTAACTCCTCTCCATGAGAAGCCCATAGGACAGACCACTGCTTAAAAACCAAAGTAAAATGCAGGCAGCAGGAAACAGGGAGACGGATCTTTTCCAAACAGAGAGGGCTGGGGGGAGGGGAATAAAAGAATGGAACTGTGCTAAAGTTGGAAGGTGGAACAGTACTAGAAGTTAAAATTTAAAAAGCACTCATGGGGGCAGGGAGATGGCTCAGTAGAATAAGCACTTGCGGGGCAAGCGCTGGGGCCTTAGTTCAGTTCCCAGTTCTGCCAATAAACAAATAAATAAAAATAAAAAGCACTCTTCAACCTCCAACTATAACTGTCTTAACCACATAATCTCTCTTGGGTAAGAATATCGTTAGGTGCTAAGGCAATAGCTGCACCAAAGCCCAACACCAAACGTCAGAGGACAGCGCTAAACAAAATGACACAGAGAAGGAGCAAAATGCATTCTCCAGCCCCGAGCCCACCCAGAACAAATGCAGGAGACATGGGCATAGAAGAAACGGGAAGTCACACACCTGAAATCTTTGCAATAATAGCATCTGAAGTAAAGAAACAGCTGCAGAAAGGTATAGAGGAAATCAGATCAGAAATAATCTCTGAAGTAAAAGAAGAAATGATAACCACAAAAACACAGTCATTTTAGAAAGTTTCACAAAGCGAGAATTCAACTAATGCTCCTATTGTTTTTCATTTCGTCTTTTTCCTACCAGCATTTCTCACTGGGCGTTGTCTCACATCTATTAGATGTGCTTTCCTGATGAATGGGTTGACAGTAAATACTTGCAAATGCCAGGTGAACTGATGGGAGGCACTCGGAGCAAACAGTCATATAAATGTGTCCAGGGAGTGCAGAGGACATGAACAGGACGCTGTTCACTCACGTAAGGGTAGGACTGAACATGCTGGAATCCGCTGCAGAGACGGCCCTCTGCGCAGATTACAGAAAGTCTGTTTTCGCTCTGTATTCGATGTCTGTTATAACAAGTTGACTTAGTTGAGGACTTGTTGGTTTGGGACAGGGGTTATGAAGCTTGTATCATCTTTCTCGCGTGAATAAACATTTATAGCATAACAGATCTAAGATCTCATTGAAATATAACTCCAAGCCCTGAGTTGAGGATGCAAAAGTGGATCAACTGCAATCTCAGGTGTACTCTTCAGGACCACCTGGTCAGAGGGGAAGACCCCTGTCCTAACAGAACAGCTGCGTGACACCTAATTACGTGGCCCTAGAGATGCCCCCCGTTGGGATGAAAATAACAAAACCCAAGCAGAGCAAGGGATTCACTGCAGAGACAGAGCCAGGCCCCCTGTCCCCAGCCCATCCTAACTAGTCCTCACTGCCTGGCTGGAAATATGGATGCACCCATCTGCGACAGAGGACCTGTGATGTAAAAACAACCTGCAGGGATTTGCCTCGGCCACGTGACCTCAGGCCAGCGCCAACCACACACACGGACACAGGAGGCAGTGGGCCTGCCCCCACCACGCTGCCTCTTCCACCCCCACCTTTGCTAACCTGTGAAACAGCCCACTCACTTCTCCCACCTTCCACCCCAAACCTTGGAGGAATAACTTCTAGGAAAGAAGAAATAATAAAGAATGATTACACAATCTTATTTGGGCAAAAAGCTAACATATGGGTATCAAGGCCAAAAATATGGATTTCAAGATAAAACATATGGATGCCCATATGGAAAAAAAGGATTCCTGGCCGGAAATTCTGCCGCTGCATTTTTTATGCCTGTATGTACAGTACGGTTTTTCCCTTCTGCCGAGGCACGCTGTCTGCCCGCAGATTACAATGTTATAAATTCACATGCAAATTCCACAAAATGCTGTGCTGTTATCATCTTTGCTACATTTTTTAATTCTTTGCTACATTTTTCTCTTAATCTTTTTCATCACTTAATAGCTCAACAAGTAAATGGATTTTTTAAGTAAACGGTGAGGCTTATTACAATCAATCCTTGGCTGTATCTCTCCTTGATGCTCCACGAATAAAAGTTATTTTTCTCCAGAGTCTTAAAAAGACCATCCTTTTCCTCACACGTATTGATACACAAGGGGCCCATACATGTGTGCAAGCACACACACACATACACACACACACGCACGCACGCACATACAGACATGATCTGGCTCAGGCAAGAGCGCGAGGAGTAAGCCTACATCTGTCTTGAAGTCAGGCCATGGCTCAGAGATGGGCACCCTGCGCCAATTCAGACAGAATTTCTGCAACGTTCCTGCCTCAGCCTCTCACTATTTATCCACAGACAGCATCTTTCTTTAGGGGACAGAGGGAAGGAAGTATCAAAAGAAAGGTGGAGACTTTTAAGAAAGTAACTCCTTTGTTCTGTGACCACTTTGGAATTAGTGGCATCTCTCTGAACAGATATCTTAACTTAAAGTTATCAGATAATTTACAAAAGAAAACACTTTACTGGAAAACTTTTAATGAGCCTCTGGAGCATTCAAATAGCTAGAATATAATTTTTAAACGTCCCTTACAGTGTGATATTTTATAGCCAGATATCATATCAGGTGTTGTCACCCAAAGGAAGCTCTCTTACCAGAGACGGGTTTAGTTTGCATATTCATT
>NW_004524593.1:18462755-18464148 GCF_000260255.1 Octodon degus
TCTTCTTAAGCCCATTTACCCCAGTGGGATGGAAAGCGGAGGAAAGAGGGAGAATCAAATTCAGCGAAAGGATAAAGCAGAGTGGAGCTGGTCTACAGCAAGGAGCACAGCACGACCCTCAGTCCTTGGTCAGTGCTCAGCTGTCACAGCGGTGAAAGCCTGCCCATCTGAAGTACTTGCTCACTGTTGCCATCGTGGCCTGCTCAGAACTTCTAGAGCCTGAATGAAAGCCCAAGTCCTTCCCCTGTCTGTGTTCTTCATCAATGACACCAGCTTTACCTTGCTTTAAAGTGACATTCTTCAACTAAAGGTTGCAGGGATAAAGTCCAAATTCCCGAGCTGCTCATTTAAATCTACTCACAGTCTAATCCAAGAGCTACTCTTCCAAATTTATCTTCTTTAATTTCTTTGGATAGCTACCACACTCCATAAACTACTTACCGTTCATTGGGAAAAGTATGCACACGTCACAGCTGTCACATGTACAAGTCCGGTGACCTAGAAAATCCTCACCTCTTTCTTTCCTTCTCTCACAAATGCCTTGCCAGGCAATGCCACCCCCATGCAAACTATGATGGTGCACAAGTGGATACCAATCAGAAATCCAGGGAGCTTGCAATCTACCCCAAAGGGAAGTCACTTGTGCCATCAGCTGCTTGTCCCCATGGCCAAATACCCTAGAAAAATACAACTTAAAGGAAGAAAGGTTTATTTTGGCTCAGTTTCAGAAATTTCAGTCCAAGGGCCTCCAAAGGCAGAACTATCACAGCAGGAGAGCATGGAGGAGAAAGATGCTTACCTCGTGGTAGCAGATAAGCAGAAATGGAGAGAACGACAGGAAGGGGCTGAGGCGGAGAGAGAATCCTCGTGGCCACACCCTAGGATCCAAAGACTTCAAGGAAGAGGCCTCACTTCTGGTTCCATTGGTTTTCAATAACCCCACCAAATTGTGATCTCATCAATGGCTTAATCCATTGGATGAAGGTAGAGCCCCCATGACCCAACGAATTCCCAAGAAGCCCATCAACTGCCAAGCAGCCTTCAGCACTGGCGTTTCAGTGGACAGCTGGGAGCCAGAGCACGACACCATTCTTTGACATTCAGTTTTGACAATTAGCCCAATTGTAGATCGGATCCATTTAAACTTCCAGAGCTCCTGGGCTCTGGCACCCCTGCTGGGATCAACACAGACTTTAAAGCTATGCGCACATGGCTTTCAAAGGTAGGGGAAGAAGCAACAGTGCGGGATGGCTACCTCTAGGCACAGGGCTTGAGAGGCAGCAGTCAGCACCAGCATGGCTCTGTTTTGTTGTAAACAGGAAGACCAGCGTCCCTGCCTCCATGGGGACTGCAGTGGTATGGCGGTAACAAGATTTAGACACACAGGCAAAGA
>NW_004524593.1:18464820-18547737 GCF_000260255.1 Octodon degus
GGTGGGCCCAAAGGAAGGAAGGCCGCTGCATGGTCGTCTAGGGGATCAAAGGCACCAGTTGCAAGAGTCCACACTAACCTGAAATTATTGTCTAAATGTGATGCAATGTTTGATTCAATTAAAAAAGATGCTATGAATTGGAATGGAGTCAAAACAACCCATTGTTCAATGATCCTGAAAAGGCTTTTCCAAAATGTGAGATGGCTTCAGTATAGGGAAATACTGCCCTGGTGACCTGGAAGATAAACAAGTGATTTTCATTATGTTTTTCCTGTGGGCTCCCCTCCCCCATCCTGGTTTGCCAAATTGAGTGTTCTGCTCCGAGTATAATCCCTGCTCTGCTCGGCTGTGGCTCGCCCGGTGAAAGCTCTGACTGGGTCAGAACGGGAAACGGCCACATGGTAGCGCATCTCATTTCCGACTGCAGACCCGGAGGGTACAGTCTTCAGAACTAGATGCCTTGGGGCAACGCTCCATTTCTCTTCTAAAGGTCTTTGGTCAGAACTCCTCAGTCAAGTTATTTGTCCTGTAAATATTCACAAAGAGCCTGAACCAACGAGACCAATGCAAAACGCGGCACAGCAGCGGGCCACCCGAGCAGGAGCGGGGCAGAGCTTGTGTGTTCATAAGCCCCGCAAGCCAAGGCGCGGGGGTGGGGCTACGGTTAGGGCTCCGGGTCGCCTCCAGTCTCTTCATTAAGTCCTCTGGCTGTACCAAGGCACTAGCTGGCCGGGTCTTATTTTCTTATTTTCAGGAAGAAGAACAGGGACCTGGGAGGCTTGGCATGGCCTGGGGAGGAAAATGAGATGGCCATGCCTTGCCAGAGCGTGACGCTCACCAGAGAATGTGGTCAAGTGGGCAGAAGCAGCGCGGATGTTAATTAGCACTGAAATGAGGAGTGAGGCAGCGTCAGACCCGAGACTAATCAATGAAAAGCACTCCAAGCAGCAGCCTAATGAAGTAGTATACAGCTGTTTATTTTTAGCCCATTTTACCCTGACCAACCTCTCCTCAAACCCCCATTAACTTAATTTTTTTTTTTTTTTTTTTTTTTTGCTAAAATACATTTCTCCCTAAAGCCTGGTACTGCTTTGATCTCTGTATTTTCATTATAATGTCTTGTATTTATTTCCTTCCATGAATAGGACAAACCCTAAAAATTACAGAGGCATAAATGCCCAAAACGCTGCAGAAATATGCTTTTTTGGGAAATGGTTTTCAGATAGATATTCATCCCAGTTCCCTTTTACAAAACAACAATATTTATCTGACATGTAAAACTGATCCATTTTTATTAGAGGTCTATGAAAGAAATCCTATTAACAGCAAATAAGTTGCTCTCCAGTACAAGGGAAATTATTTGGAAAAAATATTTTTGTTTTTCACTTTTAAAGAAATGATTATCCTCTGAGAACAAGTTTTAAAAGCCTATTAAGTAAGATCTACTGACCTAAAACCTATTAAGACCCACTGACTTGCCTTTGCTTTATTGTTGTAGCTTTTATTTTTGTTTTGTCTCTTTTTAATGTACAGAAAGCATATCAAGACATCTCTAGTGAGCCAAAGCTAGAGGGGCAATGAGGGGAAATTTCTGTCATTTTCTCAGGACCTTGGACAAGCAGTGGAGTCTGTTTAAACTTCTTCTTTGGCTCTACTGGGAGATACAATTTTCCAAAAGTTCTAGCTGAGCAAATTTCAGGGAACCGAAAGCACTTCTCCAAGGCACCTATCTCAGTCACAAACTAGGAAACCAGCTTGGAGGCAACCCTGTCCCCCAACACTGGCGACATTTGAGAGTGCAGTTGCCAAAAGCCAGAAAGGACCGCAGGGCGCTCTTCCCTCTGCCGGAGTCTCCCTTCTCCTCCACCCACTGATTGGCCAGGTAGGAGGTGTCCTTCCTCCCCATCATCAGACTGGTAATTCGCATTTGCCAAAAATTAGTGTGGGGTGGGAAGAGACGTCCAAGAAGAAGTCAGAACTTTGTTCTGCAGATCACAAACAAAAAGCTCCCTTGCTTTCTCTAGGGACTCAGAATCCTAACTAAAGTCAGAAGCTCCTCCTTTCATGCTTGCAGTGAGCTCAAGAGTAAAAACCAACTTCGCTTCTCCTGCCCTGTCTACAAAGAGAATATGAGCGATCTAGTTATTTCATGACGTCAAGATGGCAAAATATGCATACATTTTTCTCCAAAGAAAGTCTCCCATGCATACCTGCAAAAAAGACACTAAATAAAAATTTTCAATTTTTGTTTGTCTTCTGAATTTCTTACAACTTTTTTTGATATTGTTTTGTTTTGTTTTTCTTTTAAAAGAATTGCTCATGTTTCTGTTTGGTAGCCTGAGTCACTAATTTGAAGACAGTGTCATGTCATACAGCAACCCTTGCTGAATTCCTATTACTTTGTTAAGTGAAATCTTGTATCATTTTTAGTGCTGTTTTTTTTTTCTAGCATTATATTGTATTCTTTAAAAACACATCTAAAAACCTTGCTAAAATCACACCTGGAGCAAGGCTCAAGTCTGCTGAGAGGCACAGGGAGGGAAGCATAGTCCAAGATCCTGGAAGAATCTTCCAGCGCATGGGCTGAGTCTGTCTGCTCACCGCAATTTCTCAAAACCACCTTCCAAAGAGCTCGCATCTCAAGAAAGCAAAGACAGAACACAAACAAAGAAGAAACCTGCTACTAAATGCAGACCTGGGAGACAGCCACACTTAGGTAATCCCCTTTACAGGCTAATTTGATGGCGCAGGAAAGAGAAACCAAGTACCCAGCACTAGGACACCACCAGCTGCCTGGGAAATTGCCGCAGTCGGTTAGGGGGAGCTGCAAAATAGAGATAGGCAGTGAAAAGGTTAGAAATGATAGTTTAAAAAGACAAATGACTCCAAAGACCATATTCTTTAAATCGCTGAAGCAAAACATGTTTATTCGATTTGTTTGTATGCCTATTACAAAAATGCTACTTTGGGATTCTAGGACCCCAGTCTGTCAATGTTTCAGTCTCTGTGCTTTCATGGTTGCTTAGAGCTGTTTAATGCAAATACACTTCCAATAAGAGATTTCATGCCCCTAAATTACACCCAGTTAAAAGCGAATGAAAATGTAAGGTAAATAACTATAATCAGCCATATTATCTTTCTCCTGGCACCTCTCACTTTACAGGCATATTTAAAGGCATCTCTGGGGTCCTATCCTTTTTAACAAGCTGCAGCGCATTTCCTGGAATATTACTTAAGATGCTGTGCAGTGAACATTACACAGGTTAAAATGTTACCTAGAGACCTGGAAAGGATTGCGTCTGTGGCAGAGGCGTCTCTTTTTGCCACATTTTGGAATGTCTGCAGAGATGAAAGGGCGCCTGCAGAGGAGGGATGAATAGAGATGAGAAGAGTTTAAGTTTGTCTTTCATGTTTGCGTTCATTGATCAGCCCTTGTGAAGAGCGCTGAAGTGGGAAAGGCAAGTCGGGGAGGAGACGGTCGGGGTGGGGGTGTACACGTGAGAAGGACCCCCTGGATGTGCCACACAGAGAGACAGGGCCTGTGAGCGAAGCCACAAATCCCTCCTGGCAAGGACGCTGTCGAGGGCTCGGACCGTCTGTGCCTGCGACAGCCTGCCGCGGTCCCGGAGTTCTCAAACTTCGCTGAACTCAGGCTCATGGGAGATGGGAGGTGCCCCGAGAGATGAGGACTAAGTAGGTCGGGGACCTGCGTTCTGCGCCAGCACTGCCAGCAAGCACGCAGATGTACCTTGACACGAAGGCTCCGTGACGTTCGGAGCACATGCATGTTCATGTGTTTTTAATGAGACGCTACTTCAAACTTGTCTTCAACCCACTCGTGTGGTTTCACAGAAGGTTATGATTTATAACCAAGGCTCCAGGAACATGTTTAGCAAGAGAGTGGAGAGAGACAGAAGATTAGAACCTATGAGTGGCTCAGCTCTATGAAATAACCTTGTATATCCAGAATAAAGGGCGAGGACGCCGGGTGCTACTGACAGGCCCAAGCTCGACTGCTTCAGCCCCACGTCAGGAAGGCCGGCCATCGTTTCCACTTGGTGTAAGATGCAATCTCTGAAGAACACAAGCATTTAAAAAGTGAGATGCTGCCTCTCCGTGTGCAGCCAGAACAACAGGGACAGGGAAGGGTCATTGCAGTCTAACCCTCTTCCTTTGGTTGCTCTTTCAATGGTTTCCGTGCAGCCGGGTGTTCCTAGCAGGCTGGGGATCAGGGGTCGACTGTGTCACCTGCACAGGACTGCTCTGTGGTCTGGAATTCCCACTGGACCGAGCATCTCCTGCTGCGTCGCTGGCATGGGCATGGGGCGGGCGGGGCCCCCCAGGGATTCCCAGCTGTGCTCCCCGAGTTCACACAACAGCCACATGCAGCTCCAGCCACCTCATGTGTACATGGAAGCCATCAGAGAGGTAAGCCCACAGGGATGTGCTCGAGAAGACCCCCCAAAAGGCGGGCACAGCTGCAACAGCACCAGCAACCCACCCAGAAGGCGGACCCCACAGCGCGGGCAGCCACAGGGGCCGGAAGTGGGGAGCCTCTGGCTGGGAAGCCAGAGCCCTTGCTCGAGGCCCAAGTCAGAGCTTCAGCCAAGGCTCCTGGGTCAGCACTTCATTCCAAGACACCGTCATCTCCGCTTTTATACGGTGCTTACCTGGGAAGGCCTGAGATGCCCCGTCCATGAGCACAGCTTTTGCTGGTCGGAGGCACCAAGATGACCTGCAGCCTAGTGAAGCTGCTGGAGCTGTACAGCTCGCAGTTCACAAATCTGGAGTCCTAAAGGCTTGCCAAAGGCAAACAGAAATCTTCGAAGGTGCAGGTTTAAAACAGTGCACTTAGGTTTTTGCAGATGGGCAGTGGAACTGATCATCTGCTGGTGCCGTGATCAAATCACCGACTCTGGGAAGCTCTGGGAGTGAACGACGCTCCCAGAATGTGAGCATGCTCACCAGAGGTACACGTGGAGTGTGCCCCTGTGGGGGTGTCCAGGTGTACGTGCGTGTGCGTGTGTGTGCATCCAGGTGTACACGCATGTGCGCACAATTCCGTCAGCTCTACAGGGAAGGAATTTCAACTTCACGTCCACACTCTGTCCAAAGCTGCGCACTCTATTATCTCACACCTCTGTACGGAGTCAGCATCACGTGGTGTCTCGTGGTCCCAAATCACAAGGACCTTGACACTTAAGGAGTGGACCAAGGGTAGATTATGTAATAAAATTTTAAAGCAGGCGGCATGATCGCCTTTAGTCGTCCCCAGGCCTCACAGGCAATCATAATACATTTACCGTATCTGTATCTTTAAATTGCTAAGTGTACACTGGAGGGAACTGCGGGACGTGGAACCGTACCCCATTCTCGTGACGCTCGGATAATGACGAGGAAGAGAAATCGCAGAGGCTAGAGGAGTGCTGTGGGTGTCACATTGCCAGGTGAACTAAGCTTCCAGAATATTCAAGCAGGGAGCCCCAACTTGCGCCAACTGGTTCGTAGCTGTCAAGCCAGAGGAAACTCGGGCTGGCCTCTGAGAAGTGGTCGCAGAGTAGCGGGATTAGATCTGCTGCAGAAAAACAGGACTAGAAGGGGAAGAGCAGGTGCAGGGGGCAGGGCAGCCAGGAGCACCTCCTTCTCCCTGAGGTGCACTGGGGCAGGGGCGGGAGAAGAAGGGGGCATGAGAAGCTACGGAAGCCCTTGAGACCAGATGTAGTCCCAAAGAACGTGGGTTCTGTTCGTCTACAGGAAATCATCAATGCTGTCTTCCCAGCTTCTTGCTATACAGGGTAACATACCTGAGGCTGACAACTGCTTCTGAGCTCAGAACTCAAGCTGGCCTCTTCTTTTGAAAATTGAAATGTGTTCTCTTTAGCAGCATAGCCATATTGCCAAGGAATAATCATCAACAAGTTGTCCACTAATATGTAAAAAGACAGGGTTTCACTAAGTCACTACATAGCCCAGACTGGGCTTGAACTTTGGATCGGCCTGCTCAGGCCTCCAGGAGTGCTGGGGCTATGGGCAGGCACTGCCATGCTCAGCTCTGCTGATACTGTCTACATCTAAAATCCATCAGCATGATCTTCATGGGCTTAGCTCCCAGCCACTATTTCCTGAACTCCTCCACCTTAGCCCCTGTGCATCAGGGCGCATGCCATGCAGCGCACACGAGCGGTACTATCCGATGTTGCACTGTGCCAAGTCGCTGGCATGCAAATGTCTGCAGGAGGCTCTGCCCAGTGGGAGGCTTGGGCTGCTTTTTAAAGGACCATGACTTTTCCAGCATGAAGGGTGATCTCTTATTTAAGCTAACAAACATGTTTACCAAGGTGTGTATGTGTGTGTGTGCGTGTGTGTGTGTGTTTGTGTGTATGTGTGTTGGTGGCTGTATGCATCCACATACACATGGCTGCACAAGTGCAAGTGTGTGTCCAGCTGTATGGGTGTGCCTGTGTGTATGTGTGTGTACATGGGGAAACTATGGAGGAGGAATGGGAAGAGTGAGGACTGAGGCCTGCCAAGGGCTCAGGCTGCGCTGCCCAGCTGTAAGGTGTGGAGGGTGCGGGAAGGATTCTCACAGGAAAAGGCAGGCAGCAGAAGCCTGCACAGCTGGAGCCTTGCTGCCTGAATCCTCAGGGGACAGGCTGAACCACTCGGTGATGTATGTGTGGTCTGGATCTAAAATGCCACCTAAAGACTCAGGTGTGCAGGGTGGGGCTCTTTGACAGCCATGAGATCATGGGCTGCTTTATTCTACTGATGAACTCATGGCTCAATGTGCTATGAGGAGGCGAGGCATGCTGGGAAAGTGTCACTGGGAGTGCGCCTTGTGGGGTGGGTTTCCCTGCTGGCTGGCTCCTTTTCTCTCAGCTTCCCAGCTCCCACAGGTTGAGCAGCTGTCTTCCGCCCTCTCTCTTACCACACTGTTATTGCCTTGGGCCAGCCTCATGTGTACTGCATTCCCCCAAACCATAAGCCAGATTGACACTGTCACTCTTTAGGTTGAAGGTATTGAGTATTTCATCCCAGCCATGGGAAATCTGACTAATACAACATGTAAGAAAAAAACCTAACCAGAAGAGCGAGAAGCATGCGCTGAGCTTATTGACATAGACACTGATGCGCTGAGGATAGAGATGGTGATGTCCTGGGGACACGGCAGGCTGTGTGCAAGCCACACACACACCTGGCCCTTGGGAGCTCTGGCTGCTGCTGTGTAGAACAAATCATTATGTTGCTCAAAAGACCATGGTTAACCCTGCATCATGCAACAGGGGTCTTGTTTGCGTATCTAAGTGTCTATGTCAATGAGCTTGCGCCAAGCTCTGGGTCCTAGGAAAGCAGGGAGCAAAGAACCTGGGCTCAACTTCCCACTGGAGCATGATTCTAAATCCCTTGGTGGTGCATCCCTCACCTGCAAAATGAGTGTGCTAAAGGTACACATGTGGGGTTTCCTGGAGCAGCACAAGAGAAGCCATTAACACCCCCGGCTCAAGTAGGTGCATGGGTTTCTGTTAGCAATAGTGATCAAATTTCAACAGAAGGCTCCCAGTTATAGCATTTACAGCAAATGCAATTGTAACCCCTGATAATTATTTATATTTAATTTCTTCATTCTCTAAACCAGATAAACACCAATGAGGCTTCACATACCAACGACACACCTGCAACTTACATTTCTAAAGTAACAGCTCTGCCTAGGCGGGCAGTTCAGTGAACCCTCAGTGAAATCAAAGCACAAGAGGTATCATGATATTCTAGCAAATGTGCGCAAGACTTCGAAAACTAAAGAGTCATTCAAAAGTCCATTTAGTGCCTGTTAGGCTCAGAAGCTGCTTCTTTTCCTCTAAAGATACTTTTTCCCCCTCTTCTTTATCTCTGTACTGCTGGGACTGCTGAAATCACCAAAGCAAACTTGGTTTACATATCAGAGTGGGCTCCAGAACCCCCAGAAAGAGCACCCCAAACTCCAGGGACAGATGCTGAGGCAAGGCAGAGGACAGCTGTGCCCCGGGCCCCAGTATCAGGCAGGCCCGCCCAGCACCTCACGACACATGTGGCCACCTGCATTCTTTGTGGCTGCAACCCCAGCCATGCACTGCCTGGAAGCGGGACCTCTGTGCGGTTCTGGGCTCACACACTGAGCCCCACAGAATGCCATGCTCATCTGACCTGCTCCAGGAAAAGTCCTCTCCCCACCTGAGACGAGGCACTGAAAGGCTGATACCTGCCGGTGACATCCGCTTCAGTGCCATCCAACACAGCTAGTATTTTATTTCTTTCAACTCGGTTACTGCAGAATTCTTGTGAAATCAATAGAGGCTGACTTCTTCCTACTCTGTAGAAAGAAAGATTAGCCAAGCAAATTAAAGATGCAAGGGTTACCCCAGGGAGCAGGCTGAAGCGAGCTTTAAGGCTTTGCAAAGTGCCACTCAGCTCCAAGGTTCCTCCTTAAGAGTTCACGCCTGTCTAAGTGCCCGTCCTCTCCACACCCCTGGGCTGTCTGCCTGACCCGGAGTGCCTCAGGGGATCAAGGACAACCTCACCCCACTGGGTGTTTAGGTCTTGTATCTCTGTAGTCCCCACCATGGGGAGCAGAGCTCGGAAATTAGGACACTCCTAACACACACTTATTTACTAAAGGAAAATGAAAAAAAATCATACTGTATGAAATTCTGTATTTCAGAGGTTTTCTACTTTGAATCTTTCCTTTCTGTATGTCCTCCCCTGCCCTTTATTTATTCAAATTGAAAGAGAACAGCTGTCAAACTCAAGGTAAATATAATAAACTAACGGCGGAGCTCCACTGACGGCTTTCTGCTCCTTAGCGTCACTGTAGTGAAGCAGAATGTTCATCCCAAGAGTGTCGGCCTCGTCCTGCCTTCCAACCTGCCACCTCCTTCCCCAACAGGAACCCAAGACGCAGTGCCATCCCAAAACCAAGATGGGTGTTCTGAAATACGCGCATTTCTAAGAAGAGTCTGCCACGCCCGAGTGATCGGCCTGGATGAAGACGAGCAACCCATCTAAATTAAGAGAACGTCTATGGCAGGTAGCAGAAGAGACAAAGCAAAGGAAAAATCCAGAGAATCGTTGCGATGCGCGCACTAGGTCACTGTACCAGGTGACGTGTGGAGCTTCTCGCTCGGTCTCTCTTGGACAAGCAGCTGAACACATCTCAAAAAGCTCCTTTTAGTTCAGATTTCTTGTACAATGGGAGATTAGGGTGGTGTTTCTGAAGCAATAAAGGAGACATAGGACTGGGCCTGGATTCTTTTTCAGAGCACCTTGAGATCCTGTTTTGTGCGCACATATGTAACTGTGCGTGCATGTGTGTGCATACGTGTGTGTACATGCGTGTGTGCGCATGTGGGTGCGCATGGGGGAATGTGTGTGTGCAGCTGCACTCATTTGGAGAGTGGAAGAGGTCGAGGCGGCCCTGCCGCGCTGGGAGCCGCGCCGAGAGCCGAGGGCCATGCGTGGGTGGTGGTGCTCTGCGCTGTAAACTGCTCGTGCAGCAGGACCGGGAGAAGGTAGCGCCGGGCCGCCGGCTGCTCCTGACTGGGAAAATGAAAACACAGCGGCTCTGCACCTGTTCACCGGATGGTGAAGGAAAGCAAAGCCATTACCGGGTGACAGGAGACAAAGAAGCAAAATCCACTTCAGCAGCTCATCCCACGGCGGGTGATTAATCTCACCCTCCCGCAGCCTGATGCACATTAACCAGATAATTAATAATTTCTTTAGGGATTCGGGCCCGGCAACTGTTTTAGCAAGCTGCACCGCATTAGCAGGGAGAGGCTGCACGTGTTCTCAAACACCCGGGGCCAGCACAGGGCTAGGCAGCGTCCTCAAGCCCCTCGCAGTGGGCACGCAGGAGGGGCCAGGGGTGTGCCTTCCCACCCCTACCGTTGGCCAAGGTGGCCCCTCCTTCAAGCCCCTGAATCCTGCTTCCAGTAGAAGACTCCCCTCCATGCTAGAATAACTCTCTGGGGCCCACATCATGTATACAGAATAGGACGCACCATTCTTAGCTGAGCTTTGCAAATGAGTCTTTCAAAGGGTGCACACTGAGACCTTTCAGATCTAGTGTCCAAGGAGCATTGGACCAGAACCATACTGGTGGACACAGTTGTGGTGCCCGCAGGGTCCCGGTCACATCTGAAGGGACAGAGGGCACTGGAAATGGAGCTCACCCTTTCTGAGTCCCCTGTGCAAGTTCTTCCTTCTCTCATGTTAAACCTGTTCCACATGGAGAAGCCAAAAACTCCTTTTTAATATATTTATATTTTATTAAGACTTTAATTCTGTGAATAAAATCCCAAAGAGAATAATAAATTATAAGCAATGCTGTTAAAAAGGCTCACCATTAAAATTCCAACTTATTCATGCTCTCTCCTAATGAGAAAACCACTACATTGAAAATAGTATTAGATGTTTCTCTAATCTCTACCCAGAATGCTTTTTGGATGGAAAAGAAATAACACTTGTCAGAAGTCACAGCGGAG
This sequence comes from Octodon degus, assembly GCF_000260255.1. Lineage (NCBI taxonomy): Eukaryota > Metazoa > Chordata > Mammalia > Rodentia > Octodontidae > Octodon > Octodon degus. The sequence goes on from NW_004524593.1 coordinate 18,475,338, forward strand.
CGGGAGTGAGAGCCCAGGGTGGTGGTGTCCCATGCTCACACTGCTTCATTAGTGCATTCCCAGCTTTGCCACAGGTCACCCTCAGGATGAGGGCAGCCCCTGCATGTGTCCACCTACGGAGTCCCAGAGGAGACATTTCCCTCAGACTCCGAGCTAGGACCAGCTGGCATCTCCTTCATGTGCATTACACAGGTGAGGCAATACTTGGAGCTGGGTGGGCCTGGGCCTTGGATGAGCTCAAAGCCAAATCAGCTCTATTTCTAGCCAATCTGCAGAACTATAACATAGTAATCTGCCCCTCCTCAAGACACCCCACTTTCGCCTTGTTGGGGCAGCCTGGGCTGTTTTGCAGTCTGACTTTCTTATTTTTTATTAGTATCTGTTTGCATAAAGATTGCATTCCATGTGCAGAACTGGCTTGCATATGAACACATCTTAATTCTTCCTTCATTTGTCTCCCTTCCTCCACCTCTCGGTCCTCTCCCTATTGCCAAAGATCTATCTCCCTGTTCCTCATTGTCCATCCTTCATTCTGATCTTTGCTGTCAGCGGCTTTTGAGTTGTACTGCATGTCTTCACAGAAGACTCTCAAATCATCTTGGAACAGACTAATAGGTACTGAACTACGGAGAGGAGAGAGAAAAGAAAGAAACCCCTAGAAAACCTCAGGCAAAATATGTGACTCCAGTAGAGGAGTGAAAGCCAGAAGGATGTGACATTTTCTAGTCATGTTGGATCCTAATCTCTGTGGAAAACACAGGTGACCCCTACATCCTCGGTCTTCTCCAATTAGGGTTAGAGGGATCATTTTCATATTAAAATATATATTACAGAGTAGAATGTAAATTTCACCCACACTTGAGGAACCAAGAAATGGCCTGAAGAGCAAGCGCTTGGATTGTTACTGGCCACCTGAGGCCAAGCACTCCCAGGTACTGGCCTAAACCAGTACTTCTGGACCGCATGGTGGGAATGCTGAGAAATGACCCACTAGGGCACCTCAAGAAGAGGAAATCCAGGCCCACGGCCTTGACTCTCGTGTGCCTTACGCACTTCATCTCCAACATCAGGACAATAATAAATATTTCACTGCTTACCATGAAGACCCACTGAGATAAATGGACATTACGAGCAACGTCACAGTCTGTAAAGCAGCAAAAGCGAGAAGCACTCCCTCGGGAGCACGTGTGAGCCACCCTCACAAAATCCCACTTTTCACGGTTACTGTGCAACCTCCTCTGCCTACGAGAGTAACCGCATAAGGAGTCGACCTTGGTGCACGAGCCAGCAAGTGGGAACACCACGGCTGGCACCCAGTGCCCACCCAGTAGGCAAAATAGATAGGAACAAACTGACAGTGTGTGTGTGTGTGTGTGTGTGTGTGTGTGTGTGTGTCCTTGCTCCATTTAGTTTTGACCTCCTAGAACCAAGCACAACACCTATACCAAGAAGCCCTATAGTGGACACTCGAGAAGTAGTGTTAGCAGGACAACTATTTGAGCTGCGGTTGGGGAGCAGAGGTGACCAACTCTAAAAGCACTGAGGTACTTTGGTGTGTTAAAAAAAATGAGGCTACCACCTTCCACAACAACAAACAAAACAAGCACATGGACAAAAACAAAACTCCCCTGAGTGGCACAGAACAAAGTATTTCGATGCCTGCCCACAACAACCTCGAGGGAGTTCTTTGTTTTTCTTTTTCTTTCTTTTCTTTTAGGTTTATAAACATAAGAAGGGTAATCTCAAATAGCTTATTTCATAATTACAATGAGCAAAGTCATAGTGATTGGCTCCAAGTGTTGTAAGGAATAAGTTAATACAAATAGATTTTTGAAAAACTTAGAAAGCATGTGCACGCGATGCAGGTTTTTTGCTCTTTCCTGCATGCTTGATTCCAAGGCCAACTGAAGCGAAATCCTCACAAACTAGAAACAGCATTTTAAAATAATGACATAGCATCTCAGCCACTAATTATTTTTAGGATTTTTACTATGTGCAGCTAATTGAAAATGCTCAGCCCGCCCCACTCACAAGCTTTATTGCAAGCACTCCAATGAATTAAAGAGAAATTCAGCGCACTGCCTTCCTGAAACTTCCACTGCACTGTCACAGAGGCCTTGACCTTAGGACAGCAGCTAGCTCATATCCACCCAGTGCCAGTCCACGACTGGACAGAGGATGAAGATTTGGCATTTCTAGTAACCTAGAGCACCACTGAGTAAGTTAGATGGAGGCGATCTTCCTCTTGACACCAGGAAGTGGGACAGACAATGCCTTCCCTGTGGAGCCAGGCGGGTGCATTGGATGTAGCTGATTTTGTGGGGACTCCACAGGCCTGGAGGAAACCAAAGCGGTGAGGCAAGGCAGGTACGGCTTCGCTCAGACCTCAGCCACCACCCCGATGCCAATGGTGCCCTGCGAAAGATGAATCAAAGCTCACCACCAACAAAACTACAAGATGGAGAAAATACTCGACCAGGGTAAGCAGAGGCTTCAACGCGCATGATAGTGCCGCACATCTGCTGCCTTTGTTCATTAGCTCTCGTTAATGGAATGATTTTTTATTAAGTATGATTTATTTCTTCAGGGCTGATGTAGTCAATATACATCATCTTCTCTAATAGGTCTTTTTAAAGTATCATTTTACAGTTGTAAAAAATACAGGTTTGAAAAAGCAAATCAATTAAAAATGAAAATTAATGTTTGCACAAAACCTGCGTGGGTATATTTATTCATAATTGCCTGGCTCGAAAGAGACGAAGATGTCCTTCAGTAGTGAGTGGATAAATAAACTGGGGACCAGCCATCCATGGGAGCCACTGCTGTGCTAAAACACAAGGAGTCTTCAGGTCAGGAGAAGCACAGAGGACTGTAAATGCACGCCCGTGGTGACAGCGACCAATCTGAAAAAATCCCCACACCTTGTACAGTGCCAGCTGTGTGACCATCCAGAGGAACCTGCGCAGCACAAAGATCAGTGGCTGCCCAGGGACAAGGAAGTAGGATGGGGACCCACGGAGGTTCTTTAGGGCAGTGAAACTACTTTACATGAAGCTGTCCGGAGGACAATGACAAATAAATGTCGTCATGTGTCTGCCCAAACCTGCAGGATGGAGAACACTGCGAGAGAGCCCCATGGCAACCTCAGTCAGCTTCTGACCTGGGTCACAGCGGCATCAGTGTAGGCATACCAGCTGCAACACGTGCTGTGCCACAGGGGCCGTGAACGGGCAGGTGAATGTGGGGCACAAGGGGGACTCGGAAGCTTCCACTCAGTCTGATGGCAAAACCAGAACTGCCTTAAAAACAAAGTGCAGTTACCAAAAACAAAAACAAAACAAAACAAAAAAAAAAAAAACAGGCTGGAGGGGGAGCTCAGTGGCAGAGTGGCAACAGAACATCTACAAGGCCCTGGGTTCCATCCACAGCATCAGGAACGGAAGCAGGAAGACAGGGAGGGAGGGAGGGAGGGAGGGAGACAAAGGACAGAAAGGACACTAATTTGCTCAGTTTTACAGTCCTCCACATGTGGCAAAAGAAGACCTCAAATCCAGACCTACTCAACATCAAAGCCTAGCTCTTCCTACACTTCTCTATACATTTAAACTATCTGGAGGGTACACACATATCTTTGCCCACATCAAGCTTGATGACATCTGTCTGTCCCCGAACACATTTGCAGTGTCACTCAGAATGATGAAGGCTGCACGCTGTTAAATGAACACTTGCTATGTGCGCTAAAGCAGTGAGTAAGAAACCATGACGTGTGTCTGCTGGGTGCCACGCACGAACATGCACACACACACACACACACACACACACACACACCACAAATGTGCCCCCTGCTATGTTCAGACTTTCTCAGTGATGCCAACAAAAAGGAAGGCACATGTAATATCACGTTTAATATTTAGGGCTTTTAGAAAAATATAGCCTCATTATTCCCAGGACCAGTGCACTGTGCATTGGCTCTGAAGTCAGGAAAGTTGGGTTCAAGCACTGACCTTGAACTTTTCCCAAGGTCACTCTTTCTGCGGCCCTTGCTGACCCCCAAAGCATGCTGTATCCGCTTCCTACTTATAAGATAGGAATTGAGCTACGGTCCCTGCGCGTCCCAAAGGCTGGGTGTGAATAGCAAATGGCACCACGCATGCATGCGACAAGACTTTAGGGCACACAGAACCCACATGCTGTAAATGGTAGTTGGTCATTCTAAACCCTAGGAAGCCGGGGAAATTAACTCTGACCATAATTAGATTAGTAGTTGCTCCATTTGGCTCATAGATCAGGAAGAATCATGGACAGGAGAAAAAATAAAGAATCAATACTTTCTATTTATAAACAATAGCCAACAACCATGCTGGATTTGCGAACAGAAGTCAGGACTTGGAAAGTGCTTAAAAGTTCATCGCAGTAGGACTTGGTCAGAAAATATCTTTTACATTTCCCCCAAATCCTCTCTTTCCCCTTCTTTCCTGTTCCTTTTTTAAACTCTGCCCCAGCCCCGCCCCTCGCTGTCCCCATGCTCTGCTGTGATCAGAGGATAAAGCGGATCTGGCAGCTGAAGCTTGCGTTTGGAACACAGCTCACATGGGGGATTAATAAACAAATATCGGTAATGTTTCCTGAAGAGGAAAATTCTGGTATTTTATTAGTATTAGCAGCAGAGCCATATGTGTACTCGGCCCCCGCGCGGTACTGCATATTTAATATTGATTATTGCATGAACTTCATTACACAAACAAAATAAAAATGTTACATATAAAAACGCTCACTTTCTCCCGGCTGTAATCTAAACATGTTGCAGAGAGGTCGTTTTTCAAACCTGTTAGTGGCCCAGTCATTTCCTAACACTTTCAGCTTTCGGGAAAAAGAGCACTTGCGTAAATGCCTCGGTGTGAACACGGCTGGCCGGTGGAAGCGCACCCAACTGTCCAGTGCAAGGCCTCCAACGCCGGCTGACGCTGCTCTGGAGGGGGCCCGTGTGCCCACCACATCAATGCCCCCACTCGCAGGTGCCCCCTCGCCCTGTCCCGGAGTCCTGAGCTGACACGGGTGGTTTTGCTCCAGGGTACCAACCTCAGAACTGACTGAAAGAGCCAAGAAGGCACGAGCCCCGCAGCGGAGAGCAGCGTGGGTCCCAAGCCTGCACAGCAGCCCTCGGACCAGGAGACCGCCCGCCCGTGCCAGCAAGCGGCCACAGGACACAGGGGCACAGCAGGTGCCCAGCGGGCAGCCAGCACCCAGCCAGGCAGCCCTAGCGAGGGGTCAGCAGCTCCAGCCAGCTCTTCTTCGAGCCTTTCCCAGATGAAACGCCCACGGCTGGAGCCCTCGCCCAGCACGCATGGAGCCCAGCCCACCTCGGTACTGAGAAAAACCCAAGCGAGCTATGGCAGTTCAAATCCACTGAGAGCACACCTCAGCCCACCGGGTCTCGGCACTGTCCACGGTGGAACCCACCTGGGACGCACCCGGGAGGCTGCACAGGCGCCCAGGGTCTGGGGAAGGCCGCTCCAGCCAGGTTAGCGGCTCCGTGAGCACCGGAAGTACCTCTCGCTCCCCTCTGACCGCCAGGATTCTGGGGGAGTCAGTCAAGAGCAGCCTTGAGGATGTAGAGAGACAACCAGGGCCAAGGGCACCATGCATGACATCAGCTACAGTCCTGAGTCACACCTTGGAGAACTCAAGTCCCTCGCAGTGCCCTCTCCCTGCAAAGTGTGCACCATGCAGACACAGGTATGTGTGTGTACATGTACACATAAGTGCACGTGTGTCTGTTTCAGTGTGTGCATGCGTGTGTGCATAGGCACACATGTACATGAGTACTCATACGTATGCATGTGTGTGCTCCCTGAAGACCCTGTGCCCCTGACCAGTGCGACCTCCATCCAGCTGTGGTCACCATTTTTCCACCACCTTGGGGCCCACCTGTGTGTGTGTGTGTGTGTGTGTGTGTGTGCGTGTGTGTGACACCTGCACACTATCATAGCCCCTTGTGGTGTTCAGATTATAAGCTGAGAGCAGAAATTTAGAGGCATCCGTTCTTAGCCTGGTGATTCTAACTGAAGCCATGGCAGGGACAGGACAGGGTCAGCCTCCAGAAATGTGTGTGGACTGGGGATGTGCTCTAGTGGGCGGTGCGCCCGGCTCCAAGCGCTCGCTTTCACACGTGGGCAGACTGAGCTACTTCAGCAGAACTTCCTACCTGTACTCGAGGGTCATAGGTTCAAGGGCATGATTAGCGCAGTGGCAGTCACCTTCACCTCCTTTCAAATGCAGTACATATAGGGCCTGCGAGAGAGCTCAGTGGTCTAAGGCGCCTGCTGAGGCAAGTTTAGACAAGCGCAGGGCCTGAGGGTACCACATGCTGCACCAGCCCCGCCTCTTGGTTGGGCTGAGCAGACCACAAAAAAAAAAAGTACATACAGTGAATTCCCCAGAAATACTGTGCCTGGTTTTCAAGGCCTTCTTCTTAAAGCCCAGATACACTAAGAAATATGTAATCCATATTCTAAGATTTTTACCCAGTTCATCAAACTGCTGTTTCTGTATTAAATGTCAAAAGTGCCTTTTCTGTCTTCATTTATGAACCCTTTAAAGTCGCTAGTTTTAAACAATGCCTGAGCATGTTCTGTCCAATTTTACATCCACAAAGTTGCTTGCAGTTCTATTCCAGACATGAGCTTCTGGGATGGTTAATTCTGCTTACTCCTGAGAAAATTCCTGTTTTCAGAGATAGGCTTTTGAGGTTATGTTAAATACCCAAATTCCCACTTATTCTTCCTTTGCAAGGCGCTCACGGAGGGAATCCTGAGGAGCCCCCAGCGGCTTGGGGTCCAGCATGCGGGACTCTTGTCTCCTTCTCAGAATGCCGGGGGATCGCCAGCATTTCCTTCTGTCTCAACTCTTCTCTGCCAGAGGAAGAGATGAAGCTGGCACCTATTAGCCCCTCAAGGGTGACAACAGAGCTTCCCCTCTCCACAACTGTAGAATTGTGGGTCTCTCTACGTGGTACACTACAGACTCAGCTGTCTCCCGACAAATCTCTTCAAACCATCTTCTTCCCTCTCCCTAGTCTCTATTTTCATTTAATTTTCTCACTGAGACTTTTTCTCTAAACATGGCAACAGTCTAATAGAACCTATAACGCAAAAGACTGTGATCGACAGGTTACGTGCTGGATTGAGCGTTTATAATAAAAGGCTGCTAATTAAAAGAAAAATAACCTATAAAAGTAAACTGCTATACAAGTTTTAAAGCTCTGTATTTGCAGTCAGAAAAATTTGATAATCAGTAAGATTTGTGACCCTAAATGCATTAGATGCTGGGTGTTTTTAACCCATAAAAAGAGGACAGTTATGCTTACCCTGCCTGCATCCAAAACTCAACAACTGCACCAAGTGAACAAGATAGTGTGTTAGAAATAACAAGTGATACTAATGATAACACTCTGAGGCAAAATCTGTTCTGTATCTGACCACTGTTTCAAATATACATGTGTGCAAATTCAGTCTTTTCTAATGTCCTGGTTTCATAATAAAAGGATATTTGCTCAGTCACTAAGGCAACGAGGGAGTCAGTGCTCCCGGACGTGGAAGGCCACAAAGGGGAGCCCACGTTGATTGCTCCTGGCTCCTCATCTTCCTTGTGTACCCAAGATTTCTCTAATTCCATGTCACCCACCGAGCAAAAGATACTGGTCTCTCCCTCCCATACAGAAAATTCCCACAGATGGCACTGGTAGCTTCGCATTCAATTTGTCAAAACGCTGGTCATTTTAGGGCAGCCCTGTGGTGCAAGCTGAGAAACACTGCGTTCCAGCGGCCACAGCAAGATGTCCGATCATGCAGCTAGAACATCCGCGCTTGAGCTGGGGCCCAGGCTGGCAATCGGAACCCTCATCGGCCTGAATCTGTTGCTAGGTTAGCAGAGTTTCCTATAAACAGTTTGCCTCTTTAATACCTTGCTAAAGCACAACACATGCTTTTTATCCTCCTCTTGAAGAATTCAAGGAACAATCAAGCAGTCTATCACCATACCGAGCTCCCTTTTCTAGATATCAGACAACAGCGAGGCAGATCCCACACTCTCCACACCACCACCACCAATCTGACCTGTTACTTTGAATTTTAAGCAAAGCCAAGATTTTGCTCAGGTCCATCCTATCTGTCAGTGGATGGCGGCAGAGCCAGATAATTACTTCCTCTTCCTTCAAAATGCCAGACATCCAAGTACAACTTTCATGAGAAATGAAGAGAGCGCCTGTAGGACGTGTGCTTCCAGCAAGTGCAAGACCGAGAATCACCCGCCTCTTGTTATGTTACTCAGGGAAGGAATGGCAGATGCTGTACAAGCTCAGAAAAGGCAGAACTGTGGTGTTTGAGATCTTTAGAAGTAGGTGAGGGGAAGCTTCCGCGGAGCAAGCTGCTGTGTCCCTCAGCCATTCCGGAAGCAGTGCTTCCCTGTGGAAAATACCAAGCTGGAACACAAGGTGATCTGCAGAAGGAAAACAGCAGTGCTACGCTTGTGCCCTGAACCGCTGTTTATTTAGTGCACTGAAATGCTTGAGATTTGGGCCAGAAAATCTTCTTTGCAAAACACCTGGCTAGGACTCGGGACTGACCCCAGCAGGGCCCAGCTCCTTCAGAAAGAGTCTACTGAGGTGATAGTCAGACTTGAGTTGGCCAGCGTTAGCCAGCTCGGGTCAGAAATGTACAGAAGGTCCAGAATTCAGGGCTCCCTGCCTGCGTGCATGCACGGCGCGCGCTGTGGGCACTGTGCATGCATGGCTGATGTGTCATGTCTGCATCTGCCCGTGTGGACAACATTTTTCCTGTTGGCTGTAGAGAAGACTGCACTCAGGAGATTCAGCACTGTCTGTTTCCCTTGCACACTCACTGGAGAAAACAGGACATGACACAGCACCACTGACGCACGGCGAGGCCCTTCTTCCTCGGGGTCATTTGTAGGGTCTGGGAAGGAAATCCCCCAAGGCCAGCCAAGCATGGTCCCAGAAGGCTGCCTGCAGGCAAAGCTCAGCACTTGCTACACAGTTCCTTCCCTGGCCTTGGGATTTAGCTCTGGGTCTGTCCATCAGAGGATGTACCCTGGAACTTGGAGAAGAGGCTAAGGCAGGGAGGGCTTCTCAGAGGTCACTACCGTGGGCAGTTCATGCCCTACACAGAAACTGCCCCTCAGGGTCTGCAGACATCCACAGTGTGGGGGACAGTGATGGAACACCTGACCAGTGTGGCAACAGAACCCAGTTCCAAGCCCAGATTCTGCATTCCAGCCCTCAGGACCTCGAACAGGTGTAGGTTTCCAACTTCATTACACACTGCTTCCTGGTTTGGTAGCTGAACATGACGATGCCCATGGTGTCTTAAGTGGTCCAACTTCAACTTGACAGTGAATCCAGACAACCATTTCTAAAATGAAATGTACAGGGGGTGGTGCTAAATGCCTGTACTGACAGCACTCTGGAAGGCTGAGGCAGGAGGACTGCAAGTCATACCCAGCCTGGACAATATAGTAGGACTTTGTCTCAGAAATAGAGAAACGGGGACCATCAACATAGCTCAGTGGATTAAGCACCTGCTCAGGCAAGTGCAGGGACTGGTGTTTGATCCCCAGTCCCACATGCCATGCCAGCCCACTCCTGGATGCTCTAAGCCAGTGACAGAGTCCAGGCATAGTGGTTCATGCCTGCCATCCCAGCACTGAGGCTGAAGACAGGAGGATCACTATGAGTCCGAGCTACATAGTGAGACCCTGTACCAAATACTTAAAAAAAAGAAAAGAAAAAGAAATAGAGAAAAGGGGTAGGGATGTAGCTTTGTGCAAAGGCCCTGGATTCAACACCCAATGTCACTAAATTTTTTTATAGATAAAAAGCAGCAGAAATTTCCCCATAGGATGGCAAGCAAGTCATCAGGAAATCCAAGACACTGGCCCTCCTTGCAGTGGCCACTTTGCTGAAGAGCGGGACCATGTCCTCTCCTTGCTGTCACACAATGTCTGCAAGTACTGAGCTCTGGGGAGGAGGAGACAATGACACCTGCTTCTCAAGGCATGGGGACCGCTCAACCCAGCACTCCTGCGGACATTGAGCAGGCCCAAGAGCCAAGGGCAGAGTCCAGACAGTGGGCTGCCCTCCTGCCATGGACCTGGCACCCTCTCCTCTTCCACGGTGGGATCCTGCCTGAGGACCTCTGGCAGCAACCCCCATGCCTATCCCTTTCTGAGAGCCTCTTCCCAGAACCCCCCTGGGTCACTTCCTCTGACCTGCACCTCTGGGGAGCTTGACCCCCAGCTCCCCCTCCCGCGTCAGCCTGACCACCTCCAAGGCGGCAGTGCTGATATTTGTGAATGCAGCACATTGCTTGTCTGAGCCCCTCTTGCTGGAATGGAAACTCCATGAGGACAGGAGTCCGTGTGGATTTTATTCCCTGCTGTGTCTCAAAAGCGGAGACTGGCTGCCGAGCTGGTTTAAGACATTTTTACATAATGCAGAGAGCTGTGACCAGGACGACATGTGCCTTGCTATCCCGATCCCTGTGCAGGCAGGAAGGGACCTGAGTAAAAGACCCTGTGACTGGCACTGGGGTGCACGTGGTTGTGGAGGCCACCGCTGCACACCGAGCCTGCGCACCCAGTCCTGGCGCTGGTGAATGGACAGGGGAAGAGCGCTGAGCAAAGCTCGCTCTTGCCGGCTTGGGTATCACCACGAAGGATCCACAGCCTTATTTGAAACATTTGATGAAACTAAAAATAACAGGAGAAACTGAAGCTTGTCCTGCCAGATGAGTGCACCGGCTTCTAAAGCATCTTGCAGCTGGTACCCAAGAGCCCAGCCGTCAGGGCCCAGCTAACGCCTCCGCTTCCTTTGACCCCCAAGCTTGCGTAGGAAGAGCAGACCAGGCCTGTGCTGGGGATAGCCTGCAGACCTCCGGCCTCAGTTCTCCGGTCCCAGTGGAAGACGGCGGAAGGAGCTTCCTGCTCCTTACTGGGTAGAGTCTCTGCGGCAAGAAGGTTAACAATCGCACAAGTAATTAACACTTCTTTCCTTTTCAGACTCTAATCCTACAGTTGCCGGATTTCAACTTTGGTCGGAGTCCACAGGAAGATGAGGGCGCAAAGGCAATGCATTGGGTCAGCTTCGTAGGGGCGGCCGGGCTGCCGGAGATGCTTCGGGGACTGCGCGCCCACGCACACACGCGGCCGGCATGGTGTCATCTTCGACACTTGTGTGCTTTGTGCCGGGAAGAGCCCCACTGCACTGCCGTGCGGGCTCGGGTCTCTGCCACCGGATCTTCCCTAAGCCCCTGCCCGCCCCTTCAAGCCCGCACACTGCATATCCGTGTCACTGTTTATTAAAGATAACTAAAGCCCTAAATCTTTATTTACTTCTGTTTATTGCTGTTTTAGCAAGCGTCACCAGAGAGCAGCTATGTTTCTGGTCCACTCGGGTTCTTTTAATCACCGTTAGTAGGTAAAATCATCTGCGACGACTAATCCAAAAAGCAGATTATATTTATTTTGGCTACAGTGGCTTGCAATTCGTTAAAATCAACAAAGCCTTTTCATTAGCCCCCTGCTGATGTCCTAAAAACAGACATTTCAAGGGTCTCCGAGCGCCGAGCCACACAGACGCGGCCAAGCTAATTCTGACAGATACTCAGCGCCATTCTTAACACAAAATCTTATTAAACTAACAAATGAGAAACAGAGCCCCTCAGCTTCCATACAAAGGCTTAATTAACATGCCTAAACTCTAAAATCAAATCAGAGGCGCAAAGCATCCTCAATGTGGAAACAAAACAAACACAGAGACTGTCACTAGTTAAGCAAGATTTGCCCAAAATCGGGACTTTTTTGTTCTGTTTTGTTTTCTTTTTCTAAATGATGCAGGGCAAGGATCAGAAATCAGGACCGTGGTGCGTGTGCCAGAGCCGTTCTGATGGGCATTCTGCCTCCAAAGCTGGATTGTGGTGAATGAGGTGGCTGGTGCATCCCACAAATGCAGGGAGCAGAGAATCAGCTCTGATTTCAGGGGTCGCAGGGAGGGACAAGCAGGCACAGCAGGTTCTGAGGGCCATGCCGACCACAGGCCAGATACTTCGCTCTTCCTCTAGCCCCACGCATGAACGTGCACGGCTGCGACTTTCAGGCCTGGCCCTTTCGCTGGCCACCATTTGGCTTCCCATCTCAAAGGAGGAGAAGGACCTCTTAATGAGGCACTGCATGCTCTGGCTCCGTGTCAGAAACAGGATGCTCTAGGAGGTGGGCTCACAGTGGCGAGGGAGCCATCGCAGAGCCACCAGACAGCAGTCATAATTAATGAATGTATCAAAAGGTCCACTCCAAGACCAGGGAAGGCAGACAATGATTTATGTTTACCTGAGGGGAAGATTATTACCTCTGCAAGAGCTTCAAAATGAGGGAACCCAGAAATGTTAATGTCCAATAAGGTGCAATCCCTCTCCAGACCTGCAGGGCAATTCCAGGATAGAATAAAGAGCTCCAGAAAGGAAGGACCAGGGAGGCAGCAGGAAGTTCTCTCTCATCCTTTTGCGTTCCACAGGCCTGGCATGGGAAGCCGCTGTGGTCTGTGTATTTCTGTGACTGTAACTGCCACAGAAGGACTTGTCTCCCAGCGCAATCCGACCATGGTCAAGGACGATTGCCGAATGATACTTAGCGCAAGTCTCCATCTAAACTCACCCATCAACAAGGGTGGAAAGTGGAAGCCTCAAGCAGCCTACTGGCATGGCCCCCTTGCGTAATAAACTCCGGCATGCCCCGTACATCAAGCTGCCCGGGAGACAAAAGCTCCAGTTGGCAGCCATAAGGGCCTCTGTCCGGCAGCCCCTCCAGCCAGGACTGCTCCTTGTCCTGCTTCATTCCATGAGGAGAAGAGCTATCTGTTAGGGTGCATGATAAAATCCAGCCTTGCGGGAAAGCCCACACACCCCACACTTCCTTCAATCAGAGTGCTGTCCGCAGGGAGACACGAGCCACTCTGATGTACCAGTTATCACCACTTGGGCTCTCCATAATTAAAGCTATTGTTGCCATGGTGATCCAGAGAGCTTTGCGGATACTGTTGTACAGTCTGCAGCCCCCGCTTGGGCTTGAGGGACAGCAGGGCAGAAATACAGCGTCAACAAACAGGGAAGCCAGACTGGGTGAGGCAAGACCGGCTCCAGCTCTGCTAGGCGCGTGAGACCTGTGCCGGGGGCTCCGGGGTGCCCAGCCTGGTCCTCCCATCATGAGGACATGTGCCGTCTTCCTTGGGTGTGTGTGTTTCCCTGCAGCTGCCCACCCAGCCTCGCGCTCCGGGAAGGGCTCCTCCGTCAGCTCCTCTCGCTAGGGGATTGCCCCCAAGAAGCTGTTCTAGGCCATCAGAACAGCATGCCTGTCTGACAGGAGGAACCACATGCTCCCTTCGTGACTGGTGTCACGTGAACGTGTTGGGGCTGGGAAGAGCGCAGCGGGGTCCTGGATGAGTCGTCCAGCTTTGCACCTGCGGGTCCTCTCATGCGAAGAACTCAGCTTTCAGGTTCCCTTGGGGGCGCAGGGGTTTGGCGTGGGGTTTCATTTTTTTTTTTTTCTGTTTTTTTAAGACAGGCTCCCTCATTTCCTGGCTTACACAAACCAACTGAGCTGCTGTTCTGTGTTCAAAATCCCTTTGGGGGGAATAACCTTAGTCCACACTGGACAAAAAGGCTGACCCACTATGGGTCCCAAAGCCAATGCCCCCCTTCCTGGATCACCTGGGTTTATCCAAAGCCAGACTTAATGATTCAGTGTTTTCCCGACTTGCTGGACCCAGGTTTTCCCTAGCAGCTCTGTCCCTGGGATCTGGGCACACTCAGGAAACACCAGGCCAGCCAGGAGCGGGAGTGGCCACACCACAGTTCTCCTACAGTAAGATCAAGTCCAAGTCAACCCTTGAGGCCGAGGTTTGCGCTCCAGCTTCTCCTGAGGCAACACAACCAGCTCCCTGCCAGAAACAGCAGCCCGCAGTGGAAACAAGGCCCCCCACGGCCGGCGGGACACTCTCCACAACTGGAAGCCCAAGCTTAACTGGCTCGGCAATGCTGAGTGTGAGGAAGGGAGGAAAGTGTGCTTGCTTCTTCATTTCTTCTATTTTTCCAGTAAGCATAATAGGAGAAAAACTATTAAAACTCAGGCAAATGTACTGGTTACCTTTTTTGGCTGAATTTTGTCAGAAAGGAAACTACATTTGCAGAAGTAGTTTACAGAGCTATGAAAAAGCACTATAATGGTACACCCAAAGCTGGGGACAGTGCTCAAGATGTTGGAAGAGGCATAAACTACTTCCACCGGGGTCTGCAAGTGGCAATGCAGGTGATGAATCGCCGTGCTGTGCGTGTCGCTCTGGACAGGGGAGTGGCTGAGTGCAGGCAGGTTGTAGGTGCCAAGGCAGCTGCACAGGCAGCTGAAGCTGGGCAGAGATGCAAGCCTGATGTTGCAGCACTCTGGGAGGCTGAGGCAGGAGGACTGCAAGTTTGAGTCAGCCTGGGAAATTTAGCAAGACCCTGTCTCAAAACTTAAAAAGGGACTGAGAAGCACTGTGGCTCAGCTGGAGAGCTCAATCTTAATACACACAAAGGTGCACACACACACACACACACACACACACACAGCCCCCAATTTCTGCACTTCTTAAACTCCATCTTGCCGGTGCACACCTTGTTGCAGAATCAGTGTCTGGAGAGAAATTCTCAAATAAGCTTTCGCTGAAAGCCTGCATGCCTAGCAGGGGCAGTGCTGCTCTTTAATTCCAAAAGCAACCTGAGCCCTAACGCTACAGTTCTGCTCTCTGATAACTGAGTAAAATCTAATGCTGTTCCTGGAATTTTATAGACACTCCTGCCTTTCCAAGTACATGAATAGTGCATACACACTCTTCAAAGGCTCCATTTGTCTCCTTTGTAGCAAAATGGCAGGTGCCGATGGGAGCGCGCAGCCCCGGGCAATGTTCCTTACGGCTTAGAAGCCACCTGCTAATCACCTGCTAGTCACTGGACTACAAGGCTGCAGCCGGGAGATGCCCCACGCAGCCCCAAGGGCGAAGGTTCTGCAGAAACAAAGGGAGGGAGGCTTTGGCCACTGGGGGAGCCCTGCAAGCTGACCAGTGAGGACGTCCCCAAGGGCGGGTTCAAGAGGCTGAGGAGCAGCAGTCACAGATCACAGGCGCTCAAGCCGGCTGGCCTGCTGTGCTGGGCTGTGTTGTGAAGTACAAAGCAAAGGAGAGCTCCTCCCCGAAAGCCAACACAGTCGGGCTAGTGACACCTGGGGCAGTGACGTGCCCGCCCGTGGCTGTGAGGACCAGCTGATGAGCTGGTTTTCAGAACTATGGCGCCATGACACTTGGCACCAAGGCCAGGCCACACCTGGAGCCCACTGGTAGTCCTTGATGTCCGACAGGGCTGATAAGGACAACGCTGACTTCCTATGGGACCCAAGGACACCTGGGTACTCCTCACTTCACCCAAAGAGGGCGCTCATTCGAGGGGCATGAAAACTGGAGCCAAGAGCTTAGCCTAGCTGCACCTCACCTAAGGCTCACAGGCTCATGGGTTCTTGCACGGGGGTCTCAGACATTCTTGCTCGGCTGCTGGAGAGTCAAGGAGAAGGAAATGAACCTGAGCAGCAGAGTTGAAGAGTCTCAAAGGCCAAGGCCCAGGGCCCGAAGCCGACTGCGTGGTGCCCCTTCCTTAGTCACTCGGGGAGGGGTTCTCAGAGCTCTGAGCTTTACCCTGGAGGGAGTTAAGCAAGTGGCTCTGAACTCAGCTGGGTGATGTGCTCTAACCTGCACAAGCCTTCCTTTCCCCCTCCCCCTTCCCCTCTGGCCCCAAGCCTTCCTCCTGCAGTCTTCCCCCTTTTCATTCACCTCACTTCTCCATTTCAGAAGTGAAGAAGGGTAAAGTGGCTCCATGTCAACCTTAGCCTTGACTACCATTGAAGAGGGCAGCCTCCACTTCACGGCCATCATTGGCTCAGCCCTCAGCCCCGCTTCCCCATCTGGTCCCATCTCCCCAAACATTTCAGGGGACTCGGCAAGTGCAGATGATGCCTCTGACCACTTCTTTCTCTCCCGCTGGAATGCCCAACCCATGGGCCATGCCTGAAGGCCATGCTGGACTTCACAGGGGTCATGAAGCACGGTATTGAAAGCAATGTCCTGGCCCATTTGAGAAAATGCAGAGCCTATAAAGGAGAGGACAAACAGCTGTGGAGTACAGGCTCGGTGGAGCATCACCCTGCCTTTAGAAGAAGCAAGATTCCAACGCATGCTGCCTGCATAACGCTAGACATTATGCTACTGGGATACACCACACACAAAAGCGTGGACAGGGTCTGGTTCCTGCCCGAGGAGGGAGGTAAAGTAGCCAAACCCAGGCACAGAGAAGGGAGAGGAGAGGGGCTCGGGGACCGGCTTCAGTCTGAGATGGTGAGCAAAGGTCTACAGATGGCTGGTGGTGATGCTGCAGGACCCCTGTGAGCGCCACATACTTAGAAATGCTGGAAGCAGTGAAGTTTCTACCACAATAAAAAGAAAACAGCAGGGAAAAGCAGCCCCTCCCCCAGGCTCAAATCTGCACATGAGCGTTTAACTCACACCTGAATCAGCTGACTGCTTGTGCGAAGCCAGGCAGGCTCCTCACAGGTGGGGGCGGAAGTTTGTCACCTGCATGTCCCTCCCTCTTTCCCCCCTCCTTCCCACTCTTCCTCCCCTCTCCCCCTTCCTTCCTTCCTCCTAGAAGTACTTACTGGCCAACTGGCTCTGGGGAGGCCCAGGACTAGAACACAGCACTTAAGAGAAGGCATACCTGAAGAGAAAAGGACCATGGAGACACAGTTGTGTCACCTCCAACCTAAGCAACAACCGCACAGAACAGACCTCGAGGGTGTGCAGCTCGTGCTCCGAGCAAACGTTTAGGCCACAGCCTGGAATTCTGCACAGGTGTGAGTTAGACAGCATCCAAGGAGTATACGGAGGAACCCCCAGAGAGAGAGAGTGTGGGGCCTTGGCAGCCCACATGGGTGGCAGGGATACCTGTCGAGGGCAGAGAAATGTGTAGAAAAGTGTGGCCAACTTGCAGGTGGCACTGAGTCAGCGGAGCACAGTGGCCTCCTCCACATCCGAGTGTAAGGGTGCCCTCTGTGGTTCCCTCCCAAGTTCTGGGACACCACTGTCCTGCCAGTGTCCTCACAGAGCCTGGGACTGACCCAGCCCACCCAGGACACTCCAACACCCCTGCTCCCCGCCACACTTGCCTCCTATACACTGCAGCCACCAGGAGGCTTCAGAGCCAAGAATGGAGCCATCAAGGTCAGACGAAGTCCCCCGGGAAGAACCTGTCCTGGCTCCCTCTTCCTGGCCACATCCAGACCTCCTTTCTCTTGCCTCTTTCATCTCTCCTCTGACCTCTTTCCTTCTGCTTTACATCCTCTCAGGACTCGGCTACATCCATGCTGCTGTTTGGCATGGAAGATGTGAACTCAGCTCCTCACCAACTCATGCTGTCTAATCCCAGTCTGCCCTGAAGCTTGGACACCAGGTGATCTGCATTCTCATGGGGGCAAGCCTAGGCTGTCTTCCTTGTCCTTCAGAGGCTGGTTGGGAATTCCCATCTCTTCCAGCCCACTCTCTGCCATCCCTTCTAACCTTTCCCGGTCATCCTCGTGAGACACAGTCCTTGTCCTTCTGGAGATGTCAAACCAGTCAGCAGCATGTGCAGGGATACATCACTGAATATTTGGTTGTTTAGAGCAAGTCTTCGGCAGTTCCCACACACACATCCACAAGCAACTTTGCTCCAGCCCTGGAGGTCAGGAAGGAGCGCAGGAAGGAGACTGAAGAGGAGCTCTGCAGGAAAGGCAGTGAGCTCCCATGTGACAGAGGCTGGGAGGAGGCGCTGGGCAGCAAGAACCATAGACAGGCATCTGGGAGGTGGCCCTGCAGATGCCCCCTCTTCATTCTTTACAGTGATAGGCAGGGACTAGACTTGGGATGGGACTCTGCTGTGGGGAGTCCACTGGACAAACAGGACAGACTGTGGGGACCTATGTGATTTTTAAGGGGAAAACTGACATAAACAGGTGTCAATCTGGAGGGTGGGGTGAAGCTGGAAGGAAAGCTGCCGAGAGACGTGAGGCCACGTGCAGGCCAACAGCATCTGCTACCCTCTGGTTCCAAGGCAACTGGATGAGGCCTGTGGATGTTTTGACATCATTGTAATTTTGTTTTATTTTATATTTATTTATTTTTGTATTTTTAGTACAGGGTCTACATGGTCTCCCTACATAGCTCAGACTTGTAGTGATCCTCCTGTGTTCAGCCACTCAAAGAGCCGGGATTACAGGCTCGCCACCATGCCCAGTCTCAATCGCCATCTCAGTGTGCGCCGGGGGTGGGGCTGGCATGGCAGGCCGGGTATGAACCCCCAGGCCTGCACCTGCCTAAGCAGGCACTTTAATCCACTGAGCTGTCTGGCCAGCCCTGTCACTGTGCTTCTAATTGTACACATTTATAGGGTACAGTATGATGACTCAATCTACACATAGAAAATGTCCTCCATTCTCACCCGAGGGCCTTTGCACCTCCATCCCCTCTAGCTAAAGTGGACTTGGTTCTTCCTTCCCACTTACATTTTTTAAATATATATTTATTTTGTTTTATTTTATTGAGAAACAAATAGCAATGAGACAGTTTCAAAAATGATTAATAGGACAGTTTCAATAATTAATACATTGTACATTGTTATTTTCTTAGTGGTTATTCATAGTACAAGATGCAGACAGGATGTCCTGTCCAAACACTATTAGTACAAATCTTTCTTCTCATTGAATTAAGTGAAAGTAGCTGTATATCTATCCTAACTATTCTGTATATACAGATACAAAATGGTCCTTCCTTTGTGTCCCCTTTTTTTGTGTAGTCCTGTCAGAGATGGAAATTCTATTGGCATCTAAATACTACAGGTGCTTGACTTCAGCGAAACAATCCATCTCCCTCCTATGACTCTATGTTTGCAGTGACCAAACTCCTACCTTCTAGAAAAGGTGAATATTAAAGATGGTATCTTGGTTACTTTGCCCTCAAGGCTGGGACAAAATACCCAAAAGTAAGGAAGGAAAGGTTTATTTGGTGCCAAGGCAGAGGGCAGCAGTTCATGGAAAACAGCAAAAAACAAAGGCCTAAAGGAGGAGCAGTGCAGCAGTGGCCAGGCCAGCCTCTCAGGGCTCCTTCTGCTGCCTCCAGGCTGTCTGCTCCAGGGAGGGCGTGGCCCTCACACCCATAATCCCAGCAGCACTCGGATCCATAGTCCTAGCCTTGGATCACGGATTAATCACAAACTCTAGAGCTGCACCCTGATGATTGCACAAGGCTTTGGGGAGACAACCACATAGAAACCAAAACAGACGGGGCACGTGTCCCTCCCAGGCCTCTGGTAAGAGTCCTGTTCCCTGTGTCTCACTCCCAGCTAACCCCATGAGATGCGCTTTTTCTTCTTACTGACTCATTATTTAGCAGTGTAAATCCCATGGTCAGAATGTTCTTTTCCTCCACCTTAAAGTTCCTTTTTATGGTTGTAAAAATAATGCTGACTTTTTATAGAAAATTTTTTAAAATTCAAGAAAATGTTTCTCCCTTTGTATTAAATGTACTTTCCCTTAGCAGAGAGTCCTGTGCTTCTTAGGCAGACACAGGGCCTGGGGCTCAAGCCCCTACCTGCCATGCTGGCTGCACCCCTGGGGCAGGCTGAGAGTGAGATTGAGACTGGCCATGGTGGTGCATGCCTGTAATCCCAGCTCTCGGGAGGCTGAAAACAGGAAGGATCACTACAAGACCAATCTGTGTAGTGAGATGCTATAGACCCTGTAGACTCTGTACTAAATACATAAATAAATAAGATTCCTGTGCTCACTGCCACCTTCCTGACGATCTATGGAGTACAGGCCTGGGGTCATGCTATCAGAATCCATAAAAGATTTAGACTAAAATAAACATTATTTTTCATTCTTTCAAGGGTGTGGTAAAAGGTAATACAAAAAGAAATTAGAATGAAAAAATAAAATAGGGAGACTTTGTATAACACATTTTTAAGAAGGGGGTTAATGTAATTTTTATTATGCAACATGTTTCAACAACTAAGGCAAATGACAAGCATATTTCAATAGAAAAAGATTGGCAAGACAGCATCACATGTAAATTCAGTAACAAGATTGAGATGTTCCGTGAAAAGTGTAAAAGATCCTCTTTGTATTAATAATTTTAAGATGTCAACTGAAGGAGCTGTAAGACAATATTTCCCAATAATAAATTAGCAAAAAAAAAAAAAATTAAGCTCTCAGGGAATCGTGTTTCATGAGGAGTTGTAGTGTAAATAGGTCTAATTTCTTAAGAGCCATTGCTAGTTTCTTATAAATCTAAAACTGAAAATAGATTTTGGCTCAGCAATCATACTGTAGATATGTATCTTACAGAAGCACAGTAATGAAAATAAGAGTATTTACCGAGCGTTAATGAAACCAATTAATCAATCAAGTACAAAGGTATCATCACCAGCAAAGAAATGAGCAAATGTTCTACACTGCTGTAAGGAGTTACTCAGTAGGTGGATACTCACTTAAAATGTGTGCATGCTTGACAACTAAACTGTGGATATGGATATGCTGTTGCTGCATTGTTTTCACTTGAAAATTAAACTGCTTAGGTGTCTTAGTTACTTTTCTCTTATTGCTGGGACAAAATACTTGACACCCCAAATTATGGAACCAAGGGTTTATTTAGCTCGCAGTTAGTTGAGATTTCGGTCCATACTTGGCTGGCTCCAAGGCAGAGTTTCTGGCACATGGCAGTGGGCAGCAGTTCATAGTGTGCAAAGCAGCCAAGAGCACAGCGGGTAGCAGCCGCTGTGGCAGTAGCAGGCCTCTCTGCCTTCCTTATAGTGGATGCAGGCTGCCTGCCCCACCAGGGCAGGTGCAGCGCTCACACCATAATCCCAGCATTGGATCGTGAATTAATCACAAACTCTAGAACTGCACCTGATGACTGCAGGAGGCTTTGAGGGGACCACTAGACACAAACCATAACATTAGGTAGGTAGATAGAGGTAGATAGTCTAGAGGAACCCCAGAATTCGTGGAAATGAATATTGGTAGATTGGGAATAGTGGGCGCTCCCAGGAAAATGTGGCTAAGACAGCAGAGGACAGAGAGGCTGTGCTGTCTGTGGCACGGGCACTGGCACTTGTCAGTTCCATGGTTCGAATCCTCCAAGCGTGGGCAGGGCCCACCCCCAGAGACCAGTTCTGGCTGCCTTTCCACCTTTCAGGATGTTTACTTGTATCTCCCTGAGCTTAGGCCTTAGCACATAGAGCTCAGTCTGCAGCACTCAGCAGTCCCCATAGTAGATGCTCAGGAAACGTCAGCCAACAACCAGGCCTTGTGAGACCCTCACGAACACGTAACGGTCTACCAGACTCACCCACTTGATCGCAGAGAATGCCGGGGGCTTCCTTTTTGTTGGGTCACACGTGATGTTTCCTGGCTCATGACTAACAGGCCCACTTGAGCTTATGAAGTGCTCCAGTGTGGTCACAGCTCCTCTGCTAGGCCAAAGCTCTGAACTGCGAACCTCAGTTTCTTGGAGAAGGATGAGAGAAAATGCTTTACAGGGACACTCCCAATGTTGACTGGTTAACATGTAGAGGACTTAAGAAGTATAGGGCACATAAGAAAGAGTATACAACCCTTGGCTATGCTTCTACTTTGCAAATTTTCTACAATAAATACACCAGGGCTGGTGAGCTAGCTCAGCAGGCATAGCACCTACTTTGGCAAGCATGAGGACGAGGGTTCAATCCCCAGTCCTGAATGCTACACCAGCCCCACCCCTAGGATGCACTGAGCTGGCCACCAAGTCTGGGTGTGGTGGCACATGCCTGTAATCCCAGTGCTGGGGAGGCTGAAAACAGGAGAATCGCCACGAGTCCAATCTGCGTAGTGAAACACTGTACCAATACACACACACACACACACACACACACACACACACACATAAATAAATACACCGTCATGCGCCCCATGCAGATGTTCTACAAACAATGGGCAGAGAATACAGTGGAGGTCCTGGCAGATCAGAACACAGGTACGACATCACCACAGCCTAAGGACAGGGCCACAGCGAGGATGGAGTGTGCACGTGACTTACCCGTTTGGTGATGTGGGGAAACCTACCACACTGATGGCCACAGAAAAGGACAGCAATACAGGAATGCACAGCTCGCAATAGCTGGCAAGGGTAACACTGAAGGACCGTTTTGCTAGTTTATGTTTTCACTATACTTTTAGCTTTATTTTACAGTGTACTCTTTCTATTTAAAACAAAAATTTAGAGCTGGGCATGGTGGTGCATGCCTAAAATCCTAGCACTTGGGAATGTCAAGCAGGAAGGTTGCTGCAAGTTCAAGTTCAGCTCGAACCACATGGAGAGATTCTGTCTCACCGAAATGAAAAATTAGATATAGATTTAAATTTTAGAAAGTGTCATACAACAGCAGGTGATGTTGGCCACGTCTGTTGAGTGCAGGGAGCCACGTCCAGCAACCGACCGGCAGCATCTAGGCTGATGCAGGAGCAGGCTGTGACCTCTCCACTCAGAGAAGTCCCTCTTCTAGAGTATTCTCTCCCCACCAAGCGACACACAGCTCCTGGCATACTGCAGTGGTGAAAAGGATTTAGACAAAGCCGTGGCCCCTGCAATTCCTAGCTCATCTCTGAACCCTCTGCCTACTTCCACGTCCTGCGCATCATCTAGACGAAGCAAGACCATCAAGGGCACACCAACCCCGTGTGCTTCCACTGGGCCTGCCCAGTTCTTCCTAAATTCCATGTCCTCGTGCTTGCCTGCTACATTTTAGTAACTAGCTTTTCACATGAAAAACTCCCCAACATTTGGCATTTGCCAGTTCTGCGGCTTAACTACACCAACCAAGGATAGTGCCAGCTGCCAGCTGCCAGCTGGAAGCCTGGTGTATAGCATTGGGTGGAAAGAAAGGGGGCAGCCAGTCACCATCCCACTGTCCAGGGGCAAGAGCACCGGTGACAGCCCAGTGGGGCTGATAACAATCAAAAAGTCATGTGTTCAGCATTCTTCACTTTTCTGTTTAATATAACTGACACAGTATAAGTTTACAATATTTGATTTTTAGTAATAATAAAAGCAGCTCATACAACTAGAACTCTAGCAACCCACTTTCTTGGCAGGGCCAGGCTCCTGGGTGCCTGTGAGCTCTCTCCCTCCAAGTTCGCCATTCTTGCGACTCCTCCCAAGGTCCCTGGGGCTCTCACAGGGCCTCCCTTCTTTCTCCACTGACTCCTAGTCACCTGTGCTCCAGTCTTTCTTGCCAGGGACACAACGCTGTGTCCCCTTTCCTCACCCACTCTGCTGGCGTGTTAGAGAGCGCCCCACTTCTAGCCCCTTGGTGCACACATTGTAGCGCACGGATTTGCCGCGCATGCCTCCCCACCGCTTCCTCTCCATATCACATCCACTTGTTTTTACCAGTGAGAATCAACTGAGGAAAGCGGGGGTGCGGTCTACATTAGAGGCAGGCTTGATATGCACCTCCACTGTCTCCATCACCTTAGAGAGCCAGGACTTGGCTCACTACAGATTCAGCACAGTGAGTGTCTACTCCATAGCAAGTGTGCAGGAAATACTTATAAATTGAAGAGATGTGATAAAGAAAAAAAAAAACCTAAAACTCTATTAACTAATTCAATCATTAGCAAAGACTGCAGATGCTCTGTGAGGGTGGACGTGGTAACCACACCTTCCCCAGCACCCTCTGTGTGCAGGTGTGCCGGGAGTCGCCTCTCCCTGCAGACATCAAGTCTTCAGTGAGCACCAAGTGGCTACCCTGAAAGCTAACTCAGCGCTGACGCTGTCCTGCTGGAGAGAGGGTCCTCCCTACACCTCTAGTGCCCCATCCCCGGAGCCTGCCCCACACCATTCAAAGCTTGTTGGCTACCCGCACCTTTTTGCTAGCCTTGCCTATGAACTGGAGATCTCTGTGACACCCCCCATGTTACTCAGCCAACCTGCTAGAGTGGCTCAGAGGACAGGCAGAGGAAGAAGCCCTTGGGGAACGGCATGCAAAGGGCACCGGGCCCCAGCACCCTCTGCCCGCATCTCTCTCCGCAGCCCACCCTCTGTGCCCTCACCCAGGAACTCCTTGGGCCTGTGGCTCGGGGATTTCCCAGAAGCCTCATCAGGTAGGGCTGACCGATTGCTAACTCCACCTCCAGGTCCCTCTCTCTTCCTGAAGGACCACAGTGAAGCTTCTGATCACGGCGTGGCTTTTCTGGTGCCCACAAGCCCAGAAGAATCCCCCGGGGAGAATACAAAACATCCTGGCCACACAGGGAATTCCAGCGGATTAGCAGCTCTGCGTCAGAAACAGGGAGCAGGGACCAAATGCCCATTTTTTAATATAAAAATCACAATTCCATAATAGTTTGCTTGTTTCACAGTAGTTTGTGATTTCTTGCAGTATGTGTCAACAGCTAGCCTAACATATAATAAGAAAAAACAAGTGAACACGCCAGGGCCTGTTTCTCCAAAGAAAACAAAGCCAGTCTCTTCCACCAGGGCCGTAACACACAAGCACCATCCATTAAGAGGACAAAGGAGTTGATGGACTCACGATTGTGAAACTGAATACTTGGAAGAACCTGCTATCACATGCTTAGGGGACCTTGAGGATGTTCAATCTCTCTCTCTCTCTCTCTCTCTCTCTCTCGCCCTCTCTCTCTCACACACACACACACACGTGTGTGTGTGTGTGTGTGTGCAAATAGGTATGACCAGATCATACAGTCCCTGCTAGCCATTTTTAAACTCCAAGTGTGATAACTACGAAACACATCCATCAGAAACAGCAGCATTTAGAGATCAAATTGGTTTCCTTCTGCTTCCCTTTGAAATGACATGATTGTTTCTTTCAGATGGATCTCAAGAAAAAGGGGGGAAAGAAAGGCCAACAGAGCCCAAGACCCTAATGGCCTTTCTATTCCAACGGAAATTTTGGTTTCTGCTGAAGCGTTGGTGGCACAGCGGATGCACCTACCTTTTAGGATCAAAGCTGCTGAATCACACCCTTGTCTGAAACCAGAGGAGAAACCTCAGAGCGTCATGATTCCGATGCACCTGCCCTCCCGGGCACGCAGCTAGTCACGGGAGCTCAGGAAGAGGTACACTGCAGCCTCTGAAGTCCCACAGTGGCCTTGACTCCCTGTCCATTTTCCGCATTGGCTGAGGGTGCTGGGAGGGGGGCATTGCTTTTTAAGCACCACTGATATTTATCCAGAGAGAGGAGCATAGTTTCAGACAGTCTATTTAGCAAAAATAATAACTCAAAATTTAGCCCCGCTTAGCCTAACCTAAGCCTTCTGCTAATTCACAGTCATAAATAAGCAGCATCGGCAAAGACATTAAAGATGGAAGCGATAGAAATAGTCAGGAAGGGCAGAAGAAAGCAATTCCATCACAGTTTGCAAAATACAAAAGGTATTAAAATGCCAACAACACAGAAATAGACTTGAACAATTTGTTTTAAAAGCGAGAGGGGGTTAGAACTCCCAGACTTCCTAAGCTGGGTGTCTTAGAGGTTTCATTGATTAGTTGATAGGTTTGCTGGAGAGTGATTAGGCGATTACTCAGGAAGGTCTGGAGGGCTGCCTCCTGTGAATAAGATGCGGAGTGGAGTCCTCTCTCCCCCACCCCCCGTGACAGATGATATCTGTTTTCTCCTGTGAGTTTGAATTTAAGAGCCACTGAAGCTCAGCAACAGTATATTCTAGCTCAAATGAGCTGAAAATTGCATTCAATTTGAATTTCAAAAATAGAAGGGAGGAAGGGAAAGAAAAACCCTCCACACCCACCAAGTCTCCACACTTTTCAGCTGCTTCCTGCTGCTGAGCTGCCTGTGCCAGGCTGGGGACCCGAAACCCAGGATGTGTTGCAGGGGAAAGAGCATCGCTGGATGCTGCCCAGTTGGAGTTTAAAAATAAACTTTTAATAGTCAGGATCAAAGCAAACCTCACTTCTACGCACATGCATAATGCAAAATGCGACCCACCGAAGAAATAGATTTATCTGCTCCAAACTCAAATTGGACCACTTTCTTTCTCTTTCTTTCTCTTTCTTTCTCTTTCTTTCTTTCTCTCTTTCTTTCTTTCTTTCTTTCTTTCTTTCTTTCTTTCTTTCTTTCTTTTTCTTCCTTTTTTTTTTCCTTATGCACTGTGGAGCTGCTAAAGGTGAAGGTGTTTTCCCTGGGAAGCTCTAGAAAAGTAAATTCATTCCTAAATTAACACTCATTCCCTTTCAGCTCACTTAAGCCCCCCTCCCCTTGTTGCAGGCACCCCCTTCCTTCAAAGCAGATGCGTTCTTGAAAAGCTGCATGACGGTGCCATTGATTTTTTCAAATCAAATCATATTTTAAATGCTCTGAGAGAGTTGGTTATTTAAAGGAATCTTGTGATAAATTATTTTATGAAGCCAAGCTATTTTTAGTGTGCAAATAACTGTCCCTTCTGTAATGGCCCAGTAAGCATGAATTCAAAGCAGAGCCAGGTTTTCTGAAAGCAGGGCACACCTGTCCTTTTTAAGAAGCAGGTTTAAGTACCGCCAATATTTACAACCAAACTGACGCTACGCAAAACAGCAAATGCTATTCCAGAATTATAACTGAATATTTGGGGCCAGAGCTCCATTATTTTGATAGTTTCAGCTGAGGAAGCAGAGAGAGCACCATGTGCATTCTAGACCACTTCCAACGTGAAAACACATCTCCCACCACAGAAGTTGTGCTTGTTTGCAAATGACGCACTCTGGGTGCCAGGAGAAAAAGAATTTCACTTCTGAAATGCCATTTGCTATACTGAAGCAGGCATCCACAGGCTGTTCTTTGGAAATATGACTCACCTGGAGGACACAGGGACAGTACCCCTGGGGTCCCCCATATGGCAGGTGCTCAGATCACAATGAGTCCGTCAAGGATCCTGCAGTCTGATTCACAGGTCCCACCCAATCCAAGTGGGGGAACTGGGTCTAAAGGACCAACCACAGCCCGTGGTAAGCCAGGAGAGGAGGTCATGATTGGAAGCTCCTTCCACGGTGGAGTCAAGGGGACTCACCATTAGACATGTTTGGAAAGAACTGGCCAGCCATTGGAAACTAACAATGCAGCCAGAACTGCGAAGGAGCTAGCAAGGAAGGGAGCGCTTCACGCGTGATGCAGGATGAGATCTCATGGAAAGCGATGCTTTACTTCATCGCCAAAAGAGCAGAATGAAGAAAATCTAAGCCCGACCACCAAAGTTTATTTGTCAATACATCAAAGTAAAAGAGATGAGCCACACCGTCCCGAGGACTCGTGGTCCCTGCCACACACACCCAGGAAAGCCCAGTTTCTCACGGTATCACCAAATGAAATACTGTGGAGGACCACAATGATGTCTTGGCCTTTTAAAAGACAGACTGAGGGAAACATCAGAAGTCCTTCATTTTCCTTACTAATGAAAGCATGGCCAAGGTCAGTTGACAGAGGATAAAGATGGCAAGGAGCCATTAGCCGCATGACATCACATGCCACTATGTAGGTGGGTTTCTAAAGAACAGCACTGCCTCCTAATCAAGGAGGGAAACCCTTACCTTTCAAGCTGCGACAATGTGAGTGGAGGACTTTTTCCTTACATCTTCATCATTTAATATTGTTCATTGATGAACCAATCAGCCGTCAGCTCTGTTCATTTATGCGACATGAGCAAGGATCCAACCCAGAAAAAGAAAGAAAAGCGAGGTCAATGTTTTCAGCTGCTGCATTAATAAAACCTCCCAGCAATAGAGTTCAGCACGCATCAACAGCTACGATGCGGTGGGCTCTGACCTGAGGGAGTCCGCTTTCCTATATATACACCTAGGGCGGTGTTAACACCCCAACGGAGCTACAGTCCTCGTTTGTATTTTAAGCCTTCTTCCTTCTCAGCTTTATCCAATTTATGAATCTTCTGCTCCTCTCTTACTTATAGTGAACGCCCTCCCAGTGTCTCCCACTGGAACCGCCACCTATGGCATTCGGAGAGACAATCTTCTAAGACCAGTGGACTTCCTACTCTGCAGAACACAGTCATTCCTCCACATTTGAAGTTTGCTTCCTGTTTCTCTAATCCTTCAAAAAAGACAAATGGCAATGGTTGGAAATGCACGAGTTTTCTAATTGTAAAGATTCTGTTTCAAATAACTCTGCTGTGGGCTTTAACCAAACGCATACACCACATCAGGTAGAATGCTTGTCTAGCATAGGAAGTGCTTGTAATTAGCCTCACAAAATCACCAATATTTTACCAATTCTGATCTATAAAAATGGCAATCCCATAGGATGCATCCGAATGCAACCCAAGTCTCCACCAGGACGTGGAGCCCTGGAAGCCCCCTTACAGTTTGTTTGCTGAATGATCTGCTGAGCTTCATTACCTAAAAAAAGGCAGGGAGAATTAATTAGCCAGGTGGCACCAGGCTGTTTTCCACCACACTCCTGAGAAAGCGAGCCGGCCACAGCAGACCCTGGGGGGCAATGAATGCAAAGAGATGCCTGTGCATCACTAGAGTGCTCCCACGGAGGCCTCTGCACGTATTCCCCATGTATTCACTGGCAAGCCCACAGCTGCCCCCTCTGCTTTTGAGAACAGTGATAAAATAAATCACTTGACAAATAATCAAGACTGAAGTTTTGGCTCTAATTTTCTCTCAATGCCCCAATGCTGGGAAAAGTAACCCAAATCATGTTTTGATCACTTGCTTTAATACTAAAGAGCAACTGTTTGGGCCCCAGCAACAAGGAGACAGTTCTGAAGTAAATTCTTCCATAGAATGACAGCTGAAGACCAGCTAAGCCTAGAGACCAGAGCAGAGGCTTTGACAATGCACTGGGCTTTAATGGGGTCTGGAATCAAAGATAGAATGAGGAATGTTTTGCAGATAAGTACAAGAGGTTGTTTCCAGGATTCCCTTGAACAAGGGAGAGGGCCAGATGAGTGGGATGGGACAGCCCAACCCTATTTATATTTTAGGACTGTGAGCACGGGCGGTCTACCAGTCAGAGCTACAGTCTGGGTATGGACAAAGAAACACTGGGAGAGAACCCTCTCAACTAGCATCCCAAGGGTAGAAGCCCAAGAGAACCAAGTTAGGTTGTTAGCTCTTTATTTTTATAAGGAGGCTTAGGACTCAGGGTGTCCAGAGGGGCACAGTCAACACGAGGCTTGCAAGTGTGGACTTGCACAGTGATGTCACTGTCAGATTGGGATGCCAGTGGCCGTGACTAAAGCTACTGCAGACGTTAAGACGGAAGCACACCACAAAACACTTCAGGCACATCACTCGTCGGACTCTAGCTCTGAAGCTGACAAGTAATCAAAATAGCACATGTATTATAATAATGACGTTTGGAACCACCCATGTGAGCTCTTGAAGCAGAGGTAGTTAACTCGGGAGAGTCAGGGCCCATGGGTGGGGGCAGACACTTGGGCACTGGGAGGGGGTGTGGAATTAGTTTCAGCTAGGGTCATGATGGCTGTTGGAAACCACAGGGCACAGCTCCCACTCCGATATCCAGGTTAAGCAGTAACAACCAACCCAACAGATCCTCTACCGAAGATGGGGGCTCAACAAATAGCCCTTAAAAGTCAGTTGCTGAATGATCTGGAAGATATTTGTGGGTAACCTGGAAAACCCACTATGATTATTTCTCTGCTGAATGGAAAGTTTCTGAACTTCGAACAAGCCACTCTAAAATGTAGACCAACTCATTGCTATTTTGCAAGCAGAGAAGCACCCAGGCCAGTGATGGTGACTCTTTCAGAGACGAGTGCCCAAGTTCACATAATTTTGCAAAGTGCCAACACTGCATATAAGCCTGAGTGGTGGGGGTTTAATTTATAAAAATCAACACATACATAAGTAGCATTTGTCTTTAAAGAAAAACAAACAGCATGCATGCCATAGGTTCACCACCCTGGACCTAGATCCAATTATGGATCTAGCACATTTTTAATTCCAACTACTTAAGAGCATATTGTAGCAGGACAGTCCTATGACTTTTTTTCTTGTCTCTCGTTTTCTTTTATTACTTTTTTTAAAACACACATTTATTTGAGAGTATATCAGTAATTGATATGACATTAGAAACAGTACTCATTTAGAAGACCAGCAAGGTATCATATCTATATCTTATACTATGAATAACTACTATGAAGACAACAATATGCAATGTGTTAATTATTGTAACTGTCCTAATAACCTGTTTTGAAACTGTCTCATTGGTATTTCTTTCTCAATAAAATTAATTAAAAAATATTTTATAGGGAGGAGTTACCTATAATCTCCTTATACACAGATATAAAAGCCTGAGTGCATACACTTGCAAAAAGTAAATGGATAGTAAACAGAGACATTGAAAAAGGAGAAACATAATAATTCTTTTGGTCTTTCTAAAGAGAACCTTAGCATACAGTCAGATAATAAAAGACGAACAGAAGAGCTCCTTCACCTGCCCAGATTCCCTGTTGTGTGTTGTTTGTGTCAGTCTAAATTGACCTGATGATATGAAGATTTTGGAGCGTCAACGGGTTTTGAGGAGGACAATCAGAAAACCTTATTCTGAACAAGCATCTACCCTGGGTGGCAGGGGGGATGTGGGGCAAAGACAGCTTCAGTCCCCAAGAAGCTCACCCTAACCAGGGAGGAAGCAGAGGGACAGAAGTACCGAGATGCCCCTCTAAAAGAAGAGAGGGTCAGAGTGGACAGTCCTGAGAGTGGACAGTAATCCGTGCAGGCAGACGCCGCTTTGCAGTTGCGAGTGCACCACGTCAGGATTCCGGATTTAGCTCTCCCAATATTCGCCACTTCCCAAGTTCAATAATATTGGCTGCTTTCTGCTGCAATTAGAGAATCTTAGAGAAAGCTTTGCTGGGAGGACGGAACATTCTAAAACTGAGTGTTCTGTTTATCACGTCAATTGAGATTCTTGATTTTAATACTTGGCCAACTACCCTCCCTCCACTTTTGCCCTGGAAACATAAGAAGTTAGGAAGGGAAAGGAAAGGGGACAGCGGGTTGGGGAGAAAAAGGATAGATGAAAGGCTAAGAGAAATAGTGGAAGGCAACAGGAATGATCAGGAGGAGGAAAGCTGCAGCAGTCACTGGGGCGAGCTCGGCACACCGCGACGGCCCCCAGAGTCATGCAGGTACCACTTCTGGGTCTTTCATGCCATTCCTCGCAAATGGAGGACCGCTGGTGTGGACAGCTTGCAGATGATCCACCGGCACTCTCATTTTATAGAGCAGGGAAAGGAGGTCCTGGACGCCACGACCATGGCAAGCCAGCCTAACAGTCTCCGCACCAAAGCCAGTGGAAGCAGGCATTTCCGAGTCATAGAAAATGGCCAGTGCCATCCACAGTAGAGAAAGAGGGAAAATTCTCTTCTTGCAGGGGAACTGGATGAGCACGCAGTTCTAGAGCCTGCAGGAGCGGTTGGAGTAGGCCGCGCTGCAGCAGACTTCGCTCCGTGTGAAGAAGCGAGAGCCCGCTGCCCATCGTCAGGGCCAAGTTCCCCCCCAGCGAGCCCAGTCCCAGGGAACCGCCTCTGATGGCAACAACGGTCACACCATCTTGGCAGAGCTGTCCACGGCGCCGCTGAACTTACACGAACAGCTCCCTCTGCCTTTAACAAGATAAATGGGATGGGGCAAAATACAGGAGCGACATCAAGGATCAGTAAAAACTGCCCCCAAGGAGAGGTCATCTGCCCCAGCAGGGAGGCAAGCCCCACGTGGGAGGGAAAGCAAGCCTTGCTAAGCAGGATGAGCGGAGCACTGAGGAGCAGAGCAGGCGGCTGAGGCGCGGGCCCCTCAGCACCTATTTTCAGAATTTCCTTCAGGCTGGCTTGGGCTGAGCACCATCAATTATTTAAAGGATGTAACATGGTGCTTCCTTTGTTGAAGCAAATCTGCAAGCAGACCCGAGAGAAAATAAAAAATGAATTAGGCGGAATTTATTAGTGTGCTTGAAGAAAACAAAGATTTAGCTATTGGGATTGATTCTATCTCAGAAATAGTTCAATTTTGTCTCCTAAAATCCACAACCCTTCCCCCGCTTCTCCTTCCCATTTATTTATTTTCTACAGTAGATCACACACAGAAGGAGGGGATGAATCATTTCCTAAACTTCTCCTTTCTTTTCAGATTCAGCTTTGATGTATTATCTTCATTTAAATTACAAATATACTAATCTGTAACACTGTTTACCAAGGAGCATTTTAAATGAAAGATACAAGAAACTGCATCAGTTCGCATTTCAGAAATGACTTTAGACTCCGGACCTCGTAAAAAACCAGCCGGCAGTGTTCTCTGACTTCGGCTGCTATATTTCAGTGCAGTGAATGAAATGCAATTAGTGAATTTTGGTGGTAGCTGGTCTGATCCAGAGAGGGGCACCAAGCCCTGGTTCTGATTTTTGGCAGTCCATGGTTAAGGAAAAATTTCAACAGAGTGACAGGGGGTGAGGGGCATGAGAAAGCTACCTCACACCTTCGTGAGCAAATACGAGAGGAGGAGAACAGCTCCCTGGATGGCTCACTGGCGTTATTAACTAAGTAAATGAATTAACTTTTGGGATGACAAAATTAACTAAGTAAATGAATTAACTTTTGGGTGACAGACTCAGGAACTGAGTCTGTCACCACCAGTTTAATACTTTCCAAAAATACTAAATGGCCCGATATAAGCCAGTCACTGAACAGAACCTGCCACCCTTAGGATTTGATCTGGCTCCGCTTGTGCCCCAAAGGTACAGGGCAGAGATCAGAATTCCAGTGTTGTCAATGCAGCCCTCCTGGCAAACTTAAATAAGGACCTCATACAGAGCCAGGGCTGTCACAGGAGGCTGCAAGGTACAGTGTCAGTCCAAGGGGGGCAACGTCCCTGGCTCTTCAGAAGACAGGTCCAGGCAGAGCAGGAAGACCCACAGTACAGAGACTTCTCCTGGGCTGGCTGGTCACCCACACCATGACGGCAGCTCAGAAGTGCCACCTCTACGCTTGCACTGGGCCAGCAGAGAGGGACCCACCCAGAGCACACTGATTCTCTAGATCATGAAGGTGGAAGCAACCATAGAACATTTCAGGAGACACGCCCAGCTGTCAGGCTACCAATGACCACCTTAGCTTATTAGCTAGTGGAGATACTGTCCTAAAACAGGTCAGGGGCTGGGGAAGTAGCTCAGGCTAGAGCAGGTGCTTAGCCTACTCAAGGCCCCTGGTTCAAGTCCCAGAACAAATAAAACAAAACATCTCATAGATCAGCTCACACTGCTTCCAGGCCTGTCTCATGGGGAGGGGTACCACCATCCAACCCATTCGGCAGACACACAGGAGGGCCACTGCTAGGCTCATTTTCTCATCACTGACATTACCCACCTCATCTCTAGGTCCTTCCTCCTTGGAAAACAATGACAGAGCAATCACATTAAATCACAGGGAAAAATACACAGATACACATTCTAGAAGAGGCGTCCACCTCACAGTCCACTCCTTGGAAAGCTGCTCTGGGCATTCTGTTCCGTCTGAGGGCGACTTGAGACTCAGGCAGCTGAGGTGCAGTATGCTCCTACGCTTTTTTTTTTCCTGACTCAAAATAGTACACCCATATCTGTGGCTGACAGGAGCACATCGCCTCAAAGGGTGTTTCAGACAGTAGAGAGGTCCCTCCAGAAGTGAATCTTGCTTTGTGTCACAGTCCAAGGGGACAATGCACACAAATTCCCTTCCCATGAAGGCTGCCTCTGGAGACTCTCAGAATTTACCTGCCTGGTACAGAGCAGAGCAAGGTGACTTGCTCTGGCTCCCAGATCTGTCTCTGCATGGCTTCCTGGCTCCAGGACCCAGTCATTCACATGGGCAGCCTGTAATCAGCCTC
The DNA here is from genome assembly GCF_000260255.1 of Octodon degus. Taxonomy (NCBI): domain Eukaryota; kingdom Metazoa; phylum Chordata; class Mammalia; order Rodentia; family Octodontidae; genus Octodon; species Octodon degus. The sequence continues at coordinate 18,509,416 of NW_004524593.1, forward strand.
CCTGTGAGTATTTACAGCAGGGAAACAGTAGCCTGCATGCACCAGGGAGGCTGCCGATCCCGACTGTCAGAAAGCTGCCTCACTGGCACAGCCCTGACCAAGGCCTTAATTTCATTTTCCTCTTCTTGATACCACAGGCTGCCCCCTCAAACTCGCCTTTCTCTTCTCCTGCTCTAGCAGCTCCCCAAACACCTTGTACCCTGCACACCGCTAAACCTGCTTCCCCACTACCTGCAGCTCACGGTGTCCCCTGCAGGAGGTGGTCAGTGACAAGACTCTCTGCATGTGCCATGCACAGTTGTCCCCGCACCATACTCAGCACAACAACCTTAGACGCTTCCTACTGATGTCACAAACTCCCGAAGACTTTGAGATCGGTCTTTAGGCCACCACCTGGAAGGATCAGGAACACGCACTGTGGACGTTCCACAAAGGACACATGAACTTTCATGGTGTTTGAATCATTAAGTACCTGGGCGTTGGGTACTCATGTCACTATTACCGCCACCAAATGCTCTCCTCTTGTTTACACAATGCCTCGCTTCCTGTCACCACTGGATCCAATGAATACGGGTCTGAGGACTGGTCAAGATTCGGAACTACCCTGGCCTCCCCGCTGCGTGCTGATCCGCCTAGCAGCTTAGCTCCTGTGACTTGGGCGAATTGTTAGCTCTGAAGCTGTTTTCTCCCTAAACTTGTGGGGCAGGGGCTCCTCTCCATTTTCCCTTCAGTGATGTCACCTAAACGAGACACTCTGATTTAGAGTCACTGCCACATGAGAAATACCTGAAGAATCCAAGCCATATGCCCCACAACTTGTCAAGGAAATTAACTACAAAGACAGTATCGATATTATACAATTAAAATGAGAGCTCTTAACATATTTAATTTCCCCTGACCTGACTTTCTTCAGTCATTATGGCCAAAAAGCATGAATTCATTATTTGCAAATAGCCCAGACTACTTAATGTATTCCAGTAGGCAGCGAGACACTGTCCCGCGTGCGCATGCCCACACATACATTTAAGCATGCGTGCGCCTCTATCAAGGGCAAAAATAGTAACGAAGGAGCCATTCCAAGTCATTAGCAATGCAGACACACTACAGTGGAACTGTAAACATGTAAACATATTTTATTGCACATATTTTATCTTTCCATAACATTCATAAGGGAGGTAGAGAGACAAATAAGGGAGGAAAACATTTTGTATCATTTTAGCCTCTCCAGATTATTTACTATATAAAGCATCCCCCCAACCCCATAAATTTGTCTAAGGAATCTATTTGGGGCTGTTTGGGATTGTTGTGTTTTTAAAAATTTAACAATCATAGCTCTGGAGCTTAATCACTTGTATGTGTTACAAAACCAGATGGTTCAAGTGGGTGTTTGTTTACAAGCTCTCTCCATAAGGTTCTGGCTTCTCCTTAGACCCAAACTGAGTATTTCAATATTTCAACTCAGAAAAGAGGCAAAGAATAATGAATAGAACTATGAAGAAAGGCAGTGAGTGGTCCCTGGCTGTCACAGGTCCTTGGGCTTCCACTTCCGCTCTGCTCTGTCACCCTCTAGGTGTTGTGATGAAGCCTCTCATCCTCCTTTGAGAAAATTTTGTTGCTGTTTCATATACTTTGCACTAAACAAGCCTGCAGCCTTTGCGCCCTGGCTGGTCTTGGCAGAGTGGCTAACCTGTGGGAAACACCGAACCAGAGACTCTGGCGTGTGTTCTCCTTTCTTCTACATCCAGCAACAAAATAACAAAAGTAGAGCTTCCAGAAGGACGTGGTGCTGCAAAGGCGGAGCACAGTGTCCCCCGCTGCAGTGTCCCCAACCATGTCCACAGCAATGCTCAGTCGCAAGAGAGAGCAGAGGCTCCATCCAGGGAGAGCTCAAAGCATTCGAAACACAGGCCACCCCTTCTCGAGTGTCCAGCACACCCTTGTAAAAGCACACAGGACAGCAGGACAACTGTCGCCCCTCACAGAGCTGGTGTTCTCAGAAAGGACCCTGAGTGCACAGGGGGTAGATTCAAAGATATGACTACTTTCTTCCAAAACTCACGTTCTCCAGACTTGATTTAAAATGTGTCCTTAGTCTTTACAGTGTACAGTTAGGAACACCTAGATAAATTAGCACATTCGTGATTTATGTGACTGTTTTGCCTCCTGTTCTGGAAGAAACATTTAAGAAAGAGCTTTTTCATTGTTTATAGCCTTTAATAAAGGAGAGTGTCTCTGGTGAAATTCAAACAGACTTGAAATACTGTCCTGATTTTCAACAAAAGAAATCAAGCTTAGAAAATACACTTGTGTATGGCAGCCGCATCCACCGTACAGTAATCCATCCTCAGTTAAAGCTGCTGGATGGACTAATAAATAGCAACCGGCTCTGTACGAAGGTAAGACCTGGCCTGCACCCAGGAGATTAAATAGAAACTCAGTCCTGATTTGCTACCTACCCTTCCACTGTTGCAAGCATTAATTATTCATATTTGCAACGTGGGTTGTTTTACACAATCACTAAAGATGCTTATTCTGTGACGTAGGTGGGAACTATATTTTCACGTATCTGAGAAGAACAGCGTTGGTGCCTGCAAAAGAAAAGAAAACAAAACAAAAAGAAAAGAAAGAGCCCTGTAAGGGTAAGACCAGAGTGTGTTGTTAGAACTACTCACTTTCTGAAGCAGAAAACTCTTCCAGAAATTCTCATTATTGATCTCAACTTTAAGCAGAAAGTACACTTTTCTAAATTAAAAATACACACACACACACACACACACACACACACACACACACAGTCTCCACCTAATGGAAGGTCACAGATAGAACTTTCTCTAGATGTTAACCATGAAATTTACTTCAAAAAGTGGTCACGTGCAACAAGAATGTTTAAAAACCAAGAAGTGATTTCCGCTAATCCTACCCCTCTAGTGGACACTGGGAAAATCTCTCAAGGTCTCTTCACACTGTGAACACTTCTGCAGATCAGAGGAGGCGAGAGATTCCAGGCAGGAAGCACCACTTGTGCCACGATTTATGCTCTATACACTGTCAGCAGCGGTGTGTTCATCTAGCATCAGATGCGAGTTACTCAGGGGCGTAGATGATGCAGAGTGTCAATACTGATGTTACTATTTATAGCCCAATAAACTACACTTTGAACAATATTAGTAGCGTTAAGCTTAGGTAGCACTCCTGGTATTAACGCCTTAATACAGATATATGGCTACAAGCAAGGTTTACAGCGTGGAACATAAACACAAATCCGGTGATACTAATAAATCACTTTCTTGGCTGCTTAAAAACGTACTGCCAAAATGAGCTTTACGTATTACACAGTGGAGCAGAAGGCAGCGATATATATTTAAATTTTCCATTTTTAAGCTGTCACTCAAAAACTTTTCATACTTTTTTTAGCTTATTGATCTTCCTGGCTTGTGATAAGACTTCAACTGCTTGGTTGAGCTGTTTTTAGTTTCTGCTTCTTATTAAAAGAGCTAAATCGGGAATCATAAAATGCTACTAATTTAGCAGTTTTCAATAGAAACGAAAGCTAAACAGCACCAAAATAGTGTCGCCCTCATGTTTTATTGCCCTAGAATCCTAGATTTAAGTACTATATAGCATAATAGCGGTTATTATTGAGCCACACACCTGTCTTCTTCTTTCTGCCATCTATCATCTATCTGTCTATCTACCTACCTACCTACCTACATATCATCTACCTATCTCTGTATCTATACTAGAAAATAAAAGCTCATATTAATCACATTAAAATAATTATTAATAAACAAGGTTTCTGATCTTTATTAAATATTTTTGCACAGAAACACATACGTATATAGCCTCTGTATTTTCATATTTCTCTTTTATTTATAAAGAAATTCCCTAATCCCTTAATATTTTGGCTACTCTATTTTAAATAAATATCCTACATCAAAACAATCAAGCCGGAGTCACAAGGACAGCTAGGTCCTGGGCCAGATCTGCTCCATCGACTCGCATAACTCCGGGCCCATCCCCAGCCCACCCAGACGCCACACCCACATGGGGTTTTAAGTGAAAGGTTAGGTGCCACATCCAGGGCACTCTTCCCCTGCCTCCGGGCGAGCCTCGCCCTCGCAAGCCTGTTCCTTCACTTCCGCTGGACTTTCTATGTGTTCTGCAGCCAGCTGGGCCGGCCAAGAAGTTCAAGGCTCAGCAAGGAAGAGACAGTGGCCCTCAGAGCTAATTGCTCATATTTTGCAGAGGGCTGCATGAAAAGAGGAAGCTGCAGCTCGGCAAGGACAGGATCCATCCTAAATCCTCCCGTGATGAAGGAGGTGCAAGGTCCCGGCCGGGAATCTCATGCAGTCCCAAATCCGGCCCACTCGGAGTCACACTGCTAGGCATCCTGCCCAGATGGCTTCATGCGGGGTAACAGCAGCAACTATTGAGCAGCCACAAGATTGTCACCATCATTGTGCCCATCTTGTAAGAGGAAACCAAAAGCTACGTAAGATAGCGAACCTGTTAAAATTACATTTTAAGGAAGGAAAGGCTTGTTCACTTACTGTGTCTGAAATCATGGGTCTTCCACAAATGCATCTCGTTTACTTGCTGGTTCCTACTGACATGGATTTGAAGCTTTCTGCAGCATTTCTAACTGAGCCCCAAGTCTTCCGGGTGCTAGCTCGGGGTTGGTGCTAGCAGGCGGGTGCCACGGCAAGCCGCTCACGGCCCCAGAGCCCATAATTTCACCTTCATCTCATCACGGTCAGGAAGGCTACCGCTGCTCTGAGCGGTGCTGTCCACCTCCCCACCCCTTGCGTGGGCCGCCGGCTCGTCTACATCTGTGAGTGGGTGCAGGAGCGCACACCCAGCCTCCCAGGGGCACGGCCACTCTCTTCCACATAAATGTGGCAATGAATTGGCCACCTAGAGCTTTCCCGACAGCCCCTGGGAACAGGAGCTACAGTGACCACTGATGTCCCAGTTCCTCCACGCAGAAAGGAATTCGGGGCACGTAATAATTATCCATCCATCTCGTTCATGCTAAAGGCATGGCAATGCAATTTTAGCCTTATAATCAAGACCATATGACAAAACCCAAGGCCATTAGGGACCAATTTCGAGTATTTTCTGCAAGACAATGATTTTCTAACTGCACTTACATATGCTGAATACCTACCTAAGTGCAGCCACTCCTGCTCTCCTGGAGGTAACACCCCTGCTTCCAAAGCCTTCCTTGGTAACGCAATGGACTGAAGCATTAAAGGCTTGCTGGCCTTTTCTTCCCCTTCACTACTTTTTTTTTTTCCATCTCCCAAAGCATACTATAAAATACAGAGGGCAAATTTTTGCTCACAGCAGTGACCACATTCCAAGATCTGCTGTCCTCTCTTTCTCCTTGTCCTTCTGGGCAAGTCCACCCTTCTTCTCCACCCAGCTTGCTCCCTAAACTGAAGCTTGGTCTCCCAGCCCAGAACGACCCCCCACAGACCACTGGGCCTCCCCACATGTAGTCCAGTGACATGATCACGGTGTGTCCGAAAGGTCAGGGTATCTTTGCCAACCCCAGAGCCCACTGGAAAGGATGCAAACAGTATTTGGAAATTCTATAAAACATAGTAAAAATGTTCTTTTCTGTTTTATTCTGCAGAAATGAACAAATCAGTGCTCTTTTCAAGAGATATAATTATAAATGCTAAAGGTGATAGAATTCATTATTAATAACTTACCAATTTCAAGGAAAGTGAAAGAAATCATAGAAATGGTAAGAAAGAAGACATTAAACAACCTCTGTAAAATGAAAAATGAGGTAGTCAGGAGTAAAATGATAGTATATTTTACTAGTGTATTTTAGATTTCTTGCAAACTCCATGCTTCTTATTTTGAAGTTTGTTAATGTCAGATAAATTATCTCCCCCCCTTTTTTGGTGTGGTATCAGGGATTGAACTCAGGACCCTGTGCTTGCCAGGAAGGCGCTTATCCTACTGAGCTATCTCCCCAGCCCTATCCCTAAATATTAATTGTCCTCTTGGTTCTTCAGCTTATGAGTTAGATTGCATTGCTATGTCTCATCTCAATATTGTTTTAAAGTTATGAGAACACAGACTTGTTAATGAGTCCAGGAGTATGTGTTTAATCTGCATGGATTGGTTAATGATATAAGTAATAACTCCATATACTAAAAAAGCTCCTGTCCCTCAAGGTTCCCCCATCTCCACTGCAGAAGCACTCAGACATTTTGGTTAGCATTTTCCAAACAGCTCTAGGAAGACTCCCTCTTCCCACACACTGGGGCCACTACAATGCCCTGTCCACCCTGGGAACACTGGCTCTCCTTCTCCTTCTCGCAGCTTACTTTAACATGATGAAGGCTGGCCAAACAGCTCAGCGGACTAAAGGACCTACTTAGGCAGAGCGCAGCAGGCAGGGTTCGATCCCCCCATGCTGTGCCGACCCCATCCCCGAGACATGCTGACACGGCGATTGAGACTGGGCATGGTGGTGCGCACCTATAATCCCAGCGCTTGGGAGGATGAAAGCAGAAGAATCATTACAAGTCTGATCTACATAGTGAGACCCTGTAGACCCTGTGGAACCCTTACTAAAAAAAAAAAAAAGATGAACCTTGGATCTTCAAGGGAAAGAGGAGCAACACATTATGGGTCTTTAATTCTTTAATGTTGTGCACTCAGGGCTCCTCATCCCACGATCTAAGCATGTGAAAAGAGGGGGATCTCACATACAATGAATGGAAGGTCACAGCTTAGGTGCTCCATTGGTGGAGGAATGCTATGATTACCTCACTGGGATCTGAATGCACATGAACATCCGAGCTCGCACATAGAAATGGCTTCGGCTCGTGCTCATCTAGATGCTGCGCTTCCTCCACTAGGGTGCTTGCCAGCTGACAGGCAGAGGAGACGTTGTGACATCTCCGTAGTGATCTTGCCTGAGCATGTGTGAACTTAGCTGTTCATCTGAATGTCATCTCCTTGGTACGATCTGCACTGGCAATAGCATATGGAGTCGGCTTTAGCTAAAATCTGAATCTCTTAAAATGCCTTCAAAAAGATTGCCCTACGGTGCTACACTGGAAATAAAGCCACGGTGGCCACAGAAGCCGGCCTGCCACGTGCCAACCGACGCAGTTACAGACAACAGAAGAATCCATGTCTTTCACTCACAAGGGATCATAACATTTTGAAAGCGAATAGAAGGGGAACGAACCCTGTACCACTCAGGTACCTGTCGCTTACCTGTCAAGGCCCCCCTCATTCCAATTGGGCAATAAATGAAATCCAAAGTCTCTATATAGTTTAGCAAAGTGAAGAAAGCAGTGCTCTGTGACTGCAGAGCAGGATGAGCCCCAGGTTATAAAGCAGGTTACGAAAGGCACCACATCACTATCCACAGTCCTCACCAATGGCCAAATGGGATTTCAAAGAACTGGAGTGTGGAAAGGGCTTGCTTAGATTTCAAAATTCTTTGCTGAGCTTCGGGGATGCAACCAGTATTTGGAAATTCTATAAACCATGGTGCAAATGTTCTTTTCTGTTTTATTCTGCAGAAATGAACAAATCAGTGCTCTTTTCAAGAGATATAATTATAAATGCTAAAGGTAATAGAATACTTTGGGGATACCATTTCCCAGGGCACTGGCTGCCTCTTCCACTTTCTCATGTTGCTCGTTCTGACAGAGTTGCAGAGGCTGAATTCATGGACCTCTTCTTTCGCCTTGCCCACTAACTGCCTAAGTGGTCACAGCCGATCTCTGTTGCTCCAAACCCATGGGGGTCCAACGACAAATACCAGAAGCTTGCCTCTCACTAAGATGTTTCCTCTGCTCTCCAGAGTCATTAATCCATCTTCCTCCAGCACCTTCCTTCGGATATCTCCTACACATCTTGGAATGAATGTCTACAGAAATGACTTCTGACTACTCACAATCTAATGGGTGAAAAACCAAATCTAGCTTTCTTTGGTTGTTCCCATCTTCTACTTGCTCAAACCCAAATCTGTAGAGTGGTCTCCAACTCTCTTCTTTCTCTAAAACCACTCAGGTAAGCCATCTAGCCCTTCCTTCAGAATATGTCAAGAGCAGAGCAGTCCCTGTGTCACCACACTGCTCCATACCAAGCTCAGGACTCTCCTGGAGCACCAAGATGACATCCCAACTCATGTCCCCACTCCCACCCTGCTTCTCCTCATCTATTCTCCACAGAGAAGTCACAGTGAGAGTATCTTTTTTCATAAAATCTAACTATTCAGTTATTAATAAACATTAGTCAAGCTTACAGTAAAATCCATGGGCTTAAACAATTAAACTTTGATGACATTTATAAGTACATCCTTAAAGCCATTCATCAAATTATAGGATACTTCTACCACCTCAGAAAGTTTCCCTTAGGACCCTGTCCAGTTACCTATCAAATAAAGGAACCAAGTTATCATTTCTCTTATCAAAGCCTGCTTTTGCCTGCTTTGGAAATTCTCATGAATGACAGCACACAGTATATTCATCAGTATATTTTTATTACGGGATCAGACACTTGACCATATGAAACTAGACTCAGAGAAGAAAGGTATATCCCGGCTCATGGTTGCAGATGGCCCAGTCCATGGGTGGCATCACAACAGAAGGGCCTGGTGGAGGAAACCTGCTCAACATGTAGCATTCAGGAAGCTGAGTAAAAGCTTGGGAGCCAGATAGGAAGGAGCCAGGAGCAGCGTCTTTTGGCACCACACCTCAGGGACCTGCTGCATGCAGCCGGGCTCCCTCATAAATGCCCTTTCAGCTACACACGCTCAGCCAGCAACATCAGCACCCAGGCTCCACTAAGGGCGTCATCCCTGAACACACTGTGTGGGAAGCACACTCTCTACGCATGATGCTGTGGGAGACACTTCACGTTCAGCCTTTCTGTCCAGTGCTCCTTTTAGTGTTTCTTTGCACCTGGCTTCTGTTTGTGTAGCAAACCATACACGAGGCTCTTTGGTGCTATTGAGTGTACTAGCAGTTCTCACCCTGTTGCAGAACAGGGCCGTTCCACCACACAAACACATTCTCAATGTGTTCATCATTTGTTAATGAACACTTAGGCCTGTCTCATAGTTTTTAGCTACTTATGAATGAAGACACCATGAATACTCTGGACAAGGCTCTTTGTGAATGTCTGCTCTTGCTGTTCTTGGTAAATGGCTGTGAGTGGAATTGCTGGAATTCCTCTGCACTCCAGAGTCATTAATCCATCTTCCTCCAGCACCCTCCTTCGGATCTCTCCTATGCATCTCGGAATGAATGTCTACAGAAATGACTCCTGACTACTCACATTCTAATGGATAAAATAGCAAATCTAATTAATGTTCCTTGGTTGTTCCCACCTTCTACTTGTTTAGATCCAAATCTGCACAGTTGTCCCCAACTCTTCTTTTCTTTCTCTAAAGGCAAGCTATTTGGCCCTTCCTTCAGAATAAGTCAAGAGCAGAGCAGCCCCCATATCACCTCACTGCTCCACACCAGGCTCAGGGCTCTCCTGCACCACTGAGAGCATCCCAACTCACATCACTGCTCCCACCCTGCTTCTCCTCGTCTGTTCTCCATAAAGAAGGATCTTCCATTCGGTGGAAGATTTTAATTTCCCACAAGCTGCCTATTTTCCCACGCCTGGTGCTATTTCCCATACTCCTCAGCAGTGGACACAAGTTCATCTTGCACTGCACCCTGGGTAGCTTTGGGTTGCTCCCAGTGCTAATTACTGGTTGCCTCATTGTAGTTATCCTACTGAGTCTCCAATGGTATATTATTAGAGTGTTCATTCACTGTTCTGAGAACTAACAATTCTGATATGTTTTCGTGGTCTTCTAGGCCCTTTGTGGATTTTCCTCTGTAAAGTATCTATTCAAGGCCTTTGCCCATTTTAGGAGACAAGTTTTAGATGTCAGTCAGATCCTATTATTCCTCTCCTCTGAGCAGTGCAGTACCAGTCAGCTCACCTTGCACTCCAGTCTGTATCACACTCTCTAAAGCACAGCATGTCCCCACGACCTCATTGTGACCACTGCTCCACCACACACCTCAGCCCCTGGGCCCTTGCTCCGCCCACCACCAGCTCTCAGGCTCGGCCTGGTCCCAGACAGCCACCTGCCTGTTCTCACACTTCCTCTAGAGCCTTCTGGAGTGTTCTGCGTAAAATAGAATCCACATCCCCAGCATTATCTGTTCCTTTCCCAGCTCTATTTTTTCCCTAACGCTGTTAAGATGTGATAATCATGATTTTGCAGCCCAGGAGACGAAACCCAGGGCCTTGCACATGTGAGGCAAGTGCTTTACCCCTGAGCCACCCCTCTCAGTACATGCAGGGACAGGTTTGGGCTTCTTTTTCACTTACTTTCTCTTTCTCCTTCCTTCCCTCTCTTCCTTTGTTGCTTATCACTCTGTGCCAAAATACCAGGTCTCTGCAGGGAGGAGACTTGGGCCCTCAATCCAAGGCACTTTGTGAGTCACTCCTCCCAGATCTTAGGACAAAATCTCAACCCTGCTAGAGCAGGGGAAAACTTTGTCTAGACTATCTGCCAATTGAAACACATGATACCTTGGTCTTCAACTATATTCCTTTAAAAATGTTCAAACTATTTAAAAGGCAATAAAAACTCAAATTTATGTTTCCAAGTACTAAGGTAAAAATCTGTAAGGATTAAAAATAAGATTTAGCAAATGGGTGAACCAAAGAGACTCTCAGGAACAAGTGAAAGATCATTCATGTAGATACATGCACCCATACATGCATGTATACATGTCATGTATCCACATGTACCTGAAGATACATATGTATATAGATTCTGATAAGCAAAATAATAATAAGATAAAAATAAGTTCACTTTTCCTGAGCCTTAGGTGTCAGGAACTATTAATCTTCACAAGAATTTTGAGAAGAACTATTCCACATTACAGATTTGAAAACTGAGGCCTAGAGTGCTAAAATACTTGATAAATTCAGAATACTTACTAGTCCCAGAGATGTAAGAATTTAAACCTTATCTAACATCATTTTGTGTAACTCTATATGTGTGCACAAATTTAACTTGTAATAGAAATAGGACATTAAAAAAAAATCACTTCTTTTTTTTCTTTCTATATTTCAGGGCAGGGTCTCCAGGGTGTTAAGGGTCTCACTACTAGATCAGACTCATAGTGATCTGCCTGCTTACAGCCTCCCAAGAGCTGGGATTTCAGGTGCCCCCTACCACGCCCAGTCTCAATCATCATCACAGCACACCCCGGGGGTGGGGCTGGCATGACAGGCTCGGGGATCGAACCCCAGGCCCCTGCACCTGCTTGCAGGTGCTTTAATCTGCTGAGCTATTTGGCTGGCCCTAAGAATGTACTTCTCAATTAGTGAAAACAATTCCAGTCCCTGTGCATAGTTTTATAAAATTATGATGTTTATCAGATGGTGTGTTCTAATTTTCTTTGTGTAAGAGTTGAAACAAAGAGCACCTGGGTACACATATGTAAGTTAGGAAACCCAGTGGCGAAGCACACTCTCATGCGCTGCTTCCCAGCCTAATCCCTGAGCTTGTCCACTCTGCTGTCTGGAGACCTTCTGAACAACAGGGACGCTGGAAGCTGGTAGGGAGTCTACCACATCAACGTGCCCCCGATAGCACACTCTAGCTTATTTCCATGCAGTCTTTCAAGGAAGCATCATCCTATGCTGGTCCTCTTGAGTTTCTTTTGCTCTTTTCATTAAAGATCACGTCTCGGAGATGCATCCATGCTGACCATTGATTTTACTGCTCTGTCGCATTTCACGGTAGAAACATGGGTGAATTTATTCCCATGCTGATTTCTTCCATCAGACATCAAAATATATTATAAAGCTACTGTAAGACAACATGATAGTGACAACACAGGAGTGGCAAAGGGATCGACGAGATCAAACAGAGCTTAGTTAGCGACAGGATCATGCCAGAAGGAAGCTTGGTGTCTAACGAGGGCAAACCCCAGGTGCGGGCAGAGGCCGGACTCCTCAGGAATGCTGCTGAGACAACTGATCCACCCCAGAAGGACCCGTGCCTTACATTCCACATAACAAGTTCCATCTGCACTGAACACTGAAAAGCAAATCCCTACAATGTGAAGATAACACAAATGAACACTTCTACAAACCTCCAATTCAGCAAAGAGAAATTATTTTTGACAACACAAAAATATGGCAACCATAAAAAATTAATACGCTGTAAGTAAATGTAAGAAATTCTTACTAAAATAAAAACAAAAGAAGCCACAATGTCTTAGAAGGCATTTAGAATGCATATTATCCAGATCTTACCAATGATATCGATTATAAATATATCCCTATCGTTCCTGAAAATGTCATAATTTGAGGGCCTGATTTTATTGTTTCTTTGCCTAATTCTTCCTGGAACCAAAAAAGCAGTACCCAGTATGCTGTTATCAGACTCTTACTTCAGGCTGTCTGCTCTTGCAGTGTGTGGAAAATCCTACCATGCTTTAGACAAAGGCTACCAACCATAGGTGGCATTGTTGTAGCATATATCATGTTCTCAATTACCTGTATGACAGCAAAGAATGATACTAGGAAAACTTCATTTCAGTTTTTTAATTCAATTGAATGAGAAGGTCGTTGACACTTCAGTAATTGCTATTGAAAACCATTTGGCTAAGAGAGAAAAACACACACACACACACACACACACACACACACACACACATATATAATAAATTATGATATAATCTTGATTATGAATTTTTCATTTTCACAGGATTATCTAGTACATTTCTTGCTATGAGATCATTACTTTACTTATTTTTCCCACTTTTTTGAGGATTCTAGAATAAAAGTCATGCAGGACATAATTTATAAAACCTGAATTAAATAAGAGTTTTCAGTGCTTTCTTCTTTTTTTTTCCAATTCCAAAGACAGAGTTTAAGTTTTAGGCTTTGTTTTAGCTTTTAATTATGGAATATACACAAAGGAATGAAAAGTAGTGGAGAGATAAGGCAGCAGGTGGAGACAGTGTGGAACCAATTCCTTTCCCATAAAGGGACAAGATGGTGGCAGTGGTGGCAAGATGGCGGCCGTGGTGGGCTCAGTGAGGGATAACGCCAAGGACCACTGAATGCCAGTGACTTAGCCATTTCCTAGGAAGGTGGGTAGTAGGGGAGGGCCCTCTGGAAAAGCCTTCAAGATCTGATTTTTTTTTTTCATTTCAAGATAGTGTAGATAAGTACCTAAAATTCTTGTGCCTGCAATTGTTGAAACATGTGCCCCCCAAAAGCACAGCAGAGAGAAGAATGTGAGCGAACCCCACAGATTGCATATTGACTCCACAGAGTCCCGCCTCTGCTGCCTCAGCCCTTGGTGGGTGCCAGTAAGTAGAGATTTTATTTTTTGCACAGAACTATATAAGTCACTGTTATAAAAACATAAATCCTATTGCTAAAAGCCAAACACAGTTAAATAGCAGAATGTATAATGCACAGGCAGATGTGTTTTACATAAGAGATATTCAAAATCTAATCACGTGAAGGCTTTCTAAAAAGACGCTGCATTTCAAGGCTACCTGAGCAATATTACACCTGGAAGATGTGGAGCTCAGATAAGCACTGTGAAAATGATCAAGAGTGTGGGGAATGGCGACTGAGACAATTCATCCCTGGCAATGACAGGGGTTGCATAGCACAGGAAGAAGTAGGCAGGGCACAAGTGTCCCTGCATGCACACAATGGCGCATGGTATCTGACCAAGGCCTGGGGCTGAGACCCACCTGCGCCACACGCAAGTCCTGCCATCTCCCCTGGCCATTTTTTGAAGGGAGAGAAAACAATATTCACTGGCTCAGTTGTTGGGAAATTGAATGAGATGATGTACTTCAGTGTAAACGGGCAGGCCCTGTGTAAATGTGATTCACCCACTTAAAGAATAATTATCAAAACAGATTCTCCCTTAGGAAAGAATAAAAGGAAATGAATTTATGAAATCGTTCTGAGAGGGATTTATATTCAGCAGAAGCAGAAGCTTCCCGATGGTGACACCAAAGCCAAAGGAGGGGACTCAGGTGACTTTGAAGGTTTGCTCTGGCGATGCTTAACAGAACTGAACAACCTTGCCTGCAAGGAAAGGTGAAGGCTGCTTGTGACACCCTCTACTGCCACGCAGACTCAGGCTCCAGGGGGTGAAATTCATTAACCAGTTCAGTCTCCTAAAGAGAGATTTACACCATGTCCCTTGAGTCGCCCAGGAATCTGGTGGCATCGAGTGATGTGATTCTGAAGCCGAGGCATGCTCACACTTGGGAAAGTCACATGAAGACCTGTTCTCCCACCTTTCTCCCCAGTGAAGCTTTCTAAGGTCAGTTCCAGGGTATAAAGGTAACTGAACAGCATTTTCCCCAGCAGTACCCAGATGGGCTGTCGTAGGTGGAGGAAAGTCACACTGTACCCTCTGATATGTCCTAAGGGCACAGCCAGCTGGCCTGGAAGGCAAATGCTGGAAGACAAAGGAGAATGGACAGACGCCATCCTGGCTATAGGAGTCTCAGTGCAGTAGAAAAGCTGGGTGCTGCGCACGGCCATGCTGGGACCACAGGGGCCTGAAGGCACCCAATACATAAAGAGATGTAGGAGTCAGGCAGCGAGTAGCTGACTGAGGAAGCAGAGAAAAGAGCAGGTGTTTAGCTTGACACAGAGAGGCCCTGGAGACTTCTAAAGAGTGACAACAGCAGGTGCAAAGATCCTGTGGCCACAAGATGCACAGTGATGCAAAGGTTTAGAGAAGGCAGTGGGCAACCCTTGGGGCCAGGGCACTAGGGTGAGATGAGGTGGGAGGGGTGGGTAGGGCAAGGCTAGACAGGGATTTGGGGCATGCATAGGAATTTGGTCTTTTTCCTCAGAGCCATGTGAAATTCCTGGTGCCATCCATTCAAGTGAAGAGAAACTCACAGGACTGACCCAAGGGAGAAGGGACAGTCATGTCTGCCTCCCATGAGGTGGCAGGAAAATGGATCCAATACCATTGCACGTGCCCTTCAGACACAAGTGTATTTTTGTCAGGGTTGCGGCTGATCATGCCAATTTCTGTGTGCCAGGGGACACATCTGCCAGCATGTCTCTGTCCCCTCAGGAGCGCAGTGGGGTGAGTGATGGCCAAAAGTGACCACATCACCATGTGTCAGCCCAGCCCCACAGAGGAGCTGAAAGAGGAAAGCCTGCAGACACACTCTTCTCTCTGACCTAGATAATGGGTCTCTCCATTAAAAATATTCCCTCTCTTACTAGTTCTGTATTTATAAAAGGAGAAGAGAGGGAGAAAATATCTCTGGCAGGGAAATAATAACAAAATGTATGACCCACAGAGGTGGCGGGAAGACACAGCGTTATTTTACATATTTGATATAGAGCCTAAATTAAGCCATCGAAGAGAGGCCATGAATCTTCACAGCCTCATTATCAGGCCTTCCTAAACCTCAAATACAGAAAAATACATTTCATAAACAAAGACCCAATAGGATTTTAATAGTACAATAAATTTCACAGACATTTGCACTAATCACATTTCATTACATCTTTTTTTCAAGCAAATTCCACTTGATAGAGAGTCAGATTTTGAAAGAGAGTGTGAAATATCAGTGAAGGAGCTTGTTTTTGACTAAGTGCCAAGATGGAAGTTGAGTGTGACTGACAAGGCCTACACACGTCTGAGGAGGGGACACGCACTGGTCCCCGCCTCTCAGCTCCACTGTGGCAAGTGCCAACCTCTGAGGCTCCTCTACCAAATCCCTTCTGGTGAGGAAAATCGAAGGCCTCATGGGAGCGTCGATCCTGAGGTTCTCTGTGGTCCTGGTCACCCCGGAAGCCCATGCTGCTCAGTGGGTAGACAACTTTCCAGAGCCCCTTCCTGTATAGTTGCTATGATTGGATGAAAGTCACACCAGTTGGGATGTCATCACAATTATCTTGTGTCCAAAGCAAAACATGTCGGCACCAGGGCAAGAGGACCTCTTACCTGGACTATGTGCCTTAGCAGATGGTCCTGGGGTCCTACCCAGGCAAAAGAAGTCTCTAGACCCAAGGAGACATGCTGAGGAGAGCTGGGTCCCCTTTTAAATGTGTAAGGGGAATTCCCTACCATGCCGGCCAGCGGGCAGCTCTTCTAAGGGACACCCACGTGTAGATGACCAGGACGCTCATGCAGGTGTGTGCAAGGCACCCTGAGGTGCTGGAAGATGCTGGGAGTGGAAAGAGAAGTGGGTCAGCCTGAGGGATGAGTTCCAGGGCTCGGTTCTCATTCTGCTGTCTTGGCCCGGAGCAGTATTCCAGGAAGGCTAGGGACTCTAAAGCGGAGCCTGGCCTCTCAGGTATTCTGAACAGCGCTGCTCAGAGTTAGAAGAGCTCGCGATGTCCTTGGAGAGCTGGGTAATGCGCAGGCTCGGACTCAGCAAGTTTGGGGCAGGAGCTAGATGGCTGCATTCCCAGGGAGCTCCGAGGCGGTGCTGACACGGCCAGTGTGTAGACCACAGTGAGGGCAAAGGACCTTGGGGTTTCTTTACCAAGGAAAAAGCACGCACACATTTTATTCAGCAACGTGTTGGCTTGGTTTGGGTTTGTAGCTCTGAATAACTGAGGTGCCTGGGTCTCTGTACACTTTTTCCAGATCAGCCAACAGGAGGGCTAATTTTCTTTCATCAGAGTAGCTTCCTCCCCTCCACGGAAAGCTCGTCTTCAGGAAAGAATGTGATCGGAGGAAGATGCTCTGACAAAGGGTTGTTTGCAGGCATCCGTTTTGCCTGGAACAGCCGCCCAGACAGACACTAATTCTGCAGCGACTACGTCTCACCTGTGCACCGTCCCGTAGCCCCCAGGCTCCGGCTCTAACTGCAGCTGTCACCTTCCAATTGGCAGCCAGGGGCGCCTAACCAAAGAGCAGAGACTCCTGGGAAGTGCAGGTGCGGGCTATCTTGTGACTTGGGCCTGCAGCCACTCTGGGCCACCCCCTTCCTTGGGGCTCCCCTCCCTGCCCCTCACGATGTGCAATGCCCTTCCTCTGGTGTCCCCAGTCCAGCGTCTTCCTGAGAATGCAGAGAACCACAGTTCGCTTCTGCTGAGCAAAACCAGTCCCAGCCTCTGCCACTAAAACTGCATCCTGCAAATTCTACTAGGACGTGGAGCACCAGAAACCTGTGGCCTTCGAGCTGGCAGGACCTACCCACCCTGGAGAGTGTGGGCACCACCAGCACAGCACAGTGGGCGCCTCACGTGGCAAAGCTGGCATCCCAAAGCCTGGGTCTCCTTTTTCCTCTGGCTGTCTCTCAGCACTCCAGCCTTCGGGACACAGGCGTCTTGTCTGGACCACCCGGGCTTCCTAGGCAAGGCTCCGTGCTGCCATCGCTGCCTTCCCTCGCTAATGCTGCGCACTCCTTCTACCTTGACTGCCATCGGTGCATCTTCTGTGGAGAAGAATCTCTGAAGGGTTTTTGTACATTTTAAACTGAATGAAATTTTCTTATTGAGGTTAAAGAGTTCTTCATATATTTTGGAGAACGCTCTTTGGTCAGATGTGCCTTTGTCAAGGTATTTTCTCCCAGTGGGAGGGCCGTCTTGTCATTCTCTGTTCCAGTCTTTTGCAAAGTGAACATTTTTCATTGTTTTCATTTCATGAACGATGATTTTGCAGTTGTTATCAATTGCTGTATCAGAAGGAACTTATGATTTCTCCTGTGTCACCCTCTAGGAGTTTATGACTTTGCATTTCACTTTTAGGTCTCCGAGACACTTTGAGTTGAAGTTTCCAAAGGACGTAAGGTCTGAGAGTGAATTCATTGTTTGTATGTGAATGTGTCATGGTCCCCAAGACGTGTGGTGAAAGCTGCTGTTTTCTCCATTGCATCGCCTCTGTTCTGTTGCCAGGGACCAACTGAGCACGCCTGGGGCTGTGTCTTTGGTTCCACCCATCTATTCATCTGTTCTTTGGTCATGAACGCCTTCATGCTGCCTTGACTATGCAGCTTTCTGGTTAAGTCTTGAGGCTGGGTTGTGGCAGTCTTCCCACTTTGGTCTAGTCCTCCAGTCTCCTTTGCTGCTATTATTCCTGGGACCAAACTCAGGACCTTGCTCTTGCCAGCCAGACACTCATGTTACCGAGCTATCTCCCCAGCCCCTTGCCCTCAGTCTTGTGCCAACAGTTCTAGGCCATTTTCCTCTCTATACAAGCTTAGTATTAATTTGCTGGTATCTGCAGGTGAAGTTTGGAAGAACTGACCTCATGCCAGTATTGAGTCTTCCTATCCAAAAAGAAATCAAAATGTTAAGGAAAGCTTGCCAAAAATGCCTGCCCAAACCACATGGACATGTCCAGACAAGCCTGCCAGTGGGATATTTCTCCTTTTGTGTAACCCATGCTTATTTAACTGATGGCCTTGCAATGTAACTTAGATGTTTAAACCCCCTTGGCAACCCATGATGTCATCCAGCCCTCCAATCACAGTGCACCAAATCTTCCTCTGTACTTCCTCACTTGCTCTCCCCATAAAAACCCCCCACCCCACTAAGTGGGGCTCTGACTCTTCAGAAGCGACCACTCAAGGCCACGGGTGTCAATAAGCCCTCTGAGTGCTCCTAAACCTGTTGGGTGTGGTTTCTTCCTGTGTTTGATCTGTTTTCCTGAGCACTATGGAGAGTCATGAAGCAATTTTCCATCTACATATTGAATTCTTCTTTGACTTGCTTCCTCAGAATTTCACTCCCATAGATCTTGTATTTACTTTGTCATATGTATAGCTAAACATTTCGCCTCGGGGGCTGCTCATATAAACAGCAGTGTCTTGCACATTTTCTCCAGCAAGAGGTTTCTCGTCTGCTTCCACTCTTCCTAGACCCCTGGACACTTTGGAGACTCCTGCTGAGCAACAAGCACTCATGTGTGCACCTACTCAAACACGCATCGGGCACCTACAGTATACCACCTAGTACCCTAAGCTACACTGGTATGACACAGACAGAAAATTTTCTACCCACTTAAAATTTATATTCAAATGGTGGAGAAGCTACTAAATGTAAACCTGAGGAAATCCTTCACTGGTAGCTCCCACGTGCAAATGTTCAATCTGTACTGAACAAATGAGTGAAGAAATGGTGAAATTCCCTGCCCCAGTAGTAGCCAAGAATCTTTATTTTCATTAGCTTTTTGTTTCACTAGAAAAAAAAAATAAATAAAAAACAGCAGTCTTATGTTCTACTGATTAAAACTCCTGATCTCATTTTATAATGAGTTCATCTCCGCACCTAATAAATAGCACTTAAACTGTGTGCTGTTTGGGGGCTACACACCCTTCGATAGAACTCTATCATCAGGCATGCGAACTCTGAGATGGGGGATGCCTTCCTAACCCAGGAGTGGGCGCAGCCTCGAACCTCAGGTGAAGACGCTAGGCAGCACGGAAGGATCAGCATCTTCATTTCCAACTAAAATCTCCCCCCTCTTCCCCAGTCCACATTCTACCATTAACTCCTAGCACTTCACCAGTGTTGGTTTCAACCCGGCCACTGCCTGTGGGGTTCTTTTTATGGTCCTTTTTGTGTTTTTGCCTCTCAGTCCTTCAGGTTTTCTAGCATGCAGGAAAATGCTGAGAAGCACTACCAGCAACATTACTGACACCACCAAAGTTTTACTATCAACTGGAGAATCCACAAATAAAACTGAAAATGAGAAATGCATCGCTAAAAATCTAATGTGCAGTTGGCTAAATGATAAACCAATTTGAATTAGTGAATACTAATTGAAAAACTGCATGACAAAGTATTTTCCCATTAAAGTAGGAATTTGCTAAAGGCATTTTCAATTATTTATCATGCTTCAGTAAAAAGCTTCACCCAGCCTAACAACACAGTGTCTTTTTCAACTTTGCCTACTGATCGAATTTTTAACACAATGGCTACCTAGCCCAAATGACTTTTAAAATTATATGCCAATGACCTTGACAATATTCTTCCATTTCTATGAGACTCTTTTCTCCCCTCTCCACTGTCCTCACGTGTAACTGCACAGGTGCTTTTAACTGGAGAACCTAATTATTATCTAAGGTTGTTAATATTTTTAACCTTATGATGGCTTAGCTGCATGCTAAAAACTCGAGCTGACCATCTCTCAGCAGACAGGTGGAATATTCAGAAGTTTTGACCACCAGAAAGGACATTCGAGATGAAGGACCGGCTCTCTTTGAAGTACACAAATATTTGAATGTCCTTTAAATTGCTTAGATAACTCACTCTTCTCAAAAAGCAGGGCATAGGTGACTGCTGGGAGCCCAAATTGTGGATTCCAAGCCTACCGGGAAGGGGATGTGTCTGGAACAAAACACCCTGTTGGTGTTCAATAAATGTTTATTAATGAGCCCCCATTTTTGACCCAGGCTCTGAGAATAAATCCAAGGAAGGAAGATTATGCAAATAGACAGAAAGGTCACCCAGCCCTACATGGGGGTGTGGCCCAGGGTGGGGGAAAACCAAGTCCCTCGGGTGGCAACACTCCCTCCTGGGTGTGTGGCAGTGCTCTGGCAACCTCGCTCCAGCAGTTAGCTATTTCATGATAAAGCAGAAGGGCATTCTGGCCTGCAGCTGCAGAAACTGGTGCTTGGGAAGAGATGGTTCTCCTCAGCACGGCTCTATGAGATTCCTTCCCAGGCCAGAGCCTCAGTGGTGGACAGAGCGGGAAAAGAGACTCTAAATGCGGCCAAGCAGTGTTGTCCATGCCTGGGCTGTCCACAAGAGACAGCATTCATGAAGGCAGGCTTAACAGAAACATCTCTACAGCAAGCAGAAAAAGTATAAAAGTCACATGCAGGAAAGAGTTAGAAGTATTAGAAATTGAGATCGCCCGAGCGATGGTATTGGACAGGGATCTCCAAAGGCAAAATTTACAAGACAGTAGACAAGCCATGGAACAGTTACAGGGTGCCTTGTCAGAGTCATCTATTCTTCCTCCCTAGTACTGCAGAAAAGCATGTTCCTGGATTTGGGCACCAGTCATTAGCAATTTAAAATTATTGTTTTTAATCTAGTAAGTAAAACCGAAATTTGCAATGGGTTATTTTAATAAAATATTTATGATACTTCAAGAAAATAGCTAAATAACTCTAATCTGAAAAGAAACAATGAAACTGAACTAAACTGATCTCTCTCCAGTAGCTCAAAAGGCAGGCCCAGCTAGCTTTAACTGTGTTTTGCCGACATTCTCTTCTTTTCATTGAAATCTTATCTGAGATAACGATTACCTCTTTTCCTTCTGTTACACTAATCTTTTCTAGCCTGAAGGCCTACAACTTGTGAATTATTAAACAATCATATTTGTAGCAGCAAATTGATTTCTGAGAGAATCTATATTGATTGAGATATTTAAGACCAATAATGCTGAGGTTAAAGTGTTCAGATATTATTACATGTGATGAACTAAATTGGGAGGGCTTTGTTTTGGTTTTTGCTGTTTGTGTTGCTTTCTATTAGTAGGTAGTTCCATTTCCTCTTCAGCCTTGAAGCCACCCATGCGACCAACAGGACAGCCAGTGCTCCGCCATCTGTCAAGACACTCGAGGTCCACAACCATGCCAGCTGCTGCCCACATTCATAAAATATGGTAACTGAGACGGCCCAGGCGCCTGTCAGGGGATGAGGCCATGGCAGAATCATGGGATAAGCGAGTTATCTTACTCTAGCCCAGCCATTCAGGGGCTCTCCTGAAGTCCCAGATGCCCGCTGAGAGTCCAACAGGCAGAACCGGGTGAGCTAAGCTCCGGTCACCAGGACCAGGGACATCTAAGGTATGGTAGTGGATTTTCCCCAACCCCTTGCCTAGCAGAGAGCCACACACCCAACCTGTCCTGGGCAGCATGATGCCACCAGGCTGTGGCCATTTCACATGAAAGGGGAGCCAGGACTTTGTGCAAACACAAGCTTTGAGGGAGCAAAGCACAGGTCTGTGTATGCTTTTGTTGTTCCAGCTACTATTCATTGAGAGCTCACCCAAGGTTGCTAAGTCCGCCCAGTGAGACTCTGCAGTAGCATGATTCTTCTCTCTCTGGCCCACATCTGCTCCATCATGGAACCCTCAAGGCACCACCTGCAGAGGGCATCTAGAGACACCACCTCTTCCACCTCCTGTGAACCCAAGCAAACATGTCTCTGCCCTACGGGATGACGGGCGCCTGCTGCCATAACCACTCTGCTATTCTCTAAAAAGCTGCTGCAATGATCCTTTCAAATATGAGATCGAAGCAGGCACCATGGCGCACACCTGTGACCCCAGCTATTCAAGAGGCTGAGGTAAAAAGATCACAAGTTTGAGGTCAGCCTGTGCAATTTAGGGAGCCCCGTCTCGAAATAGAATAAATAAAAAGGTATGCTGATGCAGGCCTACAATCCCAGCATTGTGGAGGCTAAGGCAAGAGGATCACAAATTTGAGCCCAGTCTGGGAAATTTAGCAATTTACTAAGCTCCTGCCTCAAGTAGAATTTTAAAGAGGCTGGGGATATGTGTACAGTTCAACCCCCAGTACCTCAGACAAACAAAAAAGTCACTCTTCGTCAGACAGTTTCATCTCGGTCTCAGGAGAAGCCAGAGCCAGAACAAGGGCCTCAGGGGCCGGGCCTTACCACCCCAGTGGCCCAGTGACCAGCACCAACTCACTCTCCCAAGCATGCCAGGCAAACCTCCTTCACAAAGTGTCCCTTCCTTTCCTGTCACCTGGAAAACTCCCTGCCAGACACCCAGGGGGCGGCACCGCTCTGCCTCTGCTTCAGGTCTTCCTGCAGAAGTCCCCGCTCCTGCTGGACCTGTCCTGACCACACTCTGCAGGTGGGCAGCAGCTCCACAAGCTCCTCCTCCTGTGCCCTTCCCCGTCACCAGTCTTGCTGGCTTTATTCTCCTTTGCTTTTTGCCTTCGCACCAGCTTCTGCGCAGACAGAGACCTTGCAGGCCCCTCAGCAGGGCTGGGCCTCGAAGGAATGTGAGAGAATAGGAGGATGAATGAGTGAGTGAGCAAGCGGGTGAAGCAGTGAATGAGTTCCCAGTCCAGCCCCATCCTCTTACCACTCTCATCCACATCTGAACTCGAGTTTCCACAACCATCCCCACCGCAAAGCGGATGCTACCGATCAGCCAGGAGCCCTCGGTCAACTCTGGAGCTTAAAACTGAAGTACACAGAGACAATTATTATCACAGTCGCAGCCACTACCATTGACAATTTTGTTCTTTTAACTATGTTCATCTTTCCAAAAATTGTTTATTTTTTTTTTCTTTTGAAACAGGGTCTCACTATGCAGTTTGGGCCAGGAATTGAACACAGGACCGTGTGCTTGCCAGGTAGGTGCTTATGCCTCTGAGCTGTCTCCCAGCCCTTTTCCAAAACTCACTTGAGTCCCTGAAAGTCCCCACCTCACAAAAACCTGATCCTGACTCTGGAAGAGCTCATTCTCCAAAGCGGGGACCAGACAGCGAGGGAAAGATGCCCTGAACCCGAGATCCACAATATTTTTATTCCTAAACCACATCTACATTAGTCTCCAAAGTTCTCAAGGGGGAAAAAAATAAAAAGGCTGGTTTATAATTTTTTAAACAGAAAAATGGGCTGCAGCACTTTAAAACTTCTCAGTCGGAAAGGGATATTTTTGGTCAATGATCTATTTTTATTTCTGCTCTGCTGTTTCGAGGAGTCCAATGACAAGGACCTGTCCTTCAAACTTTCAGTCTGTGGGCACAGAATTAGCATTTTCAATTACTTTCCCTGGATGAAGTACACAGGTCTCTCCTCCCCACCCCCTTCTCTTCCCGTCTTCCTCTCCCCTCAGGGGACAGGGTGGCACTTTCCAGCTGTCCCTTTCTTTTGTCCCTCCAGATCTTCTCACTAGGTCACACACATATATTTTTAAAGGCAATTTATACATCCAAAAGGACAGAATACAAGCTTTAAGCACCACACAATGTCTGCTCATGCTGTTGACAGGCTCTAGTTCAGTTAACAAATTTGTTGTAAGTCATTCTTAATCAATAGACATACCTTTTCAGTACTCTTATTGGTTCCTCGGCAAAGCCAGTTAATGTTGTTACGCTGGAGGGAATGCTCAAAACAGCTATCCTGACAGGCATTTTTAATAAGAAAAAATATCAACTGGGAACTCAGAATGAGATCAGATTGTCTTATCAACCAAGGAACAACCGTGGTTGCAAAACACATTCCCGTGCCACCATCCTATCACTTCCGAATCTTTTGAAAACAAGCTGGTCAGATCAAGGACAGACAGGGAGCCGGAAGAGACAAAAATCAACTTCTATTTCATGGTTGCAAAAGCCTGTAGCAAGGTGGAAACCAGAGAGGCAGGTGCGAAGCCTGGGCTCAGGAACCGGGAGCCATGAACTCTTTTCAGGGGATGCAGTTGCCTCGTCAGCTCAGGGGACAATCTTGAAGGGTCTCTCCAGGATTCTAACTCCAGGTCCTACTAAGTCAGAGATAAATGATTCTCAGAGGCTCTGGAAATACACAGTGGCCACTCCAGAGGCACTCAGAACTCCCATAGGATCCACGGCCATTCTTGAAGCTTATATATCCTGCTGCTTTCAGGATAAGCCACATGGGAAGATGCTGTAGGCTAAAAGGCCAGGGATCTGATCTCTGACTACAAGAGCCATCCTTAACCAAGGAGGCTGAGAGATGCACACGGCTGATGAGACAGCACAGCCTCCACACTGGTGATGAAGGATGGCACCTGCCGGTCCCCTGTAGGACCCCTTACACACACCATGTGAAGGAGCAGGCGCCCATGGTTGCACCCTGGCCTTACCTACTTATCCTCAGGGTCCGGTGATCTTTACCCACAACAAATATGGCAAACACTGTTGCTTCCCACCGTAGCTCCAACCCTCTTCTGACCATTTATCAGCTTCACAATTCTCCCAGGGCTTAGGGCTGCCCCCAAGCAGATCTCACAGGGTATCCCACACCTAATCAAAATGTCCTACCCAACTTTCTTGGAAAGATATATCTGAGAAAATGGCTAGTGAGGTGCTTTGTTAATATAAGAAATCTGAAAAAAAAAAATGTCAGTTCTTGGAGATGACTAAAGACAAAAATACACAAATCGCCTTAAGAGCGCTGAATAACGAACCTGCTTGAAGCTATCCAGGTACAAGCCAGCAGGTGGAAGGACAAGATCTTTCCAAACGTGTGTGCATGAGAAGGATTACTGCCCTACTCTAGTCCCCTTCTTTAGATATGGAAACAAATGAAAGGGAATCACACCTCACCGTTTCCCCACAAGCCTGCAAATCCTTGAGCTGTGGGGTGAATCTGAGCCATGGAGTGCCACAAGCTGCTTCATGAAGCTTTCTTTGGCAGGTGTCACCTTCACGTCCAGCGTCTCCTTGGTCTGACAAGGTCTGACAATAACCCCCTGAGGTCATTGCCTTCCACACTAAACACCTCTCTGTTGCAGCCACATTAAACAAAGGTCTATTCAACTTCATTTTCGCAAACACAGGCCACTTTTTGGCAGCAGCATTAGCAAATTTTTTTTGTAGGAACCTAACTGCCACTTAGACTCATTTTTATTACTACCCTTCAAACCTTTTATTACCACAAGGCTTGTGTTTTGCCTTGTGTTTAAACAGTGGATTGTTCTCGAATGAGCCTGTCTTGCCTCCTTGTTATTTTATGACTTTCATAAGGAAGAAGGGACAGAACTGTAGTCCATTTCCATCCGAGGGCCAGTGAACTGGCAGGAAAATAATGGTGAATTCAGAGCTTGTCCTTTCAGTTAGTTGTTGTGGTGGACCCAGAACATGGAGCTTCGGGGGTTGAGGTGGAGTCATTTCCGGTCTTGTTCTCTGCTCTGGATCATTCAAGTTTCTATTCACAAAGGAGCAAAAGCCAGTGAAACCCAACACCCTTGCTCCTCCCTCACTTCTTTGGATTTTCTTCTCTTCTTTCTTTCCTCCTCCCCTATCTCCTCCTTACCGTCCTCCTCATCCATTTTCTCCTTCCTTTTCCTCTTCTTCTTTCTCCCTTTTATCTCTCCTTGCTCTTTCTCTGTCTCTGTCTCTCTCATTTCTTTTATTGCTTGAGAAATCCTATGACTCTCAGTGGAGCAAGAAATTACAGACAAACCACTGCTGGCTTAAACCAATTCTTCCTGCTCTGGTGTGGGAGTTACCGGCCAAGGCTACAGGCAGCAGGCTCTACTGCGACCTGGCGATATTAGGATGAAGTACATCTTTCAAGTTGGGATCTACATAAACAAATTTTCCAGTGGGGACTCAGAAATTTTTAAAGTCTCAGATATGAAATGGACAAAAATTCAGGGGTAGAGTTTTAGCCACGTTTACCATCTTCATTTCACTTTACGATTGCACGGCTCTTCCTCAAATGCTTCTATACAGTTTGAGCCCTGGGGGTCCTTAAACATGCCATCTACAGCCTGAAGGAGACCAAGGCTCAGAAAGCAAGTGCAGAGCCTACACCCACAGGGCTCCTGATTCGGTGGCTGGGAACAATTTCCCAGAGGATGAGCAAGGAAACTGAGGCACAGCAAAATCACATGCTCAAGCAAAGGTTGGCTAAGGGGGCCACTGGGGTCCTCTCCACCCCTCACCCACAAGGGGGTTGAGACCAGGCCTCAGGCTGAGCCTGATCCCCAGAATTTGTATGTTTCACTATTTTCTTTCTTTCTTTCTTTCTTTCTTTCTTTCTTTCTTTCTTTCTTTTTCTTTCTTTCTTTCTTTTTTTTCAGACATGTCCTTGTTAGGTCACTCGTACACCGAGTCTGGACTCAAGCTTGCCTTCTGCCTGCCTCAGCTCCCAGAGTTCTGGGTGTGCACTGCCACGCCTGGCTCCACTTTCTAAGTTGCTGTTTGATGGGAGGGAGACAGCCTCACTCCCATCCTCTGCACTGCCCGAGGCTGCTTCAGCCCTGCAGTGGTGGCCCTGCGCAGTTGGGACACACGGTGCGTGAGCAACAAAGCAACGGCCAGACTACAGAGCGAGTCTGCCTGCCCCGGGCACAAGGATGGCTTCCAAATCAGTGTTAGCAGCTCACGGGCACCTTCCAGGAAGGAAGAATGCAGCCTGGCCAAAGGTGTGAGGCCTAACCCTGCCAGAACTAGCACAGCCTCCTGCATACTGTGGGCTAAATTCTGTGCAAGGACATCTGATCCGTCCTTCCAGGGACCTACGGCCTATCCCATGTCCCTGGTCCCCCAAGGCTTTTCAAGGACCAAGCAGGAAGGGCCACCTCCAGGCAAGGACCCACTGTCTTCTCCTGAAGTGGAGACTTCCTGTGCCAGCCATGGCTCCACTGTCCAGGGATGAAGTGACAAACGAGCTCAGTTGGCTTCCTGGAGCGGGAGGCAAGGTCTCTTTCTTTCACTGTCCTCTCTCCACACACTTTCCTCTGATGCCTCACATCCCTACAGCTAATAACTGCGTCCTCACAGACAAAATGCTTCAAGGATGGACAGTTGTGATGGCCACCTGTGATGGGCTGGCCTCTGCCCCTCGGCTCAGGCCAGCCTGCGGAAGTTCTCGTCACAGTCCCTTGGCCTCCTTTGTAGCTCCGACTCCTGGAAGTGAGCCTGGGACACACACGCGGAGCTTAGACTGGCCTGACTGGAAGCTGAGAAGCCCTCTAGCACTCGCTCAGGCAGGCTTTAGGTCCTTCTGCCCAGCTCCTCACCCCACGGAGCGTGATGGACAGACAGTCCTTACTTTGAAGGGCTTACCTGTGACATGGGATGTGACTTGTAAGGAACCGGAGGTTGTCCTCCTTTCCTCTTCCCTACACACCCCTATGCCTAACGAGTGGTCTGCCTCGTCCATCTGTTGAGCAGCGGTCCGGGCCCCTGGAACCCCACAGACCTGGCACTTCCACGCCTGCCCCGCTCCCCGAGCTGCACACGCTTCCCACAACACAGCGCACCATGTCTGTCTGCTGACTGAAAAGCTCCAGCTTCCTCACCGGCTTCACCCAATTATGTCCCACCTTGTGCTCAGAGACACAGAAGACTCAATAGCTTACAGAGCCAGAAGTTTCCGGAATATATCAGGGCGTCCCGTCCTTACATAGGGTTTTCCCTTGTCCTACCATACTTTTGTCTACTTTGTCCATAGAGAAACTACTATTTGTCCCAGTTAAGCAGTAGCCATTTGCATCCCCTCCTGAGTATCCATTAACCGAGCACACACGAAGGCCAGACACCGTGCCAGGCGCTGTTTACACAGACGCGCACCTCTGAGTGGTCCCTGCGGGGAAGACGCCTGCTCCTCCATAGCACCCCTGCCCCTCCTGCCCCTTTCCGCTCTGGCAGGAACATGACTCGGCGGGAGTCACGTGTATACTGTCTTACCACTCTACCACAAGCATAGTAATACCATAGCTGTTGAAAGGATGAAAGGCTATCTCTGTCTCTTGCTTTAATTTATTCTCTGGTTTTATTGGATTTCTCAAAGCGTATAATCTAATACAAGGCACAGTGGTCAACAACGTAGGTTCTGGAATGAGACAATCTGAGTTCTCAAATTGGCTCCCTCGTCCATAACTCTGTGACCCTGCGTGCCACTTGCCACCCATACAGTGGCTATCATAGCTGCCTCTCACTTCCTGGTGCTGCTATGAGGGGTGATGGTTTAGACCAAAGATGTGTCCTAAAAGTCTAACGTGTTCAGAGGCAGAAGGTGATAGGATTGGGTGTGCCACGCTCACCAGTGAGGCGTTCATGGCCGAATGCGCCATTAGGAGGTGGCCTCTGGTGAAACAGGTGGGCGTCTAGGCGCGTGACCTAGAAGGGTGCATCTTGCTCCCTGGCTCCTCCCTTCTCTCTCTGCCTCCTGGATGCCACAGCCTAAGCAGCTGACCTCCCACCAGGCCTCTCTGCCACGCTGTTTCTGAGCTGCAGCCCATTACCATGGACTGCGACTTCCACAACCATAAGCCGTAATGAATCTTCCTCCTTTTAGCTGTGGGCCTTGGGTCCTGTGCCTCAGTGCATGGAATGAGACTAGGGTGCAGAGTCCTAGAGGTCATGCATGCGAATAACTCAGAAGAGCAGCTAGCCTGGAATAACCTCAATAAATGGTAGCATTTGCCATTTTACTCTGTATACTGCACATCTGCTCATGTAAGAGATGCACTATGGACATAAACATAAATTAATCTCTTGGTGCAAACAGTCACTTATTCAACAGTTTGTAGTTTCTGTATGATTTTTTCAATCTTGTTGAACCTAAAATTAAACACACATGTGCGCGCGCGCACACACACACACACACACACACACACATTTTCCCAGCCAATGCTTGTCATCTGAGGGTGAGGGTCGAGGAAGGGAGTGCCGCTGGTTATGGGTGTTAGATAAACAATTTTTTCTTACAACAAGCCCTGGCACCCTGTCTGCGCCGTGTCACAGCCTGAATGACTTAGTGCCTCCCAAGCATGACCAAGCGATTAGCAGGGCTGTGTCCATCCCCTCACAGTAATGGGAGCTCGCTTTCCATTTGCCGAGTATTGAAGCCTGAGCGCTTCGCTGCTCGGTGCATTTTCAGCTTGATGAATTCATTATTCTCCATATTTTTCTTTTCCCTCCTTCAGAGAAAATCTTTCCCTCAAAGGCCAAAATGTTTTCATTCCCTCTTGCAAAATAGGCGATTTTTGAATGCAACCATTTGACATAGCGTCAGTAACCACTGAGCTGCACCCAACGCCACTTTAAGAAAAGGGAGAAAATAATGAAATAGAAGCCACCTGTTATAAATACAGTGTTGTTGCTTCCTGGATAGAAACACATGGGGTAAGTCAAGCATTTTCCAAGATAAAACTTTTTTTTTTTTTTTTTTTTGCAACTGAAATGATAAAGACATTCGCACAGATGAGCAACAGCATGCTGGTCTGCATCGCAGGTCTGAGAGGTCCTTGCTGCTCTCTGCATTTTCCCTCCAGATAAGCAGAGCACTCTGAGGCCCAGGTGTGGCCCTCACCAATCTTCCTGTGTGGAGGGCACCTGCCTGTCCAGACCCTGCTCTTGCACAAGAAAATACACTGCAGGGTGACAAGGTGACAATGCCACCCTGCACTGACATAAAACATTTTCAGGAAAAGAAAGAAAATTCCTCTAGTGACACAAAACCATGGGTTCTAGGACACTTCACTTAAAACTGGGCTTTGGCTTCCAATCTTAGTCTTTCGAGTTACATGACAATGTGGCTTTCAGCAGTGTCTGAGTGCTATGATTTAGACCAGAAATGTCCCCCAGAGGCTCATGGGTGGAAGGATTGTCTCCATTGCGGCAGCGCTTAAACACTGGGAGTGAGGGGATCAGCAGGACCATCATCTCCTGAACTGACTAACTGAGTGGGCCACTGGGAGTGTAGGAACCTGTAGGAGGTGGGATTTGGTGGGAGAAAATAGGTCACTGGGCTTTTTCCTCACTTTCTGGCTTCTGTCCAGCATAAGGGAGCACACTGCTCCGCCACTTGCTCCCAGCAGTAGACCCAAAGGCAAGGGAGCCAAGCAACCATGGACTGACCTCTCCAATGCCACAGGCCCAAGCAAAGCTTTTCTCTTCCAAGTGGTTCATCTCAGGTACTGCATCATAGCAATGGAAAGCTAACCTACACAAGCAGCATGAGATCTGGAAGGACAAACTCCATAAGAAATGACGGGCAGGCTTTCTCTGCTAAACCTGAAGGAAGACATAGGGTTTTACTAGCAATAAGAACTCTGCCAATCCAAGGGGGGCACCATGATCGCCTACAGATGCTTAGGTCACGGTCACCAGCAATTTTATCTTCGTACCTATGAGCCACTGGGACATTGTATCTATGAGCAATCAGGGTCATGAATGAAGATTTGGCCCAAGAGGAGCAGCATATGAGTTTGAAACTACGTGGTACAGTGACCTCAAACAGGTTACATAACTCTCTAAACTTCAGCGTCCTCATCTGTCACATGGGACTGCGACCAAACACCCAATGTGTAAGATGGTGGCTAAGCAATGTAATCCATGATGCATGCTTAGCATATGCCTAACTTTTCTTAGGATTAGCACAGAGTAGAGGAGCAGGGTACACTAGGCGCCTTTCCTACTGCTGGACAAGGTAGGAGAGCTGACCCCTGACATGCACAACCCAAGGGAGGACAGCTACTCTGGCTCACGGTTCCCGAGGTCTCAGTTCACAGTTGGCTCTAAGGCGGGAGCATCACGGAAAGGAGCGACGGGTTAACATTTAGCAAATGTTAAGATGATATCAGGGACAGACCTGCTCAAGCTGTTGCCCGGACAATGCAGTAGCCGCTTCAGGACTCTCTTATCCATTCAGGCTGACCATCAGGGCTGATCGGCATACACTGAGAATATTTCCCTTCTTATAATTTTCTGCTATATCTTACAATGCGCTTCTTGTTTCACAAGGAAATATCAAAGTTTTTTTTTTCCCAGATTAGAAACTTTGAGGTTGATAAGCTAAAATTTTATTTTAACCAAATGTGAATAAAATGATTTCTCTTGTAGAGATACACACCGCATTTGTTTGCATATATAAACAAACAATTATATAAGCAATTATATGTAAACAGTAAGATTGTGTTATAATCTAACAATTATATAAAGCAATTATATTATATTATACATAAACTGTAAGAATCTGCCCTCCAAAATGGGCAACATGTAGTCACGGTGGTGTTGTTGATGTTTTGCAATGTGCACTAGGTTACCATAAAAATGATAAGATGATATCAAAATGACCCTGCCTGCTAAGTGGGTTTCTGACAGAGCGCACAGTCTGCTTCCCAGAAGGCAGAAGTATCCCAATGGGTAACTTCCATTTAGCAAAATAACCTCCTACCCTTCCACCCTCCTCGGAGGTGCAACCTTCCCGTGGTCACCACAGATGATGCTCCAAATCTAAATATAGGGTCATGGTGCTGGGGGAGGGGACTGGGAGATAATAAGCAGGGAGGGTAGGTGGAGGTCACCGTGCTATAAATAACCGGGGAACGCGACTGCACTCGGAGCTCCACGCGGAGGGCTCAGCACATCTACTGCTTTGTTTCCTGAAACAAAAGAAACAAGGGTTCTGTCCAGGTTTCTCAGAGTCCCTGGCAGGAACACACTTTTCTATATATTGTTTTTCTTTTGAAGAACTGAGAGCTTAAAATAAATCCTTCCAATCGCTTTAAGACCTTCTAATCTGCAGGCTGTGCCCACGCCACACTTAGGGAATGACCTGCCTGCGCTAGCCAGTGATGGTTTCATTTAAAGGAGCTCCTTAAATGCAAAAGTTTTACTTGGCAAAAGCCTTAACAAGCTAGAGTACATATTTCTGTTGGAAATGTTTGTTTCTCTAGCACCTCCAGTATGGGTGCTTTTCACAATGCTTTGGCAAAAACAAACATCTGTTTGGGGGACACCACCTGATATATTTAACCACGCCTACCGTAGGAAAGTGCTGACTAGAAGGAATGTGCACAAAGATTCTTTGTGCAGCGAGGACAGCCCAGGTGTCTATAAGATGCCTGCTCAGCAGGCCAGTAACCAACCAGCCCTGCTGAAAAGCTCGGGGCTGTCTCCACCAGAGTCTGTCTAGGCTCACTGCTGCAGAGGACAGCCCCATACAGAGCCCAGCAGAGAATCGCCTGCAGAATCCAGGCTACCCACAGACCTCTGGTGGCTCACCTGCACGCCTGTCAAATGCAGAGGCATCTGTGTGCTTGGGGCTCTGTGGAGCCCCTGGAGAACTTGGGGTCCATAAACCAGTGAATAAGTCCCATTAAGACCTATATGCCGCTTTTCCATCTGTGACAACAATGACGCTTTTTACTTGCCTATTTCTGAATATCTTTATTAAACAATAAACTCAAGGATAAACCCATACAAATCACAAGTGTATGTAACTTCATTCCCTATTACTTCAATGCTTGTGTCCTGGCCAGATCGAGGCCCTGGCTCCGGGTGCTGAGGGAGCTTGCCAGTCTGGAACCCTTTCACGGTGTGTCTGACACCCCAGGCCGACGTGAGGACCCGTCCTGCCCAATGTCACTCGGCACGGTCTGTATCTCTGCTCTCACAGGTGCTGGCAGGCCTCAGAGGCCGGCACACTCTGCTGGTCTCCATGCTAATCTGTACTCCTGAAGCCCTGGGCCTTCTTTCAGGCAGCTTTACGTGCCATCCCCACCTTTTCCCAGCCCAATCTAGAAGGATCTGGGCAGGGAGATCGATTGGCAGGTGAGCCTTCCAAAGAGTTCCAAGCGCTGGGAGGGGATGGCCAGTGAAATTGAGGGTAGTGTGCTGGAACAGTCGCCCTCAGGCCAGGAGGGGGCAGGCTAGTAAGGCACAGTTATCCCCCGAAGCCTCAACCCTGGAAATGGCTTGGTGCCTCCT
The DNA here is from genome assembly GCF_000260255.1 of Octodon degus. Lineage (NCBI taxonomy): Eukaryota > Metazoa > Chordata > Mammalia > Rodentia > Octodontidae > Octodon > Octodon degus. The sequence continues at coordinate 18,542,841 of NW_004524593.1, forward strand.
GCAGCGGCCTAGCCATCCCCAGCCCTGTATTTGCCAGGTAAGCAACACACTTGGCATTGTCAGCTCAGGAGCTGGTTTGCCGTAGGGCGGATGGGGTCATAGTCACCTCTCCTGCACTGTCCCTAAGGCCCATGTCCTCTTCACCTATGGTGGTCCTCACAACATGGGAACAACCCTCACAGGGTCTTCAACACTGACCTTCACAGGACCCAGAAGAAGCAGGCTGCCCAAGCCAGGGCTGCTAGTCAAGGTGGCATATGCACCACAGAGATGGCCAGGGATGGAAAAGGAAGGGGACCTGGCACACAGCCAGCCTAGCCAGATAAAATCCCTGTTAGCGTCCCAGCACCACGCTGAGACTCGACACCTCTTCCCATGGTCCTGAGCCCACAGCTGTGTATTTTGCTGACCTTTCCTAAAGCAAGACCTTCATTCCAGCCACAACAGCCCTCTGGCCTTCCCATCTCGCCTCTCCTCAGTGAGGTAACCAACCCAGGGGCAGCCTCGGGCATTCTGGGAGTTCTACTCAGGGACGGCTCAATGGTGAATGTGCTTCATTTGTGTTTTAAAAACGTGTTTATGCAGCTCACAAGCACTTCTGCCTCTAGCTAAGTCAATGTTGGTCATCTCAGGGGGGAATGGCTGACAGGCATGTCCCTCGCAGGCTACAACACTAGTGGGAACTAAGAAGGCAGGGCCAGAAGGGGGCAGAGTATGTGCCAGTCCTCTGGGGGTCAGCACCAACCACGTGACCTCATGGGAGAGAAAGAAGATCTGAAATGCACCGAGCTAGCGCCCAACTGAAACATTTCTGCAGGAGACATGAATTTTTCTGGAAATTTGATGACCAGCCTAAAAATGTATAGAACACCGCCAATGATTAGTATAACTGAACGAAGCTATTTAAATCCACCAGTAATAAAAAATAAAAATTTCAGTCAACTTGCTAAAGGAAAGACTGAATTGTCTTTCCATCATTTGCATAGGGAAGGAAATCACAACATCGTTATTGTCTTAGTAATGGTAAGTGAAATAAATCAGACACACAAGCTAAATACCACATGGTTTCTCTTCTGTGAAGAACGCAAAGTACAAATAAAGAAAAAATAAAAGGTTAATAAAAGGAAACAGGGAAATAGTTCTTGCAAAATGGGAAAAGGTCCAGGAGACTGAGGGGTGGAGGAAGGAAGAAAAGAGAAGGGAACAGAGTGAAGACTCACCATGAAAATATAGCAAACAGCCACAATGTGTGCAAACATGACATGTCACAAACATGAACTGAAAAAAGTAATAATAATGACAATCAGAAAGGACATCTAGAGACAGAGGGAGGTGGGTGGGAGAGGGACAGAGAAAGAAAAGAATCGAGATAAGTCAAATACATGTGCGTACTACCTAATGTAAACTTCAGGTGCTGTTAACACACATTCATAAGATAAAACTTTAAAAAGTGGCAAAGAACAGAAAGTCAAAATAAAGATTAAAACATGTTTCATAGAGCAGTGTTAGACACCTAATTAAATGTTGTTACTTTTCCAGATATTTTATGTTGTGACATTTGTACACCTTGCTAAATTTAAAATTGGTTGTGAATTCCTTTCTCAATCTCAAAAAATATATTCACTTTGACACCTAATTTTGCACTTTTAATTTCATCTATTTTCTCTGCACAACTGAGAGAAGGAACCTGTGGCCACGGGTGGCCCAGCTTGGGGAGCATCGTCACTGTGCATAGGAGCAGGTAACAGAGGCAGCAGGGACTCTCCTCAGGGAGAAGTACCATGGCGCTGCCTGCTCCTCCACCCCATCCTGCTTGGAAGTGTGTGTCCAGGCCAAGCACGGAGCACACCTGAGCTCCGTGGGGCCCTGACAGAGGGCCCCAGCCCAGGTCCACACCTCCCACTCTCAGGGGGAATCTCAATTCAGAGCCTGAAGGCTGAGGAAAGGGTGCCAAGGGCTCTGAGTGTCCTGTAAGACCCAGAGGATTGTGGGCCAGGGCTTTAGGAAGAAGGTGTTCGTTTCTGGTCTACCACTTCTCAAGCACTTCCTAAGGACAGCAGAACTTCAGACCTAAAGTAAATGCTCTCCAAAGTCTCTGGTGTTCCAGGGTAAGGCTGAGCGTGCGGCTGGTCACTGATGCACAACCTAGGAGGGTGCGTGCTTACCCTCTGCTCTTCCCTTCCCTCTCTCTGCTCCCGGCTGCCACAGGGCGAACTTTCCTCCATATGCTTTTCCAGCACACTGGGCCCGGCTTGCAGCCTGCCAATCATGGACTAGACCTGACGGAAACTAAATCGGGGCTGGACTCAAGTGAAACGAACTTCTCTTGGACATTGTGGGCAACAGGAGAGTGACTAATAAATACAGCACTCAGCACCCTCGCCCTCACCAGCTCAGCGCAGGCTGGCTCAGGTCACCTGGACTGTCCAGCCCGAGCGCATCCCCTGGGCACCATGGTGCTTTGTCTGCCTGTTAGTGTGTCAGTGGAAGTAGCTCAGCAAGCGATCCCTTCTCAAAGCCGCAGCCAATGAGTGACACAAGAATTAGTGTGGAAGTGCCTCATTTCTTTACTCGTTGCTGGGATCGTGCTGAGATTCCCTGCGAGACCAAGTACCGGCAGTGCAGTGACTTCCAGGGCGGCCTTCCAATCCCGCCTTCTTTCATTTCTTGCTGAGATCACCTACCAATAAACTATTGCTCTTGAGGCTTGGTCTCTGCAGCTGCTTCTGCAGGAACTTAAGATGCCGTGATAAGGAAGTTCATCAGAGAGAAGACAATCAGAAGGAAGTAAAGGCAGGCCCAGAGCTAGGGACTGCCAGGGTGCCACTTATCAGGTCCAGGAGCCACCAGCACTTGTGCTTTCCGCTCACCTTGAAGAAGTGATCTCAAGGGAAGTCACTTACCCTCGAGGTTTAAGTTTATGGTCTCCATACTCTGCAGACCACCTGTGAAGGCCTGCTCTCTGCCGCACCCCCACCACCATGTGTGACCCTCACACACTCTCGCCAGTGCCTCTCCTTGTTGTAACTCTCAGCTTTCAGGGTCCTGTGTCGCTGGTGGGCACAGGAACTCGGCAACAAACTCCCTGCCTCCTCTTTCACTTTCTTCATGGAGCTCCAACCTCAGTTTCCCTGGTTTGGCTACAGATTCACTCTCCATTTCAGCCCCTCCATTAGAGAGCCCTCTCCTCCAGAAGAGTAGGTGCTGACACTGTGGCTTACTTGGTCCGTGTCTACGTAAGTTGCTTTTTTCTAAGTCTGTGGGCCTGGAAGGCTCACAACTGCCTCCTTCCCTGGCTCTGCTCTGGTTCCCATAAGTGCTGCTCTTGGTACCTTCCTAGGTGACCAGTGCTATTCAGCAGCCCTGCGCACTCCACACTGCCTTCTGCTTCACCCCAATAACTCACCAGCTTTGAAGGAGAATGGCTACTACGGATCACTGTTCAGGCCAAATCACAAGAGGAGAAATGCACATAAAGTGACAGGAAGAGGCCCATGCCCACATCTGAAAGGTCTCCACTCTTCCCTCCCCAGAAAGGACAGGGAATGGATGACTAAGGCTTCATGAGGTTTACAAGCTTCCCACTTCACCATGAGAGGCCCGTGGCAGATGCTGGAGACGCAGGCTTTCCTGTCTGCACACACGAGTGCCTATTGCTTGTACCCAACATGCGGGTGGTTCATTGATCATAAGATACAGCGAAACAATAGATCTGAGCTTATTCAAAACGAGAGATTTTTCAATGCCTCTCCCTTTTCTTTTTAAAATTATCAACCAAAGGCAAAAATAGGCTTTCTAGGGTACCAGGAATCAAAGGTCTCAACCTGAAGCCCAGGCAGCCTGCATGCACAAGTGCGGGTCACCACAGGGTGCCCAGTCTCCGCCATGAAATTCCTGTCCTGAGGTGTGTGCCCCAGGGGAGCTGCTTGGCAAGGGCTCACGTTCCCACCCTGAGGCTTGGCCCCCCTGTGGCCCTCATGGCAGGAGTTTGCAAGTCACTTCTCCCTGGAAAGGGTTTGTTGGGAAGTTCTTTGGTATCACTGATTTCTGGGACATTTGAAAAGTTTCCTGAAATTTGATGTCTGAGAAAGGTTGTCTGGCTTTAGCTTAAATGATCTGTAGTGACAGTAAGAAACTGTTACAGCCACAGTCCCTCACTCTTAACATTATCAGAACTCCAAGGGAACATCATCAGAGATTTTTTTCCAACATGGAGCTACTTACTCTGATCGAAACATCCAGAATTTCCAAGTGGTATCACTGAAGGGTGTTCACCCTAAGGGGAAGGAGGGCAAAGATGGCATCTCTGGGAGCACAAGTGTCAGTCAAGGTGCACGCCTGCCACCAAACACGGATGCTTTGTGACACGGACCCACGGATCTTACTATTAAAATAAATACTAGCATCCCTTTCTCCAATTGCAAAAATAGAAAGGTAAGAAAAACACTTAAAAATAATCGATAAAGAAAAATGTTAGCTTCACCTATACTGGTCTCTTAATGTCTGGCGCTGAGTACCAATTTTGTACCATAATGCTTAGCAATAATGTTTAAACTTCTGTCTCTTTCCTCTGGCCAACACAAAGGACCAAACACTCCTAGATGTGAGCAGAGGAAGTCAGCTCTCCTTCCACGGGTTATCATCTGTGACTAGTAAAATTCTTCAGTTGAGCAAATTTTTGTGTGGGCCAAGTACGTGGCAGGCAAACGTCCTGCCCTCATGAGGTCCAGCCCATTTAAGGGGAGAAGACAGCAGATGGGAAAGTACCCACAGAACAGAACTCAGAGTGGAAGAAGAGGGAAGGAAAAGGCAGGGAATGTTACCCTGAAGACCCAGAAGCAGAAGGAAAGGAAGGAAGGGAGGGAAGGAAGGAGGGAGCGAAGGAGGGAGGGAGGGA
>NW_004524593.1:18548161-18550945 GCF_000260255.1 Octodon degus
GAGGGAGCGAGGGAGGGAGGGAGGATCTAATGTAGCAATCACAGCTATGTCTGAAGCAACCAGAGCAGGCCACTAAGTAGCTGCTCCATCTGGACACAAAGGACAGAACGTGCAAACAGCAAGCACTGCTTCTAGAAAGACGTCCCAGGGCACACTTGGTGTCTGTCCCTTAATGCACCCGTCTGTGGTCCTCGGGGATAAATCACTGCACTGAAGATCCCCTTCATCACAGCCCTGGGAAATCCTGGCACTGTGCCTTGTGTCCCTCACCCTCCCAGACATGGCAAGACCCGCTGCCTACAAAGGCCAAAGCACAAGGGAGGCTGCCAGGCAGACTTCTGGATTCACTTGGAGTCTGGACGTTGCAGACCCAATGAATCCACTGGGCCCGCGTGACCTCAATTAAGTCAGGAAGGGGCTCGCTTTGGCCATGCACCCTAAACCACACTCGGTGCTTAACCTTCTGAGCTGTCAGTCTTAGTGACCCCCCCCCCAGCGATATTTAACTACTTGTGACATGAGATTCTGAAAGCTTTTTGAAAGTCTTATTCACTAATGGAAAAGCCTCTTACATATTTTATAAAACTAAACAAACATCAAAGTTAACACTCAAGTGCAGCTTGTTTTTTTCTAAACTCTCAGAGCCTCGTCAGCATATAAATCCCACTTGCAGATTCTATGAAAACCAATAGTCAAAGAGTCATAACTTATTAGGGGTAAAGATTATAAGCTGCCAAGGGCAAGGATTCCAGTGTACAGGTTGTTCCCCCTCACCTAGCTGTCCTGCCCAATCCCAGGTAGGTGATCAAAAAATATCTGCTTAATGGAAAAAATTTGTAAGATATTTAACTACACAAATCACTCAGCATTTTTTGATTTTCTTTTAAACACTATTAGCTGCCTCTTAATCATACATGAAAATAAATCTTCCATCATGAATGTGTTCTGGACCAAACTCCCTGTGATACTTTATAGACTCCTCAAATTTGCAAAGAGCACACAGGCTCGACATATACCTTTATTCCCAGGGATAATGAAGAGAGTAATTGTATCAACAGTCACCACTGGCCCAGCAGTACCTGAGTGGTCAGCACTGTGCCAGAAGCTTCGGAGGTTCATCTTCTCCACTCACACCATGTCACCTCCTACACCAACAAAGGAGGTTCCGATCACTTTGTCTCAACCTCACTGCCATGTGGGCCGCTCACACCTTACCTTGTTTTACCATTACCTCCTGGTATTTTATATATTTACTTATCAAACTATTAGGTAAAGTTCTATGAAAGCATGGACTCTATTGTCATTGTTGACAATTGGGTTTTGAGCAATTAGTAAAAACTCAGTAAGTGGTGAAGGATGGATGGATGGGTGGATGGATGGATGGATGGATGGATGGATGGATGGATGGACAGATGGGTGGATAGACAGATGGGTGGGTTTATCTACCACTTAATGTAACTCTTCAAAGTAAGGCTACTCAGCCCCAGGAAGCTGGACCCATATTTCTGAGTCCCATGCACTGCCAGGTTCCCCATGCTGCCCTACTGGTGTGGAGTGAACAAAAAGCTGAGGACAAGATCCCTCCCTTACCTCTCCCTCCAGCTCTTGCCTCCACCTGGTAGGACCAGGGTCTCCAGCTCTCCATCCCTCACCCACTCTCAGGGGCTCACCGCAATAAGCAAAGCCCACGGCCACCGATCATGTCCCACGTTCCTTTTATATAACTCGTCTGCAACCCAAGGAGGAAAGGTTACATCACTTGGTGCTGGCAGCAGAGCCAGCAGGGTCTGCGCGGCATCTCCGAGCACTTGAAGCAGCCCTGCAGAATGGCTGTGGCCTGAGGCAGAGAGTGGAATCTGGGAAGCCGATTCCTGGGAACTCACCGGCAGGCAGTTGGTGAGGGCAGATCCAGCGCGAAGGCGATGGGTTCTCCTGTGCCGCAATCTGGCCCATTTATATCAGGACCCTCCACTGCCAAGGCACCCTGTTGAATGACTCACTCCTGGCTACATTTGTGCCTCAAAAGATATTGGGTAGGAGCGTGTGCTCACCCTGGCTCTGCTTCACGGTGATCTCACTCCCACTCCTGGCCCATAATGATGAGCTGCTGCCTGAGTTATAACCTCCAGCAGATTTGCAGTTACTTCTTTCAGAAAAAAAAATGGGCTTTCATCTGCCTTCTATTTTAAATTTTATCTCCAGGTAAATATCACTTTTTCTCCAATATATTTTTATTTCATGAGTATGATGGATGAAAACAGGAGCCAATGTTTTAATTGCTCTAATAAAATGAATCATCTCTTTCATTCGCATTTTACTCCTTGCAGGAGGTTTTTTTTTTTTTTTTTTTAATGTGCATAAGTGCATTTCTGAGGGTTCTTAAATGTAAGCGTGTCCCTGGGCTGGTTGGCTGCATGACCCACGGAACGGTATCTCCTAGGGGAGTTGCAAGTGGCTTCCACACCTCTGGGACTTGGTCCTGCAGGCACCAGTACAGCTTTAGTCCAGACTTAGACGATTGAAAGAAATGATCTGACAACTTCTTGGCTCACTTTGGAGAAAGGTGGTGACCAGCTTTTCTCTAGTTCCTAGTTCTTAGACGGCCATAATATCATCATCATCTCATGAAAAGAGACCTTTCCAAAGATGGGGTGGCTGGAAGGGACGCAAGACACACACACACACAAGTGCACAGGTGCGTGCGCACACACACACACACACTCACACACACACACCTGGTATTTCTGAATGAATGAACTCATTCACAGGGGATGCTAAGGATCG
>NW_004524593.1:18551165-18579358 GCF_000260255.1 Octodon degus
GGCTCACTGTACGCCATGATGAGACAGGAGATGGCACTCGTCTTCGCGATGTCAGTCTGGAAGCTTTTAGGAGAACCAGCCTGCACTTAAAGATCAAAGACTGCTGAGATGACTCCCCAGAAATAGTGCCTTTCCCGAGGACCCACGAGACCCAGCGCATTTCTTCACCCCACCCTTCCCTCCTTCCTTTCTTGCCTGCAGTACAGAGGCATGGCCTGCCCACCACTCTCTCTGTCCCCTGAGTGCTCACTCCTTTCGACTGTCACCACCACTAGCTGAGGGAAGGCCCTGTCATCTCATGAAGATGCACTCTCTCCCTATCTCTTCTCTTACTCCGTCCACCTCTAGGATACTACCAGAGTGTCCCTTGAAACATCACTCTCCTGTTTAAAACCCCACCATGGTCCCCTGGCCTTTGGGAAGAGCTCTACTGCCAAGCAGGCCTGGGGGAGTTCCCTCCATTCCTGCCTGCCCCACCTGTACCTAGCCTGCTCAGCATGGGACCAGCACTGCGGCCTCCCTCTGCTTTCTCTGATTACTGAGGTGCTACCCTTCTCCTCTCAGCAGGCTTTCTCCCAAGGACTGTACCTGGATCTCTTCCAGCGCCAGGCAGCATGTGGGCCTCACAGCTAGCCCTGTCACTTGCCATGTTTCTGGTGGAGAACATCTGCTTCTCCAGGCTGAGTCTGAGCTGTATTCACTCACAAACCTCTGGTCACCAATACAGCATCGAGAGTCTAATAATATGAATGACTAAAAGAAGGCAGCAATTTAAGAATGGCTCATAGCTCTCCTCTACTTCCTGAGCAGATTTCATCCTTTCCTTTCAATTCAGCTATCAGTCAGGCCTGTATCCGAAGCCCGTTCTGTTGTTTCCCTTCTTGCTACAAGCCTCTCTGTGGTAAAACAGAGCAAATGGGGCTGAGTCTCCATTCAATGCCAGGATTTTAAAGCTAGGCTACCATGGAAAATTAACCTTTGGCCACTGCAGAAGGCTTTGACTTAAAAAAATAAAATTAAACGGGAAGTCTGTCCCCTTCTTGAAGAGTCTTGGCATGATCTGGCCCAGTGACGGTAGAACAGATGGGATAAGTGGCTGTTAGAAAACTGAATTTTGGTTTGGAATAAGGGAGAAAAAACGGGGTGACCTCTTACAGGAGGCCGGCAGCCTCTGCACCTCTGGACTTTACAGAAAAGGAAAGAGAGGTAGCTATGGAAGTGGCAGGTTTTTCAAGAGAGAATATAAGAAATAACTATGCAGAGGATTGAATGCAGCAGTGGTGAGGACTGAAAGAGATGAAGAAATGGAAAGAGGAAGAAAGGCCAAAGTAGAGCAACGGGGGAAGAAAACTAGATGAGAATCCATTTGAGGGCAGAGACAAAACAGAATACTCAGAAACACCAGGCAAGGATATGCACATAGATAATGGAGCACGAATCTGCACAATCGCAGGGGCCTTCCTGATAACTGAATAGGTACCTGAGTGAATGGAAAGTAGCAGCAAGTCAAGGAAAAGCCAAATGGTGAGCATACTCAAACATCAGCTTCATCATTCTGCCATGGTACATGTCCACTCTCAAGCTGGTCAATGAGAATGGAGCCCTATGAGCATTCACCCGAATTCTGATCTCATCCATCCATCCATCCATCCATCTATCCATTCATTCACCCATCTATCCATCCATTCATTCATTCATCCATCTATTCACCCATCCATCCATCCATCCATCCATCCATCCATCTATCCATCCATCCCTCTGCCCTCTATCCATCTATTCATCCACCCATCCATTCATCCATCCATCCACCCTCTATCTATCCATCTATCTATTCATCCACCCATCCATTCACCCATCCATCCATCCACCCATCCATTCATTCATCCATCTAGCTATTCATTCATCCATCCATCTATCCATCCATCTATTCACCCATCATCTGTCCATCCATCTATCCATCTATCCATACATCCATCTATCCATCCATCAATCTATTCATCCACCCATCCATCTATTCACCCATCCATCCATCTATCCATCCATCCATCTATTCATCCACCCATCCATCCATTCATTCATCTATTCATCCATCCATCCATCCATCTATCCATCCATCCACCCATCTATCCATCCATCCATCTATCCATCCATCCACCCATCTATCCATCCATCCATCCATCTATCCATCCATCCATCTATTCATCCACCCATCCATTCATTCATCTATTCATCCATCCATCCATCCATCCATCCATCCATCCATCTATCCATCCATCCATCCATCCATCCATCTATCCATCCATCCATCTATTCATCCACCCATCCATCCATTCATTCATCTATCCATCCATCCATCCATCCATCCATCCATCCATCCATCCATCCATCCGTTCATTCATCCACCCATCTAGCCACTCAACCATCCAACCATCCATCCATCCATCCACCTATCCAACATTTACCAAGCACACTCTGTGAGCCAAGACTGGATCAGGTGTTAGGAATCTCATTGTAAGAGCCATCAACACATTTTCAAAGAGTTAACAAAAGAATTCATTAAGTCTCACCACCAAGTAGGAAATAATCTTTTACTTTATATTAAACAGACTACACAACCTGAAGGGAAAAAATATCAGAATCAAAAGTAATAGTATGACTTGGCCAAAAGCCACAGGAAACAGGGACTTTTTTTCCTCAATAGAATTAGATGACATTATGACATGTGCCCATTTAGAATGGAACTGCAAATCATAAAAATGCCAAAAATGTGGAGAAGAAAAACATTAAAGGAGCTACGAGTAGAATATTAAAGATAGGCATAATTAAAGAGAGAAAGGCATAATAAATGCAGGGTACTTTAAATTCTCTTTGTCACAGGGCTCTACTGCAGTTTGACTACCAATCCCATTAAAGTCATTCTAAATTGATTCCCTCAGTGTAATGAGCCCCTCCTGGTGGCGTCCAACACTTGGCCTCTGGAGAGCTCCTGAAGGGCCATTCTGCAGAGCACATCCCCAAGAGGCCACTGCAGCAAAGAGCGACACGGACGGAGACAGGGCTGCCTGCTCCTCCTGCTATGTGTGTGGCAGGGCTGTGGGCAGTGCCCCCCACCCAGAACAAGCCCTCACAGGTACATGGCTCAGCAACAGGACCCACGGAACCCCCCAGTGTTGACATCTAGTTACGCACACCTCAGACTCTCCCTTGTTCGGTCACATTACTAGTTCCCTGCAGCAATCACCTTTCAGTGATTCACACCAGGGGTACAGAGTGGAGATCCCCATTCCATTTGAATGAAGGCAGGATTTACTTACTTACCTCTGAGATCATCTTTGCCATAGAGTTTTGGTGAGTCTGTATGGTAAAGACTTTAGAATAAGGACAGAAGAAGGGGCCAGGGAGATAGCTCAGTAGAATAAGCGCTTGCCTGGAAAGTGCAAGGGCCTGAGTTCAATCCCTGGTTCCACAAAAAAAGAAAAAAAAGGAATAAGGACAGAGGGATATACATACATTGTATAATCAGCAACACCCTCCTCTGCCACATGGTGCTAGCAAAACTAGGAGATGTATAAGAACTAGGGAAGGTATGAGTTGGTGGGACAGCCAGGAAGCCCAGCATGGCTTCGCTATCTTGCTGGGCCCCGTTTACCTTGAGAGGAGAGGAAAGGTCATCCGCCTGACTGGCTTAGCCTTAAAAGTACGGCCTGGGTATTCCTTCATCTGCTCAGACTCGGCCTCCTCTCAGCGCCATCTCAGCGCCATCTCTGAGGACATTTGCAGGAGCACGCCCTTCACATGCTTCCTTTGGGGGTCTGTCTGCCTCGGTGTCATCACGGGCACTGGTCTCATTACTACAGAGGGCTGCGATTTCAGGTGTAAACAGCTGACTTCTTACAAAAACAAGACTTTGTTTTCAAGGGACTCTTCACAGTACTAAAATGCAAGAAAAGCTAAATACCTAAAATGTAAAATAGATGTTTTATCTAAAGAGCAGACATTAATATTGGCTTTGATTCTATACTTCTTAAAGCTGTAAGAACAAGGACAAAGAAAAGAAAGAAAATAGAAACAAACTTTCAAATACTAACAACATGGTTTCTCTATACTTTCTCACTGTTGTTTGCCTGCTAACAAAAACAACGGTGTTCTTACTATTTTGCTACACTATCCTCATTGTATGGAAGGTTATCAGTCTAAAAGTAAGTTTTGAAAATACAATACTGTATCTAGATACTAAGTCATTGCAACGTGAAGCCACTTGTAATATTCTCTATTGCTTTGTTATCCCTTCATAATTTTAATTTACTGATCTTCTGATCATTTACTGTTATTTCTATTATCACAAGAACCAGTGTCCAGGGAGCGCTGTGCTCACAACGTGCACGCTTGCAGGCACCCCAATCACTCTATCTATGAGAGGCAGTTAGGACTATCCCAGTGTGCTTCATGCAATAAACTTCTAGATCTCATCATCTCCAGAATTTGGGACACAGAAAAATTTAAAGTGATGCATTCTGCTTCTTCTTAGGTTTACCAAATTTCGGAAAATTAGGACAAATCATAAATGACCATGAGGAGAACCTGAGCAATGACCAGCCTTTGAGAAAGGAGACTTCGGAGGACAGAACCAGCTGTGGATGCACATCTGCAAGGCTCCTGCCCCGCTGAGCTGCGGACGGGTGCCGGCCAGCCACGCTTCCTGAAGGGGCCCCATGTGACCTGCTCTCTGTACTTGTGATAACTTACGATTCTCTCCTGCTTGAGTACTACAGTGACTCCAGCCAGAGAAGGCTATGCACTGGTGTCTTACTGTGAGCTAGTTCTGTTCTGTCCTCTCTGGACCAGCGGGCCCACCCCTTGTTATCTGCGTAGAGATGGTCAACTCTGGGGAAGACCAGAGCTGGGACTGACTTCAAATCTTGCCCTTATTAAGGAAAAGACAACTGTACTTGCCATGCTGGTGGCGGAGTTTAGTGTACGAGGCATGACCAAAGGATGGGGTGAATACTTAATTTTTTCAAAAAAATGAAACATTGTCATCAGTCCCTCTCCAACTGCTGTCATTCACTTACGCAAACCACTTATCATTCTTGCAACATTCTGAAGCAGATCTGGAAACGCTTGTATGAATGCATTCAGTTGTGCTGTCCTGTCTGCCTCTGTGGCCCGCAGTTCAAAGGCTTTGTCTTTTGTGGCCATTCTGGCTTTGGGAAGAGCCAGCAGTCACACAGCGCCAGGCCCAGGAAATGAAGTGAATGAAGATACACTGAACATGTTCACCAGCCTGCCCCTCTGTTGTGCAGCCCCCGAAGGCAGTACTCGCTGTCTCTTTTGCCATATCTTACAAAGACACTCACGAAAGAGGACTTCCAGAGCTGCTTTAGAAAGTGGCAAGCACGGTGGAATAAGTGTATTTAAAACAATGGGGTGAGTGTTTACAGGAATCATTATAGCTTAAACATTCACCACGTAGTTCTGTCACATCTCCCAGGTAAAGATGCCCCTTCTCACACTACCTTTATTTAAATCCTGAGAACCACTGTGTACCAAGCTAATGCTACTTACGGTGCTCAGGGCACTACATCCAGTAACCTATGCATGAGGCATCTGCAAGGTGTTCTCATCTCTGTGCTGAAGACATGGGCGTGTGTGCATGTGTGTGTGACCAAGTTCAGCACCCTGGGATTCAAGCCCAGCCCAAGCCAGCCCAAAGCACAGCATGTCTAACCCGTGACTCTCTTATCCACTCAAAACCTAAGGGACAAAGATGTGGTGTTTTACCTAAACCCTGCCTTATAAGTCTTTAAATTCGCTTCTTCACTCAGCAAAGGCACACTGCGCAGCCACTCTGAGGAGTCCTAGTTTGTTGGAAGCAATGTGATTTAAAAGAAAAAATGGATGGAGATCTTGGATTAACTTAAAACTAAGTGGATCAGCCTACTTGCCAGCTCTGTGCCCTCCAGGACAGCAAGCTACTCAAATCCTTCTTTCTCCAAAGACATTGGAGATGATTTGCACGCTCAACCAAAGTGGGGCCCCTTCGCCCCTCTCCAGTCCCCATGCCGCATTCACAGCCATCTTACAGCACAGCCAAGGTACTGTACCTCGCAGGTAGCAGTCTGAGGAAATACGGCTGAACCTCTACTCATTACATGAGCACCATCTCTGTGCCTCACAGTTTGCCACACAGAAAATGTGAAGAGTGGATTGCAGGTGAACAGCTTGCTTCATCACACAGAAGTACACAGTCTGTCACACACTTACTAGTGCAAACCACAGCCACTTGCCTCCTAAAACCAGGGGGTTGGAGCCACAAATCAAGATCTCCACACAGAGGGCTCCTTCTGAGAGCTGCCAAGGGAGCCTGTTCCACATTCCTCCCCCAGCTTCCGGTGGCTCATCTGACACTGTGGGGGTTCTGTAACCTCAACCTTCATGGTACATTGTCCTGTCTCTGGGCCCAAAGTTCCTCCTTCACATGGATGCCTCTGATATAGGGTTAGGATGAAAGGCCTGACCTAAGCATCATCAAGCACAAATGTCTAGGCCCAAGGAAGCAAAGATCTGGAACTACTGGGAATGAGGGTTCAGTGCTTCTTGTGGGGGGGCACACGTCAACACACCACACTCACTTGGTTTTTACTGAGTAGAGGCATCTTCACTGTTTAACTTTCGTTTTTATTAGTCCATATCTACCACACAGGACGATTATGTTCATTGTGGGGAGCCGGTGCATGAGCATAACGCGTCTCTGCAGTTTCTCCATCCCTTTCCCCTTCCCTCCTTGCATGCCATCCACGTATTGGTCCGCTTCCCATTTGCAAAGAGCTGTGTCTTCATTTTATCTATATTTTATGTTTCATAGATTTAAGAGGCTCAGTAGCCTCTGGTCGCACTCATTCCAATGGAAGAGACTCCACAGGGCAAGGAAGAGCTTTGGGGCCGGGAGCAGAGGTTTTGGGGTCCTGTCCCATCTGTGGCAGGCTGCAGCAGTCACCACCCCAGCATCTTCAGTGTACACTCGAGGAAGACAGATACACTCTTCCATGCAACCAGGGACAGCTCTGGTCTTGTGGACCAAAATGAGCCATTCTGTCATGTGACACGGTGGCCTCCATGAGACATATCTTGATTTAATAGAGAAATAAAACCCACATAAGGTCATAAGCTAAGACCATCATAAAGTACAGGCAGACACCCTATACTTTAGTGTTCCCAAGCTACTTTTTAACTCTGAGTGAAACAATTTGCTTAATGTGTACAGAAATGGTTCGATTAATTTCCTTCTGTAAGTAATACCAACCTGTCCCCGACCACATACCTTACTGCTTTTCTCCTGCTCCTTTTTTAATGTTGAAATTCCAGAGACACGGGAGGAAACCCAGGCATGTTTCAGAAAGATAGGAAATCACCCTGGAAATGAAGCACACTCTCACTTTATTAGAGACCTTTGGAGGGCCCTGGGATCTGCAAAGGAATCAAGAGCAAGATCCCAACTGCTCTGCCCAGGAAAGGCAGGAACAGCATGTCCTACAGCTTCATTGATAATTCCTTCCCTCGGGGACAGTTTTGAAGCCCTTCCTGTTTCTCAGGTTCACTGCTCAGGCAGGCAACTGGTTGGTGTGGACTTGATTGCAAAGGTAACCTTTGAGGAAAGACCTGAACAATGGAAGGCATCAAAGCTACAGAGGTGTGACAGTCTAGTTCCATCAGGGAAGCTGCTATGCGAACACCTTCAGGCAGGAGCCAATCTGGTGAGCTCCAGGAGTAGCTCAGAGGCCAGGCCTGGGAGAGTCCCAGGGGATCCTGATGCCCGAGCCAATTTAGCACCGTCAACAGAGGCAGGGAGTTTGTGTAATGCTAACCCAAATCCAAACCAACAAGATATTCAACTAAGCTTGCAATGTTATAGCTTATTTTCCTTAGCTTTTTGAAATTCTCAAAAATGGGTCATTTCCAGTTTCACTTCTCCAAGGATCTTATATGGGCAACTATTCAAGAGCCAGTCATCTCCTATTAGAAAGAATCAAGCCTGCTGGATGTAGTGGCATGTGTCTATGATTCCAGCTATTCCAGATGCTGAGGCAGGCAGATTAGAAGTTCAAAGCCAATGTAGACCATTTAGCAAACTTGGTCTAAAAAGAAAGGACAAGAGAAGTTGCTTAGTGGTAGAGCACTTGCCTAGTATGCACAAGGGTTCAAATCCCCAGCATTATTAGAAATAATAATAAAAATTAAAAAGAAAATCCAGACCAAAAGAGTATCTGCTATTATTCACCCAATGATACCACTTAAGAATGGCAAGATCAGGACTGGAAATTAAGTATTAAACCAAGACTGGAGTCCTAGTCCCTTATGGTAAAATGAACAATAAACAGTTCAGTTGATAAGAATTCCAATCCCCATTGTTTGACATTAACATACAAACCCTCTGTGGAACAAGAAACTCAGGGTACTGGTGATAAGCCTGCCCAGAATGAGCAACCTAATGAAGAACTTGCCCTACCGTGTCCTCCTCCTCCAATGTTAACACAGACCAAACAGGAAGTGTTTCATTCCACAAGTGACCCAACACCTACAGTGCTGTAAATTCCCCATTAATATACTGCACAGCAACTAACATTAGAGTTGGATTTGACTGGGTCTCTCTCAAGATGAGAAAAGAGTTAATGCATGTAAAGCCACAACTTTCTTTGACAAAGTATTTTTTCTCTTCTATGTATGTTTAAGTCAAGCAGTCCAAGAAAGCTAACAGGAAAAGAGCTCCTTCTCATATTGTTGTTGTTGTTGTTGTTTCCTTCTCATATTTTTCACCTGACAACAGCCTACAAAGACCAAGGTAGGGGCTGTTATTGGTGGATATTTTTTCCCAACCATGTTACAACTTATTTTCAGCAAAGCAGTAGCTAATAATTATTGGTTGAAAAAATATTGGTAGAACTATTTTATTCTTAGAACCCCACAACTTTTTAAAGTGTATGTAGTACAGGGTCTCACTACATAGCTTGGACTCATTGATCATCCTGTTTTCAGCTTCCCTGGCACTGGGATTACAAGCGTGCGCCACCACGTCCAGTCTTGGTGGCCAGCTTAGCATGCCCAGGGATGGGGCCAGCACAGCATGTGGTGCTGGGTATGGCATGTAGTGCCAGGGATCAAACCCTGGTCTCTGTGCTTGGCTAAGCAGGAGCTTAGTCCGCTGAGCTATCTCGCTGGCCCAGGGCCCCCAAATTATTGTTTAACTCACAAAATTATTGTGTCTATTCCAGTTGAAATAGAAATGGCTTTGAAACTATAAAACTGAGTACCTAGGGCTGATCAGATATTTTCTTTATGTTCCAACAAGGTATAAACACATGTTCAATAGTCAATATAATTTGTGGTATTAAGAATGAATTTGTAAATCTTTTAAAATGTTAAGTAAAACATGACTGAATTAATAAAATAATGATTCAGGAAGTGAAAAATTTACAGTACTTGATTATTGGTGAGACATGTCTGATATACATATTTATTAAATTTGCTCCATTCATAACACCACTGATGCATCAATTAACTAACTATGTGGAGGTGGGGAATGAGCCTGGCGCATGTACGCTGCACGCGAGCTCCGATCGACTCACAGTTCATTCATTTTAAGTCTATCACATACAGATAGCTTCACTAAGTCCTCCAGGCCACGTGTAGCCAGGAGTGTACGCTCTGCAACTGGCTTAGTAACACCAGTTGCTTTTTAACAAATTAGTAAACTGAACTGCTGTCAAAGTAATTTTTTGAGCTTTTGTCCTGTTTTATTTATTGTAGCCTTCCCAGACAGACTTGAAAAGTCCTATCACTAGTTTAAGGCTTATAATAATTACTTTAATTGTGTGTGATTTAATCCTTTAAATCACCCATCAGGATTTATTTTTTCAGCTCTTTCAAAGAACTGTAATGAGTTCAGCAATGATAAGAGAGTAATTCCACGTGACACTCGCACAAAGAGCAAAGGGGCTTTCTCAGCACTCCCAGCACACACACACACACACCTACGATATTCCTGGGAGGGAAGGAGATGCTCCCGTCTCCTGAAATGCTGAACATGAACGTCATGTCTCAATTCTCCCAGAAATGCAAAGCAGAGAGCGAGGGGAGAGGAAGGAGCACCATGCAGTTTCAATCGGAATCGTTCACAATGTTGTCTTATGCTGCCATGTAACTGCGAGCTCAACAACTTCACCTCTCGTTCCAAAGAGAGGAGGCAGGGAAAGAAAAATAGCAGCCAATGACGTTTCCTACCAAACGCTGGAACTGGGCTACACAGGCCCAGGATAGCTCAAGAACATTATCCTTTTCTTCAGCTCAGCGCCTGAAACGACTTAGAAGGATTATTGCCAAAAGCCATTTTTAACTTCCTTTTGGAGGATAAGGAAGTTAGAAACGTCAGTTTTGTAAACATCTTTATCAGCATGGTCTCCAAAAACTTCTTTCCCTTTTTCTTTCACTTTTAGGCTATTTTCTTTGATAAAGCCAAGCTTTCCACATTTGTGGAAGAGTTTTTACCTGGGTGGACCGCCAACCCTCCCTCTCTCCCTGTCCTCCTCCTTCCTCTGCTCATTAGTGTATAAATGCTGCATGTTCTCTGCACACCAGCCACTCTTCCAGGCACCAGACAGACAGTGGTTTCTAAGAAAAGAAAATCACAGACCCACCATGGGACCCAAATGGAGTCCATGCGGGAAATTTGCAGCTGTCACGTGGCCTGCAGCATGCCTAGGAGCAGGGCCTGTGTAGCCCCAGAGTGCTGCTCCATGGTGGTCCAGCCCTCAGCCCCACATGCAAGGGCCTGGACCCACAGCACATTCTTCCTGCAGCCCCTGGGCAGCAAGGGACCCTGCAGCAGGACTGGCACTCCTCACATCTCCAGGGACAGCAGCCCCAAGCCCTGGGCAGCACTCCCTGAAATCCTCACTCCTCCAACCTTCACTGCACTCCGCACCTCTCCTCCATGCCTGTGCCCACAGAGAGGGAGGACAGGGACGGGATTCTTTCTTCCACTCCTCACACAAGTAACTGGAATCCCAGCATAGCCAAGGGGCCACTGGAGGTTTACAGAGCTGAACCAAGAACGATGGGCTGGAGCACAAACTTCTGATTCCGAATGCAGCGCCTTCCCTGCACTCTGGTCTTTTTCCACTGTCAGAATCTGCTCCGTACTAGTCTGGACTGCAGATGGAATCCAACCCCTGCACACCAGTGATGGGGGTGTTGATGGCGCAGAGTGGGGAAGGTTTCCTGGGCACCCAGGCAGGCGCATGCAAGGCCATTATCCCCATGTGGACAAGGACAGAGAGACCCATGATGAGCGAGGTCTCCAAGGCTCCCCATGTGTCCAGAAAAAGTTGCCAGGAGGACCAGCATCGGATGACCTACCCTCAGAAATATTAAAGGTCTTATTTTATTAATCAGGGACAACAGCTCTCGCTTTAGCAATTAAGTCTCCATCTCCAAGGTTTTCCACAGGGCTGAGTTGAAACAAACTCCGCTTCCTTCTTGTAGGAGAAAGACTTGTTTAAATAGTGAGCGCTGCTTCACGATTATCTCCCCAGTGGCAGCCAGCTAGGCAGTGCAGGACGGAGAGACAGGAGCGAGGACCTTGCCTAACGCCCACCATGGCTAAGTCTCTCTGCCGCCCGAGGATTATTCTCAAATATGCCGAGGCATCTATCTGAGAGCAGTAAGCACAGCCTCATTTTTCACAGTGAGCAATATTTCACATCACAACGGGTTGCATTCATTTCCTTCCCTGTGATTTCAACCTGCTTCCTTGTGACTATAAGCATCGCTCTGCATTCTGTCTGTCTAAGGTGGAACCTCTCCCTTTCATCTCTCAGGGTACCTAGACTAGCCTGGACTATTCTTCTGAAGTCTGCTCTTAGGACGGTAGATACAGTACGCTTATTGAAAGTGCACCAAGGCAGCCATGATTCTTTTGGGAGAATCGAGTCCCTGGCTTTGGGCTTTAGGATTCTCTGGCCCAAGATGTCCAGGCATGCAGAGGTATCGAAAGGAACTCATAAAAGTTCATGATGTTCCTTAGCTGACTTGAAAAAAAGGTGTTAGAAAGCAGCAAGTGGAAGACAAACCTAACCCGGCTGTGCCTTGGCCTTGCCTGGTGCCTGAGGCAGCCTGCTGCCTACTGTCAGCGGTGTCTGGCAAGAAAGCTTCGGGTCGCAAAGTGGCTTACGGAACTCTCAGAGTACCAGCCACCCACAGCCCTGCCCCCATGGGCGGATCCCACGGGGTACCACTTGCAGATTTTAAATTGCTCTCAAACTCGGCACATAAACATCAGACCCACCATGGGCACCCTTTTATTTATGGGGTTGAAAATTGAAGAGATTTTGCTGTAGGGGACACATCAGCAAATGGGAAGAGCAGAGATGATCCCAGCCAGCCCCAAAGAGAGGGGCAGATGCAGAGATTAGCATGGTTTCCAACCAACAGACGTGCCCCTTTCACATTACTTTGCTGTCTGCCTGCTGCCCCATGCCGTGCCTATTTGGTGAGGGCAGGCCAAGATCTGGGCCTAGAAATGACTGTTAATCACATTTTTGAAAAACATATTTTAGCAACAGCTGAAAACACACACAAAGGCAGCTGGAATGAAAAAGGAAGAGAAAGAGCACGAGGAGCATCCGCCCCTGCAGCCAAAACAACTCGGCGGGGCTCGGCAGCGCCCCGTGGCCTCCTCTCTGCTGTGGAGCGGACTCGCAAAGCCATCAGGAACGAGGCGGCTGGCTCTGATTGCCGCTGTGATTTGGGGGTACGTTTATCCTTCGATCAAAAAATCTGCTCAAATGCATCCTCCCACATACACGCTACCCGTCAGGCAAAGGGCCAGCCGTGGTCTTTACAAAGAACCAAGGCTGGCAAAGGCTGTTTTCATTCCAAAGTCCTGGAAGGAAGAGTGCTGGACCCCCAAGCCGGACTTCACCCTGCAGAAAAAGAAGTCGCTGAAGGACTCCAAAGAGGCCACGTGATTTTAAAATAAAATAGCCAAAGACCAGGGAAACAATGGCCCTCCACAGAAAATCACAGGAGAAAACATTAAGAGACTGGGAAAGAAAGGCAGGACAGGAAGAAGGGGAATTCGATCCTTCTCTGTACAATGCAGTCCCTTACCACCTGGCCCTTCTTTCCGGGCAGAAGGGACCTGCTCTTTGACCTGTGATAGAGAGACCAGCACAGCAGGGTCATGCAGGCCCTGCCGGGTTGCAGAACCCAACCAGCCGCCCGCCCTGAACAGTCCGACACACCGAGGCTGCCCGGGTACCCTACCGGATGCCGCCAGCGCACGGTGCCATCTGAGCTGCCCACTGGGCACATAGCCACATATGTGCAAAGTCTCCTTATAAATAACTCAGTTCTCAGCTGCATATGCGCGCAACAGAAAAACTGACACACTGCCTGTCACCGAAGGGTGCCAAGTGAGGGGCACACGTGCATTTGGGCCCCCCAACCTGCTTCTCCTAACTCTAGGCTTGCCTCGGGCATGGAAAGAAGACCCTGCAGACACGACAGCAGTCAGCAGGAGGCACCGCAAGGCACGGCCCCGGATGGAGCAAGGCCAGGCTTCCTCAGAGCCTGAGTGGTGACGGGGCAGCTGCGCAATCTGCGGAGCCTCCGCCCTGCTCTGGAGGTGACATACAACCGGCTTCTGCTCAGCAGTTAGCATGCAGAGTGTCCATGTGTAAAGCCTTTGCGAGGGGTCACCCGCATTCCTGCTTCCCTGGGCACCTACACTCTCTGCTCATTCATTTAGGATTGGCTTTTGCCCATGAAAAGAGACGCGATTGTCAGGCACGAATGCCTCGCACACAGGAGCTGAGCCCCGCACCTCCAGCTCCTCACACACGTCCTCTAGGCCCCCTCTGAGCTCCCTGAGGGCCCACTCCAGGCTGCAGTGGCCTTCCTCCTTCCGCGCATTCTCCCTTACTCCTCTGTGACTGCTAGCTGCTACAAGCCTTTTCTCCTTTAAAGGGCAGGGTGCGGCAGTCATGTCCAGCCACAGGACAGCTGGCTAAGATGGCAGTGCAGCAAGCCAAACCCGGCACCCGCGTGACGGCAAGGGCCCTACCACCGTGAGACCCAGCTCTGATTTTCCTTTTCCTCTGGCTCTTGTCCCTTCTAGGATTTCCTGACTCCGTGGTACCCACCATGCTTGGCACTGGGGAAATATCCTGGTCTGGAGTGTCTGAACCTCAAGCAGATGGAGAAAGGCTTGCTTTGAGGAAAAGAAGACAAATATAAATACATACGCAAAATTGTAAGCAAAGCTCGGGAGGGGGCCTGCGCAAGGGAGGTGGCCTGCAGCCTGAGTCTCATCAGCTTTGCAGTGGCTGCCCCCACCACACGTGTGCTATTCTGGTGGACAGCCACAAAGGGTTGGGCCAAGTCTTCTGAGAGGCCCATCTATTTCTGTGGTACTTAAGACTGTGTTTTCCTTGAGAATTTGATAAAACTGGAATATGTTTATGCCCATAGGCAGCACAATCAATATCTGCTGAGGTCAATAGTACACGTGATGATAGGAAGAAACTAGAGGGCCCCGAGTCTCCAGTGCACAGAATCTGAGGGAAAGGGGGTTCACAAACCCACTTACTACCTTAGAAACAGCACCTGGCATTCACTTAGCTTGGAAGCTCCAGGAACAGTTCCTAACCTGTCAGCTTTAGAAACCCTTGCTTGAGTTACTGGTGCTGAGAAACTGACCATGACACTTGCAGTTTAGAGAAAGCTGAGTTCGGGCTCTAGGGACTGGGCAGCATGGGAAGATCTCCTCCTCCTGCCTTCCACAGGGCCTGCAGGCTGCCTCTCCAGGCCCACTCGAGCCCCCGCTTCTGTCCCTAGGCACCTTCTCATTCCCAAGACGCCCGCAACATAGAGGAGGAAAGGTTTATTCTGTCTCTCAGACAGAGTCTGTGGCCGGCTGGCCCCAAGGCAGAAATGGCACAGCAGAGGGCCTGGTGGAGGAGAGCTGCTCCAGTCACGGGGGTCAGGAAGCAGAGAGAAGGGGAGAGCCAGGGACAGAGCCACCCCTCATCTTGCTCCTAGGGCTCAGAAATCCAAATGAGAAACACTCACTGTGCTGGTCCTACTGCCACCGCAGGCTCTGGGTCAGGCACCTCCTGCAGTCCCTCACTGCCCCTTAGAGGAGGCGCTCTTCTGAGCTCCTTCCCGGCGTCTCCCCCCCTTGTGCATCTATCTCTGTGGCTCCATTGCCTCACTGTACGAGGGTGCTGGGCCTACCAGATCAGGACCCACCCTAGTGACTGGATATTAATTTGGCGATCACTGTAAACACCCTAAATAAGGTCCCATGTGGAGGTTCAAGAGCTTAGAGTACTGATGTGTTTGGGGTGCCTAATTCAACCCCAAACCAGGATTATCATAAGCTGTCTTTATTAGACATGGAGGAAAGAAAAGTACAACGAAGGTACCCATTATTAAGTGCACTGACCCAGCAGATGCCAAAGGAGAGAGTGAAGAATGTATTTTGTTCATAGTAAAAGGAAAAAAATAAAAATAGAGGGTGAAAAACTGGCGCGATGTCAAGTGACAATTATCCTGCATTTGGCAAAGAACACCGTGAGAGTGTGCAATCCTTGCTGCTCTGCTTCCACACATGTAGACGTTGCCACCAGTGAACTCGGCCTGTTCTCACTTTCTGAAGGGCAAGCACTCCATAATCTCTGAAACGCCGCAGCCAGCGCCCTTCTGCTGGTAATTTAGGGATCATAGAAGAGAGGAGTGGAGCCAAATCACTTATCCCTGAGGTGCTGTAGAAGGCCTGAGCTGTGCTTTATCTCCGGATAAAAGAGGAGAGAATTGTTTAGTGCTAATTTGCGTAGCATACCTCAGCAACACAAGGACCTCAGACAGGACACGGGACCACGTTAAGGACTGCAAAAGCCCATTCCTGAGTGCCCGTGTGTGCTCTCCCCGGTGGGCCACTAGCACTTAGTCCCCTCTTCTACCATGAAAATGAGGAGCCACGGCATTCACACTCCAGAGTGGAGCTCTGGAAGACACGGAAGCAGAGCCCAGCACGAGGCAGCAGGGACAGAGTGTACCTGAATGGCCACTGAAGGCAAGGAGGGAGGAGAGGGGCAGCCTCCCTTCTAGCCTCTCCTGCATCTGCTTGAAGAATGCTTCTGGCCTTTGTCTTCAACTTCCCCTCCCCTCCTTCCCAAATAAAATTTACTTTTTGTGACTGCTGTGGGTGTTTGGGTTCTTATTTTAATTTATTTTAAAGTTTGATTTAAATTTGGAACCTCCATAAGACTTTTGACATTTATTTCTGGGGGTGTTTTCTGTAGCTCGATGAAGTGGGTGTTGATTGACAGGCAGGTTGCTATGGAAATAGCTGTCACTGCAGAGACTAAGACTCTATTTCATACCCTTCCTTTGTCAGGCAAAGGTTTGTGGGATATTTTTAAAATAGTATAAGTGCTCTGGAATTAATAGGGAGCCATCCAGTGACTCGTTTCTAATGTTCCCATCGGAATCTGCAACTGTTTATACTCAGTTCAACTCTGCTGTGCATATGCATTTGGAACTTGTTCTAACACCAGTGTTTGCTCCTCCTGTTTTCTCTCCGGGGTTATTTTCCCTACAATTGCCCTATGAGGCCCCCACCACCACTCCATGAAATCCTGCAGGTGAGGACATAGATAGAATTTAAAACGGTAAGCAGTCCTCCCTGTACTACATTGACTGAGCAGCTTCTTCAGTTTAGACTTTTAAAGTAGAAGCTCATAGGATCAGAAATCAGATTCACATTAAAAGAGGAGCAGATGGGCCAGTGAGATAGCTCAGCAGACTAAGCGTCTGTTTAGGCAAGCACAGGGACCGGGTTTGATCCCCAGCATTTGCTGTGCTGGGCCTGCCCTGAGTGAACTGAGCCAGCCACGAAGTTTGGATGTGGTGGTGTGTGCCTATAATCCCAGTACTGGGGAGGCTGAAAACAGGAGGATCACTATGAGTTTGAGCTCCATAGTGAGCCCTTGTACCAAATACATTAAAAAAAAAAAAAAAAAAGGAGCAGATCAGTTGCCCTTGAGTCTAAGTCAGGTTCACTTGAAGTTAGATATACAAAAAATAAGACACTGGACTTCCAAACCAAATCATCATTGTCATCACCATCACCACCACCACCATCGCTGCCACCATCTTTATCACCAACACCATCATCCCCAAATCTCCTTTGTCTCAGAACTGTCGTGAATTCTCCAGACATTCACTACAAGCCTAAGAGCCCCTGAATGCTGAACAACTTCTGAACATCATTGAACAGGAAGAGAATATCTGAAGCCCCAAGGAACCCGTGGAATCACTTGCTCTGAATTGATGAGGGATGACCTTCCTCTAAACTACTTCCTGTGAACCTGCATCCAATCATCCCTTCCCTTAGAACAAGACCCTTAGAGGGCTGTCTCACAGTCCTGCACACGCGGGCCCGGGCTGGGGCAGCAGCTCCATTTCTGAGCAGAGTTCAAGGGAGGAATGTCTGCACACTTTGTGTCTTTCTGACTGCAGTCAATTTCTGCCATCTCTTTATCAGCCTTGTTTAGCTCCTTTCATTTGAATGTCAAACTTTGCATTTGTTAAGGACCTTCATCCAAGACCCCTGCTGTGAAAGCAAATTTTCCCCCAGGTAACGCTTCAAACTTACACTACCTAAATAAAAATCAAATTCATGGAGGATGTAAAATACATAGAAACACATTTATTTTCTTGAAACCCAGCTCCCACTCACACAGTTCCTTTTGTCATTTCATTGGAGAGAGTTTCAGGAGTATTTTTTTCCTACTACACAAGAGTTCTAAGTGTTTAGATTATTTTGATGTGTGAAAATTTACCTAATAAATATGCTTATCGTATTTTCTTATTTCTAAAAGATCTGAAAGATTAAAGCAGATCTTGATTCTGTGTAGCAAAGCATGATTTGACATTTCAAGGACCTTGGCTGTTTTTGGCTAGATCTAGGAAGAAAATGGGAAGAAATTTCCTACCGAAACCCTGGTCATCTGACCTTCTTGTTCCTGTAAGAGCGGAGCTGAGGCAAGAGTGGAATGTAGACCTGCTGTTTGGATTTTTGTGCAGAAAGTCTGAATAAGTCCTGTTAGATACAGATCTTATAACAAATAAAAAGGGTCAGAAAAGGAAAAATATTAGGGAAGAAAGCATTTTATAGTACTAGTAAAATCTAAGAAAATGGTGAAGCAAGCCCAGACACCAACCATCACAATACAGACTAAGACCCCCAAGCAACCTAACTGTCAGAGTATAACATTATTTATTTTTTATAAAAACAAGCATCACTTCCTGTTGGTTTAAACATAGCACAGTGGAACAAATACAGACGCTCTCAACTTGTGACCGGCCACATCCGAATAAAACATCCCGAGTCAAAAATATCACAGGTCTGAAATATATTCCATACCCTAGCCTAGTAATCATTCTAGCTTACCCTAGCCTACCTCCTGCATACTCAGAACACTGCTGCTAGCCTGCAGCTGGGCAAAACCATCAAACACACAGCCTGTTTTATAATAAAGTATCGAACATGTGTGGGAATTCAGAAAGTGAGTGACACGATGGTGTCCAGGGACTGCTTTGGCACTGCTGTCAACCTGAAAAGCCATGTGTGTCCAACCACCCTGAGAGACTCCCACTGACCCTGGAGTCCGATAGGCTGGGATTTGGCTTCTGAGTCCCATGATGTACAACGTCAAGCACACAGTGATCCAGAGAGTCCATCTCCTGGCTTCAAAGATGCTTGGCTACCCTATGACCTGCAGCCACACTTCGCCACATGCTCTTGTTTTCTCTTTTCCCTCCTCCTCTCCATCCTCTCCTCATCCTGCTATGTCTACTGTCCATCATGTTCCTCCTGCTCTTTGTCATCATTGTCGTCACCATGACTTGGGGGAAAGACCAAGCCTGGAAGTCCCCTTCTAGCTTGTGCTTTCTATAGTCATACACTGGTGTAAGTGGCTTCCCTCCAGACCCAGGAGAAGCTACAAGAGATATTTTCCTTCTATGCCCTCTCTTTGACTCTACTTGAAGTTGAATTAAAGCTAAGTGTTCTGTTGAATTTTGTGATAAATGAGCCCAGGGTAGGCATTACCATTAAATTAATAATCTGGGTAAGCCAGCTGTACTTACAGAATTCATTTGTAAACTGTAATTATCAACCGTGTACTGGAGGCTGACATGTACAAGCCTATGTCCATATAGTTTACCCTCACATAATAAAGGAAAACTGAAAATCCAATAAGTGAACTCTTTTACGGAGAGACAGAACCAAAAAGCTTGTTGTCACTTTAACAGAGTGCAAATCAATAAGTGATGTAGACTTTTACTTTTTGTTAACATTAGGATGTCCACTTCAGCAATAAGCACATTATAGATCAGAAGTTGGGACACGATGTTCTTCTAGGATACACAGGTGAAAAGCTTCTTATTTTAGAAATGTAGACATCAGTGATCTTACTGCGGTGCTATCTCAGGAGGTAGAACATAATTTAGAGCTTCCACACTGGGCTGTCCATGGGAGGGTCTATGGGGGGTGGGGCAAGCCCAGTACATTATAGTAGAAATCGCCCATGCACAATTGCAGAAGAACTTAATAAGGACGACTCTCCTCCATCTCATTCACACTAAGAATAAATGAAAGTGTCATTACTCATGCGGCTGTCAGACAGGATCACATCTGAGTCACAGCAGACTCCATGGGATCCACCTTGATTTTTTATTTACAAGATCCTTGCAGAAGAGAGTCCACAGAACTGCAAAGGGGGTGGGAGGTCACTCCACTACTTGTAAAGCTCATGGTGGGGAGATTTTTGTTTATTTTCTTTAAAGTTACAGAAAGAGGGGAAATCAGGGCTTAATTTCCAGGCTAGTTCTTTCTTTTGCAGTCCTGGAGACAGAGCCCAGGGTCTCACCTTGTGCATAGCCCCAGTTTTATTATGTTTCATTTTGAGACAAGATCTCACGAAGTTGCCCAGGTTGGCCTCTCACTTACCATCCTCCAGCCTCAGTATTCTGAGTAGCTTGGTCAACAGGGATGGACTGCCATGTCTGGTTTTCACTTAACTTTTTTGTGCCTACATTTAAAAAAAATATTTGCGGAGTGCTGGGGGGATAGCTCAGTGGCATAAGCACCTGCCTGGCAAGCGCAAGGTCCTGAGTTCCATCTATGGAGAACAAAAATCAAAAGAAACTAATTTTTTATTTATTTATTTGTTACAGGGTCTTGCTACACAGCTCAAACTCATTTTGATCCTCCTGCCTGTCTGAGCCTCTATAATGCTGGGATTACAGGTGTGCGCCACCATGTCCGGTCTCAGTGGCGGGCATGGCATACTAGGGATCAAACCCAGGTCCTTGTGCTTGCCAAGCAGGCGCTTAGACTACTGAGGTATCTCCCCAGCCCCTGTGCTTACATTTTTTAAATGAGCTTATTATGCGGTAGTAAAAGTGTGGTCCCTACACTATTTCCGAAAATATTCAATGGAATACGATAAAAAAGAAGTACCCTGTGCCTCAGTTCTTCTCTCATTGCTGGGACAAAACACCTGGCACCAAACATTAAGGAAGGAAAGGGTTATTTAGATCAAAGTTAGTGCAGGTGTCAGCCATACTCAGCTGGCTCCAAGACAGAGGGCCACATGGCAGAGGGCAGCCGTTCATGGAGGCAGAAGACAGCGAAGAGCAAAGGGAGGGGCAGCGGCCGTGATGGCCAGCAGGCATGCAGCTTACCCACTCCAGGGTGGGTGCAGCACTCAGCCATAATCCCAGCCTTGGATCATGAAGGAATCACGAACTCAAGAAGCCACCCCAGTGACTGCATGAGGCTTTAGGGGAACAACTAGACACAACCATAATACCCTGAAAGCTATCACATGCTATATAAATGCTAATGGATAGTACCAGTCCATAGAGGCACCAGCAGTAACAAAGGCCCACACCCTGCTAGGAACCCTTCCATGGGACACAGTGAAGCCCATCCATGTCTCCATAGGGAGACGCATGCATAGCCACACTTAATGAAGAATGGAAGGACTCCAATGTCAGTTAAGGTGACATTTTGCTGCCAAATACCTTTTGAAGCCAAATTCAAAATAAACTTAAAACTAAAAACAACTAATTTTTCAAATCTCAGAATTGTGGAGAATAGATCGTGCCCCTGAGGGCATCAGCTGACACAGATGAGCCCCCGATGACCCTGGCAATGAGGTCATGAGATGTCTTCCTGGACTTCTTGCCGCTCCTCTGAATTACTGCCATTTCCTCTTCCTCCTTGATCTCAGACCCCAACTCTTTCAGTAGGCCAGTGACCTCCACTGGAAACCTCCAGTGGCTCTGCCCTCCAGGCTCTGCAACACCCACGGGAGACAGATGTCCTGGACACGACGCCCAGGGGAGCGGCTCCCCACAGCCTCCCGCGCGCCCCTCCATCCCACCTGCCCTCCACCCAGAAACAAGTAGTTCTTCCTCAAATGAAAATGTGTTCACATCTCGCCTCCAAGAAAGCCTTTCACTGCCCTTCCCAAACTTTCCTCCACAAGGATCTAGCTGGCTGCCGAGGAGCATGTGCGCTTGGCGCGCTGGCTCCTGCCTCCCTCTCCAGCTTCATGCCCCTTCCTGAGCAGCTGCCACCCTCTGAGCCCAGAGTGCACATGCCCAGCCAGTGACTCTCTACTTCTTCGGTGCATCATTTCTCACCTCTGCTCTTTTGCTCTCTGCGCCAGTGTTTAATTTCCATCACCAGCTCCTCCTGCAGGTGACCACAAACTCCCCCTCTGGACAGCTCCGCAGGCCACCCTGGCCCTCTGCATTCCTCTGAGCCCCCTGGCGCCACACGCTGACTGCACCTCCACCTGGCCATGCGGCAGTGCTGTGCCGTGGCACGAGGACTCGCCCGGTGGCCTGGCTGGCCCCTTGGGGCCGGCTCCTCAGTGAGGTCCCCTGCTCAGCACTGGCCCGGGCACTGGCAAAAAGGAGCAAGCAGCGGCTTCACAAGGAAAGAGCTGCATGTAACTTTTCATCAAAATGACAGCTTTTAAAGGTACATAAAAAGCCACCACCCACTAACTTGAAAGTGCGAGAAAAGTTCAGATGTCTTTGATTCCTAAGATAAATAGTGGATTTGTTCTCTAACTGCGGTGCTCACGGAGAATGAGAAACAGTCTCGGGCTTGGGCAGAACAGAGCTCTGCTTTTGCCCTACTCTAGGATCCAAGCTAGAGGCGCAGAGCACCTACATGGTGTCATCAGTGCAAGGCCATAAAGTTTTCTTTCCAGGATGCAGAAGGAAGGACCACTGAAGTCTAGAGAACTTTCCACAAATCAGTGAATTCCCTCAGCTTCCAAAGTTCTGCTTTTACGTTTTGATCATATTTACTGTAAGAATGCTTGCGGTTTGTGCCCCGAGTGTCCCCCAGAGGCCATGTGGTCTTCACACAGGGCTATTCGGAAATGAGGGATCTTTAAGAGGTGGGCCTATTGGGAGGACATGAGGTCACCAGGGGCGTGGCCTTCAAGGGGCTATTGGGACTGTCACTCTTCCTCCTCCCTTTTGTTTCCTGGCCGACATAAGCGTGCAGCTGGCTTGGCCACTCACTCTCTGCCATGACGCCCTGCTTGCCCCAGGCATAGAAACAATGGAGTCAAACAAGCTATGGACTGAAACCTCCAAAACAGTACCAAAATGAACCTTTCCTCTTTTTACATTGATCATCTCAGGTACTCTGTTATAGCAATGGGAAATTGAAGAACACAGTGGCAAAGCCAGAACAATTTTGACACCTATTTCACAAGCATATCCAGGGTTAAGGCAAAAAATGTCCCAAGCAGAGCAACACTTACTGTGTGCAAGGAGAATCCTATAGGAGAGTCCATCTGGACCACAGCCCATGTGTGAAACACTCAAATACTGCTCAAGCAACTGCTAACCAGGGATGATTTGGAAGAGACAATTAAGAAAGACGCATTACTAAGAAACACAGCCTGTCATGTTGGTTCTCTTTCTTACTGGCTTTCCTGAGTGAATGAACTTTCCATTTCACTGAGAAAAGTGGGCTCTCTTCTGGTAGGCAGGATTTCACTCATCCTAAGTCCCTGACAGAATGCAGTCCCAGAGAAAGCCCCGAAACTCAAAATATTCACTTAGAAACACATCTTAAAAAGTACCTTCCTATATCTTAGCTCTGCTTGAAAATATTTTTGACCTATTAATTTGGGTGAGAGTTTGGAGTAGGGTGAGTTTAGGGCTGTTTTTTCTTTTTTTCACTGTGATAACTCTTGGTCACTGACCCAGGTAAAGTGACCAGAACCTTAATGTCCCTAGTATCATCTTCCATGGACCTGAAGGTAGAGGCTCACTCCAGAGCATGAAAAAATAACACCTTCTTTTCCTCCTTGTCACTGAATCCCAAGGGTCGTAAGCTGTTCTCAAACTGATTTGGTCAAATCGACAAAGAAGCATGAAAAATACTCCTAGAAAATGTGGTGCACAAGACGCAAATCACACTGAGCTTTCAGGAACCTTTTCTCTCTTATTCTTCCGCTGGATGCTAGCCTTTACAGAACTTTGATGTCATGGAGTCTTTATTTATTTATTTATTGCAATAAATCTTCTAGAAGATAGATAATAGCTTTGTGTGTGTGTGTGCAGGGTCTCACTACACAGCTTGGACTTGTAGTGATCCCCCTATTTTCAGCCTCCCTAGTGCTGGGATTACAGGTATGCCACCACACCCAGACTCCATCATCCACTCAGCGCACCTGGGGGCAAGGCTGGTGCAGCAGGCAGTGCCAGGGATCAAACCCTGGCCCCTGCACTTACCTAAACAAGTGCTTAGTTCGCTGAGCTATCTCACTGGCCCTGAGATACAACAACTTTGTAATACCGCTGGGTGAAGTCTGCATCCAGTTACACATTGGACTCAGTCTTTGCCCTCCGTGCCGGCCCGGGGTGCTATCACAGAGCAGTAGAACCGAGCTCCTCTGATACTTCCCAGTGAGGAAACCAGCCCTGAGCAGGAACTCCTGTGATTCACACCTTCCACTATCCCGAAGGCAATGTTGACTGTCCCCGTCCCGTCAGAGCTCTGCCAGTCTGAGGCACCTCACTTAAAACAGAGGATAGGCGCCTCCTTCAGTCCACCTAAGAACTTCCAATCATCAAGCAAGACTGAAGATGGTGGTGCGCCCCAGAACACTTGTTGGGGGTGGGGGTGGGGAGAAGCAGAAGATAAAAGGGAAGTGGGTCAGAGGGTACCTTTCTCTTGTTTTAGCCTTCTACGGCTCCGTTGAAAAATCTACAGATAAGCATTCTAAATCACGGTAAATTACACACCGCTCGCTGGTGACTCGGTCACGGAAAATTATGAAGCTACGTGATGTCTCATTTGTTGTGCTGAAAACAAATGTAAATAAATTACTGCGAGGATCTCATTTACATTTAGAAATTCATCCTGATGCATGACATGACTACCGATTTTTTTTTTTTTATGAGACTTTGAGAAGAAATGCCACTCATTAAACCCAGAGCATGAGGCTCGCAGTGTGAGCTTGATGTGGGGCATGCTTTTTGGAAGGATAAAGCGCTCCTCTTCCCTAACAGGAGAAACACTAACTCTCTCACTCACCACACCCACAGGGGCCCAGAGACCACAGTAGGCACATGGCTGTTTTTGGTGACCTCTGTGTCTAATGACCTGTTCGCTCCTTCCCCCAATCTGAGAAAGCCCCAGGGCCACCATGAGCCAGGACAGCTCGCTGCCTCCGAGTGGGGATGCTTCGTGGTGATCCGGCCACCCTCTCTGCCCCTTGCACCCCTGCCCCGTGGAAGCTGGCAGGGGTTCATGGGACAGAACACTGTTAGTTGACTCTTTCAGGGATCAAACTCAAGGCTGTCTCATTTCCACTCTGCTTTGATCAATGCACTGCAAAGCCAGGGACTCCCTGGGTGTAAGTACATGCGACAGGAGGGATCTCAGCACACACCTAGGAGCGCTTCTGGTCTAGGGTGGTTGTCAGGCTTGCGGCTGTGCTTGATCTATCCCACGCACCTCTGCGGGGACTCCACTCAAATCACCCAGAGCAAAGGCAAACACTCAGGACACGGGGACAGAAAGTGACAGCACACTGAGAGTCCTGAGGGCAAGGCAGGCGAGCACCTAACCCAGAGTCCTGGGGCCCAGCAGGCCCAGCAGGCAGCAGAACGGGGCATCGCAGGAGCGCTGCTGCGAGGCTGTGCCTTCCGCATCCCATAGCCAGCCCTGCCTGCAAGTGAGGGCCTGGGACACAACCTCCCCGCTGCACCTGGGACTGGGAACTCGCTTCTCGGCCGTTTAATCTCCTTGAAGCTTTTGTTCCTTTCCTCAGTCTAAATGGAGATCACAAAAAAGTTGTTGAGTTTTGCTTCTGCCCCACAAGGGTGAGATACAACCATTTCCTAAATAGGGATATTATGGTGCGCTCGGCCTCATCCGCAGCAGAATATTTACATAAGCCTGAAGAGGCCTGAGAGTTTATTGGTTAAGGGAAAAATAAGCAGGCCATGAAATAATTATTTTTCATTGTGCCCTGCCAAAGCCATTCAGCCACAGGCTAAATTGAGCTGCTATTGTGATTATTTGAACTGTGGAGCCAAAAGTCTCTGCCGCGAAGCAGCCCAGCTGTCCTGAATTTCGTTCTGATGGCTAGTTTTCATTCTGGCTCCGGGTCTGAAAAAAAAAAAAAAAAAAAAAAAAGTTTCCCAAAATGGGAGGATGGAAGAGCTGCTTTACTCAGGCCCACATCAATTACCGATTTAGGGCCATTCGGAGAACTGGATTATTAACAAACCACTTCGCGAAACGGTTATGACAGGATTCCATATGCAAACGGAGGGCTGCTCACGCACACAGTGAGGCGAGAAAATGAAAAGGACGATTTCCTGAGTTTACTGGCACTCATTTCTTTTCATGCTGATTGTACTTTATGGCAGATGAGCTCCTCCTGGAGCCTCGGGGCTGGCTGGCCGCAGCAGCCGCAGTCCCAGGCCGGCCTAATGGGGGCACCGACCTGCGCTTGCCTGGCGCCTGGACAGGTGTGTCGAGTGGCCGTAGGATTGCATGACCCACTAACAGGACCTTCTGGGGCTTCAGGGAGCACTGTGTGCTCTGTTCATTCAATGTGACTCCTCCAGCATCCAGAGCGAGATCCACTCCTGTAGGCACTCGGTGCATGGAAGGACTAGAGCAGCAGAGGAGGCCGGCCACTGCCAGCCCGTGGCTCGTGGGCACTCTGTTTCAGTCTTCTAAACAAAAGATCCTGTTGTGCATTAGAATGCACACAATCCTAAAGCTATGGCGGAGCAAAGAATTGCCACATCATTTAGCATTTACAAGACCATCACTTTTCTCTACTTTGGCCAAAATCCATTTCCGATAGAGAAGAGGAAGGGAAATATTTGTGTTCCAAGCAATCCAGAGGCCAGCGAATGCCACCGCCATCAGAAATGATCAAACAGAAGCTCCCCCCAACTGCCCAGGAGGATGGAGCACCGAGCTGCCCCCTGATGTGGGTGGGGAAGGGCGAGACAGCAGTTAGAGGACACACTCGTGATAGAGCAAGAAAACAAAGACAGCAGAGGTCTACAGCTGGGCTGGGACAGCAGAGACGGGCTTCTAACTGATGGTCAGGAATAACGTACATGGTTTTCAAAGAAACACTAGAGTCATAATCAAGGCTAGGACAGGTGGGTGACCTTTGCTGTGGTGGCCTGGGATGACACTGCCCAAGGGTAGAGTCTCACAGGACCTTCAAGATGGCCCATCCCTCACCCACACTCCACACCTAATCCATTTTCCGTGGGAAAGAGATGAAGATGGTGAGATGCTGACACATGCGTGCTATCCAAACACGCACGTGGCGTGGAACTTTCTGGATTCTTACCCTCTTCCTCTCTGTGCCCATCTTTCCCTTTCTCCTCTCCACTTCTCCCACTTCAGGCTTTACCATCTTCCCTTCTCCCTCACTGTGCCTGCTGGGGTCACCCCACAGCCTGCCATGTTTTTTTTTTTTTTTTTTTTTACTATGAGTGCTGCCAAGGCATTTTTTTCTTGTCTCTCTCTTTTTTTATTACCTATTTTTAAAAATTTATTTTAAAGAGAGTAATTGATATGACATTAGGAATGGTACACAGTTAGAAGACCAAGATGACCAGGTATCTGAGCATCATTTTTGTATTACACATTGTTGTCCTTAATGCAGTTGCTTAGTTCACAGATAGCAGGGTACAGAGATAGTCAAGGTGAAAATTCTACACACTAACTGCTATTTTCAAAAAACTGATGGAAATTCTTAGTACAATCACCTAAGCCATCCTGTATAGATACTTGCATGCTATTCTCCCTACCTTTCTTCCTATCTTTTCTCCTTTCTCTTCTCTTCATTGTGTAATCCTTAAGTTCCATTTCTTTCCATTTCACTGTATCTTTAACCCTCATTTTTCTGAATTAAGAAGAATGTCTTGGGCTACATACAAAATATATATATACACACACATATATTTGTATATATTTTTTGAATATTTTTATTATTAAAAAAAAGAGGCAAAAAATGGCAGACCACAGGGTGGACCCACCAGAGGGCCCCCTTCCCAGCAGCTGTAGAAATAACACCACCAAACGTGGACACAGTGCTCACTGTGAGGAATAACACCACCAAACGTGGACACAGTGTTCACTGTGGGGAATAACACCACCAAACGTGGACACAGCGCTCACTGTGTGGAATAACACCACCAAACGTGGACACAGCGTTCACTGTGCGGAATAACACCACCAAACGTGGACACAGTGCTCACTGTGTGGAATAACACCACCAAACGTGGACACAGCGTTCACTGTGCGGAATAACACCACCAAACGTGGACACAGTGCTCACTGTGGGGAATAACACCACCAAACATGGACACAGCGTTCACTGTGGGGAATAACACCACCAAACGTGGACACAGCGTTCACTGTGGGGAATAACACCACCAAACGTGGACACAGCGCTCACTGTGCGGAATAACACCAGCAAAAGTGGACACAGTGCTCACTGTGGGGAATAACACCACCAAACGTGGACACAGTGCTCACTGTG
>NW_004524593.1:18579968-18636671 GCF_000260255.1 Octodon degus
ATGTTCACTACCTCATCGAACCCTCAGTACAGTGAGCGCCATTTCATTGTCACTAAGCAAACTGAGGCATAGAGAAATTAAGTGACTTACTGGAGGTGCCCTGGCCAATTAGCACGAGACAGGAGTTTCAAAGCACCCTTCTTACTCTCCATTCTTGGAAGCTGGGCGTGAAGGCCTGAGCTCCAGGAATATGCCCAAGTCCCCAGGGCCGGTGAGCAGCAGCCCTGCAGCCCTCCTCACTGTCCTGCTTGAGATTCGAACACCAGGAGGCTGAGGGACTGGGGGGACCCAGGGCAGAGCGCTCTGCCTCAGCAGTCCTGGAGTCTGAGCACCTTCAGGTTCAAAGAATTCTGTGAAAATCTAGGCAATAGGGAACAGTATCCAGACTTTGTTTTGTGAAAAGGAGACAAGACTTACTTAGCATATGTCCTAGAGAACAATTTTGCCAGTTTTCAGTTATTAAAAATAAAAGCTCAGTAGGGTGACGTCTATTCCAAATAATTGCAGCCAAAAATAAAACCCTTTAAAAAAAAAAGCCTAAATAAAATCAGTCTAGGGCTTTTGGTTCTAACATTTGGGGTAAATCCATATGGATTCCAGAAAAAGCTTGTGCACAGGAAAGTTAACTGTTTTTGGTCAAGGACAGTGGGGAAAGTCAAGCCCACCCGTGGATAAGAGGAAACTCCATTCGACCGTCGTCAGGTTCTGACCTTCTTCCACACACCTGCCGGGGCGATCACCAGCAAACCCAGGCCCTTCCAACCTGACCTCTTATCCTTGGCCAGACCCTTCCGTAGATGACCCAAGGGCCATGTCCATATTTTAGTAGCTCGAGATCAGGACACAGCCAAAGTCAAGTGTCTTGAAAAAGTATTGGTTAAATGTTTTCAGACCAATATGTTCTTTTTTCAAAAACACTTATTTCTTTGGTTCAGGGTCTGCTATACACTTCCCACTCTGGTGATCCTCCTGTGTTGGTCTCCCAGTGCCGGGATGGCAGGCGTGTGCTACCACGCCTGGTTTTGGTCCCTGCACGGTGCCCCCAGGGCCAGTACAGCATGCAGAACTCAGGTCCTTGCGCTTGCCAGGCAGGTGCTTACACGGCCAAGCTACCTCCCAGCCCCACCAGTACGTGCTTTTGAAAAAGACCCCTGTGCCATGCCCCAGGAAAGCCTTCTCGTGGGCCAGCTCGTGGCTGGCTTTGGGTGCCTTGCAAAGTTGCAAGGGTGTGGCTGCTTTCTCTGGCCCCTTTTATACATCGCTCCTATCTGCAATGAAACATCGCTGTAAATGAGAAGAAATAGCTGGAAATGAACAATTCTCATAGAACAAGGACAGCAAAGCCTGAGAGCCCAGCAGAGAATGACCTCTGTCCACTCTTCCCCATGGAGGTGGCCGTGCACAATGACTTCACCTCTTGCTGGAGCTTCCAGACCTCTCCTAGGGCCCAGGATCCCCTGGAACTTCCTGCACCTCATGATTTCACTAGTATCTGAGTTGGAGCCATGCAAAGAGCCTGACCTAGCCCAGCAACCACCCCTGCCGTGACTAGATTCCCTCCCAGGAGGGTCACACACATGACCAGCATTTTAACAACACCACTCAGTGTTAATTAAAGGGTCCATAAAATGTCCATGCCCTCAGGACCTCGCTTCCTCCCCAAGAGGCCCGGCCCCCAGCGTGCCAGGTGCACCAGGCTCTGGCCTCAAACCATCCCACCGCACCCTGGCCTGAGAGTACCTGGGAGGTGGATGCTCCGGCATCTGACCACGTGCAAAGGTCTCCACTGGGGTGTCTAATTTGGAGGGCTACTAATGTGCAGCCTTTTCTGGCACAGCTGCCTAAGGGATCAGCAACCCCCAAGTTGTGGTGAATATTAACTATATTAACTTTGCAGCGTGCAACCTACTGTGACCCACAGCAGCCCACAGCACCTTACGGGTGACTTGCTTAACAAAAACACCCATTACAGAGCCCTGCTGCTGGGGAAATTGCTCATCAAGGGGGAGGGGTGCCCCCTGCCAGTCACCACCAAGACTCCTGCACCCCAAAAACAAGCCCAGATTGGGAACTCATGGGTTCACTCATAGGCCGATTTCCTCTTGCCGTGCCACACCTTTTCCTTTCCTAGTTGATCTGCGTGCTAAGTCCCCAAAGATCAGGCAACAAGATGCATCAGGAAAGAAAAGAATCTCACCTGTTCTAGGCAAAGTTTTAAAACTATCTCCTGTCACCAAGGCCACCTGCTCAAGCATTCTGTCCCCAGGAACAACTTTCTAGTAACTGTAAAATTCTGGAGCAACTATAAAGCATAATTTTTCATGATTGCCAATACCAAAGAAAGGATACAGTTGGGACGTACATTATAAATAGAAGAAAGGGTCATGGATCTCCTCCCAATGACAAGCACCCCTTACAGACGACCTGCTCCCCAGAACCCCACTTGCTACTGTCGTGCCCCTTGCAACCGGTCCCCTCATGGGGGCAGTCTCTGGCTCACAAGCCCCCCTCACAGAGCGGACTCTGCAGAATTAGAAGTCGAGTTAAATCTTGGCATTTGGAAACTTCCTTCTTCGTAACCCCATACATTTAATTGCTCCTGCCATTTAGTGTCACAATTATGTTGTCCAGAAACGGAGACAAACAAGACATTTTAGTTTTTAAACAGAAACTGAAAGTGCAGAGAGCCACAAATTATGCCACTGAAGCTGAGCTAAGTGTGAAAAGAAAATCTTTGTGTTTAGACAGGATATCATGTCTGCACCTTGTACTATGAATAACCACTAAGACAACAATATGCAATGTATTAATTATTGAAACTGTCCTACTAATCGGTTTTGAAACTATCTCATTGCTATTTGTTTTTCAATTAAATTAATACAAAATGAATAAATAAATAAATGAATAAATCTTTCACTTCTGGTAGCCATCAGCCCAGAGGGTAGAAGGAAGCTACACCCAGCTCAGAGGGTAAAGCTGAGGTGAAGCTGGGGTTCTGGGTGAGGGGACATTTTGTGAAAAGCCCAGGCACGAACAGGACAGCTAGGAGCAGCAGTACACAGCTGTCACCCCACCCTCAGGAGGCTGAGGCAGGAGGATCACCACTTCGAGGTCAGCCTGGGCAGCTTAGTGAATCCAAAGTCAGTCTGGACTACAGAGTGCAATCCTGTCTCAAAAAAGTAAACAAAATGAATGGAAAGGACAAAATCAAGCAAATAAGGATATAGACAACACTTGCCCTTTAGCCGCTGAAGTAAAGCAAGAAGCTTCCGGTATGGAAAATGTCCCTCGCGCACATTCATGGTGTCAATTTAGCCTGGTTTTAATCTTCCTACCAAGGCTTCGCACACTAAATGGCTTATTTTTAGGAGCAGGCAAGAAAATAAACAATGATAACCTGCTATTTAACACACACACACACACACACACACACACACACACACACACCTTCTAGAAACTGTTACAAGAATCCCAGAAAGTCAGATGAGGAGCAGACCCAGCCGATGCCTCTCGGGGGACCCGGCCCTCACTGTCTTCTGTGCACCTCTTCTCAGGGAGCTCTGTGAAGCGCAGGGAACTCCACAGATCAGCACCTCACGCGGCTGAGGGAGGGGTCCATCTGCCCAGGCACTTTTGCCGTCCCACACGCCAGAAGCCATCACAATGGGCATGCAGGCACTGCCATAAGACCCCACCCGCCGGGCAGAAAGCGCCGCCCTGGAGGACAACCACACTCAGACCCTCGGAGGCCTGGGGTGGTGGGCGGCGCTCAGCCTCCCATGGAGACGCCTGGTGTCCATCCCAGAAGCAGCCAGCACTGTGCCTGGTGGCCAAGTGTGCGAGCCCACTGAAGCTCACCCAGAGCGAACTCCTCCTGAGGTGTGGCTGAGAGAACTCGGGGGGAATGCTGCATCTTCAGGAACACTAAATTTCAAGAGTCCACCCTCGCTACAGAGACCAAGAGTTTCAGCTGACAAAATCAGACAGGCCAGAAATATTTCCCAACCCTTGGAAGTATGCACTAAATGCAAATGTGCCCACGTAAGTCACGGGTCTGTGCACGGACCACACACCTGACTACCTGTGAGAGGGGCTGGAGTGGCAGCTCCTGGTGGCTCCGTCTAGCCCCGGGCCCTTCTGCACCGCGTGAGTCTCTACAGTAGTTCTCTAGGCTCCCTGGGCCTTGGAAAGTCCTAGCGGGTGCATCCTGCGCGGCTGCCTTGCAGAACTTTCCACCAATAGGTGCGTTCCCCACCCTGGGCCCCCGAAGAACACGTCCTCTCCTCTCCGCCTCCAAATAGAAAGTTCTTGTGCACCAGGACAGCTCAGAGTTGAAGACCAGTTCTACAAAACTACGAAAGAAAATTAAATGGGAGACAAAATTAATGCTAACCCTTACCTTTGGCAGCTTTCAAGACTTCGGGCCATGGCTTACCTGTATAAATAGAAAGAACTAATTTGCTACAGGAATGCCCGTGGGCGAACATGTCCTGGCTAATGAACTGTTCAGCTTTTGCATGATTAAACAGCTGGTGGGGGAAGCGAAAAAGCAGAGGGCATAAAACAAGAAGAAAAATTGATTAGCAGCCCTTTTGTAGAGGAGTCCAAGAAACAGAAAATCCTTTTCTGTACTGGCTCGCTCAGAAGTGGGCTGCCAGGGCCCAGACGAGCTTGAACTCCCCGGGAAGCCGGGCAGCCCCTGGCAGCTGTCTGTGTTTTCAAAATTTCCAAAGCAGGGAGGCTCGGGTGAAGGCAGAGACGACACCCGGCCGCTTCCAAGCTCGCTGCCCGACGCAACAGGTCCTGCCAGTTGTCATAAAGTTAATTTTCTAATACGTTGCGAAACGCGTTACATAAAGTGGAAAACTCAGCCTGGGCTTCGAGTCCATTCAATTTTCTCCCCGGAGCACTCAGCGAGACCACACTTGGCTTTAACTACCGCCAGTCCAATTCATTAAGAAAAAAGGGTACGATCTCGAGCCAGAATATTTATACTCCTGACTCAGAAACAATCTATTCCGGGGGACAATTTCCTGGGCTGATCCCACGGCACGGCGCTCCCACTCACGACGCCCTGGGCCTGCGCGCAGCTCCCTTAAGTGGGGAGAAGTCGGGTCCAAAAGTGCACAGGGCCAGGGCGCGGACCGCGGGCTGGGAAGGGGGCAGGGCGCCCACCCGGTGTCCTCCGGCGGGTCGCTCCACCGCAGCGCTGCTGCTCTGGTCCTCCTTCCACGGGGCGGTTGTCTCCCCAAGGAGGAGAGCAACGCGGCCTGGCGTCCCCACCAGCACATCAGGCTCCCGCCGGATGTCACCAAGCTCAGAGATGACGCGGCTGCGCAGAGGCCGAGGCTGCGCACGCCCACACCTACGACCCTGCGTCAAAGGCCAGGCCGCCCCAGGCTTTCCTGCAGCTCTGCAGCACCTCTCCGCCTGCCCTGAGGCTGCCTTTGAGTCAGCCTCACCAGAAAGGCCCACATTTGCCTGTGACCTTCAGGTCCAAGGTCATGAATGTAGTGAGGGTCGGGAAGCCCCTGGCAGGTGGAGAGTATCTGCTGATCACCGAGCTGTGTGACTTCGGACAAACTACTAAAGCGCTCCGAGCCTCGTTTTGCTCATCACCAAGTGACAACCAGTGGACATTTAGACCCTCCCGGCTCTAAAGTCTTTGTTCTTGGCGGGCCAAATACCTCAGCGGATTAAAGCGCACCCAAGCAGGCACAGGGGTCGGGGGTTCGATCCCCAGGCCTGCCATGCTGCCCCGCCCCCGGGCGCGCAGAGACAGCACTTGAGACTGGGCGTGGTGGCGTGCGCCTGTAATCCCAGCTCTTGGGGGGCTGTAAACAGGCGGATCACTATGAGTCCGATCTAGCAGTGAGACCCTGAACACCCTGTAGATCCGTCTCTAAAATACAAAATAATAACAATAATAATAACAATAATAATAATAATAATAATTAATAATAATAAAATAAAACCTTTGTTCCTGGCCCCGCCTGGGGAGGAGTGGGTGGGCCCCCAGCTCCTCCAGGGCCTGTCCTGAGCATGCCTGACCTGGACTTCGGAAACCGCACCCGACAAGGATACAATACGCAAGTAAAAATAAGCTTACCTGTTTCATCTTTAATGTGGCTACGTGAACATTTTGAACTAAGGAACACAGCTCCGTAGATGTCTGCGTGAATGGAAGCCCTGGAGCCCCGAGGGCGACGCTTTCAGAGACAGAGCACCCACCCTGCAACCAGAACCCACCCATTTATCTCTAAGGGCCCACCGTGCAATTCAACCTGAAAACTGAGGCTTGCAGCCAGGAAAGCAACAACAACAAAATAAAAAAACTCTTCATACATTAATGTCATTTTAAAAGAAAAGCAAGTAACACAGGCGCCACAGGTTCAAGGCCACCAGTGTAGAGGAACTGTGGGAAGGGGTGGCCCCCAGGCCAAATCTGATCCCCAGACTGTGTACCCCGACAACTGAAAATCATTTCATAATCTAAGTGTATTTTTAAAACAACAACAAAAGCACCTGAGTGTGGTAGCCCATACCAGTAACTCCAGCTACTCAGGAGGCTGAGGCAGGAGGACCACTAATTCAACTCTGGCATCTTAATGAGAACTTGCTGCAACAAAAATTTAAAATGATGCTATAGCTCGGTGGCAGAGTCCTTGCCCAGCATGGGCAGGGCCCTGGGCTTAATCCCCAGTGCTGAAAAAAATGCACAGAAGCTTTGCATAACGAGCAGAAATGAAACTGTGTAGCATCTTGTCCCTTGGAGAAAGGGCTGGCACTTGGCTCATCCCTCTCCTTGCGGAGAGGACCAGGCTGGAGCCCAGGGCCTTCACACAGGCTGCGTCCCTGACTCTGTTGTGTGTTCCTTCTGTATTTTGAAGCACATCTCGCTGAAGTTGTTAAGTTCCCCAGGCTAGGCTTGAACTTGCATCTTCCCGCCTCAGCCTCTCAGACTGAAGGGACCACAGAAGGGCATCGCCCTCCCGCCGCAGAGTTCTGGTGCTGCGTAACATCCGGGCTTTCTTTCTGCGCTTATGTGAGCTGGCTCATTCTTTGCAGTTGAGGTTGGCTGAGCAAACTGAGCGCCAGCTGAGGCTGGCCTTGAACTCTCAGCCTTCCTCCGGCCTCGCCCACTGGGACCCTGGGTGTGCTCCAGGCTTGAGGGTGCTATCGGAAAAGCTACTGCGAGAGAGCGGCCCACCATCGCCACATCCTCCAGGGCCCCTGACGTGCTGCCAGTGACAGGCGGAGGCTTCCAGGAGTCCCTGCCAGCCCCCTTCCCTGGGGGGAGCAGGGAGGCTCACGCTGTGCCTTCGGATTCCATCTTAAGAGGAAAGAGCATAGCAGAAAGGAACTGGGCCCTGGGGAAGGATGGCAGCTGCCACGTCTGTGCTGGCATTTGCTTCTGGCCTAATGTTTGTGCCCAAGCATCCTCGTTCTCTGGGAGGCAGGGGTTTCCTGGCACTTGGGACTTTCTGCTTGCTAAGGACCTAAACCCAGGACAGTTCTGGGCAAAAGGGCGAACTCACCACTTGGATCTGCTCGACAGCCCATTACTGTGGAAGCCAAAGGGAGCCCGTTTCTGTCCTAGAAATGCCTTCCTTCATACAGCTACACGTTTACTTTCTTGCCTCTTCTTTCACTGCCTTTCAATTGTTGAAAATTAATTAAGAGAAATTAGTAGTATAATTATCAGATAGATAGATAGATAGATAGATAGATAGATAGATCGATTGATCCCTGTTCCCTTTGCACTTTCCCCCTTTCCCAACCCAGTTTCTCTCTCCTTTTAAGGTTTCTTCCCATTTCACAATATCTATTGTACACTTTGGATTTTATTTATTTTTTCAGCTTCTCACACTAGGGAGACAAGATACGATGTTTACACATGTGAGTCTGGTGTATTTCACATTGAGTAGGTCTCAAGTTGCATCCATTTCCTTTAAAAAAAAAAAGAGAGAACCTCAAGTTTATCCTTCTTTATGGCTCACTAGTACTTGATCGTATAAAATGATCACACCTTTTTATGCATTATTCAGTTGTCGGGTATTTGGGTTGTTCCCAAGATTTAGCCATCGCAAATTGTGCTGCTAGAAACATGGGCGCACATGGGGCCAGGAGATGGCTCAGTGGGATAAGCGCTTCCCTGGCAAGCGCAAGGGTCTGAGTTCAATCCCCGGTTCTGCTAAAATAAATAAATAAATAAATAAAAACATGGGTACACATATATCGCTGCGATATGTTTTTAATTATTCTGGGAAGATACCTAAAAGGGAAATAGCTGGGTCAAATAGGACCCTAATCCCACTTTATTGAGGAATCTCCATAATTTTTTCATACCTATGTCTTGTACTCTGGGTGACTATTATGAAGATAACAATATGCATCACTAACCATTGTTACTCTCCTATTATATTGTTATATATTTTTTCTCTTTAAAATTAAATGTTAAGGGGACCTGCCCAGTAGCTCAGTTGTTTAAGTGCCTGTTTAAACAAAGCCCTCAAGCTCAAGCTGCTGGGGTTCCAACCCAGACAGGCACTGCAAACCAGAAATGCCCTAAAGGCATTTTGAGCTTCCAAAAAAAAAATTAAATTAAATTAAATTAAATTAAATGTTAAAAAAGAAAAGTAAATTTTCAGGAAGCTCCGCAGTGACCATTCAGTTCTTCCATTTTATTTCCGTGGACAGGACCCAACAGCTTTCACAGGCCCTCGCTTCCCTCCGTAAGACATACTGACTCAGCAGTGAAAGTGCCTTCCAACTCAATGGAGGATAAAGCTTTAGACCTGAGAAGGCTGTGGAGCACGGAGGTGCTTGAGGCAGGAGTCATGGCTGGGGCAGAGCACAACAGGACAACAGTTCTACTTTGTCTTTATTTTTGCTTTGCTTCGTCTTTCTCTTTCCCTTCTTCCCTTCCTTCCTGCTTGCCTTCTTTTCTTGCTTTTCTTCCTTTCTTCTTTCTCTTTCTTTCTCTTCTCTTCTCTCTTCCC
This sequence comes from Octodon degus, assembly GCF_000260255.1. Taxonomy (NCBI): domain Eukaryota; kingdom Metazoa; phylum Chordata; class Mammalia; order Rodentia; family Octodontidae; genus Octodon; species Octodon degus. The sequence goes on from NW_004524593.1 coordinate 18,588,971, forward strand.
CCCCCTCTTCATCCCCCTCCCTCCCCTACTCCTTCTCTGGCACCAGGTATGGGCCCTTGAGCCTCATGCATCCAACCAAGTGTTTGGTGGCACTGAAGATTAAGCCCAGGGCTTTTCTGCAGCACTAACCTTTTAAAACATGTTTTTCCTATTTGAACCCTGGTCCCTGCATTTGCCAAAGTGGGTGCTTAGTCCGCTGAGCTATCTCATTGCCCTTGTTTTTCTAACTTTGAGAGAGCGTCTTGGTAAGTTGTCTAGGCTGGTGTGGAACTGGTGATCCTCCTGCTTCAGCCTCCCAGAGTGCAAAGATTATAAGGATGCACCAGCACCCCAGGCTCATGACAGATTTTGCAAAGTGCTTTAAACTGTTCGACATGTCATTACTTGAACTGGAGATGACACAAACCCAGCATGACCCAGCTGCCACAGAGAGGGGCGTCTGAGGGAGCCCTCAGACCCAGACAGGCTGCACACCACGCGTCCCTGCAGCTCATGGTGGCGCTTCTTTGTTTCATCACTTGGAGGTGCATGTTCTCACTACAGTGGGTGCCTGGACAGCACTGTCACCTGCCCTTGAAACTTTAGGAAAGGGCCCCCCTTTCTCCCTGTGACAGGGAGCCACCCTCTCTCCGGGGTTAGTAGCTGTGACCTTGCGGGCTGCACATGGAACACACTCCCTGGGACCAGGATGCTCTCTGGCTCTGTGCACAGCCTGGTCGCTCCGATGCAAAAGCAAGACCTCTTCAATGTCCAAATCCTTTCCTCAGTCAGCCGAGCACCCCAACCTCAGCAGCTTTGGCTGCATGCTGGCTCAGGTCCTGGAGCCCAGGCCCTGCCACCACCGCTCGTGCCTTCTCTGGAAACCCAGCTGGGAGCTGCTCCGCCTCACCCTATCCCCCGCCCGCCAGACCCTCGGGTGCCAGGGCGACACCTGGGGGCTTTTCCTGGCTGCTGTAGTTGTTCTCCGTTGGTAAATTTTCTGTTGTACACCGGCCAGCAGCACAGGTGACAGCAGCTGTCCGGGAGCGCAGGTATGTGTCCACAGCACGGCCTGACACTTTCTCATCTCGGGCCCTGCCGCTCCCTCCCTGCGCCTTCCAGCTCTTGTCCTTTCCAGGCGGTGGCTCTGTTTTCATCACCTTTTCCCTTCTCTTCTATGTTTTTCCCATTCTTTTTCCTGCACCCTCCATTTCTTGTTCCCCAACCATTTGAAAAGATCTGCCTACTCCCTGTGTATGGAATTTTGTTATATTTGAAGGCTTAGGGTTTTTTGTTTTGTTTTTGTAAGCAATTATTCCTGTTTTGGCTCCAGTTTTTTTGGAAACTCTGTCTTCTTTGGTCTGTCCCAAGCCCCACCCCCTTTGAGCCCACTTAAGGCAGATCTGGAAGTACTTCTCTCCCCTGGGTCATCTTAGTCCCAGTGGCAGAGGGACCCAACCTCTGGAGGAAGCTCCCTGTGGCACAGAACCACCCAACACATGGATGTCTGTGGCTCCGGGGCAAGGACAGCTTGTCCCCCAATGCCTTTGTGCCTTGTCCCTCAAGGAGGAAGACGGAGGCTACAGAAGCCAGAAGGACACAGTGCAGGCCCAGGTGCCACCTGCACTGCGGTGCTGTACTCAGTCTCAATCTGGGAACAGGGTGGGGACCTGCTGCACTGCACCATGTGACACCAGCATGTTCGTTAGTGGAAGGACTTCAGGACCAGCGGTCTCTAGAGGGAACGTCATACCTTCCATGAGAGGATTTGAAGTAAGGCTCCCTGTGCTGTAGGAAACAGGAAGAACCACAGCCTCCTCCTCTCTGGACCTTACCAACATGTAGCTGTCGCCTCACTCTGAGCATTTACAGGTCTCCCAATTAAATGTCAAGCCCTCCTCGCAGACGGGCCTAAGGCCCGGTAGGCTGGTCCTGAGCTCTTACATGAGGGGCCCGCTGTGTGATGGTGTCCAGCTCCCCTCTACACACCATGGGCTCAGACCGTCCCTGTGGGCATGGAATTCCTGACAGTGGCCCCCTAGGTCTGTTGGGAGGACTAAAGGTACAGTGTATGAAAAGGGCTTAGTGGCCTGTCAGTGCGGACTCTGGACAGAACAGTTGTCGTCACCACTGGCTGTGGTGGGCAGCTGAGCATCCGAAGGTGGAGACCGAGGCCACTGTTTCTCAGCTCTGTCCATCCCAGAGCGGGCCTACATTCTTCCTGATTCACACTTTTCAGTCCCCAAACTGTCTTCTCCGCAAGACCAGTCCTGTCCTAGTACTACTTCTGGCTACAGAAATGAAAGTACATACAGCAAAAACCCACTGGGCCCTGCAATATTTACCAGGATGTTTAGGTTTAATCCACAAATCAAAAACTTGAATTGGGTAAAACTAATTCAAGGAAAAGCATCAGGAGAAGAGGCCGAGCTATTTCAAAGGAATCCTGAGAAGACTCGCAGAGTTTCACAGAGACCTGGGATTCGTGCACTAGCCTGAGTCCCACCAGTGCCTCTAAGCGTGTCCCCAGGCAGCAGGGCACCCCTGAGACAGAGCCAGTCAGGGCTCAGGCACTGGGTGGCCCCGTAGTGCTCTTTCTGCCCAGCTGGTCCCACCCCATCAGTCAGCAGTGCCAACCTGTGGAGCTGAACAATGCCTTCCTTGAACCCAGTTGGCAGACGCCAACCAGAGCAAAACAAACCCAACACCGCCCAGGCATCGCCAGTCCAGGCTGCCAGCTCTGGACTCCAAGGCCAGACTCAGGGGTCTGCAGGAAGGGAAGGTGCCGGCAGAGATGCCCAGGAGCTAGAGCTGCCCTGTGACAACTGCTGCTCCCCCGAAACTCCTCCCACACTGCATATAGGGTGGATATTTAAGGGACACGCACATACACACTCACACACACCATTTTTAAAAGGACTACATATGCCCATTTTTTTCCTGACTTAACTAAATCCATTTTCAGTGCCCTTTTCCAAAGCACTTATGCACACGAACTTCATCCAACCTGCCTTTGCTTAGTTTCACAAACCATGAGTACATTCTCCAAGGCTCTGCTGTTTGTATACACTGTCCTTTCACCTTGAACTCGAGCTTCTAACCCTATCCTGGTCACAGAGTAATCAACATAGTTACACTCACTATGTCTTAAGCTTTGTAGGTAGGCTCCATGGGAACATGGGAAAATAGAGATAAACACGCACACGCACACCACAGAGGAGCAGAGAGAGAGGGTGAAGGAGGGCAAGACCAGGGCTGCCGAGCCGCACTGCACTCCAGGCCTATCACCACAATGCACCAACTTCTTTCTAGGCTTCATCTACTGTTTCAGGCTAAGTGATTGAAAATGGGTTTCATAAGTGACAAAGGCTAGATCTCTGGTTGGTCCTGGAAGGCAAAAAGCACGTGACCGCTTAGCTGAAATCTTTCTTCTGCACATCCTGGTCCTATGCCCTCCAGGCTTCTAGGCTAAAGGAAGTGAAGGAGCCCCGGAATCGTGGCCCCAGATTCCCACCAAGAAGAGATGGCCCCTCTCCTTCCTGTCCACAGCATCGCCCTGGAGCTGGAATTGTATAATCCTTTCCAAATGACTCAGCTTGCTTCTGTGGGACTTACTAAGAAAAACTTGCCTTAGTCAAGAAAGAGTTTACAGCAGTGATTTAGGGATCAAAAACTTTTTTATGATGACGGTTTTAGTGCTGGGCTATTTCAGGAGTTTTCTATCAACAGTTACACTTCTCCCTCGTCTGCGATTTGGTCCTCACAACGGCAGTCCATATTTACCCTTCAGAAGCACTGTTGGAAAACAGTTTGTCTTGGTCAGGCGAAAACCATGAATTAGGTCAGTTGGGGACTTGCCCAAGGCCACACAAGGCCAACACATATTCGGGTTGAACTTCAAACCAAACCAACATGACTCCAAAGGCTACTCCCTGTGCCAGCCGTGGGTACACTGCGGTATGCAGGGGATGCTTTCGGCCTGCTCCATCTAACCCAAGAGAAGGCTGAGAAATGTGCTGGACTTGAGGCACATTCCTGCATCCCAGCTCAAAGGGTTCACTCAGATCCTGAGCTTTATGCACCCATTGTCCTAGGGATGGATATGTCACAATAGGCAACCTCAACTGCCAGGAAAATCTCTTCTGTGTGTAGTTTATGTTCTGCTAGGCATGCTCCCCCCAATCTAGTTTACACAGAACTACAGAGTGCACAGAGAAACCATGAAAAAGTACCATCCTCATCTTTTTTTATAAAAAACATGAAATGAGAGCTGCAGGGATCTCTTGCTAAGAGGCCTACAGTCAGAAGCACCAGGAAAAAATCAGAGCAGACACCACAGTTGGCAAAAGCTGCAGCCTGCAAGCTGTGCCAAAAGCCCTTTTCCCTCCTCCAGTCCCCCCATCATTCTTCTGATACAAGACAGTGAATGCATTAAATCCTTTAAACGGGCATCTCGAGCTGGTACAAGGGTGGCACATTTCAAGGGGGGGAAGAATTCTGTACACCTACACTCACACACCCATAGGGGGCCCTCCACAAAGAACACAGCCCATGGTCAGAAAAGGAGAGGCTCCAAAGAGTCCTAACGGAATCACGGAATCTAACTGATCCTCCACAGGACTGCGAAACCAGCCATATCCAGCTTAGAGTTGAGGAGCACATTTTCCATCCTTTACCTCTCTAGAAAATTCAGCCACCACAACAAGCCCTGGGTATGCAGTTTTGTTTATTGTTTCTACTTTGTTTCCTCCCTGAAACGTCAAGTGGCCTAGGATATGGGCGTAAGCTGGCATCTGCCAGTCACCCTCCCAGCTGGCAGGTTCGAATATCCCAGCTAAAGCCCACACCTGCTCAGTTGCCCGCAGAATCTTCACTTTGATCAGAATTAGATAGCAGTCTGTGAATTTATGTTCTGGCTTTACTTTGCATTCTAAAGCCTGCTTTGGCACGCAGTCTCTTGTTGTGTCCTTTGAAGGACTAGCAATCCCTGTCTTCAGCAGTCACCAAGGTCACGTTCAAGGGCATGCACCCAGTAGGTTCCCAGGTGACACCGGAGGGCCTATCAGCTCAGAGCTGCATCCCCCCCTCCCCCCGATGCTGCCTGACAGCATCCCATTTCGGGCTGAGAGAAGCCACCCCGTCAGGAGGAGGGCTCTCTCTGACCACAGATGCGGATTTCCGCTTTGCTAACAACACGTAGAACTGCTTATGTGACGGGCAGCGCTCTCCGTTTGTTTCTCTCCTATTACACAGCTCTACAGTATGCTGGATGCCATAGAAATACAGAAATTATGGAAACAGACAAAGCATTTTATCCAATGCAGATCCTGAGTTGCTGAAATAAGTCACTAAAATTTCTCTCTGGGGTGTCATTTAAAATCTAACCTTGTCCCACATAATAATGGACCACCAATTGCTTTGATTCTCCACAACGGAGAGTTCTGCAGCGTGACTTAGCAGAAAGCCTTTGCTCTAGGAGCATGAGGCACTCATCTTGGAGGAAGAGGGAAAACGCACACGCACGCTCACGCACACATGCACGCACGCACCTGCCTGCACCCACGCACACAGCGGCGGAGGATTCCCTCGCACCTTTCCTTCACCTTGCTGCGCAACAACACTAAGCAGCAAGCAGTATCGACGTAGGTGTTTGTAAACACGTAAGTTTGCCCATGTTTCTAATTATAAGCTGTCAGAGCTAAAAATGGAAGCTGGTCTGTTCATTTAACACAAAGGGGCTCATTGGAAGGAAAGCACCCGGGAAGCTCTGACTTCGCAAGGTGCGGCAGATCCCAGCGACACAATAGCCCTGCAGGAATGTTCACTTCTGACAGCCATCAGGAAACTGATCGCAGAAGGCAAACTTGACCCACCCATCCCTTGATGGCACCTTGGCAGTCCCAGGCCCAGTGCGAAGCACGCTGCCCCCACCCTCACCCACTGCAGCTGAGTTGGGCTCAAAGGTGCTTTCCTCAAATGGAAAAGGAGGCAGCTGGGGTGGGTTTCATAGAGAACTTCTCTCTGCCATCCACACAAACAGTATCAAATTGTCAGACTTGACTGAAAAGTTTGTGTCATTTTCAAAGCCTTTCAATAATAAATACATACTGCAAGTTTATCACTAATAAACCAAAATGCTGTCATACTTTCTGAAAGGGCAAACATCCCTGTTGACCCTGGGTAATCTGACATTAGCTTACAAAAGATCTTGTGACCAGATCACTCCTTAATGCTTCTGTTAAACACCATTATCTTAACCCAAGGCAGCCATTTGTACCCTATTCTCATTATACTCATATTAACCCAGTGTCTCAGAAAAAAATAAAGTCCAGAAGAGCAGCATTTTGTTTTGTTTTTATACCCACATCCTGGCTTTTAAAGACATACACAACAACAATTTCATATTTCTAAATACAAAATGTTAAAATTCTTTCTATACATTGAACTCATGCAAGAAAAAAAACACCCAAGAATCACAAATGGGTAGGGTACCTAGGAGCCAATTGTCTGAGGTTATGAACGACAGACATGGCCACTGTCCCTGGTATATACCGCCTATGACATTAGCAACAGCTACAATCCAAGCTCTTCCGAACACCACTACAGAGCACTTTGAATAAAAGCCATCAGATCTTGATATTACCTTTCTCCTTCCAAATTCTAGACAAGACACCAGTAGCAGTAAGATAGCCATAGGCAAAAAAGGGGGAAAATATCTATTGGGTCCTTTGACTATTGCCGCCAGGATTATGTCTTTAAATAATCAAAACCCAATCTGTTTAATTAAGCAGTAATGACCTCTCAAGTCTACCAAACTGGGTAGCTAACTATGAAGTACAGGAGTCCTACAGAAGCACTCTCTGAAATCCCCGTGTCACCAGCCGCCAGGATGAGGTGGCTCTGTGACGAGCCCTGGGAGTGCCTGCCGCACTAACACCTTCTCTCTCGCCCACCTGGCCTTCCCTGCCGGGGCCCTCCCCACTGCCTTCATTCATCACCCCGGCCTGGTACTGGACACTCAGGCATGATACCGCTCCACACCACGCCAAGGCCGGGGTATAGTAAATTCATTGACGTGGTTCCCTCTGGAAATCTCTAACTGGACTCCAGTGGGCCCCTTGGGTGATCCACTTATGAACGATCCCAGCCCTCACCCATGCACCCCAAATCTCTAAGCCAGCCTCCGACTCAAGTTTCTGATCAGAAGAAACACGGAGCTTCAGGGAATTCAGACCAAGGTGCACAATCACTATTAATGACACACAAAATCTCAGTCCGTTTTCCTATTTTCCAATTGACACTTTAAAAATAAAAGAGCTCTACAGGAGAACGGACTTCCTACCTAAAGCCTCCACAAAAACAGCCACCAGGATAATTCACCGGCCCTGGGTTATTAAAATCCGTGACAGGTATTACTTAAGATGTTAGGGAATTATTCAGGCACGTGTGTACACATATATCTAGGCTCCGTGCTCGTATGCTCACTTACACACACTCACATTTTAGTAAGTACTCATTAAGCTATCTGAGATATTAAAACTAATCATGACACTTTTCCTTTAATGTTATCCTCAGCATAAAGAGAAATGAGCCCATTGTCATTTATTTCAAAATCATTCTTTATAAAAAATAGCTAATCTCCAGAAGCACACCTGGTTTATTGAAGTGAATACAGAGATGCGGCATATAGCCTTAATGTGCTCAGCTGGGGAAATATAATTTTTTAAATGAGCATTTGTTAGGGCTTTATTTGCAAATGCAAAACTATCCAAGGCACTCTTTGTGCACGGAGAGATTTTTCATTTCAAAAACCACATTAATATAGGAGGATTCACATGGAGCCCTGAAAGCAGCAAAGAAAGTTAACCCTTGCAAGATCAGAAAAACACACAAACAGAACCTCATAACGCTGGGTCAGGGGAAGTGCAACACGCAGGAAGCCACTGCTTCCACCCAGAAGTACGTGGAATGGGGATTTCCAAGAGGTCCCAGCTCCTACGAAGCCGCCTAACTCATACATTGAAAGCACAAGCAACTACAGAGTTTATTGTGTTCCTAAAAGTGGCAGAAAAATGAGACCTTCTAGGTTAAACATTAGAAAGAAAAAATCACCCATTAACTCCTTTTGGGAATTTCCAGAGGTGTACAGCTTTTCCTGCTCTTCTGAGATGACCAGGCTCCGTGAGAAGGCACAAGGTGGCCGCAGCCACCAGCACTGGCCACTGGAAGGCATCGAGCTGAGCCAAAGCATGTGGGAAGCCTGTGTGGCTCCCGGCCATGTTAGCCGGGTGTTTCCTAGTTACGCTGGCAGGTGCCACTTTTTCCATTTGATCAAGGGAATGTAATACATCTTCAAAACAATTTTTACCCAACTGGTCATAGATAGTCAAGTCCAACACCAAAAGAAAAAACAAAAACCCCTTTGCTGCTTTCTCTCCAAAGCATACTGCTCTGTGCCATTAAGGTCACCAGACGCCTTTGTCCTATTTACTTCTTTGAATTTGCATGTGGTGATTCTTTAATTTAATAATTAAATTTAAAAAAGTATCTGTTGCTGTACCTTTCCATTAGGGAACTAAAGAAAGGTAAAACACCTCTGCTAAATGACAAGAGAAACACAGAAAGAAGCAGGGTGGCATTTCTAGAGCAGAGAAAGGTGGCATCTCAGAGGTGCCTCTGTGACCTGGCAGATCGAGGTATTTCTCCCATGACAGGAATCATGGCAGAACCACCCAGATCCTGCGGTATGCGGTTCTGTATAGAGAAAACCCATAATTAGCAGGAGCCTTGCCCATCCATACCCCAAATGAATGTTAGCCTAACAGGAGAATTTTTAACTTTTTATATGTTATCTTTATAGTGTCTTATTCAAAAGAGATGTTCAATAAATAGATGGATGAATCAGCACAAAGTCAGGCAAGTTATGTGCGTCACACACGCTGCGACTAGGGTGCTCAGTTCCTTCACTTCGAGCCCTTCAGTGGTTTTCCACAGTCTGACTTCAGACAAAACTTAAGTATGTTCAAGCTACTGAGCTCCTCCCTCCATTTCCAGCCTCACCTCTCGCCAACGCACTGGCAAATATTTCAGGAAGACGGTACAAATGAAATTGAATCAATTTGGGAAAAAGAAGTTCATGAGCTACATATGGGATAAGAATGCAGGTACACAAGATTTCCAGGGAGAGAATTATTCCCTGGTTGACAAGATTTGTGGGAACTGGGGGGAATATATTAAAATATGTAAAAGAAGGGTGTGCTCATGTAGAGAAGCAGCAGACAGGCCAGTCATGGGACTCACCATGAAAAGTCAGTGGCAGCTGACGGAAACCCTACTCATCTGGTAAGTCCATCCCTACAGTGGAGTGGTGGAATCCAAGCAGTAGTCACTGCTTCTCTAATTTAATATTCATCAACCATCCTTAGGATTCGATGTCATTTCCCCTAGAAATATTCATTTTTGAGCTTATAAGCCTATACACCTTACTGATTAGCAGACATTTTTACTTGGATGTCTCATAGGAACTTCAAACTTTACATGTCTAAAAGCAGACAGTCTCTCAGTCAGTCCTTTCTCCAGTGTCCTGTATTTTTGTAAATGGCACTGCCGTCAGCTCCTGCCAAGCACAAACTTGGAAATCTTTTGACATCATCCCATATAAATCAAGCACAAAACAATGTCAATCCTACCACATAATCCATTAATTTCTCTCTACCCTCTTTGTCATCACCCAAGTCTAAGCTACAAATGTCTCTCAGAGGACTTTGTTCTTACTCTTAATAAAGACTATTCTAGGAATACTACTACCTTGATGCATTGAACCATATTTCTCTACAGCCATTCACTTCCACAGCTGAGCCATGAGGAGTACAGTCCAGGGAGAGAATAGATGGGAATGGCCAAGAGGAAGGACACTTGTTCACTTTGTCAAAGCTGACGTGCTTGTCCTCTGTAGCTAGACTGACACCACACAAGCCCAGCTTTGGAGAGCCAAAAGAAATTCTAATCCCATAATTATGGGCTTTGGGTTCTTTGAAAGATCACCGTATTTGGTTGTAAGCAAGTTTATCTAGAGGTTAGAGGTAGCTCACATTTCTATGGCAAGGCATTAAGGGAACAAGAAATTAGGGCAGTACAAGGCACCTGTGCAAGAACTCACTTCTCTGGAGCAAAGAGATATATGGACAGTCTGCCTTTATGTTCTGCTCAAGATCATCTTGAGCAGTGTGTTGTGTCTCTTACCCTAGAGCTGCCTAGCACAGTCGAGGTCCAGGAACCATGGGTGAGCAGAGATAAAGCCCAAAGTTGTTTCTCAGTTCCTCCTTTGGCTTCAGTGTGGCAGAGGAGGATCTAGAAGGTCCCACGTGGTCCATGGAGAAACAGGGACAGTTAGTGAGGGTGCTGGCTGAGGACCTCATCAGAAGGGGGAGCTAGGAATTGTCATCACATCCCAAATAAGAAAGAGAGCCCAAGTTCAGATAGAAGCCAGTCATGCCAGGAAGCACGTGGGTGCAGTGAGGAGGCAGCAAAAGGGATCCCAGGTCCCCTGTAAGTTGATACCTACACAGGTATTGTTCATCAGCTTCTGAGTTCACAGTCAGTGAAGTGAGGGCAACAATGGCCAGGCTGTTGACAAGGTCAGACTTCCTGCAGAGCACAGAGTGAGGCCCAGAGTCATCCAAATGCTGGTGTACAGGGCCCTTGAACAGGAGCCAACGGTGTGGATAACTCAGGCACAGAGGTACCAGAAAGGGACCATTTCAAGTGAAAGGGTACTGAACATAACTGGAAATGACTAGGATATATTTCTCTGCTACTTTTGAAAGCGAGAACATAAAAGAAAAACTAGTCAGAGACAATGAAGATGTCTACATTTCCTTATAAATCTAAGGGCAGTGAGTAGACATGCAATACACCTTGTCTTCCTACCCCCTTATCTGCATCCAATTAGTGGTCAGCGTGGTTCCTAAGCAACTCATGTAGAATTATACCACACACAGACCTCGTGTGTGAACTGTTCCGCCTTGCACAGTTCTGCAGCCACCGTGGTCTGCTCAGGGTTTTTTGAACTTGTGATCCCTCAGTCCACAATGCTGCCTACAAAGTTCCCCTCAACTCCAAATTCTATTCATCAGACTTTAGCCATATTTTCCTGAGGCAAGCTGCTCCCAATCCAAGCTGGAAATTTTAGGTTGCACAAACAGATTAACTTCCTGACTGCTGGAATTCTCAAAGCCTTTACAATCCTATAGCAAATCTCTGAGAAGCTGGATGAACTAGGCACAGTTTCCTAAACTTATTTGCCTGGTCTGTGACATAGTAAAGTACCTGTGATAACATATAAGGAGGAAAGAGTCCTCTGACTCAAGATTTCAGAGTAACAGCCATAGGTGGCCTGTAGTGAGGTGGGCCAGTGGGGTGGGGGCATTTCGCAGAGGACCGTACTTGCCTTGTGGCAGAGGGGAAGCAAACAGAGTGGGAAGAGCTGGGGTCCTACTATGTCCCTCATGGGTTTACCTCAAGTGACCCCACTTTCCCTGCTAGGTTCTATGCCCTGAAAGCTCCACCACCACCTCACAGTGCCACAGGCTGGGGACCTAACCTTTAGTATATAGCTTAGGGGACACTGACACCAACCCCAGCACCTGGAACACACTTCACCATTTTACAGAACTGGGATCTTCAAGAAGGCACTGGATAAATGCTGACTAAGGAGAGCTACAGAGCAAAGAATTCCACCTCTTTCAAGACTAAATAATAACAAAAAAAATGGTAAGCTTGGATGGAGAACAAGAAAAGAAATGCTATTCCCAGTGTGCACAGGTTCTGCTGGATTTCTCTAGAGAGGTGTTGAGGCAGTGACACAGTAGAGGAGAGAAAGGAAGGGAGGCCGAAGACATGAGGACTGAGTGGGGTCTCGCTGTGTTGGGCATGCAGAGCCTCAATGCTGGGTGGCACTTTGCACCCCACTCCATGTCAGAGCTGGAGCCTGAGCCCTGGTGTGTTCTCCTCCAACCCAGGGGGACGGTCACTGCTAGCTTTCCTGGCAGCCAGAAGAAAGCATCCCTCAGAGAAGATGGGGCAGAAACAGTGAATGCTGGTCTTCCGCACTGCCCCTGGGGAGACTCCAGGGAAAGGGCTCAGCCTGGGTGGGGGTTGGGGGCATCACTCGGGATGAGTGCAGAAATCTGAAGGAGAGCACAGGTGTGAGAACATTTCGTAATACAAGACAAGATGGGCGGTGTCATCCATACAGAGCTAACTATGCTGTAAGTCTGACGCATTTGAACTTTGCTCAGGGAATTTAATAACTGAGATGTCAAAGAACCTTATTGGAAGGCAATCTTACCTATGTCGTCCACTGACCCAGACCTCAAAGACTGTGATGTGCCAAGGTAGCTGAGCCAGGGAAAAGAAAGAACTCCTGGCAATGTAGCTTAATAAATGGATGCCTTGGCCCAGGGAAGTTGCTGAATTAGTGAAAGGAGATGCGGTCCAACAAAAATTGGGTTACACTTGAGAAAGAACTGGATAAAACATAGCCCTTCTCTGGGGGAGTGGCATGATTTTCCGTCAGAGGGGATGGACCAGCATCACCTGTGCAGCCATAGCATCTGAGCTCTCAGGTCCTCTGGGGACAACTCCTTGGAAGGGCTGAGGAGCCAGGCTATGTGGTCCACAGCTTGTGGCTGCTGATAGGGAAGCCATAGCTCCTTGTGTCTGGAAACAGCTCCCCAGAGAAGCAGGCGATGGGTGTGTCGAGGAAATGCCAGTAACCCGTGGCCAGTGCCCCTGGAAGGAGTGAGTGGCCGGAAGAGCAGTATATTCAGGGAAGAAAGAAGAGGCCAGAGCATCCACACCTGACTGGGATGTGGACACTTGTCCTGGCCCCGTCCTATTAGCCACTGCCTTTCCCTCAGTGTGGTTATTTACACATGGCCACAACCACTCCCATAGAGATCAGTGCAACACCAAGTGAATAAACTGGAAATCTGCAGAAAGGCAAGGCCGAACCCAGTGTACTACTTGATCTTAACTCTTGCTATTGTTAGGGAAAACCTGCCCGGTCTCTTGAGCATAGAAACAGTGCCACTTGCAACGAACCCTCAGGTCAAAGAATATTGTCCTGCCATCTGGGTCAGCCCTGAATGGGAAGAGACTGGCAAACAGGAGAGAAACTGAGGTGGAGGGAATTTTCTAAGGTGTACATATACGCTGACAAAGGGCAAGAAGAAATCTTGCAAGAAAGGTTTTCTCAAAGGGTCTTATCCCACCTTATTCCATTTTCAGCATCTAAGGCCCTGCGCTGGCCAGAAAGCTGAAGTCAGCAGTTCTGTGTCCTCCAGTGGTTCCCAGACAAGAAAGGAAGCGACGGCCATGGGGGCGGGGGTGGAAGGAGCGGGCCTGGGTCATTTGATAATTCTGCGCTTGAACCTCGAGGGTTTCCCCTCCAGTATTATCCTTAAAGAAAGCTCCAGGCAGATTCTTCACGTGTCGCTTCTGAAAGGTGAATCGGTTAACATTCGCAATGGCTGGCGCTGCGCTGCCGTCCGCCCGCACACACACACACACACACACACACACACACACGCACACGCACCTTCTAATTACAAGAAGCCAGGTTCTTGGGCTTCTCCAGGCAACAGCTGAGAGGACACCAACAAGGCTTTCGCTGGACCTGAAACAACCAAATAATTTTCCATCTGGGAGTGCCTCCCGTTCAAAGGCAATGACTATGAGTCAATGCATACACACCGGCCTCGCCTTCCTCCACAGAAGCCTGAACTCATCTACTCTCCTTTTCCATGTCAAAAGAGGAGCAAGAAACCAGCTTATGGACTAAGGCTTGGCCCAAGAGACCAGGCACCTGGCTGACCACACCGTCCTGCTGCTGAGCGAGTGGCCTTACACAAAGCGGCACACCCAGCACCTCTTTCTCACTTGCAATGTGCATGACAACAGTGGAAAGACTGAATACAGTCCCTGCTCTCCGTTGGTTCAAGGTATAGATGAATCTACACTATGAATGGAAAGATAGAACTATTTCTCAGGTTTGCGATTCAATTCTAAAAGTAGGGAGAAAGCCTTTTTATGCAACATTAGAAGTGCCATGAGTGAATCCATACAGATCAGCTTCAAGATTTGGTCCCAAAATGATCTCCACATGTCCAGAGGCACATTTGGGGAGCCCTGGAGCAACGGCTGGGGCAAGCATCCAAGTGGCTGAGCACACTAGTGCCAAAGCCTGCTCCTGTCTGAAGCCCTCCAGGAGAATCCCTGGGTACAGTGCGAGCAATAGCCACACGCTACGTTCATTGTGAGTGGCACTGTGTCCCACTCCTGGTCCTTCCAGCGTGCTACAGAAGAGACTCATATTCAGAGGCAGAAAGTAACCAGTATGTCTAACAAAATATCCAAAGGCCTTCAGAAAAACCGTAGCACCCTTAGACCTGACTGCATTTTTCTGGACTCACCAAAGGGCACATAGGCACTTTTTGAAGAATCCTGTGTCTATTCTCTGGCTGGAGTGAAATCTGAAGAATGATCAGATCTGATTCTTAGTGATAATACACATGGATTCTCAGTGGCGACCTGGGGCAGCTGGCCGAGGAATCTTGTGCAGAGATGTGTGTGATCCCTACTTTAGGAATTACACACACTATACATTATTCAAGAATGAATATTCTTGCAGAGGGACTACCTGGGGCCCCCTGGACCCTCATTCCAGCCAGCACCCAGGCCAGGTGTGTGTGTGTGGAGCTAAATTCCTCCATCAGACAGGCCAGGTGTGGAACCCTGCAGCAGAACTCCCTGCAGAGAGGCTAGAGGCAAGACCCACCCAGCTGATCCAGGAGCAGAACATCCTGCCAGAGTGGCACAGCAGGTTCACCTCCAAGGGCTGCAGCAGGAAGAAGTCGAGAAGAGCAGCCATACCCAAGCCAAACCCACCTGGACAAGTTTGAACTTGGTAGATCTGGATCTGGTGCTAAGGTAATAACTGTACTAAAGCTCTACACAAAGGTCAGAAGACAGTGCCACACAAAATGATAAAGAGAAGGAGCAAAATGTATTCACAGGCCCCAGGCCTACCCAGAACAAATGCAGGAGACATTAGCATAGAAGAAATTGGAAAACACACACCTGAAATCTCTGAAATAGTAGCAGCTGAAGTAAAGAAACAACTGCAGAAAGGTACAGAGGAAATCAGATCAGACATAATTTCTGAAGTACAAAAAGAAACGATAGCTATAATGAAAGAAGTACTAAGTGCTTCTATAGAAGACACTGATAAAAATAGAAGAAAATAGAAAAAAGATGGAATCCTTCAAAGCGAAATATTGGAAAGAAATAGAGTGCAAGAAGCAGATTCAAAGTGATATACAGGAAATTAAAACCTCAATCACAAACTGGCAAAGCCGTTTGAATGGAAGTAAAAATAGACTTTCAGACCTTGAAGACACCACTGCAGCTAGTGAAAAAATAAGAAAATATGTCTTAAAACCAACTAGGATGCAGGAAAAAATAATTCAACATCTGCAAGGTGATGCAAAGATGAACAATGTAAGACTAATAGGCATCAATGAGAAAGAAGGAGTCAATACAAATGAAATAAAAATAATATGGGCAGAAGTAATAGCAGGAAACTTCCCATATATGGGGAACAATCTGACATTCAGATAACCAAAGCATATAGAACTCCAAAAAACATCAACCCAATTAGAACCACACCCAGATGTATAATAATCAAGATCCCAGATATTCAGCACAGGAACAGTATACTAAAAGCCATTAGAAAAGAGAAACAGATCACATTGAAAGGAAAACCCATCAGAATATCAGCAGATTTCTCTTCACAAATCGTCAAGAAGAGCATGCAACAAAGTACCTCAAGTCTTGCAAGAAAACAAAATCCAACCCAGACTGATATACCCTGCAAAACTCTCTTTCAAGTTTGATAGAGAAGTGAAATACTTCCATTTCAAAGAACTGAAGAATTTCATCATGATAAAACCAACCCTACACAGAGAACTAAAAGATATTTTAGAGAGGGATCAAAATGACCACAACTCCACGAATGAGAACAAAAAGAACCCACCAAAGAGGGAAAACAGTTAAACATGGGAGAAAAAGTATACAACAGAAGTCTTTCAGTTATTCTTTTGTATACAACAGCAAAATATTTCCAGCAGCACACTCTACAAATGGACTTCTCCTGCACCCTATGGGTCATGATTCTGTCCAGGTCTACAGGGTGGATATCAAGGAAATAGCAGCAGCTCAGTCCCACAAGTGACACCTGGCCACCAGTAAGCATCATGGACTCTGTCCACGTCCACCACGTACTAAAACTGTGTGTTATATCCTATTCCCAAACTGTTAGAAGTGCTGGTCATATATTTGCAATTCCAGTATTTTTGATATGTTTTATTCTTAGTAATTCTTTACTATCACAAAAACTTTTTCTTAGTTGATATTTTTGTATGCATTAACCTAATCAAATACTGTGTGAGTACCCTGAATTGAGCACAGATTTGTACATGTGATACATTACACTGAGAATTTTAATTATATGAATATAAGTTTCTTGATTTTGGCAGAGAGAGAACTATTATATAACTGATCTGTAAACTCTTTCTTCTTCATGTTTATTTTAGACAATTTTTATTGTTATATTCATTTATGTTTGTTGGCCTCTTAGTTGGACTCACAGTTTTAATTTTTGAATATTATTTTGAAGTATTTGATTTAATTTTGAATTAATATTTAATCAATTTTCTGAATATTGTTTAATTTTAATTTTTGTTTTGTGATTTATAGTGTTTCTTTGACTTACAATCTATTTATAAGACATGACACGATATTTTCTTCTAGTATTAGAAACTTTAAAAAGTGTATTTCCATTTTCAATTGACTTAATATTAGTTTTTCCTTGTCTTTTACACACACACACACACACACACATATGAAAAAATACATATATAACCTGACATAAGACTGATGCTGCTTTGTGGAAATCTTCAGTGACCTTTTAAATGGGTTCATCTAATATATTTTACATGGTCCTGCATAACTACCATTTTGAGAGCCCTTTATTCTTTATCCAGGACCATATAGCAACTTCTCTTGCCTACTGGATTATGGTGTTTGTTATTTTCTATATATTGCATCTGGAGGTATCAGAATATTTTGAGTTTATATAACTGGAAAATATTTTACTCTTCGTTTTCAAAGGTGTGTTCACTAAGTATAAAATTCAATGAGGACAGATCTTTTTGTTTCAGTCCTTTTCATAAATAAGTCTAGTTTCTTACCCATTTGCTCTTTTTTTTCTAATGTGTAATAAATGCTATTTAATTTTGTTCTTCCATAGCTAATATTTTTTCTATGTATATGCTTTAATGATTTTTTTCTTTACAATTAGTTTCGGGCAATTTTGTTTTTATGTATCTTGGTATGATTTTATTCAAATTTCTTGTGCAAAAGGTTCATTTTTCTTGGAAATTGTGTTGTTATAATTTTGATTAAATTCAGATATTTTAAATCTTTAAATATTTATTGCCTACCCCCTTCTACTTTGAGAATTTTAATTATATGAATATAAGTTTCTTGATTTTGGCAGAGAGAGAACTATTATATAACTGATCTGTAAACTCTTCTTCATGTTTATTTTAGACAATTTTTATTGTTATATTCATTTATGTTTGTAAATAATTTTTTTACAATGGGTAATCTATTATTAATCTCATGTGTTCATTTCAGAAATACTTTTTCTAGAATTCACTCTGTCTACATCTTACCTCTTTCACATTTCAATATTTGTCTACAATTTTTATTTTTATTTACTTATTCATTTTTTCTGTATTTTAGGGAAAGGTCTTCAGGGTGTTCAGAGTCTCACTACTAGATCGGACTCACAGTGATTCTCCTGTTTACAACCTCCCAGGAGCTGGGATTACACGCATGCGTCACCATGCCCAGTCTCAACTGCCACCTCAGTGGGCCCCCGGAGCAGTGCTGGCACGGCATACCCAGGGATTGAACCCCTGACCCCTGTGCCTGCTTGCAGGGCCTTTAATCCACTGAGCTATTTGGCTGGCCCCTACAAATTTTAATTTGCTATATAATTATTATTGATTTTCAGTAAAGTTAATAAAGAGAAAGAAAACAAAGAATGAATATTCCTGCAACATTTTTATGTTACCAAAATCATTTCCTCTTGTTCCACATAATTTCAAGGACATGGCAAATAAATGACTGATGTTGTTTTTAAAAAATGGTGGTTTCTGTTTTGTCTAGTTAAGAAACAAAATTGTGCAGATGAAGAGTCCCTTTGTGTCCTTTCAAGAGCCACTGAAAGGCTGGCTGGGGTCACAGTTGCTAGCCCGAGGCCCTGGGCCGGAGGACTAGATGCTTCTCCAGGAGCTGGGGCTTATGAAGCATCATTCTGGCCCCTGGCCCTAAGGCCTTAGGTTACCACAGCTCTAGCAGACAGGTTCAGCCAAGCCTCTGCAGCCAGGACAATGTCTGCCTAGGCAGTCCTCCCAAAGCTGGGTGGTTGCTCCCTGCTGACATGTTCTGTTTTGAGCTCTGAAAAAAAATACTCCACCTGGACTTTTGAGCTAGGCAAAGACAGAAAATGCCCAAAATGAAAAGGCCTGTCACACATCAGGTACTTTAGAACCTTCTGGAAATTACTGCAATATTCCTATGTTTTTCTATGAAGTTTGGACTTAGCTACTTCGGGTTCTTTTCATCAAAATCTTTCACTACTCCTTGTCCTGGACCTTGACAGCCAGACTCAAGACAATCCAATAGGCGATCGATCATATTCTCTTCTAAAGGTCATATTGGGGAGAGTCTAAATGCCAGACAAACCACACGGTTCTCTATGGAAGACACGCATTTCATTTGCCTTCCCTTTTAACCTCCTGCAGCCTTTCACGGAGACGCAGAAAGGTCTTGGAAATGTCCACGTGCAGTTTGGCATGATGCTTGTGATCATTTTCTGAGGTTTTCTCAATTGAGGGATCTACTCAAAAGGAAGGACAAAATAACTGTGACAATCTTCCCAGCCATTAGGCTAAGCCAAAAAGACCTGACAGCCCACATGAGTGCTCCCTAATGGAAGAAAAGCAGTCTCCCTCCGAGACGGCTGCAGTACCAATCTCAGGACGAGTTCCTCCTACAACACTGTCTACTTAGGTAGCAATGAGCGGAACAAAGCTAAATGTATGGTGACTGTGGTTATTAGAAGGGTGCTTGGCACTAAAACAGCATGGCTGAGCAAATAAAGAGACATAGGAGGTGGTGCAAGGTCAGGGGAGGGAACAGATGAGAAATCAATGTCAAAAGAGGTCACGTTATGAGCATCCAGGGGTGCCACCATCATTGATTATAATATCATGGCAACAACACAGTCCCTGCGAGACCTGAAATTACACTTCCAGGCGGAATTTATGGAACTCACAGTGTCCTCAGTGATTGCAGATGTTCATGGAGCCCCTCACGTGGGCACCATCCAGGTGGTCCTGGCAGAGGTGAGGTTGCGCCTCCCTAGCTCACAGGTAGAGGGCTGCTCAGGATGGCTTTGGAACCACTGCTTCTCACAGCTTAGAGATGCTGCTGCTCCTTATCCTGCTAAATCACGGACCTGGTGATGCTGCTCCCTTGCTGGAAGCCAGCAGTGCCCACTGGGTTTCCTGTAGCACAAAGCTGGGTGCCTTCACCACACACAAGCTCTTCTGAGCAGGCTGCCTCAGCTTCACTGGAAGCTCTGTCCACACCCAAGCTCCACTCCTGCCTGCACACCGGCCTCTCTACAGTTCATGTCCGGCTGAAAGGCCTTCTCTGATCTGATCTGGAGAGCAGTCCTGATTCTTCTTTGGGCCATTTTCTCACTGTAGCAGACCCGGGCTCCTAAGCCTGGCACCCTGTCACAGATCTGCCCAGCAATCCTCACTGCCACCGGGGCGCATGCCTGGCCACTGGCCACTAGGACATGGGAGGAAACCAATTATGACATCAGCAGTCCCATAAACCTCTCTTCAGAGCTTCCCTGGTCTCTCCCAGAGCTTCTCATTCGGGGGCCCTTGAGGAGTACCTGGACCCCTACACACCTTCTTAAGTGGTCACCTACCCTGCCAGCTAGGTGTGAGAACACATTAGGGCACCAGTATGTGTAGCCTATCCACTTGGACTAAGGCCCTCAACCAGATAGAGTTAACCACACATTATCTTTGGTTACTATAGTTCTCCTGTCACCATATATTTATTTTCATAAGTGTAGGCATAAACAGAAAGTCATTTATCAAAGGAAAAATGGGAATTTATATCAAAATAAAAGAAAATTAAATCTACACGAGACATTTTCCCTCTTGCCTGACTAGTAGAGAAATCTAGGACATGGTGCATCAGAGACTGCATTTGTGGGCCCAGAAGAAACATCCCCTGCAAAGCACAGGGTGCTTCCTATTCCCTGGGCTTCTTGGCTCGGACTGTGCCATGCATCAGAAAAGACACTGCCTAGGAGGTCCTAGTGGCAGAGAATTCTGAAAGACGTTGGCAGCGATGGAAGCACAGTTCTCCAACCCTTTGGTCAGCCATGCAGTATGATTGTGTTTATGGTGAATGCTTAAATTTAAAAAAATAATCATAGTAAGAGACTCATGGCCATTGATCTCCCTGAACACACACACACACATACACACACACACACACACACACACACACACACACTTGCTCTGAACATACCTTTCCCACTTCCTTAGCACTTTTTGAAGTCACTCTGGAAATGCTCTTCCAGGAGGGTCTTTAGGGATCTGCATTGTTGTGGTTGTCTTGATGTCCTGAATTAATTAAAAATGTTTTGCTTTCGTGATCATTTTGCCCTTGGGGAATAGCCAGAAATTGCACAGTTCCAGGTCCAGGGAACAGGGTAGACGAGGACATGCTGTGATGCTGAGGGAGCCTGCTTTTCCCTCAGATGAGATGCAGCAGCAGCTTTCACCATATTTTTAACCAAGACTTCCAGAGGCAGCCATGGAGGAGCTCTTGCAGACCTGCCTCAGAAGGCAGCAGGAGCAGTGAGTAGGTGTGTCCAAAGTGAGCAGTGTCTTGAGGGGGACTCAGGACGATGCATGTTTAACTGTAATAAATTTTTCTGTGGCTGGCTCAGCCCACCCTGGGGACAGGGCTGACCCAGCAAGTAGTGCTGGGGATTGGTGGTGCTGTCTTAAAAGCCTCAAAACAAGTTAGTGGGGCAAATGACTCACAGCCCAACAGCCCTGCAGAACTGGCATGCTGAGGGGTCGGGGCAAGACGCGGGGGAGACAGCATCTATGGACCTGAGGACAAGAGCGGGCTGACAGCCAGCAGCACTCAGTGGATGTACAGAGGCTAATGACAGAGCTCTAGCAGTGAAGGCCTTGTTTGCTTTCACACTGAAGTGACAGGGACGAGCAGGCACAGGCGTTCAAGGCCCCATGAAGCCGCAGCCACCAGCAGCCTTCCCAGTGTATGCCCACATCTGCTGAGGGCGGTGTCCAATGTAAGCTACAACAAACACAAGTGAGGAAGGCAAGAGAAGGTCTAGACCAGAGCAGGAAATGACCGGGGAATCCTGGAAGGTAGTCTGCTGGTCTACCAGATTCTCAAATCTTCCACATACACCGCAGAGAGAGAGAGACAGAGACAGAGACAGAGACAGAGACACAAAGACAGAAACAGAGAGACAGAGAGATGGGGGGAGAGAGGGGGGAAGGGAGGGAAGTCCTGTGAAGTTAGTAAGATCTCCTCTACCACTCAGAAAAATTAATTTTACATGAAAATGAACAATGGAAAAGTGTCAAGGTCAAGGTCAAACCCCATACAAAGTCACTGTAATTACAAACTAGAGGAAGGAGCACAATCCCTAGAGACAATAAAAGCACAGTGGAAAGACATTCCCACAAAGCAAAACTGTAGCCTATCATTTCAAAGGAGAAGAAATGGCTCACTGTATAAAAGGACACTGCGATAGATTTCAAAGGTTCATAAATCCCATGACAGTAATGACAAAGAATTAAAAATAACAGAAAAATTCAATCAGGAATGCCAACTAAATTAGAAATCAACAGAACAGATAATATCTTAAGTGCAAAAGGGAAAAAAATTAAAACATTAAGTGAAGACAAATAAAGAAAGCTGAACGGCTAATAGGAAGAACTTGTGAAGAAAACAATGCAAACAAGGGACAGAACAACCATCACACTAGAATTCAAGAAAATTTTCCGATACACAAAGAAATTCTGAAATGACATTTTGAAAAATTACACCATGACCCGAGATTATTGACCCCAAAAGACCAATTGTAAGACATCATCTAGTAAGGTCCTGGGCTTCCAGAAAAGAAAAATGTGTGGCGTACAACAGGAAGAAAATGAAGTTATCAGACTTTCCACAGCAAATGCTTTCAGCTAAAAGAAAACTGCACAGTCTGTTCCATCGAGAGAGGAAAGGAAAAGCTTTTATATCCAGCAAAACTGCCTTGCAAGTGGGGAGGGCTCAACCTGACTCTACCGGTGTAGGTAAGAACAGCCGCCACTGTTCGGGGAGCTTTCTGAGAAGGGTGTTGGAGATCATCAAAATGCTGCTGAGTCTATCCCCAAGGGGACCAGCGTCAAAGACTAGACACATCAGGACCAGAGATTTAAGACTGAAGTGGGCAAAGACAGTGGAGTTTCTAAAGGTGAGCAATGTGCTCTGCTAGTGTATAGATGATATGGTTATTCTTACACGGGAAAACGTGGGAGGAGGCATATGTTTTGCAAAGGCTTTAATGATTTCAATAACTAGTATTAGTAGTAGTGTCATTCTCCTAAGACTAGATGTAATAAATGAGATAGGCTACTGCTGCCTTGAGGGTCCAGATGCCTGAGGAAGGCAAAAGATACAAACGTGATGCAAAAGAAGTTAAATGAGGCTGTAGTTGCAAATTTTAACTGAGCTATCAATGTACTGATGTGAATGAAAAAGCTAATTTATATATATATATTCCCAATCTTGTCATCTATAGGAAACTAAGAGACAATGACCAGTCCTGCACCAATGGATGTGCTACCCTCTCTGACAGTAGTCCTCAGGTAGCATCCCCACCAAGAAGTCAGGGCATCTGGAGCCCTGGCCAAGTACAGGTCTGGGTCAGAAAGTAAGAGCAGGGACATCTGTATTACCAGATTGCAGGGACATCAATGAGGGTTTTAAACTGTTGAGAAAAGGACTCAAGAAGTCCCTTGCTGAGGTTCCCACTCACTACTGTGGGACAAGCTGGGCTTCAGGAATGCAACCTTATCAAGCACCATCTCTAGACTGTCCACAAGAATTAACCAAACTGAAGTCAGCCCAGTCCTGGCTCTCCAGGGCCAGCCTTTGGGAAGTGCAGTGTGCGGGAACCTTTGTGACTCTGCTGTGGAGTGTGGCTCATCAGCTGGGGCTCAGAGAAATGCTACAGGTAACGGCCCTGGCTCCACAATAGATTAAGTTACAGACATATCAATGGGATGAAGGAGAAACTTATAGGTTAAAAGACTGTTTAATTTTTCAATGGGCAAGACCAGACTATGATGTTTGAGAATATACAGTGGATGACAAATGCATTTTTAAAATTATAAGGAAGTGATCCCTACAATAGGATAACTCTTACTTATGTGGGGTATAAAGAGCTGTTGTTAGTAGGGAAACGAAGTTGGTTTGAGAGGCCAAAATTCTGGCAGGTGCATAATACATACAGGATTTAAAACAGTGCAATAAACACTCAATTCACCAGGCTGTGCACTTGACTCATGGTTTTCTTTGTTGTGTTTATAACTTAAAACTTTTTGCAAAGACTGAATTTCTCACTACCATCCAATCTCCAGCTGAAGTCAAAGACAAAGCCCACAGATGAGGTGGAGAAGTATGCTGACTGGGGTTATACCCGGAAGGCTGGCAGATGTCTTTGTATTTATATTTACTTTAGAAGATAATGTGAATTCACTTAAAGGATTTCATGAGTCCAGGGATCCCTCTTTCTCCTGAACTTCTTAAGGTCTTTGCCACGTACTCAATTCTCATATTTGTATTGTTAAGCTGAGAGGATGCACGCTAACTCCGGGCTGTAACTGTGCAGTCAGGAGCTTGTGGGGAGCCAGTGCCGGGCCCTTTCCGTGTGTGATGGTCCAACCCCATTCGTGAGGGTTCAACAGGAACCTGCTTGCTTCGCTAGGTCTACTAATCAAGTTTATTTTCTCAAATCTCTAAATCACTGCAATTCTTGGGGAATATGCTCGGACCCAAGAAGAAAGTGTGTATTTTGAACTATAAAATCAAAAGGACACTGGACACCATGTAGACATTGGACAGACACAAGGGATGCCACACTTCTGAGGATGTTTGGTGCCTGTACAGCTAGCACAAAGTGACAGGCATCTTCCTGCACTTTAGCAAAGACAGCCTTTTGATACTGTTATGCCCATGATCCACTTTCAAGATATATTTCACTTTCATGCATGGACTTTCAAAATTTAGTATACTAAATACTCTTAGTAACCATAAAAAACAATCATAACCTATCTTAAATGTTTGCTCTCTTAAGTTCTTCCATTCTGAATTATCCATCCACTGAGCTTTCTAAGAGTTAATAATGTGTAAAATGCTCTGTGCTCAAGACAAAGGCAAAAAGGCAGCTTTTAAAATTGCCAGTGTCACCGTTAGGATAAAATAGCCTGCCAATCGCGGGAGTTTAATTCAACCCCATGTTGTAAAAGCAATGCTTTTCAGGCCTTTAGACATCCAAACTAATAACCAAATCCAAACCCCTCCAAAAGAAGGAGCTAGTACAAACCCAAGCAGCTCATTGCATGTAAATAAGTACTAGCTGACCAGGCCAAAGAGCGGAACTTCTCCGAATCCATTTCTCCCAGGTCTGTCCGGTGCTTCCGTACTGTAGGACCACATGGTTCCCCCAACCCTTAAATATGGAATAAAGAGACAGTGGCTCTGGACTCCAGGAGAGGCAAGCCCAAATTCACAGAGGTTTATTAAAAACAGGAAGAGGTCAGTCCTCTTCGCCCAAAGGAATGTCCAGGCCTTGTAGGAATTATTACTCCAAGATAGTTTCTTTATTAAATTCACTGTGCAGAAATAGAAAAGCAAGGGAGGGGAAGACCAGACACCAAAGGTCTTCCTTTTGTCTCACCTATGCATGACCACAGCCTGCACGTAACACAACAGACAAGGAAGCGGCTCTTCATGATGCCTACAAATTAGATGCACTGTAGAGCCTGGAATTTTCTATGCACTGAGAATTATGCATTTGAATAATCCACTAATGACAGAAATATCCTGTTTGCTCTCTCCCCCCAAATAAAACAAAGGAGGTGAACAGCGAGTAACATAGCAGGTACAACACCTGCCAGAGACCTCTGTCCACCAAGAACCCAGAGAAGCCAAGGCCTTGTCACCCCCATTTGCTTCTAGTTAAGATCAAGCACCGGTTACTGACTCAGTCTCAATTTATGGATCAGAGCAGCCCCGCCCTGCCTTGTTTACTGAGCATTTTTCAAGACAGGCAGTCACAGAGACACCGCAAGCCACAGTGAAGTGCCAACTTAAAATGGATTCCTGCGACACCCCTGGCCTGTGAATTAATTCTGTTTGTATTAGTATTTGGAATGTCACACGAGGTGCCGCAGCGGGTTTTGCATGGTGCTCCTGTACTTCCTCCACAGCATTTTTAGCACTGAAGTGACCATGTTTCGGAGGCGAATGCAGACTGCGCGGGAGACTCTGCAAGAGAACATGAAAAGCTGAAAATTTCTCCCCTGGTCTCTGCCTACAAAAGGTCCTGGCATTGCAAGAGCAGGCCACACTTCAGTGTCAAAGGACCAGGCACTGTATTAGTTGGGGTGCCACAAGGGCTTGGGGTGACCCAATCTCTTTCCACTTCAAATCATCTCACTGTCTGAGAGGCCCACGGAATCACCCGCTCTAAAATTCGGCCCAGCACTCAGCGCAAGAACACAAAACTCTCCTCTACAGGAGGTTACACAGTGAGTCAACACTAGGCAGAGAAATCCTGTTCTCGAGACTCACGGTGCAGGCACATGTCAGAAGTGGGCACCCTTCCACTTGCAAGGCTTGTGCCACCAGCACCACTGTTTTTGTGGAAACAAGAGCGAGGCTGGTTTGGATCAGCGAAAACCAGGTTGGGACAAATAGCTCCCTTCAGTCTATAGTTTCCAGCATTTTTTAACATCAAACACTTTCATGGTTTCCAAATGAAAACATCACCTAGCTTGGGTTGTATTTCTTCCCCTCACAAGCTGCTGGTGGAGACGTCAATAACACTACCATGACTACAGACAGAGGAGGGACAATGAGCACAAGGCCCGGGCCAGGCTACTCGGTCAACCCTTAAATAACCAGAGAGGAGCGGCAGCCGACCCCGCACGTGTGAGCAGCCGTCTCCCTGGGCTGAGCTCAGTGCGGGGAGAACATCTGGCCTGGGGCTTCGGGACTTGGGGATATTGTGACTCCTCCTCTCCTCCTCCCTCTCTAATGGGTTCTAGAAAAAGGAGACCTGCACTTCAGCAGACAGGGAGAAGAGGGTTGTATGCTTTACATAGTTATTTTTATATTTAATCCAAGAGCAAGGGAGGAGTAAGCAAACCAGCTGATGCTGAAAAGCATTTTAGGAAGTTGGCAACTGAACAAGCCACCTCCTGCTATCGCCTCCTGTGCAGAGCCCGTATCCGGACTATAGATATGTTTTCCTCAAAGATATCAATAGCACAGATAATTAAGTTAGCGGAGCAAACCAACTCCATGCTTTGAAGTCTGGGTACCGTTGGTGCGGTGCCATCCCCTCACCTGACAGGCGAAGCCCGCGCTCTCCCCACACGCGCTAACAGTCCTGTGACCTTTGGTCTGTCCTCATTATCACCTCAGTCCTGCCACCCACCCTCAGTGGCCCACTAGGAAACTCTTCTTGTAAACTGGGGTGGGGGTGAGCAGGCCCAGGGGCTATCTCCACCAGACCGGAAGAGCCTTCCAGAGACTGAGTTTGCAGCCTCCAGATTCAGCTCTCTTGAGCAAGACAGAAGCGACGAAAATACAAGCTATGTGTGGAGGTGTTTCCAAAAACATTCTCCAGAGCTCCAGGGCCGAGGAACAGTGGGCAGAGTGTGTCATCCTCAATCTCCGCCGTGCAGGAAGGGCAGGGCTAACCCGAGTTTCCTGGGCCTGCAGTTGCATGTCCAGCTGACCCTGGACAGCCACAAACTACAACTGCATCTGCACAATACCCCATACTACAGACAGGAAACCTGATTCACCTTACAGCCAAGGAAGCTGAGCCACGGAAAATCGTCTGAGCCAAGGCCGCGAGCGAACGCGTAGCGCAACCAGCACTCGGGTCTCTGCTGCCTGACGGGACCACAGAGGAGGAGTTGTCGAGGAGCTAAGGCCCGCCTGAGGGGGGAGTAACTCCCTTGCTCTCCATCATAGCAGACAAGGCAGAGTAAGGCCCAGAGCCTAAAAAAGGACCGAGCTAATGTGGGCAAAAACTGAGGCACTCACAGCCCCGCACTACTAGAATAAACAAGACCTAGCGTGCCACTTTGTCCCCACCCAGGCGCTGGGCTTGGGGCCCTTCCCCTCCTCAACCAGAAGCCCTTTTATATATTAAGAGAAAGGCAGAGGTGTTTCACGGCTTCCAAGAAGACAAATAGCCTAGGATATCCATTAGTGCCCCATAAATCCTGCTGCTCAGAATGCTGATGTATTTCTAGTGATTTGTGATGTTATCCTTTCCGGTTTTTTGATGGCAACTTAAGTTTAATACAAAAGACTGGTCTGGCAAAGGTAGAATGTACAGCTATGACAAAACCAATTCCCTAGATCCGAAGTCCTTAGTAGGTGTGGAAGCCGCAGATCTAGCTAACTTCTCTGCTCCCACACAAGTCCCCTCTGGTGCTCTGCCTCCTGCTGTGGCATTTTCAGGAAAAATTCCATTGTTATATGCATTTTAGAAAAATCTCTCAGGAGGCTTGTTACAAGAATTTTACCTACGTTCCTTTCAAAGATAAGGCTATCATAGGTCGAATCTACCCTGAAGATGACATTTCTAAAAGGGACCCTCATCTCCCCTCTGTGCATTCAGAGTCCCAACAGATGGTAGCAGCCACAGGTGAGGCAGTAACTTGGTGTCACAAGGCAGTCTACTGTAGATACTTGCTCCTTGTCATGTACACAAACCCATAGACCAGTTCAGGCCAGAGTGGCCCTGGAGGAGAACAGCCCAGCAGGCATGGAGCCAGGGACAGAACTGCTAGGAGGTAGTTGCACAATCCTTTCACTTTTCTTCCTCCCTGTAGAAGCAAATATAAACCTGCTTTATGAGCAAGGGTAATCCTACTTTCCCAGAGAAGCACTTTTGTAATAATAGTGCCATACAATAAACACTGGAGCAGTGAGGGCCATTCAGAGAACTGAGGCCCCCTTTTTCAGATACCCTGTGGTCATTGCCCTGTCGCTTATGTGTTCCGCGCCGGGGACTCTGGGATCAAAGGTGCAGTCCCGTGCCTGCCCCAGGAGCTGCTTGGAGGTCTCTCAGAGCTTATCACTGCTTCCTGCAGTGGGGCATGAGTCCTTAGCAATCTGTCTCTAAGCCATAACTGTGCATGCTGCAGTGACAGCGCTCAACGTAGGTGACTTGATTGTCTGCAACACGGACACCACATTTTCAATATTTTTATAGCAAATGTGGAGCCGTGCGCAGGTCCCTCACCGGGTTTGTTATCCCATGGGAAAAATCGACTTGTGAAGTCACTTTTAAAACCTGCAAGTAGTGAAGCCGCCCACTTTCTCCCTTACCTTTTCAACTTTCAAGTGTCAAGCAGGGCTTCTCCGTCTTGGCCCAGGGAATGATTGGTGGGGGAGGATTCCCAGCTGGCCAGGGTCTGAGGGATTCCCCGGGCATGGCTGGCTGCATAGCAGCTGCCCAGCTCCCAGCACCACCCTCTTCCCAATCAGCATGCCCCGGAGTGGGTCCAAATGTTGCCTCATGTTGGGGAAAATCACCCCTTGCTGGGAATTACTGGTCTGGAGTCCTTTTGAATAAGTAAGTGAACTGCAGATGTACGTTTCCTAAAATACATCTCAAGAGTAGACGGCACATTTCTCCCCGGATCGCACTTCTGCCCCCAGCAGCACCTCGCCAGCAGTAAAGCGAAGCACAACCCCCTGCCTGACAGGGACAGCGTGCGGCTCAGCACTAGGAAGCAATGGCGAGCAAAGCGGCCCAAACTTCTTCATATATGCAAACTCAACATTTAATTTTCTGCAAGATTACCCACAATAATTACAAAGTTTCTATAATACAGCCTTAAAAGCTTGGAACTATGAGATCCATAAGAATTGATCCTTTATCTTTTACCTTTGCTGGGTGCCATGTCGGTGACACATAGCAAGTGAACGTAGGCAATATTTTCCTCCAATTTCTAGGAGTAGTAAAGTGAGACTGGACTAAAATGAAACTGCTTATTAAATAACCCAGGAAATGGAGAGGGAACCTGTAGCGTACAGACAGCAAGGGAGCCCAGAGGCCTGTGGTGATGAGCACGCACCTGCCCCTGAATCCACGCACGGTCCCCAGGAGAACATAGAGTCCGAGGTCCTAGGAGTGCTGGGGGAATATCAGATGGTGGCTGCTGGCGGTGCGTGGTGGTTCTGGCTAAAGAGTTGATGCTTATCAGCCCCAGTCTGTTCAGCCTGCCAGTGATGACACGCAGCACTTCTGAGTCACAAGCAATAGCTTGCCTGGACTTTCTACCAGGAGTCCACTGACTACCTCCAATCCCACGGAAGACTCTGAGACATCAACAGCCCTTGGTTGCAGTCTCAGAATTAAGAGAAGCTAGGAAGTTCCCCCTAGTATACACAACTGTGTTGTGGTCTTATTTACCTGACATTCATAAAATAAAGCCCAGTGGAGAGAAGGCACATTCCTTTCACTTTCTGATAGTCACATGACCATCAAGCTTCAGTCCTACGGAGGCGGGAAAAGCATGCGCCTCTGAAGGCGGGCTCAGCCGGTGTGCTTCTGCCCCTTCTGGTGCGAGCGGCTTGGGTGGAGGGATGCCGCGCCATCCAGCGTCACACTGGCTCGCATGTGGCAGCCTTCACCCTCAAAGATGCTGTTAGTGACAGGGATTACTCTCCGGTTACGTGGCGGGTGGGTGGGACCAAAGCTTTCCGAGCACAAGGTCATTTCTGCTTTGCTCTCTGTCCTGCCTTCTGAGAAGCAGAGAGCACATCATACTCTGCCATGCGGCCTCACAGAGAGAGGGGGGTGGAGGCGTGGAGGGGATGAGGGTGTGGAGGCACTGATCTGACCGTCTGAGCGCCCCTTCATAGCCAGGGGGCCTGGTACCCAGAAGAATCCTCAGCATCTCTTCCTCTAACCTTCCCGGGCTGGGGACCACTGCCCAGCTTTCTTCATGTTCGCTCTTGGTCGTGCCCTGCATCATCCTCTTCCAAGACTGGCATTCCTGAGGCAGGATCCATTAGTCTGGAGGGAGGCGGCAGCTGACACAGTTTCTACTGCTTGGTTCTTTTTTTTTTTTTTTTTTTTTTTTGGTAACAAGCTGTGTCGCTCTGCTCTGCACTGAACAAGCCACTTAATCTTGCTAGGATAACTCAGCTATAAAAAGGAAAATGATAATTTGTGACTTCATAAACTTTCACAATGCAAATATCATGTATTATTAGAAGAAATACATTTAGAAAACAGAAGAGACTTACTTTGCCTGTTATTTCAGGAGAAACAGTAGGAAAATAATTCTTCAATCAGTGAGCAAGCTATGCTCAGGCAGCTTGACTCAACGTGGAGCATGGCTCCATAGCCTTCACAGAAAGGGGGTAAGCCATCGTTTTTCCTTTTTGTCAATCCCATTTCATCCCCTCCAGCATTTAAACACTGAAAAATGGCGATTGGGCAGCTTCTAGATTTTTCCCTATGAAAGACTTCGGAATCTTCAAATAGGAGCCTGATTTCAGGAATAGTGTTTAAACTGACCTAAGAAGGTGGTGTGACCTTGATGTTAACCTTGAGAATTAGGTAGACTTGCCACTTCCTTTTTTCCACTGTATCTCAACCTGCATCACATTTTCCAAACTCCGTCTGGCCCATCTTCTCTTTTTCTGGTCCGCTCTACTCACCAAAACTCACGTCTCCAAAGAGAGCACAACATACAGGAAGCACCTCTTGGAAGAGCGCTCCATCTGCTCCCCAACAGAGCGCCAGCCGGCCACAGCACGGGAGCGGCAGGCGACTGTCTGGGGAGGATGCCATCGCGTCTGGTGGACCCCAGGAGGCCCCCATAGAAGAGGCATGGGATTCTCTCCAGAGCCCAGCTTGGGGTCTAGGGAAAGACTGCTGCAAATGAAAGCCCTTCAATCATCCCTTAAAGACGAGATGATGGTCTTCCAAACTCCAAGGGCATAGCAGACACCTATAAGAGGCCGCCCCATGTCCCTCTCCAAGCAAGGCTTGTACTGCATACATCGGTACACTCTCCTCTCTCCTGTCTCCCTCAGATCTCAGAAGTAGGAAATCATTTCAATTAAAAAGCTCACCACAATAAAGAGAAAAATCTTTATCAAGGTAGGGGTCCAAATCCAGATAACAACTTTTATACCTGCTGTCCACTGGCACTGCAGCAGGACCCTAGGGAAAGACCTCTGAGACAGTACACGGCTCAGTGTCTTCATCCGAGCCTTGAGGAAGAAAGTGTGGCATGTTTAGTGTGCAAAGTTTCTCTCATCAATTACGTGAGTGGAGTGAAAGCTGTTTTTAAATGAAAAAGATTAAATGGTACTAAATACCTAGCCTTGTACCCCTGGATTAACTTATGCTTATGGTTGCAAAATCACACCAGGACTGTAGAAAAATCCCCCGTGGATGCGTGAGGAGGAATAAGGTTGGCTCTGTTGAGCTGCTCTCGGGGGTGCCTCTGGCACTGGCACCTACCTCTGCATTACCCCATTTGGCACTCATCAACACCTCCACAACGGCTGCCGCTGTTACTCCAGCCCGAGGTAAAAGGAGGGAAGCTTGGAGCAGTTCAGTTCCACACCGACCTCATCACAGAAAGCTGACGAGGTGTCCAGCTCGGGAGCCATGGTGTAAGAACGCACCCAACGTCATCTTCCTCTAGGAAGGATGGCTCCTGCTAGCCATGCTGATATGCTCCCGGGAAGGCCACCGGTGAGCCAGGGGCAGTAGACTGGCTTCTTCTCGTATGCAGAGTGCAGCTCCCTGTTGCTCCCGGCTGCTGCTGCCGCACACCGCAAGGTCCCGCCCACTGCAGGACAGCAAGCAGGCCTCCAGGTGGAGGCTCTCAGAATGGCTTACCGCCTGAGCTCCTGCATAGCATGTGCTCATTATCACCTCCGTTCCTGTCTGTGTTGTCCCTGCTGCCACCGCTGCCATCACCACCACCAGATCAGCCCAACTGGTCAGCGGTAGTAACTGTGTGCACATGCATCTTGCACATGTCTTATCGTGAGAAAAAAGGCAGAAAATGTCAAGCTATCCCCCTCCACAGGTGCACTGAAGGCCTTTTTCACATAACAGGACCATGCATGACTCCTCTACCAGCCTTACAAAGGGAACAGGCTTAATGAGGATACTCACTATGCCCTTGGGTCAAGCCCTGGGCAAGGCTTTTCACCATGTAATCTCATTTGATTCACACAACAAACCTCCAATACAGGCTTTACAGTTACTTTTATCCAATTTTACAACAAAAGAAGACCACAGCCCAGAATGGCCAGGCATCCCTCCCGAGGATTGAGGTGCTGCTAACATGCACTCCAGGATTTGTATGAGACCCACACGCCCTGGGATCCTTGTAGGACAAATTGGCCTATGTCCTAACTTGAATTTTTGGTCCTGCTTGGTTTGTTAAGAGAAGGTCTCCCTCCATAGTTCAGGCTGGCCTCAACCTCTCAGGGATCTTCCTGCTCGGCCTGGGTGGCTACATTGGATTTCTTTCTTCTTTTGTGATACACAAGTCAGTTCTCTGTTTTGTAGCCTATCCAGCTTGAACACAGGAGCCCTCAAAAGAACGCTGACTTGGGGATGAGGTACCCTGGCTCCACATGGCCCAAGTGGTGTGGCCTTGGACAGTGGAGTCACCTATGATGAGGACAAGTGTCCAGCGCTAGCCTTCTACATGCTGCAATTGCCACCAAAATAGAGCACGAGTCGCACTGTTGCCCAGGTGGCATGAGTTCCATGCACAGACTTTCTCTCTGCCCTGGGAAGGGAGGCTTGAGAGGCTGCCCAGGGAGTGTGAGAACTGCTCCACTGCCCAGCTGTCCCTGCCTGCGAGGCACCATGGATAAACGAGGTCCCTCTCTAGAGATCTCTGCTGGCACCTC
This sequence comes from Octodon degus, assembly GCF_000260255.1. Lineage (NCBI taxonomy): Eukaryota > Metazoa > Chordata > Mammalia > Rodentia > Octodontidae > Octodon > Octodon degus. The sequence goes on from NW_004524593.1 coordinate 18,622,412, forward strand.
ATCTTCATTCCTTTCAAGAAAGAAAGAAAGGGGAAATTCATATCCTTGTGAAGAATGTATTACCTTCTCCAGGCAACTGCCAAAAGCCCAACTGTAGACAGAATCCATCTGACAGAATCCCTGATCTGCTTTGATTCCATTCTTAAAGGAGATTAGTTGTTGGAAGGTCACTGCGAAGCCAAGCACCGCACACGGCAGCTCGGCGTTCAAAGCTTTCACTACTGAGGGAATCTCCGCCCTGGATGTCCCTTCTCCCCATGCCGCTTAATCAATGAATCAACAAATAGTTCCTGGGCAGGGCTTCCCTGGGGCCTGCAGGCCACTTCAGATGTGGCTCTCAGTTCAATAGCAGGAGAAAGAAAAATGGATTTTTTTTTTTTTTTTTTGTGACTTTTCTTAAAGTTTCCATTTATAAAACCAGAGCTGGCATCAAAAGACTCTGGGTCTCCTGTCCCTCTTTCTCCCTTCTCTGAGCCCTCTGATTCACAAAGACAAAGAAAATGCAATGTGGCAGAGAGGGGAGGAGGAGGGAGAGATGGCTGGTGAGGGAGATCTGCAAGTCTGAGGTGAAGGAGGTCAACGGACAGAGACTGGGTGGACAGCACTCCTAAGAGACATCTCCCTGGCGGGTGGAACCCACGCTAAATCGCTCACAATTACGGCTCTTCAGTGTGTGTGTTCAGCTTTGTGATTGGCTGGTGGCCACCAGGCTTGACGCTTTCAGGGTTGATATAATTAGGAGTATTTTACCCCTTTAAGTGTCCTTGTGCCCACAACACTAACAATAAGATCACACATTAAATGTGCAAATACCTTCAACCCCGCAGTGTCAGAAATCCTAAATGCAAAGAGGAAAAAATTGTAAAAATTAGTTCTCTTAAATAATTTGCTTATATAATATATAATAAACTATTGCTTTTGGCTGTTAACAAAATGTACCATAAAACAGGGTACTCTGCTGTAAACAGGGCCACCATCAGTCAAGCCACAACTTGTCACTGTGGTACACAACAGAAGGCTCTAAGCTATGGGGTGGACCTGGCTCTTCTGGGTCCAGCCCAGGAGCAGGACTCAGCTGAGCCTTTCTCCAACCCAACTCTGTGATGAAGCTCACAGCACTTCATTGAGCTTAGCGCCATGCCAGGCATGGTGCTAAGTATTTTTGTACGTCAGCACAGGTCACACGTCCTCCCTCCTGATGGCATGCACTACCTTCCATTTACACAGGCAGGTGGGAGACACCAGAGAGAAGACATTGCTGCCTACAGCTGAATGCTGGACTGCTCTACTACTGAGCTGCATCACCAGCTCTTTTTACTTTTTATTTTGAGATGAGGTCTCCTAAAGTTGCTAAGTTCCCCAGGTTGGGCTTGAAGTCATGATCCTCCTGCCTCAGCTTCCCAGAGTGCCAGGATAACATGTGTGCACCCCCACCCCAGTCTGCCTAAAACCTCAGAGTTTTGCAAAAAGCAGCGGCTGCAACACATGTCCCACTGCAAAGACACCTGCAGCTGACACCTGCTTGGCGAATGGAGGCAAAGGGAAGTTGAAAACTGTATTTTTGTTACACTTCAGTCTGCCAGACGTGGTGTTCCCATGCTTGTAATTGCTCTTTCACCCTCCAACATCAGCCTCTCGGCTCTTCTTGAGGATCGTGGCTGGTGTCAGAAAAGCCAGCAGATCATGAGGCCCTGGCCTCACCTGCCGTTCTGGACAAGCTTTCAGCCTAACTACACAGTAAGGTCCTCTGGCGGCTCAAAGAGGTTTGAGTCTGCTGGGTTTAGTGCTGTTTTGTTTGGCAGAGCCTGGGATCATACCCAGGGCCTCACAAATTCTAGGCAAGTATCTTATACTAAGCCGTACCCCCACACTCAAAAAGATAGATTTTTTTTAAAGCATATGAATGTAAGTTCTATGCTAATACTTGACACAAGTCTAAACCAAGGGTTGTTTGCTCAAGAAAATCTTGAGTGCATTTGAAGGGTTTGATGTTTTTACATCCTGTCATTCTTTATTGTGTTCTATGGCTCTATCACAGTGGAAGTCCTAACACAAAAACACACACCTGACAGCCTTTCATCCAGTATGACATCTACACCCCTGCGACAGACTCTACCTCTGTGCTAAGGGAGGAAAAAGGAGACACATCGCTATCCCTGGCCCAAGATGATGCAACCACCTCTCCACCTGCCTAGGGAAGGAAGCACAAAACCCAGGTCTGCTGCGCCTTCAGAAGGTACAGCGTTCTCCCCTTCCAGAGCGGGGTGGAAGTGGTGGCTGGGAGGTTCCATGCCCACAAGCTGTGCATCACACAATCTACCCTTACAGCTAGGCACACACCCAGCTGTGCTTCCAGGTGCTGCCCCGGCCCGCCACTTTAGTAACCAGACTTTCTTTTTGCACTTCCTTTTAACAAGCATAGCTGAAAGCAGCCCAGGTTGTGTGTGAGTCAAAACCAGGAGGTTCTGCCTGGTGCATTTGATCGAGAGTAAACACAAACACATTCCTTTTCCCACACAGAGATTTTCCCTCCCAGAGCAGCACAAATATCATCGTACAGCCTGGGCCTGGCAGAACTCGAGGAGGCCAGGGTGGGTGAAGCCCTGAGGCCAGGCCCAGCGCTTCCCCCAGCTCCTTCCCATGCTTATTCCCACACTGCAAAAGTTGTTTCTGAAGCAAACAGCAATTTTCAGGAAGACCAAGGTTACACATTAATCCAGAGGCGCAGGTGGGCGCATGGCAGCTGCGCCACTCCAAGGCACCAATGCCCTGTGGTCCTCCTCTGTCTGGAGTTGAGAACTTCTGCGATGTAATTAGCATGACCTTCCCCAGCCGGCCTGACATGCAAGCCTTCCCTTCTGTTTCTTGAAAAGGCACTCACCGGGGCACATCCACGCGTCACCGTGCCTGGCTGGACACCAGCAGCCCCCTCCTCCAGGAAGCCTTGAGATGCACCCACCAACTTGGGAGAGACACCCACTTGGGCTGCTTGGAAACAGGAGGAGAGGGGAGGAAAGAAAGACTTTCCCTTTAAAACCGCACGGGATCGGATACCGAATCACATGACCTTTTACCGTAATTTCTATTAAAATCATTTCATGTCTGGTTGCCTCTGCTCTCCCGGCTCATTTGTATTGTTTACAACCAGTCATTGCCCTGGCAGTTAGCGGAGGCTGAAGCCATGGTTACCCGCTTTTACATTCACTGGTTAAGTGGAATGCAGCTCGGTGGTGGGTTTCAGGGAGCGGGCTCTTAAGAAACCACAATCCAGCTATCAATCAGCCTAATCTGAGAGAAATTAATCTCATAAGCCTAAGTATTGTTGCATATTAAAAATTGATAGAAACGGGGTACTGGGCTTTTACTGGTTGAAGTTAGCAGAGTGGACAGGCTGAGATGGACTCCTGGCCTCCGGCGTGTCCTCCACCTGACAGCCACTCTGGCTGAGCCCACGGAAAGCTCCAGGGGGCCCCCACCATGAGCCCTTGACACTCACCCACCACCCCCCAAGTTCCGGGAGCATTCCTTTCACCTGAATGTTCTCAGAATCTCAGTAACACCCCAACACGGCTTAACCAGGCTGCAATCCCAGCAAGTAACTTAAACAGATACATCCAAGCCACTAAAACACCAGACAGCCCTGAGTAGGATTCAATTAAGACCAAACCTCAGAGGAATGTTCTTTATGAGTAAATTAAAACTGGAAACTAATATGTTTTATTAAGAACGAGAACAGTACCAACTCATTCCGTTCTCCGTGAATTTATGTAGTTAATTCTTTCAAAACATTCCCCAAAGCTAGCTTGCTTTTCAAAATGGACCTGACCAACAATTGTAATCCCTAATAAAAATTGAGAAGTTTTACAGTTTTGTGTCTATAATCATTGTCCCACGAGTCACGTCTACATGCTAAGTGAGAACAGCAAATAGTTAAAGCTAACATATTCCAAGCCCGTCTACTGCAAAGTCACTGTATCAGAAGCTAGAATTGATTTGTTTCCTCAGAATGAATTGAAAATGAAGGTAACACGACGTCGGGAAGCCCCCTCCTGCCCTGCTAATTGGATCTGGTATACTGGTGGCTACAGCTCCCCTGGACTCTGCTGCCTGAATCACCCCTACTCACACGTTCTGGGCTCTTCCAAGAGTTTGGTGCAGTTTCAAGGACAAACGTCTCAAAGAAGCCGCGCTGGTGTGCAGCAGGGAGCCCAGCCCAGATCTGAAGACGAGAGCTCCGCGCTACATCTGACACCGGGGAAGGAAACTTCCTGCGTGCTCAGATCTTGGAAAGTCTCGGGGTTAAAAAGGCTGCTCTCGGCGTGCAGTGGATCTGCTCCCTGGCCGTGTACACCCAGTAGCAGCTGATCTGTGTTTGCAGCCCTGCAGAAGGGAGCCTTGACTGAGAACCAATGGCATCACATTTCAGCCAAGTGCCCGAGAGCACAGCCGCCTCTGACGACTTCACAGGGTTCAGCCGGCGGCCTCCCGACAGGTTGGGCTGGGGAGGATGTGGGAGGTGTCCCCTGCCACCTGCCAGGTGCCAGCGCTGTCCCTGGAAGCCAAGCTCGGCTCTGGGCTGGAATATGAGGTAGTCCTGGGACTCAGGGAGTTTTTCTCGCCACTGACCTAACCTGCCATGGGCTCCACTGTAACAGAATTTTACAAGTGAGTCTGAGTTCTGAGAATGGACTTCCCTGTTTCTCCTATAAACCACTGTGTCTAAGCCCCCTGACATTCCTCAGAAGGGACCTGAGGGAAAAACGACACAAGATCAGCTCCTGCGGCACCCAATTCTGCACTATATGCCTCAGTGCAGAGATTGCAGGTCTAAGCACCTGCACTGCTGGGCCATTTTTTTTTTTTTATTGTTCCTTATAAACTGAGGGTGATGGCAAAACAGAATCCCACAAACTCACTATCAGGAGACGCAGGTCATCAAGAGCAAGACGGATAGAGGAGCACCTGGTCGTGCTGGTGGCAACCAACTCAACACTCAGCCGTGGTCACTGAAGGCCTCCGTCACCTCCTGTGAGCTCTGGTCTAGCCCAGGGAGTTGTAGGACCCCAAGTTTTCTCACTTCACTTCAAAAGGTGGAAATATATACCACAGGCTTAATAAGGCCAGGTGAAAAGTGTCGGGCAGAGAAGGCATCTGTCCCCTCCTCCTCTGAAAGCTGGCCCAGGGGACACTGGGTGACTGTGGAGTTTCCAAAGTCTTTGCTTGGTGTGTTGGCCCCCCTATTGCTCAGGAGTAACAGTGATTCCCTTGCAACAGAGAGCCTGAGTCATATCATGAAAAGCCAGGCCTCTGGCTCCAGATTTAACTTTCTACCCTGATTCTAACTATAACCAGGTGGGGAGTTGTTTAAAATTACCCAACTTGTATAACTATGTAGCTCATCCATCAGGCAGTGATCAAAAGATAGAGAATATTTAAATTTAAAAAATTTAAATTTGCAGGAAAAGACACAGTGTCTGGAATCCCCTTCACAATGCTTTTCCTCACTTCAAATCCACTTCTCCCATCTTTCTGGCCACTTTCTGAAGCCCTTCTGGAAGTCCTCACTCATGAGTGTCTTTCAAAGATGTGAAAAAAACATGGTGAATGCCACTGCCAAGTTCCATCCAATGGAAGGGCAGGCTCTCAAGCCCCAACCGTTGTGCTCATCGGCCCTATTCACGGGTCTGGCACTGTGCCTGCAGGGTCTGGCACAAAAGTCAAGTGACTACGAGAGGTGAGTACTTTAAATCTATGCAGAATGTTGACGCCAACAAAGAAGCACAAGACACTCAGGAAAGAGGATTCCAGACCTGCTCCAGAAAGCAGTGAGAACAATGGGATCAAAATGAGGGGGAGCACCCAGAGGGAGGGATGCTCATAGCAATGTATGTGGTTTCACTGTAATGAATTTTTATCTTTTTGAGACTGGGTTTTGACATGCAGTTCAGGCTGACCTTAAACTCACTGTGTAGCCCACAATGACTTTTTTAAACATTTAAATATATACCATATTCTTTGATGACAAACCCTCTCAGGCTTTCTGGTGAGGATTTAACTAACAGCATGGTGAAGACCAAAGAGTGACCAGGACGCAAGCATTCACAGATGTGGACGGGGCCAGGCACCCGAACTGGGGCCTACGCTCAGGCCGGGCAGCCAAGCACCTGTCTCTTCTGCTTCCCTCCATTGCTATATAGTCTCTCTCAAGTAAAAAGGACCCCTTTAGAAGCTGCCTCAGGGTGGGGATGTCGCTCAGCAGTAGAGCACTTACCTAGCAGGTGGAGCGCAGAGAGCATGCTTTGTCTCACCCAATCCTTACAAGAGTTTCTTGAGACAGATGGAGCTCTACCCAGTGTGTAAGTGGGAAAACCACCTTGGGAAGAGGCAAAGGTCACACCTGGTAACCACAGCTGGAAGGTCTTCCATGCTCTACAGGGCAGGGAGATACTCTGAGCACTTCTGTATTCCGCTCTTGTGTTGCTGTGCTAGTAGCGCTGCCTAAGGAACCCAGGGCCCCACGCATGCCAGGCAAATGCTCTGCTGCTGAGCTGCGGGTCCAGGCCTCTGTCTACTCATAGCTCCATGGCTTACCTACAGTAGCACATATCTCCCGAAAGAAGAGACCATGTCTCCAAATTACACTGCATTCAATAACAGACTAGCATGATTTTAAATATATTACCTCTTCGATGACTTTCTCCAGACTGAGAAGAAAGGCGAGCTGGGTTGACTTTGCTACCTGTGATCGCCCTCCCTCAGTGAAGGATGGTTTGAGCTTATTTGTGGCTTTCCAGCACTTGTACTATTAATATGCTCAATTCCATTCAAATAATCCTATCCTGAAATTCTTAATACTGACTCATAAACGACCTGAATTTTGTTTTCTTCTACATGTGCTTAGCATCTGTGCTGCACTTTGAGGACCTAGTGATTTTTAGTAAGCGTGATTAAATATTGTCTTTGACATTCAAACTTGATCGCACAACATCTGATGACAACATTCACCTAATTTTTAGGTTTAACAGATCACAAAGTATAGATTTCTGTTAGTCATTATCTAAGTACACACCAGTCTCATGCACCAAATTTTTTAATCTGCTTTTTAAATATTGCCGGTGCAAACAGCCCAGATTCCTTGAATAACTGCTAACCTTTTTATTTTATACTTTGAAATATCATTCATTTCTGATGGAAAAAAACTTGGCTATTTGTCAATGAATTATAGATTAGAAACTTTCCTATAACAGCTCTTTATAATATCCAGAACTTGGAGTTTCACTGATATCTTCCATTCACTGTTTCTTTTATTTATTTATTTATTTGTGTCTTAGGGAAGGGTCTACAGTGTGTTCAGGGCGTCACTACTACATCGGACTTGTAGGGTCCACCTGTTTACAGCCTCCCAAGAGCTGGGATTACATGCATGCGCCACCACGCCCAGTCTCAATCACCATCTCAGAGCGTCTGCGGGGCGGGGCCAGCATGGCAGGCCCAGGAATTGAACCCCCGGCCCCTGCGCCTGCTTGCAGGTGTTTTAATCCACTGAGCTAGTTGGCCGGCCCTTCCATTCACTATTTCTAACATCCCGCCCTGAACACCTTTTCCTACATGCAATGGACATCATTACTTATAAGTATTTACTACCAAACAGTAATCCCTTCCGCTTTCATGAAAAGGCAGGCAATTTAGAGTAATATCAAATCGTGGCAATAATACCAAAGCCAGGCAATGTTTGAGACAAAGAAAACATTGTCTGACCATATTGTTTTTGTGTCCAAAACCACCCAGAAGTGTACTCAGCCAAGCTCTGGCAACCTGTGGGAGAAGGTTCATGTGCCCTTCAGGTAACAGCACTGCACACCTCAGAACTACCAAGCCTGGGGACCGTCTTCCACGTGCAACTGCCTAGCTGCGTACCACTTCTTGTGTCCTTCCTGAAACAACCCTTCCAGAGCACAAGTTCCACTGGGGCAAGAAGTGTGCCAACCAAAGGCCACTGAAGGGCGAAATGAGTTGGCCTGCGGATGGTGAGGCCAGGAAGCCCTGAGAACTGGCCTCGCGCTCACACTTACGACTCTGTAACTGCATAGTTTGTAAAGGGTTCCTACCCACCAGCCTCCCTCCATTCAGACCATCTTAAAGAGCTGGTGCGTTAATTAGGCACATTTTTACAAATGGCAAAGGCTCAGAGAATTAACTAATCTCTCCAAGTCAGAGAGGCAGTCAGTGTTCCACTAGATATCTTGAAATGTGAGCTCAAAGCCTACTTCCAAAGCTTTCCACATAACCCATCACGCCTCCCCTTTAGGGCAATCGGCGCACACGAGTTCTCCTGTTTCCTTTACAGCCCTTGGCTCAGTTAAATACAGATGAGGCCCAAATGCATGTGTGCACCCACACGCACATACACATGCGTGAGCACAGACACACACGTGCACACACACATGCATGAGCACACACACGCACACACACCTGGGTGAGCACGCACACACACCTGCGTGAGCACACACACGCACACGCACACACACACCTGCGTGAGCACACACACACACATGCATGAGCACACACACATGCACCCACACACACTCAACCCTCTTTCACTTTCAACAGCAGCCTGTCTTTTCTCTTCTCAGGTCTTGAGCAGTGACTGCAGGAGCATTCACTCTGCTCTAGCCTTCCCTCACTGCCCTCTTTTCATGCATGTGGGAGACAGAAACCAGAGCCCATCACAGGAGTCAATCCGTCCTGTCACCAATGCTTCTGTATCTCAAGGGCAAGAGATGCCACGTCCTCTGCGCCCCACCTGTGGAAATCCTGTGCACGTGTCTAATAAGCTAGCCACTAGTCTGCTTCTGTCCGTCCAGCTCTGGGTTCTATGTGCGTTCTCTGAAACCTCAGCCCTCAGAGGTCAGACAGGTGATGAACCGCCACGGGGTTCTACTGCCTTGACGTCATGCGTACCACGTGCTTCGCAAAAGAACTGCTGTCTGTATTTTGTTCATCTTCCATAACACAATATTTACTCCAATAAGTAACAATAGGCATTTACAATCTAACTTGGGAAAGCAGTCATCATTTAAGACTTTCGGTGACTGTGTTTTGAATATCTGATAATTGATCGACAAAGAAAACTTTGAATTCAAACCCGACTGTTGGAGTTTCATGAGGTTTCATTCCAAACCACTGAGCCTGACCTTATGTGCTGCTGTATATCCAAATATTCCTAGTCATGGCATAAGGCCATACTTAAGCAAATAATTAGCTTATAGAAAAGGAACAGAGAGGAGTATGATTAATTGGTTAATTCATTATTGATCAATCACTTAAGTAAGTCAGACACCATCAAGTCACCACGTCATTGTGAGGCTAAAGAACAAAGGTTTATCACTGCTCTCAGACAGAGTGGGTAACCGGATCGTAATACTGCTGGTACCCAGCACCGTCACTGTCACTGACCTTTACCTGAGGACACACACTGGGTAGAACACGCATTAGCTGTAAAAGGCAAATTTGTAACCCTGATAGGGACTGGTAGAAAACATCATGAGGTCCTACAGCCCAATTCTGCAACCTTCAGAAAATAAATGTTCCTACTAAATAGTAAATGAATTTCTAATAACTGAATGAAAGTGTTCATCTAAATAGCCAACTTTGGATTCCTCTCTACACATAATAACTTGGAAAAATATATAGCCTGTGTTTACTATAGCACCAGAGCTACAGTCTCTAAGAAGAGCTATAACTCGCTAACAATTTCCCTGATTTATGTTTGAAAACATACAGGGCATGAAATGATTTCTGCAGCCTTACATTTTCCTCAAGAGCACTGGCGAGCAGGGATATACTCCAAAAATCATGTGGGGCTGCTTGTCACATCTCCTTTTGCAATACAAATGGATAATGAGCAATTGTACATGTGCAATCAAAAAAGAATCATTAGATTATTTTTCCCATTCAGGAAAGAAAGAAAGAAAGAAAGAAAGAAAGAAAGAAAGAAAGAAAGAAAGAAAGAAAGAAGAAGGAAGAAAGGGAGGGAAGGAAGGTGGGCACTCTGACAGAAGAATCTATTTTCACACAATGTTTACCTTGTAAAAAGTGATGGCTTTCTTAAGAAAGGACAACACTTGTTCTTCCCAAGAACAGCGTATGGATAATGTATGCTTATGAGCTATAACTCACTCTACAAGCGTTAGTTATTCTCATTGTTAGTATTTAACATATATGGAAATGTGCTTCGCAATCTATAATTGTGCTAATAAAAATAGGTATTTGTGGATATAAATTATATCGGTCATAAAATTAGCCTTATTAATCTAATAAATCTTCCAGGGAGGCCAAATTTAAATGGGCCACTCCAGTCACACAGATATCTGGAAGTTATCTATCCCGCCATCTAAATATCTGTCAAAGTAGGAACACTACAGTTTTACTATGCTTCATATAGCATTTGTAGCTTGAATTTAATTCTTTCAAGCAATAAATAACGACTGTCAAGTATGCATCTTTTTCCCCGTTAAATAATCTAAGAGAAATAAACTAAGTGAACTCACTCACTAGCATCTTTCTTAGAGTTCTTTCTGTTTGTTTTATTTTGTTGTTTAGCAGAACTGCTCATCTGAATGGGCCAAAAGTGTGTAAGTAAAAGAAACACCTCTGACCTGTCCCGTGTCCTGCGCGTGATCACAAGGATTCCAAACACATCCAACCCCTTTTTCTGTGGCAACTATGACCACAACCTGGTTTAAATGACCAAGTGTCCTTCTTAATAGAAATAGAAACAAAGGCCTGACTCAGAACCCTGTAGGGCGCTTTTCCATGACTGCACGTGCTCTAGAGCACAAGGCTGTCAACACACTCACCACCATCTGTGTTTTGTGCAGAGGTGGGAAGGGGACGCTGTACCAGCTCAGGGCTCAAGAAGGAGGCAGCCTCTCCCAGGAGTGAGGAAAGGAAACGTGTCTCATCTCCAAGAGAAGGAAAACTATCCTTCTCTACCACCTAGACAACAGGCCGACCGATGAGCAACGTTCCAACAGGAATCTTTGTCAGAAACATATGATGAGGAATTTTTATGGAAAGTTTCACAAGATCTTTTAAGGAAAGGCTTTCCCTTTTCCCTGAATCTGGGGGGCCAGAAGCATGCAGCTGTGAGTGCAACATTTTATTTCAACACCATGCATGATTTTCTGCAATTGTCTTTCTCTCTCTCTCTCTCTCTCTCTCTCTCTCTCTCTCTCTCTCTCTCTCCCTCTCTCTTTTTGCAATTGTCTTTTTTAAAAGGCCCCCATGGCTCAGACTTTCCTTCTGACTACCCTCACCACAACCAGCACTAGCAACACCCTTACAAGGTACTGTTATAAAACAGGTACCAATGCTGCGACAAAGTTGTTCTAGCGGAAGACCCCCACACTCTCCCTCACAGACGGGCCCCCGTCCAGTTGCTAGATAGAGAAGGTGAGAAGATCCAAGATTTATCCTGAGTTTTTCGCGCCTACTCCAGGGCAACAGTCAGGCACTTAGCTTAGGTGGCAGGGCTAACCGGGTCGAGGAAGCCATATTCCTCTCAGCCGTAAAGGACCGACACCAAAGTGGCAAGAGTACTTCTTCATTTGCACGAAGAAGCCCTCGTACCTTATTTTGACTTCACAAAGAGATTTTAAACAAATACAAAAATCATAACATTATGATAGTTGGTAATCATTACTTCCATTGTTCATGGAGACATTTTCAGTTGGTTTTTCTCCTATCAGAGGCTCAATTGAAAAATTCCCCAACAGCTCCCTGGAGAAAGCCGAAGATCTGCATTTAAATGGAGATATAGTATTTCCAAATGCACAGTACCTAGAAGGCATATACTGCCAAGGTTTCTTAGTAAGAATAACTCAAATTGCGCTTGGTACATTTCAATGCAGTAGCTGTCTCCTCCATTTCATAGGCCTCTAGTTATTTCCATAACATTCTTTTTCCTCTGTGGATTCTTCATGTTTCTCCTGAGAAGTTCAAATTAAACCTTGCTCCATAGCCAGGTCCGCACAGTAACAAGCAATTACTACTACTGTACCTATCATTTCTGATGTGTACAGAAAAAAGGCCACAGAAGAGAGCTCGGCCAGAAATGTTAAATAATTGAAAAGTATAATGACTTAATAGAGTAGTAAGCTTAGTTTACAATGCAGCCAACTTAAAGCCATAAAAATACTGTGTAAAAATTTTATCTTGTGGCTGACCATTCCATATCCTATCTATTATTCAAGAGTATCTCAACAGTGTTTTTCTTCATTAATGTGGCTTTTGGCATTTCCCTCAAAATCTTTCTGTTCCAACAGTTTTCCAACAATTTTGAAATAGATACAAAATTTCTGTCTACATCTCAAATTTGCTTCACTACTATAATATCTTCAGTGTCTCATTGAAACCAGTTTCGTGGGTCACATCCCAAAACACACTTCACCCTTGCCAGATATGTTTTATTTAACATTTAACAAAATCGCATACACAACACATTAAAAGAAGAAAGATCAGAGCTACTCATACTGCAGTATCTGTAAACGAAAAGGGAGCCTCCTAATAATGCCTTCGCCTGTGACACACGAACCCAGGCATTTATCTCTATTAGAAAATATCACGAAGGGGCCTGCGAGATAGCTCAGCGGCCCCTTGCCTCCCTGCCGCTTAGGCAAGCTTAGGCAGCACCACAGCCGCACCAGCCCCACCCTCATGGTGGGCTGAGCTGGCCAAAAATAAATAAATTAACAAATAAAAATAAAATAAATAAATATCATGAGGAATCAGAAAAGTTTTTGCCTTGAATACTCAGCTAAGGAGCAAAGCAGGCCTGGAGGGAGAAAGAAGAGACACTTTGGACCCATTTCCAGTTACCTCTGACTGGCTCTTGATAAAGTTCTGCCTGCTGCTGCAACATCCCTGTGAACAAGGCTCCCAAGAGCAGCCAGAGATCTCCCTGTCCGAGACGCTGGCTGTGTGCTTCGATACCCCCACCTTGCTGCAGCCTGGTTCAAATGCAGAACTCAAAATGCAAGCTGAGATATCCTGAAGACCACTTAATACTGAATACTGTTCCAATCATAAGCCGCACTCAGTTGGAGAGGGGAACGCATACTCTCTTGGTAACCTCTTAATTTCTGGAAAAATTGTACAAAATACATTGAATGGCATACACAGAAACCTCCTGGATGGATCTGCTGTATTTTCTTAGCGCACCGGCCCACCACATACACCTTAGCCCCAGGCAAGCCCTGCTGAAGACGACCAGCCGGTTTAGGTACACAGGAAGACCTAAATGCTGCTTTGATTTATTAAAGAAAAGGAACTGTCTCTTACCTACATTCATCACCCCAGCGGTGGACAGTTTAATGTCCAATATGATAGCATTCTCAATAGATGCACACTTAATTCTAGTAATGCAAGCAGAAGGGTTAGGAGCATTGCTTTAAGAAAAAATAATACAGCCAGGCATAGCAGACAAATCTTTGCTTAAGTGGTCATCTAGGCCTATTTCATTCCATAGTTGATTCTTTTCCTATTTGAAGGGGGAAAAAATTAAAAACCCATCAATGTCATGTTACGACCAGGACGTTTTCATGTCATCCATTCCTCATCGCTGCCTTGAGAGCTGTTCAAATTTCCCTCTCTTTCTCACCCTGACAGAACAGTTTCTGAGGTTGGTGGACTCATGTTGATCACCTGGAATCTGCTGGAGGCTGGGGGACAGCCCTGAAGCCACCTCTCCAAATGGAGCCTCTCCCTCCCAGACACTTCGACTTTGTCTTGCCTGCTGCTTCTCCATTTGGGCCTTTTCCAAACACACTGCCCTGCTGGTCTGTGGGCAACATGAGGAAGAGCACCAGCCCAGGTCCCTCAGCTGCTCTGAACCTCACTCACCAGCCTCCTCAGGTCTCTGTGTTTTCACTTGAGTATTAACAGGAGCAGTTGGAAAGTGGTGTGCTTTGGGAGGGGGACCTAAGGGCTTCTCTGAACACACAGGCTGAGAATTTTTTTTTCTTTATCTTTTTGGGGTGCCCTCTTCCTCAAGCCCTCTGGCTCCCTGCCGCCAGATCCTATACCAGCACACCACCTGCCCTTGCTGAGCGCCTGCCCTGCTGCAGGCCACCCGTTCTGGTGGGCACCAAGACACAACCATGCAGACATGCGTCCCCGCTGCAGCTGGCCCATGTGGCAATTTGCACGCAATGTGACCAAGGCAAGCGCAATAAACAAACACATTCATAACCACCCCCCC
>NW_004524593.1:18637645-18641310 GCF_000260255.1 Octodon degus
CCCCGGCGGGCGCGGGCGCGGGCTCGGGCGCTGCACTCACCGGGCCGGGCCGGGCCGGCAGCTCGGTCGGCACTCGGAGCCAGGACGCCGCGACGCCTGTCTGCTTTCTCAATGACAACTTGGGCGCGGAGGAGGAGAGCGGCGCCGCGGTAGGTGCAGCTTTATGTTTGCATGCGTGGGTCTCTTTTTTAAAAAATAAATAAATAGCTCTATTAATATATATTTTTCGCGGAACTGTCATGCTTTGATTGCATTATGATTGCGTTTGCATCGCTGGCGCCTCTGGGTGTGTATGTGTGCGTGTGTGTGTGTGTGTGTGTGTGTGTGTGATTTTTTTCCCCTTTAAATCCTGCTGCTCCAGCCGCCGCCGCCGCAGCCTCTGCAAAAAGGAAAGCAAGCATGCGTTCATCTTTTGTCTTTCATTTTACCTTCAGGGTGACATTCAGCGCCAACTGCTCCCTTTTGACCGGCGCCAGTCCCCGCCTGGGCAAAACACATTTGCGAAGCGCGGGGGGGAAGGGAAGGCAGCGCCCCCTCGGCCCTGAGCTGGGGGTTTCCGTGCCGCCCGAGCCCGAGCCCCATCTGCACGACCCTCTGCTCCCGCTACCCACCAGGCCCAGGCCGAGATGGGCAGACAGGGCCCGGAGCCTCCGCCCCACCACCACGCGTGTCCGAGGCCGTGGCCGCGCTGCTGACCTGCGCGGCGGCTGCGCCCGTGTGTAGGCCTCGCCACCACCCGAGCTATTTTCGTCTCCAGGAATGTTCTGTAAAGCCTTTTAAAAATGGGGAGGGGGCAGGGAAGAAAAGACAGAAAGGAGAGGAAAGTCCAATACCCATGTCAGACTCTCAGGGCGCACAGTGGCACTGGGGGCCCTGGGGGAGGGGGCTCTGGCGTGAGACCCACCCGGAGACCTCCGAAGGGCACAAAGAGCCACCGGTTTTATTTGACTTATTCTACAACCGCAGGAAAACTTTTAAATAGATATATACAAAGCCTTTACTGGCCACTCGTCACTGCATTGGTCATTTTTGTTATAATGCTGTCCGATGCATAGAAGAAAGCTCAGGGATAGTCCTTGCAGTTATTTCTGCAGATAGGAGAATATATTTCAGAGAGGGTGGCCCCATGAGGGACAAAGCGGAGACAACTCTCCATTGTGTTTACTCTGTGTCATGTGTGCCTTGTCTGGTGTGTGTCATGTGACCTATGGCCAGCACAACCTTGTACCTGCTCTTCACTGTGTGTGCTGCTGACCAGTAGTACCAAGCTCCAGGGTCCACAAATGCAGGGGCCTTCTTCATCGCTAGTGAAGAATGGTAGCAGAAAGGCCTAAGGAACGTTCCCTGCCAAGGCTGGGGTTGCGTGTGGCCACCATCCACATTGGTAAGGCCACTCTCTTATGGATTACAAATTCCTACAGTGACAGCACAGGCTGAGGCTGCAAGGATAAAGCACTGGTGAGAAGGGTGAATCAGAAAAGTGGAGGAGACAGCAAGAAGGGCTCTTCCGCCCATCCATCCAAAATCCCCACCCTGGGTTCACACGTGGTCTACCTCCTTGCGAGGTGGGCTCCGTGGAACGCTGCATGAAGGCAGCAAGTAACCTGTTGGGTCTTCTCCCCTCAGAGTCATGGTGGAGGAGCCACCAGCGAATCTCAGGAGGATGGTGCTGTCATTATGCCAAGACCACCAAGGCCAGGCCACCAGACTTGCAGGAGAGCCTGGCTGCAATCAGGGAGGGTCAGGGGACTATTCACGGTGGCCACACCCCAAGAGCTGGTGGGGCCTCCTCCCAACAACTGGGGGGGCTCCTTGGTGTCCTTGGAGAGCAGCCCTCATGGGAGCCTGCATCTAGGCCTGCCTCAAGGTCCCAAGGGTCATGGCATGGGCCCACTGTAGACACCAGGGCCCATCCATGGACACAATGGGTCCCACTCCAGTACTGCCCCAAGAGGTGCTGCTCACTAATGCTCAGTCAGCTCTCCAGCTTTTCACTTATCAACATTGGAGCCAGACCCTTAAAGACACACGGCAAAGGGAAAGAACCATAAAAACGTATTTAACTTTAGTCCCCTGAAATCCAGTTTTATTTATTTTCTTCTCACATAAGCACCTCCAGTGCTGTTTGTCACCAGTCCTCAGACGGGCTCCAGGCCAAGGGTCTTCTGCCCAGCACTGAGCTGTGTCTCGGACAGCAGAGCAGAGCAACGGCTGCCCAGAAGCCCCTCGTGTCTCCTCGGCAGTGCTGCTTCTCTCCTCCATCACTGGGCATTGAACCCAGAGCCTGCAGCCTGCGCTCCAGCCGCAGCCCGGCCTTGCTTAGTCTTTATTTTGAGACAAGGTCTTGCTGAGTGGCCAAACTTTGGAGGTCAGGCTTCAGTCTGAGATCCTGCTGCCTAGGCTGCCCAGAGCCTGCAGGTGCCTATGCATGCCACCCTGCCTAGCTGCGTTGGTGCCTCCTGAGCTGAGAATCCCCAGATCCAACTCTGTCTGAGAGGGGCTGTCTGTTGCTTTCTCACGTTCAGATTCCTCAGCCCACTTTCCAATCGCTACTCCTGGCTCCAGCCTACCTGTAATAGTCAATGTTGTAGGATGCTCAGTTTCAGTCTGTGGCCAAACAGGCAAACTCAGGGAATAAATGCTTATCTTGGGGGATGGGAAACACAGGAGGCACCATTCTAAGTGTGACTCCTACAGCTCTAAGCCCGGCGTGGTGGCACACAGCTTTGATCCCAGCTCCATGGGTGCCAGACGCATCAGGACCTTACATTTAAACCCAGCCCAGGCAACAGCAAGACTTAACAAGACCCTGTCTCAAAACTGAAAAATTTTTTAAAAGAGCCTGGGATGTAGCTCAGTGTGAGGGCCTTGGGTTCAACCCTTGGTGCCATTAAGTAAATAAATCAAACAAACGTATGAATCTACATGTCCAAATCTCCTCACCCATGAGAAGGGAAGGCTATGATTATCATATCCATTTTTCCCAAGACAGCTGAGGCCTAGGAGAGTTGGGTAATTTGTCCAGAACCAGGCCATCGGGATTCAAATTCAAGTCCCAGAACATGAGCTCTCCGAAGAGAGCCCTCATCTTAGAGGTTGGTGACCGGTGCTCCTCACAGACCTGTTCACTTCTGCTCCAACACGGATACCCAGGCATGGCTCATCCTCCTATCCCTCTGTGAGCTGTCTGCTCCTGTAGTTCTACCCACAGGTGCCAGCAAGTTCAAATCTCCCTATGCCCGTGAAGCTGTTACTATTTGTGCTGGCCGTGAACTCTAGGATCCCATAGAGCACCACCCTTCTCTAATTGTTTCTCAATTCGTGTTGTAAGTGCATCTTTGCCTCGCAATTCCTTTCTGACAGATTTACGTATTGTCTCTTTGTCTTCTCTAAATTTCCCCCAAATACAGCACAGACTCCCACTGAGCGGCTTGCCCTTAGCAGAGCCAAGGTGCCACCTCTTGTATTGATAGAATTTGAACATTTTCAGTAGCAAAAGCTTTATCCTTTTAACTGGAGGCATTACAAACTTGCTTCCCACAATCCTAGAAAACAATCAAGACACAATAAGGGTGAAATTATTTAACCAGAGAAACATGTGCGGCTTCTGCAGAACAGGCCATGGGGGAAGGGCCAGCAGGTACTTAACTGTAGCATTTGGAAAG
>NW_004524593.1:18641465-18656779 GCF_000260255.1 Octodon degus
AAGGTGTGAGAGCTCGCATGAGCTCTGCAGCTGGTCAGCGGGGCGTGACCCCTGGTGGGCAGTTGAGCTGTTTCTGGCCTCAGTTCCCACCATGACATGGTGGCTTGTACCAGTACACAGAGACCCTCCAGTTCTGCAAGCCTGCAACAGAATGTAAAACAGAATAGAGGACAGAGAGAGATGCGGAGGGGAAAGCTGTAAGGATTCTCAGTCCCTACCCAGACCTGGTTTTTGGAGATTACCGAGATACTGAAGTGCTCAGGCAGGTGCTGGGGAGACAGCTTGATGGTGTAAGTGCCTGTCTGGCATGCACAGGGACCCCAGCTCAATATTCCGACTATGCATGGTGCACCAGCCCGGGAAGCAGGTATGGTGGCACAGACTTGTAATCCCAGCCCTAGGAAGGCTGAAACAGGAGGATCACTCTGAGTCCAAGCTGCATAGTTAGACCCTGTGCCAAATACATTGACAAATAACTTTTTTTTTTTAAGTTAACAGCTTAGGCGAAGCCAACCAAGTAGGCTAAGATTTCTATTTCCTCAGTAAGGCTTAGAAGAACAAAGTCCATACACAAAACCACACTCAAGCATATTTTCCAAAAGTGTACTTTCTACATGCGAGATAAAATTATTGATAAGCCCACCTCACCAGCCAACATGATATTAATCTCCCTCTCCCCATGACTCAATCCCCTTCCGGCCCCACTGACACTACCAGCTGTGGTACCAACAGAATTCTAGAGGGGTGGGTCCAAAATGCGTGCCCGATGACTTCCACACGTGTCCCTGGAGCTAAGCTGTGACAGGCGAAAGCAGAGATCTCAGAGTCAGAACCGAAGGATGCCCACTTGCATATTTCCCCACTCTCTCTCAAGCCCTGTCCACAGTTCACTTTTTTCTAGGATCCATGATAGCTCTATGATTGTTCGGCTGTGTTTATACAAAGCTTTCCAAAGCGAGTGCAGTATCTCCAGAGAAGAACTCAGGCTCCCTGGCTCAGACCCTGCCGGTTCCTATCGCATCCTACCGACTAGAAGACTTCAGAAAGTCCTAGAAGGAGTCAGGGAAAATGAGCTTGCTATGAAGGCCGCTGGCCCTGTCCACAGTTTACTTTCTTGTTTTTCTTTTGTGCAGGGTCTCACTATGCAGCACCAACTTGTAGTGATCTTCCTGTTTTTTGCCTCCCTAGTGCTGGGATTACAGGCATGTGCCACCACTCCTGGACTTGGTCCACAGCTCAGTGTGCCCTGGGGGCAGGGCCAGGGTAGCATGCAGTGCCAGGGATCAAACCCTGAGCCTTGCATTTGCCTAAGCGAGCGCTTGGTCCACTGAGCTATCTCACCAGCCCTCACAGTTCATTTTCAGTAGATGAGGTACAGGCTCTTCAAGAAGAGACAGCTAATAATAGCTTAACTAAGAATAAACTCAGTAGAACATTTATTTAAAATAGGGCTGTATACCACACTCTTAACATGAACGCAATTTCCTATAGGGATAGGACCCATGATAGCTCTGTGATTGTTTGGTTGACCTAAGGAAGTTTTGAGGCTACAAGTTGTGTGTGTGTGTGTGTGTGTGTGTGTGTGTACTGTTCTCAAGACATTCATACTTTCATCCTGTTCTTAGTTAGGTTCACAATTCCAGAAAGGCGAAGAACCACTGAAATAAGAATCTTTTTTTTTCAGCCCTGAACTTAAAGAGAACACACATTTCTTTCACGTGAACATGATGCTGCCCACAACACGGAGTGTTCAGCTGTCCCCAGCATTCCAAATGATGGGCTTAAGACACAGTAAAAGCCTGGGTCACCAAAGAAATTTATTTTCAAGGTATTTTACTTAATGGGCATAGGACAATACAGCAGCCTATTTGATTTGAATATTGAGTTAAAATGGAGTTATTCTACATGTAGGTTAGGATGCACTCAAGAGCAGAGGGTGAGAGCTCCAGAACACCAGGCACAACCCAGGGCAGGCACTGGGGATCGTTAATTCCTGGGGTTGTGGGGTCTATGGAAAAGGCCTGCTTTTGTCTGAGCTTCCCGGCCAGTTCTCCATGCCAACCAAGGTGGGCTGCCTGGGACGATGCTCATGGTTTCTAACAAGACAATTCAGAGCCCTTGCTGCAAAGCATGGCAAAGAACCGAGGCCATAAGGCAGCACAGGGCATTGTGGGGAGGGAGGAGCCTGTGGGAGGCCTGCTGGGAACTTGAATAAAGAGTCTTAAGTGTCCTGACTTTAATAACTGGATTAGTAGCAGGGAAAATAAAGAGTTACAAATAAAGGATAAGGGGCTGAGAAATAGCTCAGTAGAATAAGTGCCTGCCTGGCAAGCGCAAGGTCCTGAGTTCAATCCCAGGTACCACAAAAAATAAATAAAGGATCAGAAAATCATAAAATACAGCAAAAAAAAATGAGGAATTGGTGTGACATACTTTGAGTTAAGAGTGCTTTGGAACAGCCAGACTCCCCTGGCCTTGGGAAACATTTTAGAAAAGATTCTCTCAGCTGGAGGAATCACCAGTAAGTTGGTAATGCCTTAGGCTGGTAAGAAAGGTGGGAAAATTAAGAATGTACAGCATTTAGGACAGGCAGAAATAATAAGGGCTGATGTGCACTGTATGAAATTTTCTAACACCCAAGGCCCAGCACAAAAGTGATATTAAATATGTGTTGACACCTGTAATTTGTACTACAAACATCCAAAACAACAGCCCATCTCAGAATTCTCTTCACACCAAGGGTTTTCTGGAGTTTGCTCCCATCAGGACCCAATTTTCCATGTGAGACGGCACATCTAGTGACTGGGTACAGAAAGAGCAAGAGTTTTCCTTGGTGACCAGGCTCTACTGGAAAAATAATCACGATGTCACCCGATGCTGCAAGCTCCCAACGATGCTGTCATCTGTGTAGACCTGCCAGTCACCGAAGCAGCAGAGGAAACTTGGCGTCATGGAAAGGTGGCTAAACTTAGAGCTGGACCGTGGAGGGCGAGTGGCGTGCTCAAGCCTTTCGGCTTGGTCGGCTAGGTACTTGCCATCCCCAAGACTGGGTTTCCTGTTCAGTCACTGCCCATGTCCTCCTGGGAGCAGGAGGGCTCCGGGAGAGCACTGGTGAGCTCAGCCACAGGCTTCCCGAGTTCCCTTCCCTACGAAGGCTACTGTGACAGTCCCCTCCTTGCCTAACACCCTCCTCACCTGGGCTTGCTTTAGTTTGCTTGCCCTGGGCTACATTCCAAGCCCATTTGAAAACTGGTTTTGTCTTTGTTTCAAATCTTGAGGCAACATCTTGCTGAGTCCCTGACTTCTCAAAGTTGCCAGGCTGAGGTCCAACTTGGGATCCTCTGCCTCTCCTTCCAGAGGTGTAGGATTTCAGGTGCACACCCTCCTACCTGGCTCCTTAACTCTTCTTATGGTTTCCTGTGAAACGTGCTTCAGCACCAATCAGGGTCCCTGGGGGGTTCAAATGGGACCACAGCTGAGGAGAGCAGGCTTTCCTCCATCCTCTCGTCCTTCCATGTGTAACTTCCCAGGAAAGAAGAGGGTCCAGCCCATTCATCTGCATCCATGATCAGCTTAGAGGCATCGTTTGGATCCTAAGTGTCCCCAAAGGCTCCTAGACAAAGGTGTGGTCTCCAGGGCAGGATGCTTTGAGGAAGAAGTGGAGCTTTTCAGAGACCAAGCCTCATAGGTGGAAGTGAGGACCCTGGAGTGGTACCCTGGCAGGGAAGGCTGGGGTCTCTGTCCCTTCCTCTCTCTCACTCACGGCCCCCACACAGCAGGCCAGCTGGCCATGGACTGGACCTCCCCAAGCTATGAGCCAAAATAACCTTTCTCTCTTGGTAAGTTGATGATCCCAGGCATTTGGTTACAATAACAGAAAGCTATCACAGACAGCTTCCTAAAAACTGAAAATGACTCAGGAACTTGATTCTATTAGTGGTTCCCAAACCTGGCTGCACATTCAATGACTTGGGAAGTTTTTAAGAATCTAGGTGCTCAAGTCACCCCATCACAATTAAGTCAGAGTGTCTGTCTGAGGCCAGGAACCCAGCAACAGTACTTTTTAAAAGGCCGAGAGAGATTCCAAGTTACAGCAAAGTTTGGGAATTGGTGGCCCCTGTGAGAAATGGTCCTAAGGTTGTGCAATTTGGCTGACTGGAGCCCAGTGCTGATGTGGGCCAGCTTCTGGATTCTGGTCTCGGGCAGGCAGTTCCATCCTCTTTCCCTGGCCCAGAAGATTTATCCCGGCTCCAGCACCATCATTCTGGGAGTGCCAACCCTGGAAAGAGTAAGAATAGTGGATCCACTCCACCCCAATATGCAAAATGGAAATAAAAAAAGCACATATATTTGTAATGCTTTAAAATTTGTAAGATGTTCCAACACCTTTTCACTCTCCTCAACAAGCTGCATAGCTGGCATTCTTACTATACCCAATTTATAGGGATCAAACCAAAGATAAAAGTTCACCTTGCTTAGGGACAAAGTAGCAGAGTGCAGTCTCATGGAGGCCAGCACTATGGAAGTGACACTTGCTTCCTGACTGCTCTGGCCTCCACCCAAGCTCTGTGCAAAAGGTGATGCAGACCTGAGGTCAGCCTCCAGAGCACACAGCAGGAAGTGGGGGCGGGGAGATGGGAGGAAGGGGCTGCGCGAGGAGCCAGACGCAGCCTCCAGTATGTGAGTTAAGCAGGCACCTTCCAGCCAGCCCTTTCAGCTGCGCTGCGCTGCTAGCAAGCCCTGGAAATGTCTAAGGTTTATTTCTTCCAAACTGTGAACCCCTTTGAGCCAGCACTTCTAGGGACTGCTGTCCCAAGGAACTCTGTTAGAGAAGCGCTGCCATGGCTGTGCTCCATGACTTCCAGACCTTCCCAGGTGGCCTGCATACTCGCCCTACCTAGAACCAGATCAGCCTGTCCCCAGCCCAGTGCCTGTCCCAGGCTCACCTGCTTTTTTTTTTTTTTTTTTCCCTTAGCTGGTCCTCTGGAAATTCATCCATTCTGTTCACTGTCAGCTTCATCCTCTGCGTATCTTGATAAGCTGACTCCCAGCCCCTCCCTTCTTTGACAAAATGGCATTTTAAGGCCACTTTTCCCACAATCTTATCTCCAGCCGCTTCAGCAACAACTGGTACTGAGTAGATGTTCAGTAAACACACCGTGAGTGAAGGAACAGTTGGCCGAAGAGACATACGCCCTGGGAGCGCTTCAAAAAAAGCTACTGTCTCCAGTTAGGGTCCCTTTAAAGGTGGCTTCCCTTCCTGTTCTACTCTCCCTTCCCAGTGATCTAGCAAAGTAAACAAAAAATAGAGTGAGAATTAAAATGATTACATTTGACGGAGGCCTGGGGACATAGGCTGTAATCTCAGCACTGTTGGAGGCTGAGGCAGGTGCATCACAAGTTTGAGGCCACGCCGGACAATTTATTTTGAGACTTTCTCTGTCTCAGTATAAAAGCAGGGGCCGGGAATATAGCTCAGTGCAAAGGTCCTGGGTTCAAGGCCCAGGACAGCAGAAAAAACAGTGAGATCAGATCTGTAGCAGAGCAAAAAATTGGTGAAGCAAAAAGATTGTTAAATTGACACTTATCTTTTTGATTTTCTGTGTATCATTATGAGAGAAAGGACATAGAGGAGAGATTTCCAACAGTGGCGAAAAAACCTAACAAAAATATGGCCGGCCAGATTATACAGAGACCTGATATATCAGCCCTGGGAACTATTTTCTATCTACCAAAGGCAGCTCAGGCTGAGATATAAAAATTCAATAGATCCGTGCTATAAAAATGTTAATCACCCACTGGATTCGGATTTGGCATAGGTCAAATTGCACTCTGAAAAATGTTCCCTGGGACTGCCTCTAACAGGAGTGACAGTGAACCCCCGCGTGAGAGGGGCGCCCCGCCTCTGTGCAAGGCGTCTGCTACCTCATAACAATGCTGGATGGCAGCGAGAGCTTGTCTGGGAAAGGTCAGAGTGCTGTGAACAATTCAAATCTAAGTAGAAGGGCGATGGGCCATCGAGTCCCCCGAATGACCCAATTGACCGATTCCACTCCAAACACAGCGAGTAACAATGAAGTGGAGAAGACGTAGTAATAATGTGAGATGAGCACTCTGCTCCTCCAGGTCTCCTCTTTTATCCAAAAAAACCCCCACATTTATGAAGTGAGCTCTTTCAGTAATGAAAGTGGTATTTATTAAATACAGCAGAAACTACAAATCCAAACTAGCATTTCACTTCAAAATAGTCACTCGGGGAGGCAACATAATTACTTCAGCGATCCTGCAATTGCTCTAAACATTTTGGGAATTCCTCTTTGAAAATCACCTTCATGGCTAGTATAGGACTCGTACAGAAAACCATTATCATGTTTTTATGGCTCTACTTTATAGAACAAAAATACCACATTTTCCAACTCGGTTGGTCGGTGCTGCTGGTCACACCTCAGCTGCCCAGTGCTCTCCTGGGGACTCAGACAGACAGCGTGCCTGGCTGACCCTGCGCGCTCAGGGGGTGAGCATGGGGAGCCAGGCTGTGGCTTAGGGGCTCAGTGTTCATTCACTGAGCCGTGCTTACAGGGTGGCGGGGCAGGGCTGCGGGTCTGTGCCCCGCCGCGAGCCAATTGTCGCTGCTCCCCCATTGGTGGAATGTACATACCTGTCTCCATCCTGTCTTTAGGGAGGCTGGGATAAATATGAAGATGATGCATTTGTAATATTTAGCACAGTGCTGGGAGGCTTCAGTAAACACCAGCCATTATCCTTTAGTACTTCTACACTAACGAATCTTCAATCATGACTCCAGATCTGAAATCCTGACCTCCTTACTAAGTAACTAAACATTAACTCATAGAGATGCCCATAAGCATCTCAAAGTGACCAGGCACAAAACTAAGTCTGTTTCTTTTGGGGGGAAGGTAGAGGAAGACAGGCTGTCTCATGATGTAGCGCAGGCTGGCTTCAAACTCACCGAAGCCCTCCTGCCTTGGCCCCAGAGAGCTCGGATCACAGGTGTGCACTACGACGCCCGGCAACACCGAGTAGGTCTCTGACCTGGCTCCTCCAATTGTTCTAGCTGCTTGGATCTATCTGGCCTGAGAGCATCAGTAACTGTGGGGTCACTTAGTCCCCAAGCCAAACTCGTCACAGCCTCACTCTCCTGCCCAACTGGACCTCCAGCAAATGCCCACACCCAAGCCCAGAGGCATTAAATCATCAAGTCTCCTTACTTCCGCAGCGACCTCTATTCCCTCTGTCTTGTCTATGCTGTAGCCTCGCATTCATGAAGACACTACAGTACACTGGAATAAAGCGCTGTCTAGGCATTAATTTATAGAACTCTTACAGCAGCCACATGAGCCAGGTGTTTGTTATTGTGATTTCCATCAAAGATGTAAAAACTGAGGTAGAAGAGGGTAGGAAACTTGCTGGGGTTACATCCACACGTGAGCCAGGAGCTGCGAGTTGGTCCTCACAGAGTGGCCACTATCGGAAGCACCCTGCTACTAAAACTCTCCACTTCTCACCTGTATTAATTTGCTCCTGGTGCACACTGGTCACCGCCACTGCACAGAGTTGGTGTGTGCATGTCACACGTCATAATTCTTTATTCTTTTTCTGTCTCCCTCCCTGCTCCCTTCCATTTCTTGGCCCCCTTCCCATTTGCAGAAGATAATTACTCTACAAGCATCTGAGGCTCCACACTCAGATTTCCGAGAAATCTCCCCAAAGCCAGAGCTTTTATTTATTCTTGAACGCACATGTGCTAAAGGCCAGCTCTGTTGCTCTGACCATCCCTCGCACGTCCAAGGTGCATCTGACGTGGTCCCCTTACAAGGTACTCTTCCTCTGTGGGGACAGCTGTGCACAGACAGCTAATCTGCACCAGCTGTGGTGTGGGCGGGCAGAGGGTCTCAGCGGAGGGTGCCAAGGTGCCATGGGGAGGCGCTGGTGAGGGCAGTCACGGCTGGTGGCACCCTGCTTCATGCGGGCTCCAGTGGGTGCCCAACCAGCAGGGAAGGCTGTGGAGGCTGCTGGCTAAAACGCAAGGAAGCATGGGCAAGTGAGCACGCAGGAGCCTCCCTCAGCTTCCAGTCCGTGTGGAGAAGGGGCTCAGGCCCCCTGACGGCCCTGGCCCTGGCCAGGTGTGGGGCCCAGGGAGCATAATCCTGCTTGTGTTTTCTGCTGCCTGGCGAGGAGAATTTCCCCTCCAAGTTGAGGAGGAGGTGGAGACAAATGAGGCCAAGAGACGGAAGCACTCTGTAGATGGTGGCACTGTCCTGTCACCGTCAGCTGAGGGTTGGCCCAGCAAAGCCTCGAAGCCACTGACCTGGAAAGTCCTACACTGACACCAAGGCAGAAACTGGCCTGGACCAGCATGAGCTGGGCTGCACCAGCCACCACGCTTGAGGGAAAGGAGAGGTGGACAACAGCAGCGAGGAGAAACCTCCTCCAGAAATACTATTTATCAGGTATTTCTGATCTAGTATTTTGAATTTTGCCATTCACAGAATTTGAGAAACTATGATTTTCAATTCACAAAATTCTCCCTAGGTGCAAGGCTTCCAAGGAGCACAGGGAACCCTGGAGAAGGGTCACAGGATGAGTGTATTTTCAGGAAAGGGCTTTAGCACAGTCAGGGGCAAGTGTGAATATTCAGTTGGAGAATTAAAGTCAGTGCAGTTCTCCACCCAGTTCCTGCTCTGAGACCTCCTCATCCCCCGAGCACCCATGAGACTCATGCAAGTTCAGCTCCACTCTCAGTATGCATCCATTCTGACCAAAACTGCCCCTATTAGTGTCATGCCATCAGTCTTCTGGTCTTCCATGGACTGAGTCTCCTCCTACCTCCAGTAACCACATTTCTGATTCTATACTCAAACCGTGACCTCACTGTAAATACAATGCTAGTAAGGATTAATCAAAATATTACCATAGGCCATATTAAGCATGATTCCGGCATGCACTAAGTCTTATTAACACCCTAACAATCCCACTAAAGTAGGAATTGTCTAATTTTGTAGATCAACATCAGAGATCCTGAACAGCTTAGTGAAGGCCCTTCATTAAGAAAAGCTGGACTCGGTGTTGAATCAAGCTGCTCACGGCCACAGCTGTAGGCAGAATGCTCTGGATTGTCCAATCTGCCTCCGGAGTGCTGGCCCTGGGCAAGAAGCTTCTCTAAAGCCTATTGGTCACCTGCCTTTCTGGGTCACTGCCCACCTGGGCCCCTGAACGTTCCCACTGGCAAGAACAACCACTGTCTACTCCTCCCTGGAGTGCTGATGCTAAAGCCCAAGGAGCCCGCCCGTCTCCATGGCTACACACTCTGTGCTCTGCTCTCCATTTGCATCCCTCTTCATGGTGCATGTGGACCACCTAGCTAACACCACCCCATTCTACAGCCACCTCTGCTTTCAAGCCTGCTTCTCTCAGCCCACGATCTCTAAGCACATGGAGCTGTTGGCTGTGCGACCGTGGAGTGTCCTAGCGGAAAGGGCTAGAGGTCATGACATGGATGCCAACAAACACTCTGTCTCCCTGTTGTACTTCTTAGTTAAGCAAAATAAATCTTGAAACTGTACAATTGACATTTTAAGGACTAAGTCAGGAAGACTAAAGCAGCCTGATGAACTCCAGTGTCACTGTGGAAGTTAAAGGTCAAGGCGACATTCCCAAATTAGCAGCTGAATGAGGGTCTGCATTTGCCACAAATAAAATACAGAATATAGACCTTCTTCCAAAGATGAAAATTAATAATAAAATTCTGGAAATAGTAATGCCTTTATATATAATCCTTTGTAAGCTATCCATTTCTAACACTGTGTCAACAAGAGAAGCACTGGTTCTACAGGAATGGTGCAGTAATGTGTTGGACTCTCAGGGTAGAATTCAGGTCAAAGGAAGAGTTTCACCCAATAGCAGTGTGACAGCCAATGGCAGTGTAACAGCTCTAACCTGTCACTTTCTGGTCCGGGAGTCCCTGCAGGCAACACAAACACACACACACACTCACATACACACACATACACACACACACACACACACACACACACACACACAGGTCTCGGTATTCTTCTCCAAAATAGTGATCCTATAACTAATTCCTGCCATTATTTATTTCAGGGTGAACTGAGATGACAGGGTTGTAAAAGACCTTGATGGATTTACTTTAGGAACTGGATATTAAGGCAGAAGAAAAACTTTGGGCTGTATGGAATTTTAAAAGATCTCATTGATCAGGAGTGGTTTTCAGAAACAAAACCCCCTTTGCAGCCCCCTGCATAACAGCAGCTCTTGTGTTACGAGCTGAACAGGAGAGCAGCCTAAGGTGGGGGTGCTTCCCCTGGGGTTTTGCTGTCACATTGGAAGCAACACTGTGTCCCTGCCTGCAACCTGGCGAGCTTCTGGTGAGACCGTGACATGTGCCACACTAGCGCTTTAAGGCAGGTGGCACTGTAAAAATTCTTCATGGCCAACAGCTGACTGTGACTCGTCATATGCATGAACTAAGCCCTTCACATGTGTTTGTGATTTAAAAGCTGCTCTTCACACGGCTCATCTCAGCTCGGTCTTGGCAACGGCCCATCAACAGACAAAGAGGCTAACAAGAGGCCCCATTTTGTACACAGTGGAGTACTACTTGGCCATCAAGTCAATTCTGAGTCATTCGTAGGAAGATGGGTGTATCTTGAGCCCACAGCACTAAGGGAAAGAATACAGACCCACAGCTTACAGAGCACACAGGTCGTCTTCTGTGAGAGCCCCAGGTATAAATGAAGAGCAAAATAAAACATAGGGAATAGGATGCAGAGAGCTAGGCTTCTGTACATGGAAAGGGGTCTGGGATTATGGGGGGCGGACAGGAGGAAAGGGAAGCACTAAAATGGATGACGCCCCTGGAGCAGCCCCCACAAGGAAGGGCGTCACCGCGTCCTGAGACATGCAACAGGAAAGTCATTTCAGAAGTCGATTTTCCATCTAACTCCTCACTTACCATTCACTCAGAACAGAGCAATACATTTAAAGTGGTATAAAGGGTTTGTTTGTTATTGCTGTCATTTAATGTAGTTTTTGTTTCTTTGTAGAGGGTCTCACTATGCAGCTCAGACTCATAATGATCCTCCTGCTTTCAGCCTCTCCAGCGCTGGGATTACAGGCATGTGCTGCCACTCCCGGACTCAGTCACCACCTCAGCACACCTGCGGGGAGGGGCTGGTACTGCATGGGTGCCAGGGATCGAACCCCGGTCCCTTCACTTGCCTAAGCAGGAGCTTAGTCGCTGAGCTATCTCACCGGCCTGGTAGGGACAGTTTTAATAGAGTTAGATGTACTGACTAGACTGACCACTTTTAGTATTTTAATTTGCTTTTCAAGCTAAGTAGAGTCTTTACAGAGCAGCCCGGATAGACTCATCTCGGTGTCTTTGGAGTAGCCATGGCTTCGGCTTTACACTGGGAAGAAAAAACAAGTGAAATTTGACACACAAAAAACTAAAAGTTAACAAATAATATGCACTGTCTTTCTCAGACCGTTTGATAACATCCCCCTTTCCAGTGTCAGTGTAGTCTGCACGACACCAACTCTTCTGCCGTAAACAGCTTAGCTCACATTAGTTTTCATTAGTGGACACAGTACCCAGCATTCAAAGTACAATCATGATCTCTTCATGGACGAATCAAATGTCACTCCCTCCTCGATAGATTTCTGTGTGATTTCTAGTTATGTACTTTTGCTTGGACTCTTAAAACTTATACATATAGATTGCACTTTTCTCCCCTCAGGGTGAGTTTGGAAAGTTTGTTTTATTAGGCAACAGTCATCGAAGAAAGTTCCAGCCCTTCTTAAGTTGCATTTAAATGCAGATATGAACATTTCATTGTCAGCGGTTGGGACTGAGAGTTCACAAGGATGTTAACTATTAAATATATGGTCTCTTTCTATGCCCAAAGTTAATGCTGAAATGTATGAAAAACTTGCCTAAAATTCAATCTGAGCTACTTATGCACAAGCGCCATAGGATTGGATTCCGTACAATTATTTAAGATGTTATAAAGAGTGTTTTCCATCTTTCTTATGCTTGGAAATACTTAGGTTTTATGACTGCTGAGTCAGAGCCAAAAAATATAATTTTATGCCATAATATACAACCTTTTTCTTTGGCTGTGAAAATTTATATGTACATATTTATGTGCACATATAGATAAAAATCTTCATAAACAGAGGGGCCCATCTGAGATGAGCTTTATTTAAAGCATGTCGTTTGACTCGGATGATACTACTGCAATGTTTGAAAAAAAAAAAAAAAAACAGTTCTCTCCATAATTTACCATATTAAAAACAAACACCCTAAACTGCTCTTCAAGTCTGTGCAGTTGGGTTTGTTTTTACCTTCTTCCTGTCATTTCTTCTAATTTTGTACCACTCCAATTCTTAACCTAGTAAAGAGTCTAGATATAGTTACTGCCATATTCAAAGCTTTGATTTTTCTTCAAATCCTACAATTTTCCTATGTCAAAATCCTAGTTATCTTTTAAATATCTTCCTAAACATAACCACTTTCTAGTCCTTCTCCATCCTCTCTTATAATACCTCTTCCCTAAGGCCAGGCTTCCAAAGCTCTTCTCAGCTCCCTCATGGGACGTCTTGAATAACCCCGCTTTGCTGTACGTTAGGGTGTCCTTTTTCCCTTCTCCTTATGCCCCTCTGGGCCACACAACTCTTGAGGGTAGCAGTGTGTCCAGCTCTTCCGTAGACGGAAGCGCCTACCCCAAACTCACATGAAACAGTTATTCTATGATAAAATATAAAGACTGGTGAATTCAATCCAATGGGTGTTTTTTAAAAAATCACTACAATAATAGCTTTCCAACAGGTCGCAAGGGTATCTGTGTTAAATTATGACGTCTATAGACGATGCACGTGAAATGTAACGGAATCACCTCGAAGACTGAAGCCTACCCATCCAGCACAAGGCCTGAGACGACCTTGCCACCCGAGTGCTCCGATATGAATTTATGAAAAGAGCTGGAAAGGGGATTCCCAGAGGAGTCCATGGTATAAAATGTGAAGAAAAGTTTTGTTCATTTCGATGTATACAAGGCTGCCTTACAAAGGCACTAAGAAAACACAAAGAAATTGGCTATTCCGCACTTGGCGAGCTCTACACTTTGCTCCACATAATTTTTTCACTAGTCATGGGCCCAGATTGAGAGGCCACGTAAGCCTAGGGGAGAGACTGAAGATCACTTCCTGTTTCCTTATGATCTAATACGTTCAGCGGTGCGTGCTTGCCTGCATTGTGGACTGCGATAGATATAGCACCTTGCGCTTGCATATACATCCTCCATAAAGCCTAGGAAGTAAACTAAATTGCCTCCACTGTAAATCGCCTTCTCAAGCATCACCCAGATTACCAGGACCAAAGCACATACATGTTTTGAACCACTTCAGGACAAGGAGGCAGCCACAGTAACACGACTGAAGATCCTCATAAAAAAGGACTTGCAGGACGGCTTCAAAGGCATCAAGAAAATGGAACAAGTGTGTTTGAAGAGAGGGTGAGAGTTTTGAGGGGAGTTAATGTCAGTGTGTTTTTTACATTAACTTCTTTGGAAAAATTACGCAAAAGTTGACTGACTAGTGTCAAAAGCAGACCTAAAAGCCTTAGAGAAACATTTCAAGGCAGAAAGCTGCACTCTACCCAAAGAACTGGTAAGAGCTGAACAGCTGGATCTCAGAATCCCCGAAGCTCAGCCCCTGCTCCAGTGCCCCATCCAACCCTGGAGTCTCAACAGAAGTGCTTCCAGAAATCATTCCTATGCCACTGTGACTGTGGGATTAGGGAGTATGGGAGATGACTTACGCTCAGATGAAGAGAACCTGTCTCCAACACACTAGCCCCCTGGAGCTCTGTCCACTTTCCTGTGTTATTTAGACTATAAAATCCTGAGCTTTAAGGAAATGGTACAATGAGGGGGGAAAAGACTATAAATAGGCTTTGGGAGGACTATAAATAAGTTGTTACCAGAAGACAAACGGGTTGATTAAAAGTGCATGTCAGCTGTGCGGATTGAAAAGAGAAGCTCCTATAGCAGTAGGGTTCCTATGACTAAATGCCCGAGCTCGGGAAGTGTGTAAGAGAAGAAGTTTATGTAAATCATCATGCTAGCAGCACAAGAGCATGGTACGGTTTGTCTCAGCCACTCAACCATGCTCCACGAAGCACCAGTGAAGCAGACAGCTTCCAAAGGGCAGGAGTGTGTGCAAAAGTACAGATCCAGACCCCGTGGCCAGTAGGGAGCCAGAGGGGTAGCAGGCTCCACCTCTTAAAGGCCCATCCATTCTCAACACTGTCAGTCTGAGGACCGAGCTCCTCTCCATACCTGTTCCCTTGAGGAACACGCCCTAACCATATCCAAACTGTAGCACATTTCTAACACGACACAAAAAAGGCAAGACCGCAAAACACAGCGAATGTTTACATTTAAAACACATTGTCATGAATTTCCTTCAAAATCCTCCTCTGCAGAGCAAACATGCACATCTGGTATCCCCTGGCCACTTTCCTAATCGGTCCTGCAGTTCTCTTCCACATGTGCCTTCCACTGTGCTGTCGTGGCCTCCACAGCATCTTACTCAGTTCAAAATGCTACCATTTCTGGTCATTTTGACTCTGAGAAAGAGTCAGAAATTACAAGGTGCCAGAACAGGGAATAACATAGATGAGGGTAAACTGTGATGTTTTTATGTGACGGAAATTGCTAGAAATGTTTGATGAGTGAGGGGTGATCAAAAACCACAGTGAATATTTAAATGTAAGAGCTGATCAGCTGCCTACGTTCTACGGTAATAATAATAAGCTTCTCTTCTGGAGGGTTAACAACCGGTGTTTGCAGACCAAAAATTAGAGAAAAGGAAGGGTTGCAAGGACAGCTAACATTGTGGACCCAGCCTTTCAAGGTCAGTGAGGACTCAGGACATAGGAGAACCTGTACTATAATATCGTGTAACTCAGTTGTGTCCCAAATTTTCTGATCAAGGGGATTATGTGGCCACAGAGGAAAGTGATCGATGATGTAAAGTGTGCCTCAGGAGAGTCACATGGAGAGAAAACATTCTCTCAGGCTTTCACAGAGAGCAAATTGGTAAAGCAATGGCCGTGACTCATCCACATGGCTGACACTGACAAAGGATCTACAAATTGCGGCACAGGGTTTCAGGGTAAATCCTGAGGGGACTTGACTGACCTTGGCAGATACAAAAGTTATATTTTTTGATATATAGGTGTTGTTTTATCTTGGTCTTAAGCATCC
>NW_004524593.1:18656879-18690462 GCF_000260255.1 Octodon degus
GAGCGCTTCAAAAAAAGCTACTGTCTCCAGTTAGGGTCCCTTTAAAGGTGGCTTCCCTTCCTGTTCTACTCTCCCTTCCCAGTGATCTAGCAAAGTAAACAAAAAATAGAGTGAGAATTAAAATGATTACATTTGACGGAGGCCTGGGGACATAGGCTGTAATCTCAGCACTGTTGGAGGCTGAGGCAGGTGCATCACAAGTTTGAGGCCACGCCGGACAATTTATTTTGAGACTTTCTCTGTCTCAGTATAAAAGCAGGGGCCGGGAATATAGCTCAGTGCAAAGGTCCTGGGTTCAAGGCCCAGGACAGCAGAAAAAACAGTGAGATCAGATCTGTAGCAGAGCAAAAAATTGGTGAAGCAAAAAGATTGTTAAATTGACACTTATCTTTTTGATTTTCTGTGTATCATTATGAGAGAAAGGACATAGAGGAGAGATTTCCAACAGTGGCGAAAAAACCTAACAAAAATATGGCCGGCCAGATTATACAGAGACCTGATATATCAGCCCTGGGAACTATTTTCTATCTACCAAAGGCAGCTCAGGCTGAGATATAAAAATTCAATAGATCCGTGCTATAAAAATGTTAATCACCCACTGGATTCGGATTTGGCATAGGTCAAATTGCACTCTGAAAAATGTTCCCTGGGACTGCCTCTAACAGGAGTGACAGTGAACCCCCGCGTGAGAGGGGCGCCCCGCCTCTGTGCAAGGCGTCTGCTACCTCATAACAATGCTGGATGGCAGCGAGAGCTTGTCTGGGAAAGGTCAGAGTGCTGTGAACAATTCAAATCTAAGTAGAAGGGCGATGGGCCATCGAGTCCCCCGAATGACCCAATTGACCGATTCCACTCCAAACACAGCGAGTAACAATGAAGTGGAGAAGACGTAGTAATAATGTGAGATGAGCACTCTGCTCCTCCAGGTCTCCTCTTTTATCCAAAAAAACCCCCACATTTATGAAGTGAGCTCTTTCAGTAATGAAAGTGGTATTTATTAAATACAGCAGAAACTACAAATCCAAACTAGCATTTCACTTCAAAATAGTCACTCGGGGAGGCAACATAATTACTTCAGCGATCCTGCAATTGCTCTAAACATTTTGGGAATTCCTCTTTGAAAATCACCTTCATGGCTAGTATAGGACTCGTACAGAAAACCATTATCATGTTTTTATGGCTCTACTTTATAGAACAAAAATACCACATTTTCCAACTCGGTTGGTCGGTGCTGCTGGTCACACCTCAGCTGCCCAGTGCTCTCCTGGGGACTCAGACAGACAGCGTGCCTGGCTGACCCTGCGCGCTCAGGGGGTGAGCATGGGGAGCCAGGCTGTGGCTTAGGGGCTCAGTGTTCATTCACTGAGCCGTGCTTACAGGGTGGCGGGGCAGGGCTGCGGGTCTGTGCCCCGCCGCGAGCCAATTGTCGCTGCTCCCCCATTGGTGGAATGTACATACCTGTCTCCATCCTGTCTTTAGGGAGGCTGGGATAAATATGAAGATGATGCATTTGTAATATTTAGCACAGTGCTGGGAGGCTTCAGTAAACACCAGCCATTATCCTTTAGTACTTCTACACTAACGAATCTTCAATCATGACTCCAGATCTGAAATCCTGACCTCCTTACTAAGTAACTAAACATTAACTCATAGAGATGCCCATAAGCATCTCAAAGTGACCAGGCACAAAACTAAGTCTGTTTCTTTTGGGGGGAAGGTAGAGGAAGACAGGCTGTCTCATGATGTAGCGCAGGCTGGCTTCAAACTCACCGAAGCCCTCCTGCCTTGGCCCCAGAGAGCTCGGATCACAGGTGTGCACTACGACGCCCGGCAACACCGAGTAGGTCTCTGACCTGGCTCCTCCAATTGTTCTAGCTGCTTGGATCTATCTGGCCTGAGAGCATCAGTAACTGTGGGGTCACTTAGTCCCCAAGCCAAACTCGTCACAGCCTCACTCTCCTGCCCAACTGGACCTCCAGCAAATGCCCACACCCAAGCCCAGAGGCATTAAATCATCAAGTCTCCTTACTTCCGCAGCGACCTCTATTCCCTCTGTCTTGTCTATGCTGTAGCCTCGCATTCATGAAGACACTACAGTACACTGGAATAAAGCGCTGTCTAGGCATTAATTTATAGAACTCTTACAGCAGCCACATGAGCCAGGTGTTTGTTATTGTGATTTCCATCAAAGATGTAAAAACTGAGGTAGAAGAGGGTAGGAAACTTGCTGGGGTTACATCCACACGTGAGCCAGGAGCTGCGAGTTGGTCCTCACAGAGTGGCCACTATCGGAAGCACCCTGCTACTAAAACTCTCCACTTCTCACCTGTATTAATTTGCTCCTGGTGCACACTGGTCACCGCCACTGCACAGAGTTGGTGTGTGCATGTCACACGTCATAATTCTTTATTCTTTTTCTGTCTCCCTCCCTGCTCCCTTCCATTTCTTGGCCCCCTTCCCATTTGCAGAAGATAATTACTCTACAAGCATCTGAGGCTCCACACTCAGATTTCCGAGAAATCTCCCCAAAGCCAGAGCTTTTATTTATTCTTGAACGCACATGTGCTAAAGGCCAGCTCTGTTGCTCTGACCATCCCTCGCACGTCCAAGGTGCATCTGACGTGGTCCCCTTACAAGGTACTCTTCCTCTGTGGGGACAGCTGTGCACAGACAGCTAATCTGCACCAGCTGTGGTGTGGGCGGGCAGAGGGTCTCAGCGGAGGGTGCCAAGGTGCCATGGGGAGGCGCTGGTGAGGGCAGTCACGGCTGGTGGCACCCTGCTTCATGCGGGCTCCAGTGGGTGCCCAACCAGCAGGGAAGGCTGTGGAGGCTGCTGGCTAAAACGCAAGGAAGCATGGGCAAGTGAGCACGCAGGAGCCTCCCTCAGCTTCCAGTCCGTGTGGAGAAGGGGCTCAGGCCCCCTGACGGCCCTGGCCCTGGCCAGGTGTGGGGCCCAGGGAGCATAATCCTGCTTGTGTTTTCTGCTGCCTGGCGAGGAGAATTTCCCCTCCAAGTTGAGGAGGAGGTGGAGACAAATGAGGCCAAGAGACGGAAGCACTCTGTAGATGGTGGCACTGTCCTGTCACCGTCAGCTGAGGGTTGGCCCAGCAAAGCCTCGAAGCCACTGACCTGGAAAGTCCTACACTGACACCAAGGCAGAAACTGGCCTGGACCAGCATGAGCTGGGCTGCACCAGCCACCACGCTTGAGGGAAAGGAGAGGTGGACAACAGCAGCGAGGAGAAACCTCCTCCAGAAATACTATTTATCAGGTATTTCTGATCTAGTATTTTGAATTTTGCCATTCACAGAATTTGAGAAACTATGATTTTCAATTCACAAAATTCTCCCTAGGTGCAAGGCTTCCAAGGAGCACAGGGAACCCTGGAGAAGGGTCACAGGATGAGTGTATTTTCAGGAAAGGGCTTTAGCACAGTCAGGGGCAAGTGTGAATATTCAGTTGGAGAATTAAAGTCAGTGCAGTTCTCCACCCAGTTCCTGCTCTGAGACCTCCTCATCCCCCGAGCACCCATGAGACTCATGCAAGTTCAGCTCCACTCTCAGTATGCATCCATTCTGACCAAAACTGCCCCTATTAGTGTCATGCCATCAGTCTTCTGGTCTTCCATGGACTGAGTCTCCTCCTACCTCCAGTAACCACATTTCTGATTCTATACTCAAACCGTGACCTCACTGTAAATACAATGCTAGTAAGGATTAATCAAAATATTACCATAGGCCATATTAAGCATGATTCCGGCATGCACTAAGTCTTATTAACACCCTAACAATCCCACTAAAGTAGGAATTGTCTAATTTTGTAGATCAACATCAGAGATCCTGAACAGCTTAGTGAAGGCCCTTCATTAAGAAAAGCTGGACTCGGTGTTGAATCAAGCTGCTCACGGCCACAGCTGTAGGCAGAATGCTCTGGATTGTCCAATCTGCCTCCGGAGTGCTGGCCCTGGGCAAGAAGCTTCTCTAAAGCCTATTGGTCACCTGCCTTTCTGGGTCACTGCCCACCTGGGCCCCTGAACGTTCCCACTGGCAAGAACAACCACTGTCTACTCCTCCCTGGAGTGCTGATGCTAAAGCCCAAGGAGCCCGCCCGTCTCCATGGCTACACACTCTGTGCTCTGCTCTCCATTTGCATCCCTCTTCATGGTGCATGTGGACCACCTAGCTAACACCACCCCATTCTACAGCCACCTCTGCTTTCAAGCCTGCTTCTCTCAGCCCACGATCTCTAAGCACATGGAGCTGTTGGCTGTGCGACCGTGGAGTGTCCTAGCGGAAAGGGCTAGAGGTCATGACATGGATGCCAACAAACACTCTGTCTCCCTGTTGTACTTCTTAGTTAAGCAAAATAAATCTTGAAACTGTACAATTGACATTTTAAGGACTAAGTCAGGAAGACTAAAGCAGCCTGATGAACTCCAGTGTCACTGTGGAAGTTAAAGGTCAAGGCGACATTCCCAAATTAGCAGCTGAATGAGGGTCTGCATTTGCCACAAATAAAATACAGAATATAGACCTTCTTCCAAAGATGAAAATTAATAATAAAATTCTGGAAATAGTAATGCCTTTATATATAATCCTTTGTAAGCTATCCATTTCTAACACTGTGTCAACAAGAGAAGCACTGGTTCTACAGGAATGGTGCAGTAATGTGTTGGACTCTCAGGGTAGAATTCAGGTCAAAGGAAGAGTTTCACCCAATAGCAGTGTGACAGCCAATGGCAGTGTAACAGCTCTAACCTGTCACTTTCTGGTCCGGGAGTCCCTGCAGGCAACACAAACACACACACACACTCACATACACACACATACACACACACACACACACACACACACACACACACAGGTCTCGGTATTCTTCTCCAAAATAGTGATCCTATAACTAATTCCTGCCATTATTTATTTCAGGGTGAACTGAGATGACAGGGTTGTAAAAGACCTTGATGGATTTACTTTAGGAACTGGATATTAAGGCAGAAGAAAAACTTTGGGCTGTATGGAATTTTAAAAGATCTCATTGATCAGGAGTGGTTTTCAGAAACAAAACCCCCTTTGCAGCCCCCTGCATAACAGCAGCTCTTGTGTTACGAGCTGAACAGGAGAGCAGCCTAAGGTGGGGGTGCTTCCCCTGGGGTTTTGCTGTCACATTGGAAGCAACACTGTGTCCCTGCCTGCAACCTGGCGAGCTTCTGGTGAGACCGTGACATGTGCCACACTAGCGCTTTAAGGCAGGTGGCACTGTAAAAATTCTTCATGGCCAACAGCTGACTGTGACTCGTCATATGCATGAACTAAGCCCTTCACATGTGTTTGTGATTTAAAAGCTGCTCTTCACACGGCTCATCTCAGCTCGGTCTTGGCAACGGCCCATCAACAGA
Source organism: Octodon degus (assembly GCF_000260255.1). Lineage (NCBI taxonomy): Eukaryota > Metazoa > Chordata > Mammalia > Rodentia > Octodontidae > Octodon > Octodon degus. The sequence continues at coordinate 18,662,275 of NW_004524593.1, forward strand.
CAAAGAGGCTAACAAGAGGCCCCATTTTGTACACAGTGGAGTACTACTTGGCCATCAAGTCAATTCTGAGTCATTCGTAGGAAGATGGGTGTATCTTGAGCCCACAGCACTAAGGGAAAGAATACAGACCCACAGCTTACAGAGCACACAGGTCGTCTTCTGTGAGAGCCCCAGGTATAAATGAAGAGCAAAATAAAACATAGGGAATAGGATGCAGAGAGCTAGGCTTCTGTACATGGAAAGGGGTCTGGGATTATGGGGGGCGGACAGGAGGAAAGGGAAGCACTAAAATGGATGACGCCCCTGGAGCAGCCCCCACAAGGAAGGGCGTCACCGCGTCCTGAGACATGCAACAGGAAAGTCATTTCAGAAGTCGATTTTCCATCTAACTCCTCACTTACCATTCACTCAGAACAGAGCAATACATTTAAAGTGGTATAAAGGGTTTGTTTGTTATTGCTGTCATTTAATGTAGTTTTTGTTTCTTTGTAGAGGGTCTCACTATGCAGCTCAGACTCATAATGATCCTCCTGCTTTCAGCCTCTCCAGCGCTGGGATTACAGGCATGTGCTGCCACTCCCGGACTCAGTCACCACCTCAGCACACCTGCGGGGAGGGGCTGGTACTGCATGGGTGCCAGGGATCGAACCCCGGTCCCTTCACTTGCCTAAGCAGGAGCTTAGTCGCTGAGCTATCTCACCGGCCTGGTAGGGACAGTTTTAATAGAGTTAGATGTACTGACTAGACTGACCACTTTTAGTATTTTAATTTGCTTTTCAAGCTAAGTAGAGTCTTTACAGAGCAGCCCGGATAGACTCATCTCGGTGTCTTTGGAGTAGCCATGGCTTCGGCTTTACACTGGGAAGAAAAAACAAGTGAAATTTGACACACAAAAAACTAAAAGTTAACAAATAATATGCACTGTCTTTCTCAGACCGTTTGATAACATCCCCCTTTCCAGTGTCAGTGTAGTCTGCACGACACCAACTCTTCTGCCGTAAACAGCTTAGCTCACATTAGTTTTCATTAGTGGACACAGTACCCAGCATTCAAAGTACAAATATGATCTCTTCATGGACGAATCAAATGTCACTCCCTCCTCGATAGATTTCTGTGTGATTTCTAGTTATGTACTTTTGCTTGGACTCTTAAAACTTATACATATAGATTGCACTTTTCTCCCCTCAGGGTGAGTTTGGAAAGTTTGTTTTATTAGGCAACAGTCATCGAAGAAAGTTCCAGCCCTTCTTAAGTTGCATTTAAATGCAGATATGAACATTTCATTGTCAGCGGTTGGGACTGAGAGTTCACAAGGATGTTAACTATTAAATATATGGTCTCTTTCTATGCCCAAAGTTAATGCTGAAATGTATGAAAAACTTGCCTAAAATTCAATCTGAGCTACTTATGCACAAGCGCCATAGGATTGGATTCCGTACAATTATTTAAGATGTTATAAAGAGTGTTTTCCATCTTTCTTATGCTTGGAAATACTTAGGTTTTATGACTGCTGAGTCAGAGCCAAAAAATATAATTTTATGCCATAATATACAACCTTTTTCTTTGGCTGTGAAAATTTATATGTACATATTTATGTGCACATATAGATAAAAATCTTCATAAACAGAGGGGCCCATCTGAGATGAGCTTTATTTAAAGCATGTCGTTTGACTCGGATGATACTACTGCAATGTTTGAAAAAAAAAAAAAAAAACAGTTCTCTCCATAATTTACCATATTAAAAACAAACACCCTAAACTGCTCTTCAAGTCTGTGCAGTTGGGTTTGTTTTTACCTTCTTCCTGTCATTTCTTCTAATTTTGTACCACTCCAATTCTTAACCTAGTAAAGAGTCTAGATATAGTTACTGCCATATTCAAAGCTTTGATTTTTCTTCAAATCCTACAATTTTCCTATGTCAAAATCCTAGTTATCTTTTAAATATCTTCCTAAACATAACCACTTTCTAGTCCTTCTCCATCCTCTCTTATAATACCTCTTCCCTAAGGCCAGGCTTCCAAAGCTCTTCTCAGCTCCCTCATGGGACGTCTTGAATAACCCCGCTTTGCTGTACGTTAGGGTGTCCTTTTTCCCTTCTCCTTATGCCCCTCTGGGCCACACAACTCTTGAGGGTAGCAGTGTGTCCAGCTCTTCCGTAGACGGAAGCGCCTACCCCAAACTCACATGAAACAGTTATTCTATGATAAAATATAAAGACTGGTGAATTCAATCCAATGGGTGTTTTTTAAAAAATCACTACAATAATAGCTTTCCAACAGGTCGCAAGGGTATCTGTGTTAAATTATGACGTCTATAGACGATGCACGTGAAATGTAACGGAATCACCTCGAAGACTGAAGCCTACCCATCCAGCACAAGGCCTGAGACGACCTTGCCACCCGAGTGCTCCGATATGAATTTATGAAAAGAGCTGGAAAGGGGATTCCCAGAGGAGTCCATGGTATAAAATGTGAAGAAAAGTTTTGTTCATTTCGATGTATACAAGGCTGCCTTACAAAGGCACTAAGAAAACACAAAGAAATTGGCTATTCCGCACTTGGCGAGCTCTACACTTTGCTCCACATAATTTTTTCACTAGTCATGGGCCCAGATTGAGAGGCCACGTAAGCCTAGGGGAGAGACTGAAGATCACTTCCTGTTTCCTTATGATCTAATACGTTCAGCGGTGCGTGCTTGCCTGCATTGTGGACTGCGATAGATATAGCACCTTGCGCTTGCATATACATCCTCCATAAAGCCTAGGAAGTAAACTAAATTGCCTCCACTGTAAATCGCCTTCTCAAGCATCACCCAGATTACCAGGACCAAAGCACATACATGTTTTGAACCACTTCAGGACAAGGAGGCAGCCACAGTAACACGACTGAAGATCCTCATAAAAAAGGACTTGCAGGACGGCTTCAAAGGCATCAAGAAAATGGAACAAGTGTGTTTGAAGAGAGGGTGAGAGTTTTGAGGGGAGTTAATGTCAGTGTGTTTTTTACATTAACTTCTTTGGAAAAATTACGCAAAAGTTGACTGACTAGTGTCAAAAGCAGACCTAAAAGCCTTAGAGAAACATTTCAAGGCAGAAAGCTGCACTCTACCCAAAGAACTGGTAAGAGCTGAACAGCTGGATCTCAGAATCCCCGAAGCTCAGCCCCTGCTCCAGTGCCCCATCCAACCCTGGAGTCTCAACAGAAGTGCTTCCAGAAATCATTCCTATGCCACTGTGACTGTGGGATTAGGGAGTATGGGAGATGACTTACGCTCAGATGAAGAGAACCTGTCTCCAACACACTAGCCCCCTGGAGCTCTGTCCACTTTCCTGTGTTATTTAGACTATAAAATCCTGAGCTTTAAGGAAATGGTACAATGAGGGGGGAAAAGACTATAAATAGGCTTTGGGAGGACTATAAATAAGTTGTTACCAGAAGACAAACGGGTTGATTAAAAGTGCATGTCAGCTGTGCGGATTGAAAAGAGAAGCTCCTATAGCAGTAGGGTTCCTATGACTAAATGCCCGAGCTCGGGAAGTGTGTAAGAGAAGAAGTTTATGTAAATCATCATGCTAGCAGCACAAGAGCATGGTACGGTTTGTCTCAGCCACTCAACCATGCTCCACGAAGCACCAGTGAAGCAGACAGCTTCCAAAGGGCAGGAGTGTGTGCAAAAGTACAGATCCAGACCCCGTGGCCAGTAGGGAGCCAGAGGGGTAGCAGGCTCCACCTCTTAAAGGCCCATCCATTCTCAACACTGTCAGTCTGAGGACCGAGCTCCTCTCCATACCTGTTCCCTTGAGGAACACGCCCTAACCATATCCAAACTGTAGCACATTTCTAACACGACACAAAAAAGGCAAGACCGCAAAACACAGCGAATGTTTACATTTAAAACACATTGTCATGAATTTCCTTCAAAATCCTCCTCTGCAGAGCAAACATGCACATCTGGTATCCCCTGGCCACTTTCCTAATCGGTCCTGCAGTTCTCTTCCACATGTGCCTTCCACTGTGCTGTCGTGGCCTCCACAGCATCTTACTCAGTTCAAAATGCTACCATTTCTGGTCATTTTGACTCTGAGAAAGAGTCAGAAATTACAAGGTGCCAGAACAGGGAATAACATAGATGAGGGTAAACTGTGATGTTTTTATGTGACGGAAATTGCTAGAAATGTTTGATGAGTGAGGGGTGATCAAAAACCACAGTGAATATTTAAATGTAAGAGCTGATCAGCTGCCTACGTTCTACGGTAATAATAATAAGCTTCTCTTCTGGAGGGTTAACAACCGGTGTTTGCAGACCAAAAATTAGAGAAAAGGAAGGGTTGCAAGGACAGCTAACATTGTGGACCCAGCCTTTCAAGGTCAGTGAGGACTCAGGACATAGGAGAACCTGTACTATAATATCGTGTAACTCAGTTGTGTCCCAAATTTTCTGATCAAGGGGATTATGTGGCCACAGAGGAAAGTGATCGATGATGTAAAGTGTGCCTCAGGAGAGTCACATGGAGAGAAAACATTCTCTCAGGCTTTCACAGAGAGCAAATTGGTAAAGCAATGGCCGTGACTCATCCACATGGCTGACACTGACAAAGGATCTACAAATTGCGGCACAGGGTTTCAGGGTAAATCCTGAGGGGACTTGACTGACCTTGGCAGATACAAAAGTTATATTTTTTGATATATAGGTGTTGTTTTATCTTGGTCTTAAGCATCCAGCAGAAAAGCATAAAAATGAGGTATAAAAAGTAAATCCATATTAATATGCTGAGCTGTAAAAGACTCAAGTCAACAACTTCTGACATTGCCAATTCTATGGAAAACCCACTACTATTATGGTCTACTGGACTATATTGGAATATTTTGCTGAATTCACACACCTACAATATTTAAATGATAATGGAATACCCATCTCTGACAAAACTAAAAAAAAGGGAATACAAATGAAGGACCAGTTTTTATCTGTATATTCAAAATAGGATAGATATATAGCTACTTTCTCTTAATTCAATGAATAGAAAGATTTGTTCTATTAATGTTTATGGACATCATGTCTTCATCTTGTACTACGAATAGCCACTAAGAAGACAACAATATGCAATGTATTAACTATTGAAACTGTCCTAGTAATCGGTTTTGAAACTGTCTCATTACTATTTGTTTCTCAATAAAATTATTTTAAAAAGATATGTGAAAACATCTGAACATTTAATAAAAAGTATTATATATTTGATCCCCCCCCAAAAAAAGAAAGAAAGAAAAGTATTTGCCAGTCAAATAGATGAAAATAAGGAAGCAAAACCTTGAGCCCTCCACTGCTGTTGGAGAATGAAACCACTAACTCTATGGACCATGGAAACATGCTGAGGGAGATCGGGAAAGTCCAGGCATGAGCAGAAGGAGCACTTCCGCCTCTTCTGCAGCAAACGTGAAGGGCCTGGTGAGAAGCCTGTGCAGTGGAGATGGAGGACTGGAGCCTGCCTGGACTGTTTCTAAATAGGGTCCATGTTAAACGCAGGGCAGGCAGATCTGTGGCCTTCAAAATTATTGCTTCAAAAATTGCCAGTGAGCTCAAGCTGTAGCCCACTAATTATCATTTAAATAAAGTGGCAATTGACAAGTAAAAAAAAAAATTTAAGAGCTGATTACAGTAAAAGATGCACTGTCACTTATCCCCCTCAAAAACTTCCCCTGCCCTTTGAACACACATATCCTACTGTCTTTGGCAATGTGTTTTTACTATTATAAGTATTTTTGTTTTGTTTTTAATTTAAATATTCATCATACATTTTGTTCATACTTTGTAAGATTCATTACACTGATCAGGGGTATTTTGTTACCCTGAACCAAAAATATGGAAAAATTGCTAACATTTGCAGTTTCCTCCTGGTTTGATATGAAATTGTAAATAGGTACTACAAGTAGAAGAAAATAATCAAGACTCAACATTTCTAGAGAATGAAGTGTGCATGAACCTTGCTCTGGCATTGGAGAAACAGTCAACAGCATGGTAGTGGGAACCAAAGATTGGTCAAGGGAGGAGGAGGGAGACACATCTGCCAGGCACGCCCAGCAACCACCTCTCCAGGCCATGCCCAGCGACCGCCTCCTCCAGACCACACCCAGTTACCATCTCCTCTAGGCCATACCCAATGACCACCTCCTCCAACCAGGCTTCACCTCCCAACATCGCCTTCACTATCAACTCATCCACACACTAATGGCACAATCCATGGCACAGTCACCTCCACAAAGCCCCAACTGTGAGCATGAAAGACTTTGGAGGAATTCCTAAACTAAAACACCTCCCTTCTTTTCTCCATGGAGCCTTTTGTTATCTTATATTCTCTGTATTTATCTGTCCATAGTGCCTGGTATTTCTCAAATAAGACACCAGCTCCTCATGAGTCCTGGGAGGGTTTTCTTTTGTTTCATTTACTACCTGGCACTCAAAACTGAGCTTGCCAAATATAAAACTGATGAATGAATGGGTGAATGAATGAATTTATAGCAAGCTGACTTCCAATCCATAAACTAGTAGTTTTGAAGATATTTCTTAATGGTGATTTTTATTATAAGTGCATGCAGAAGGGATAGAAGATGGCCTGAGAGATTTATTAATGTGATTTTTTTTTCCCCAAGATCCTGATCTCATACTTAGCCTGTTAAAATGCCTGGATACTGTGTAGACATTATAGATAAAATAGATGAAGATAGGCACTTTTCCATTTTATAGATATAAATATCTTAATTATCTTGAGAGGAATGTATAAAGACTTCACCAGGGGTAACAGTGATTGCTGGCATGCCCTAACTCTGGTTGTCATTTCATTGGCAATTCCCCAGCTAGACTATCATGATTTGCTAGTAATTCAAACCAAACTAATACCAACTTTGGAGTCTCATGTTGTTTAAAGAAGTGAGTTTCTGCAGCCTGTCTTGGACTTCGGGGCCATGTTTTACCCCAAAGCTGAATGTTTTGACGGAAATGATGCTTACTTGAAATATAACATGGTAAGAAGTAGAGTAAATACCATGTTGCACAAACTTAGGGGAGCACACTTCCTTGTGACACTCCGGTCTGTTAGCACCCACACAATGGGAAGTTCTGCTGTAGGTAGAACTTACATATTCTTTGTTATAATTCTGACATCACTGGTAATGAACATAAAATAACTCAATCATGCAAACTGGGAGTGAGGCAGCCAAGACAGGCTTTGCGTAGGTAAAGATAGATTGTGCAGAGGTAGGGCTCTGCTTTTTTCCCAGATCTGAGATGCTTGCTCTTTCCTTTGAATCTTTTCTCTATCAGTTCTTCTGCCATCTCTCTTTGCTTGCTGGGCAGTAGGTTAATGGTAGGAATGCAGCTGGGGAGAATCTCTACTCTTGGGGCATTGTGGCCACATGGGAAATTCTGGAGCCTTGAGAATGGCAATAAGTGAATAATCCTGGGCAAACAAATCAGCCTCATGAAGATTCGACTTCTTTACCAATGAAACTGAAACTTAAAGAATATGTAATTCCAAGGCTGTTTAAGTATTCCATAGAGTCAAATATGTCATACTGATGCTAATTATTGATATAAATAACAGCATAGAGAGGGAAACATATCATAGGGTTGACAATACTGGTTTTCTAGTTCATCACAGCTGGGTTGAAACATTAATTCCACCATCAAGCAACTGCAGTGCCTTCGGCAGCCATATTACTTCTTTGAGCCTCAGTTCAGCTATGCAGAAGATGCAGATAATTTCATGGAGCTTTATTAAGGACTGCACAAAGTTCAATGATTAAGGAATTTCATATGATCAAGAAACTTAATGACAGCAAATGAGGTCATTGCTATGGAGGCACTCAATATTATTAAATGTCTAAGCAAGCCCATTTCCAAATCCAACCTGGTAAATTTTCCTTTGACTTTCTTTTCCCTGGATTGAATCATCAGAGGTCTTTCATCTGTGCTAAATGACACTTATATCTTCAGCTTCTCTAAGTTTTTTTTTGATACTCTGACAACTCCTAGAGAATATTTATAGAAAGCAGACTCTAAAATAATTCAGTTTAAAGGTCAATCAGATGATGTGCATTTAATGCTTCACTAAAAAGTCTAAAAGTGTTTACATTTTACCAAAAGTTGCACTGACCTTGTCTTCACAAATCTATCTTTGTCTCTATAAAGCCCATCTTTTAAGCCTCTTCCTAAACTAAAAATAGTAGCTAGAAATTATTTAGTGCTTATTGTGTGCCAGATCATGTTCTAAGCATTTACTGATAACAACGATTTTAGTATTTCCAAGAACCCTGCGCAGTGAGGAATCAACTCCTCTATCCCTTTATTCATCAGGAGGAACAGAAGTCACATAACAAGTCCAGGTTACACCACTAATAAACAGCTAAGGAAAGAGATAGATCCAAGTAGGCGGACTCCTAACACAAACACGAGCAGTTGTAAAGCCTGCCCTTTGCTTGGCTACCTTTGGACTTCAGGTACCAGCCACCATCAGATGTAGACTTAGCTTTACAGTCGCTAGCTGGATCCAGGTTTTCTTATACAGGCAGTCATTAAAGTCATTATGATTGGGCTGCATGATGATCATTTCTGGTCCTCAATATTAAGATCAACAAGAAGGAAACTACTGGGTCATTCTATTTGGCCACCATCCTTTCTGCTTACACGAGACAGGGACTGTGTAAATGTACAAAGGAGCAAAATAAGCTGTATGTAGAAAACAATGCATACAGAGGTCTGAAATACATTCTCTGGCCTCAATTATCTATGTATTTTACAGGAGGACAGGCGTGGGGCCTTGAAAAAAAGATTTCTAATAAAACAATAGAAGACCATGTGTCCAATTTCAGGATTACAGAAGAAATTCTCATCTCAGTCTGGGTTGATGAAACTAAAACAGTGCTATTCGTTACTGTACACAAACTGAGTTCAAACCAGGTCTCCCCCGAGTCAATCTTAATCCCAAGCATTTCATGGGGCATTTATAGACTTAGCTTTGTTTCACCACAGATAGAAACTGCTTGTGTAGTTATGACTAAATTCAGCAACTCAAAACGCGGTTCTGTCACTGGGACTCCAAGAAGCAGTAGTCACCCTTCAGCATGAATCTGTTCAGAGACCTGCTGTGAAAATAAGGCCACCGCAGCCGATGTAAATGTCTGTGCCTCTCTCTAGATCTGCCTCGATGACTGAGTGCTAACCTCTGCGGCCCAGTGAAGGAGAGCACGCCGAAAAACAGGCAGGGAATGAAGAACACATCGCCCTTAACATTTCTTTCACACCCGTCAACCATATTCCTGTGAATTTACCCTAATTTCATACGCTTCTGGGGCACTGAAGCAGAGCTGGTTTTCATAACACGGGCTCTGTGTTTTTCTTATAGCTCAGTTGGCTTCAGTTTACTTAGGAGAGAATGTCTCTTGGGTAAATATTATATGATTTTAAAAATAACAGAAGCATTATGTGAAACAAAGGCTGGATTGGAAAGCAAATGTACACTTGAGGTTTCGTTGCACTTTATGTCATAACGTGACTTCTCAGCCAGGGATCTCAAACGCTCCACAGTGGAGCCTCAACTTGTCTTTCCAGTTTTGTCTTCCTGGGTTTTTTCTCTCTGTTACTGGCGAGAGTGAAACTGTATGCTCTTTGGGGTCACTTGAGCCATTCATTCACAAGCAGTTCCTGGGAAAATATTATGTACAGTTACAGGAATACGTACTGGGAATACAAAAATGAAAGAGATTAACAATAGTAATAAGCGAATGCTGCTCCACTCCTCTGAGGAGCTCCTAGTCGAAGGAAAAACATGCAGGAAGGTAATGACAGTGCAGCACATATGAGTGGAAGGAACATGCGGACACGCAGTTGGAACTTCCTCACGGCCCCGGCTGCAGCTTGGACCTCAAGAAGCCTGCGTTAATGGCTTGTTGACAGTATGTGATGCTACTGGGAGCTTGTGGGCCCTTGAAGAGGCAGGGCCTCGCGGAAGGAGGTGAGGTTGCTGAGGTTGTGCCCTTGCCCCAGCCCCTCCCTCTCTGTCCTGGCAGCTGTGAGGGGAGCCGCTTCCTCTGCCCAACGTGGCACCATCATGTGCTGCCTAAGCACAACCTGGAAGAAAGAGGGACTGATTTCTGAAACTGAGAGCTAACATAGGCCTTTCTTCTTTTTAAATTGACTGTCTCAGACTCTTGCAGCTATGGAAGGCCAACCCATACAGCGCTACCATGAGAATTCTTGCAGTACAAGGCTTCTCCCCGAACTTCTTTGGCCTATGACCAGCTTTTCCTCTGCCCAGGAGTGCAAGAACTACACCCAGACACCTCTGCTCCTGTTCTTCCTCTGTCTCACTCACTCACACTCACATACACACACACACATGGAACCTGGTTTTTACTCAGTCCCTTATGTATCCTAAATTACCTCTCAACACAAGGCTTTCTCACTCGCTCTTCACTCTACTGGCAACTCACTTTCCTTCCAGAGGTCAGTTTGCTTTTCCTCTGTCATCTCAGATACACTTCCCTGGTGAAAATCACCCCTGTGTCATCTGTAGAGTTTGAATTCTCCTGTGTTGAGCTCTCATTGTTCCCTTTTCATCATGGTGCTTGTCAACAGTTGCAATTTCATGTTTACTATGGGAAAATCCAATTCATGCCCACCTCCACATGAGACTGTAAGCTTCTTCTTGAGGCCAGGGACCACATCTTTTTCTGTCATTACGTCCAATGATTATTGTCACGCTTAAGGCACAAGTACCCAGTTCACTCGAGTGTGTGGAGTAAATAGCACACAGCAAGGCAAGAGTGCCGGGTTTTTCCTGAAGGAGGATGGAATTCACCTCACAAGAAAGGGTCAGCAGGTTTGAGTCTTGAAGGATATGTAAGCATTTATCAGACACAAAAAAACACATGAGCAGAGACAGAGAGAAAACTGCCTGCCACTGCTCAGTAGGGCTGGAGCGGTAGGTGTGATCTATTTTGTGGAGGGGAACAGTAAAGTGTCAGAAACGAGGCTGGAGAGATTCAGGGACTGAACCACACAGGGCCTTTTGTGCTCTGCAAAGCAATTTGGATGTTTGCCATGGGAAATCACTGAAGGGTTATAAAAGGGAAGTAAAACGATGATCAGATTTGCATTTTAGAAAAATCACTCTCCTGGTAGTGTGAAGGATGTCCTTGATAGGCTGAGAGAGGGGACAGGGTGACCAGGTAGGAGGCCATCCTGCTGGTTACAAGGCAAACCAAGGCAGGCTTGGGGATTAAGTGGAGTGAGAAGTTTCAAAGGCGATGAAAATATGAATAAGGCAAAATAAAAAGTCAAGGCATATTACTCTGCTCTCTGGGCAGCCAGCAGAGCAGTATGGCCATTAACCAATTTAGAGAGTACAAGATAAGGAGTTAATTTAGGTAGATGGCTGAACAAAGTTGCAAATCCACTGAGATTTGGTTTCCAAGAGTGAGATTCTTATGCAAGAATGATAGCTGTCCTCAAAGGCCCTTTTCCCTCTACTTGCATGAAGTGTTTTCCACTGAGTCCAGAACCAACGAGGAGTGACCATACCTTTAAGCCTCCCTTGCAGCTAGGTGTGCTCATCAGACTAGACTCTTGATGAATTAGGTCTCAGTAGGTGATGACTGCAACCTCTATGTTATTTGCTCAAAAGGAACTTCTTGTCCTTGATTTCATGGACAACCAGGAGTTGGGTTCACTGTAACTGTACATGTGAAAATACCTCAGGAGACAACAGGAAAACAATATGGGTAGAACCAAAAGGCTGATTAAACTGATAGACCAGGTTAGTCACTGCCTTCACTGGACCATTTATTCTGTGAGAAAAAAATACAGTACTTATTTAATCTACTGATTAGTTCAGTCTCACTTGTAAAGAATCTTATCTTACACTCTAAATAATATAGACCTTCAAGTAGAGATTCCTCCATAACAATGTCCCATACTCATCTAGGCCTTCAAAAAGAGATGCACAATGGCAATGAGGAGTTGATACCCATTACTATGCTAAGAATAAGTGAAAGCGAATACTCTGAAGACAAAGCCTAGATTTGAATCCCGGTTCTAATCTTTATTAGTAATGTGATTTTATGAGCTTGTGTTATATGGGTCTCTCATAAGACCATATCTGTAACTCCAATTAAGTAAAATTTCAAGGCAAATCTTCATATGTCAGTAGCTTAACACAAAGATACTAATTTTTCACTCACATAAAGCCCATGTACAGATTCAGCAAGACATAGAACTCTCTACATTGTGGCTGGGTCCCTCCCTCAGTTCTTTATTTCCAGCCTTTTCCCCTCCATAGTGCATGGTAGCCATGGGGACATGATTCTTAACTCCCTGTGCCGGAAATAACATACTCCTTTAATGATTGAGAATAATCACCAACAAAATGCAAAGGAGCCTGGGAAATGTCATCCTTCCTAGCAGCCACTACCAGTAGAAAAGCTATACAATGGATAAGGTCCCGAACTGTCAATAAGAATGTACCCTGCCTATGTGCGGTGAATGTGGAGATGGGTAGATAATATACCTTGCGCTGCAGCGAGACTGTCCACGGGCCTTCAGCAATGTTGGTGCGCAGCTTCCTCCCTGTTAGTGCCCCTACTTCCCCTATCCTAAATACACATCAGTATCCCTGGTAGCCCTCCGTTTCACTCCTGCCTGTCTTTAGTCCCACTGGGTCCTCTATTACACAACACTCTACGCACACATCTCCGTTTCCTTCATCACCACCACCTTCATGCATTTCTGAGCAACACTCTCAGGATAGCCTCTTGGAGAAAGCTCTCATTTCTTGTGGTCTGATTGAGCTTCCATGAGCTGCCACCGCCACAGTTCTCATAACCTTCCACTGAGCACTTGTCACTTGTCCATCTGGTCTTACGACAATGTGTCCTCATCATTTTTGCTGAGCCTCCGAGGTCAGCTACACTATGTGTCACTCCTCTTTCTTCAAAAGGCCTAAAGGGACAAACTGCTCTTAGACATTTAGCTTAGAGACCAACACTTGGGAGAGAGTTGAGATCTCTCACAAAGAATGAAGAGCTAAACATTTCTTCAGGCAACTCTGAAGAGAAAAAAATAAGAGATCTGTATCCAGTATAAGAGGTAACTATCCACGCACTGACTGCCTGGTAAGACTTGGTTATAAATAAAGTAGGTACTTCAGTAAGAAAGTCACATTTTGTTTAAATAAATATGGTTCTTAAAAACAAACCATTGTGAAGAGACTTCTTTAAGAACTCTCCACGGGTATGAGTCAAGGTGGTGATGTGGCATTTTCTGGTAATTTGATAAATGTCAATAATCAGGCTGTTTGGATCTACCCAGCAGGTAAACACACCGCTCGAGTCATCAGAGCAGTGGCCAGGTCACTTCATTCTACTTAGGTACAGCCACTGCCTGAGGAAAAGTACAAAAAAGAAAAAGAACATCTGGGTTTCAGGCAACCCACCAACCACGCCTAGAGTTTCCTTTTGTCCAACGGCCATCTTGGTAAAAGCAGCCAGTGCATGGAGCAGAGGCCAAGCTCGGTCTCCTGAGATAACCTCGTTCTGCGTCCCCAGCGAAGGCTGAGGGTCCCTGAGATAAGAGGCAGCCTTCTGTGTGAGGAGCACAGCATGGAGTCCAGCGAGCTCTACCCTTTCAGGCCGGCTGCACCAGGGTGGTCTCCAAATCCCTGGAGCTCAGAGGACCCTTCTGCCATAGCACAGCCTCTAACTGGACGGACCGACGCGTGCACTCCGCATCCTCACCCACACGCGCCAGGCCCTGCGAGGGCAGCCTGGGGCTGTTCTGTGTGCCTGGACACCGAAGCCCCTAAACGCTCATCCAGAGGCCAGGGCTCCCAAGGGTACTAGGACACCACCGCCCTGGAGAAGGAGGGGCGCTGGGCTCCGTGTTTATGACGCTCTCCATATCTGTCTGGTGCCAGCACCCTGGGCCTTCCAGGGCTCACAGAATCTCACTGAAGGGTTTTGGACGCCACCAGCCCCCGGAGTTGTTCTTTGTACAAAGGAAGCTCTGTTAAGTGTGGAAAATACCACATACTATAATCCTCTCTGATAGTCCCAGTCACGGCTCTGAAACATCCTCTGGAAAACACCTCTGCCAAACACACTGTTTCCCAAACATTTCAGAACAGGGGTGCTTTGGGGGCAAAACACCTATCAGCACTTTCTCCTGCCTGGACAGTGGGTTGGTTCCATTAGGTCAGGGCCGTAGATGTTTTATTCATTGCTGTGCCTCACTTCTTAAAATAGTACCTAACATGGTAATAAATATTTGACAAATTAATATTTTATAGAAGTGGAGTTCCATAGAACTCCCTAAAACTATGTGATTAAAACGTCACACTTGTGTGGAATCACTCGAGGAAGGGCAACCTCTCCAACGAGATGGTTACTTTGTCTCTCGATTACGATTTCAGAGTGAAGCATAGTGCATCAAGCACAGCTCCGTCCACCCCACAGGTGGGAGATCCCAGGTTTCAGGGCCTCCTGCCCCCCACACTAATCAACTCATTCCAACTCGTGAGATAATGACCAGGTGCACGGAAGCATACATTACGTGTGAGCACAAACTCCTCTTTCTCCTCCAAGTACCTTTTTTAGTGCTGCATTAATCTACCTAAATATTTCAGTGCTTTGTGTCTAGACAGACCTTCAATGCTAAGGGCTCCCGTGCTTATCAGTGACTTTTAAGCTGGGCGTGGTGGTGCTCCTCTGTGATCCTGCGGTCTGGGAGGCTGATACAGGAGGATTGCAAGTTCAAGCTCAGCCTGGGCAACTTAGAGAAAACTGGTCGTAAAAGCAAAGGGAAGTGCCAAGACACTGGGTTTAATCTTCAGTACCACAAAAAAGAAAAAAGGAAGGAGAGAAGGAGGAGGAGGAGAAGAAGAAAAAAAGATGAAGGAGAGATTAAAACCTTTTGAATATGGAAGACACAGCATTTTAGAGTACTGTGCAGGACTCTCCATTTTATATAAGTAACAGGCCACCAGGACACAGGCATTTGGGAAGAGCAGTCTTGGAAATGCTCGAGAGAATGGGGTAGAAAGCCTGGCATTGCCCCGGAGGTCTGGGCTCAGGTCTGCTCCGCGTGCTCTGCGTGGACGTGCGTGGCCATCTTCTGGCCTCTTATCCTTCCTGTCTGTGGGAGTCATCACATTTCTGCCTGGCTCCTCATATACCTACCTCACAGCATCCTATAAGAAGGCATTTGTAAAACTCTGCCTCGAGACCTAGGCACTGAGTACCTACTGTTCAATAAATCTGTAGATCTGCAATTACCGAAGCATTCTGTAGTATTCAACACATTGTGTCCCGCACGGAAAGAGTTTCTGCTGGCCCTTTAAACATAGGTAAACCAGAGGTGGGCCAAGAGCGCCACGCAGATCAGTGTCCGTCGGCTGCCTGTTCCGGGGCACGCTGGGCGGGAGCTGACAGACCTCATCTTGGCCAAGCCGTGATGAGCACCACTGTGCTGGCCACAGTGCACGAGGCATCAAAATATTTCCTGGGATTAACAGCAGACCTTCAAGAAGTAGACTCTTCAATCTTAAGTAGGCAAATAGCTAGAGTAAACTCTTTGGTTGACACTGACTTATTTACAAAAGGAAGGTTCTTGCTAATAAAGTATCCTTTATTATTATTATTAGTATTTATTATTATTAAAAATAATTAAGGGGGCCTGCCCCTGAGCTCAGCTCTTTAAGTGGCTGGTTCAACAAAGGAGTCAGGCTCAGGTTGCTGTGGTTCGATCCCCACAACTGAAGCCAGCCAAACCTGCCCTGAAGGCATTCGGAACAAAACAAAAAAAAAAAAAAAAAACCTTTTTCCCTTAAAAAAAAAAAAAAAAAAAAAATTAACTATTAGGGTCAACCAGATAGCTCAGCAGATTGAAACGACTGCTTAGGCAGAGCACAGCGGCTGGGGTTTGATTCCCAGCATACCATGCCATCCCTGGGGCGCGCTGAGATGGAGATTGAGACTGGGCATAGTGGTGCGTGCCTATAATCCCAGCACTTGGGAGGCTGAGAACAGGAGGATCACTACAAGTCCGATCTGTGTACTGAGACCACATAGGCCCTTGTTCTAAATACAAAAATAAATAAATATGAACTATTGTTCAACAATTGGCGTGCACCGGAAGGCACACAGTGATGGCAGGAGACCCGGACACGTGGGCCTCACCTCCCTCCTGGAGCCTGCAGCGCTCTGGGCTCGTGCCGTGCGCTCTCCTGCCACAAAGCATGGCACAGGCATCTTAAAAGATCGAGACTGGATGGGTTGTTTTCCAGCTGTGTGGCATATGCTGAAACCTGCCTTTTGGACGAGCTTAATATTGCTCAGTATTTATGTCTTAGGCCTAAAACATGAAAACCAATTCTGCGATGAAAGAGCTCTCCCCAGAAGGAAGCTCCAAGAGATTTCCGGTTTGCAGAGTATCTCCTGTGGCTCCCGCGCGGGAATTCCTAGTCACTTACACTCTCCTGGCTCTTCTCTCCCTTTTGATTCTTACACGGTTAGCTTTGAAGCGCTCGTCGCGTGGCTCCAGCACGCAGTGGGCGCCCTGCAGCTCCACGGCGGGCTCGTCGCTGGCCAATGCCAGAAGAGGCAGCAAGGGAGCTTCGCGGCGCCCACCGTCTGGCTAGGGCTGCCCTTCTGCTTCGGGTTGGTGACGATCTGCCTTCCCTACCCGTGTCCTAGGTCAGGCCTAACGGACGTGACAGACGGCTATACAGCTTATGCAGGTAAGCAAGTAGATGACCAAGCCGAGTTGGGTGACTGCCGAAAGACAGCAGTGACAAACAGCCCCTGCTGATTTTCGCCATAGAGAGTAAGGAAAGCAGTCCCCGCACTGCAGGGCCTCTCAAGGTTCCCAGGGAAATCCAGCACCAGGAACTAGTTTTTGAGTCAACTAATGTAGAAAATATGAACCAGATTTGCATCTGAAATGTGTCCGTCTCAAGTTGGCAGCACTACAGTACAGCAGGTAAGAAAACGAATGTGAGCGCCAGCGTCTTGGGTTCAGCAGCTAGAACTGCTCCTCTCAGCGCTATGACTGTGGCTACATGAACTCCTGTCTCTGTTTCTCCACTTACAAAACAGGGAGAAATGATAGTCTTTACTTGGCCGCATTGTTGCTTTGTTTCTTTTTTTAAAAAAATTATGTATTTGATATAGGGTCTCGGTATGCAGCTCAGACTCACAGCGATCATCCTGTCTCAGCCTCTCCAGCACTGGGATTACAGGTGTGTGCCACCATGCCCGGTCTTGGTGGCTGGCTCCCCACGCTCATGTTGGGGCTGGCCTGGAATGTGTGACCAGGGATGGAATCTAGGTTCTTGCGCTTGCCTAGCTGAGCTATCTTTGTGGCCCAGGTTTTCATTTTGTTTTGGTACCAGGGATTGAACTCAGGACCTTGTGTTTGCCAGTCAGGGGCTTAAGCCGCTGAGCTATCTTCCTGGCAGCAGTATTGTTTGAGAACTTTGATTTTTATCTTTGTTTTTTTTCAGCTGGCCCCTAGAGTTTGAAGCCAGGCCCTCACATATGTTGAGCAAGTAGTCTAGCACTGAGCTACCCACTCAGCCTTCTTTTTCTTTATTTTACTTTTTAAAACTTAGGCTAATACTTGGCATACTGTTGGCATGAGCACTGTAAGTTCAAAAGGCCTTAGAAATACACCTCCCGTGTAGGAAACACTGTCACACACAGCACTGCATTCTTATTCTCACCATACTTGGAAGAAAAAGTTTGGGATTTCTCAGGGTGATGGTCACACTCACACTCGTGGGCCTGCAGTTACCCAGCGTGCAGTGGTCAGCCCAGTGGCGCATTCCACCAAGTGTCCAACACAAAAATCTGGTCCAAGTTCTTTAGCAGATAAAACCTGAGATGTGTAATCCAGGATCTCCTCATGCCTTCTTAACTGTATGACTAAATAATTTTATTTTTATTTTATTTTATTTTTACAACAGGGTCTTGCCATGCAGTTCAGGCGGGACTTGAGCTCACTTTGTAGCCCAGGCTGGTCTCGAACTCACGATGATCCTCCAGCCTTCGTGCTGGGAGGCCAAGGCAGGGATGACAGGCATGCCCCACCATGCTCAGCCAGTAGCTGAATAATTAAAGATCCAGCTCAAACCATTTTGTGGGCTGTCTTTAATCAATAAAATGATTGCCCAAAAGGAACCAATTTGAGACAATAGCTAAAGCTTTGTGTTCAATAATGTTCATCCATATCTTATTCCCTCTATTAACTTGTTTTAATGAAGTTTTGCAATCGTTTACTTTTGCTTGTCTCTGTAAGACCTTTCTCCCAGGAACTTTACAAGCAAGTCACCTGACACTCCAAGCTGTGTCCTAAGAAACTGCTGAGTTGGGAACACCCTGTCAACCTTTACTTTGATTTTCCTGGTACTTGTTAGTTTAAGGCAGATCCTTAATGTTATTTAAACAGAGGAGACTATTTGAAATTTCTTGGTAGATGAATTTGATAGTGATAATTTTTAAAAAAACAATGACTGTCAGCTTGTGATAAAAGATTTCATTCACTGTGGCAGACACGTTATCTGACTAAGTCAGGACTTCTTCGAATAAAAAGGTCAGTGTAGCCCTACCTGTTTCTTCTTTTTCTTTAACAGCATCTATATTTCCACAGAGTCTCTGATCATCTGCATTTGGTATAGTTGTAGGCAGAGAACAAAACATTCTTTTATTTCAAATTTACAACTTTAAATTCTCTGTGTGTTGCATCCAATCTGTCTTCTCCTGAATGTGAAATGCACCAATTGTTAAAAATCACTACTGATAAATTGGAATTCATTGAAAACATTTGCAAATTACAGGGAAATATCAAGAAAGTAAAAAAAGATTTCATCAAATGGAAAATAATATAATATCTGCAAATCATCTCACAAGGGCCTAGCATTGAGAACCCATAAGGAATTCTTACAATGCAACAATTTAACAATGACAAAAAGTCCTGAAAAGACATTTCTCCAATGAGACTGCAAATGGCTAAGACGCCTGTGAGAAGATGCCCAACATTCTTAGCTCTTAAGGAAATGGACATTGAAACAACAGTGGGAGGCACTCACCCTGCCCAGCAGGGCTTCTGGGAAAAAATGCAAGAAGTGTGCGGAGGGTATGGCGGAACCGCATCTTTCACATGTGTCCAGTGCGAAGGTAGACTCAAAGTGGCATAGCTGTCCCCACAACAGTTATTCACCAAAGAGCTTAAGCCTTAGGTTTGAACAAAGCTCTATAGAGATTTCTGTAACAGCGCTGTTCGTAACACTCGGAACACAATGTCGATCAGCTCATGAATGTGTACACTGGCCTGGGTATTCGCGCAATCCAGTCTGATTGGGCCACGAAGAGGGACGCAGGGCTGACAGATGTCACCTAGAGGAGGAACCCTGTAACCAGCATTGAGGAGAAGCCAGCAACAAGGCCTCACACTCTGTCACTCTCTTCTGAGGACATATCCAGAATGGGAAGCCCCAGACACTGGAGGCAGCTCATGGGAGCAGAGGAGAAGGAATGAAGAGTGGTTGTTCAGGGGGCACAGGTTGGTTTTTGGGGTGATACACATTTCCGATTTAGAGGGTGATAGTGTTTGCAGGGCACTATGAACCTGCTAAAAGCCACTGAATTGTGTGCTTTAAAATGGTTGAAATAGGGGCCGCGGATATAGCTCAGTGGCATAAGCGCCTGCCTGACAAGCGCAAGGTCCTGAGTTTGATCCCTGGTACCGCCAAAAAATAAATAAATAAATAATAAAATGATTGAAATAGTAGATTTTATGTTATGCAAATTTTAGCACATTTTAAATTATTGGCTTGAATCCCCAGTCGAGGAAGCTAAAACTTCCCCCTGCAAAGTATTTTCACATCATGGATCACTTTACCTGCGCAAAGGTGTGTTTGTGTGTGTGTGCACACGTGTGTGTTTTCAGTACTAGAGACCAAGCCCAGGGACACACACACACACACACACACACACACAAGAGGCGAGCACTCTGGCACCAAGTTCCACCCTCTGCCCCATCCAAGCGATTTTAGCCATGACACAGGACATCTTGCACACCACTAGCTGACAGCCTGTGCTTATTCTCCTTCATCTGTCACTCGTCCTTCCCTCTCAAGTGGCAGTTGTGGCCTGACAGTGTGCCAGTGGGGACTTCCACTTTTCCAGCAGTACATTTCCATTTCCAGAAGCTCAGTTTGGTCATCACTAACCAAGGCGGACGTGGGGAGCCCCTCTCTTCTACACGACATGGAAATGTACAATCTGAGCAGTCACCCATTGATTACCCCAGCAAGAGGAAGGGTACAGTTTCTCAGAGGCCAGCCAACCCATGTGACATGAGGTGAATGAATCCAAAGCAACTGTGTGCCCCTCCTAGAAACAATAGAGAGCACTGGAGAAGAGCTGCTCAGCCAGCTGCCCTGCAAAAGAGGACATTTTTCTGCGACCCAAAAAGTTTTTTTTTTTTAACTTAACAATTATAATGCTGACACTTAAGATGCTGCTTATGTAAATGGGATTACCGAATATATTACGTGCTATTTAATTTTTTGATAGCAAACTTCTGTCTCATAGACCATGAAAGTGGAAAAGTTGAACAAATTAAAAAATAGGGGGAAAAATTAAATTTAAGAACATACTTGTTCTAGGTCCAGCCTAATAGCTCAGAGGACTAAAGTGCCTGCTTAGGCAGAGGCAGGGCTGGGTTCAATCCCCTGGGTGTGCTGAGACAGCCATTGAGACCGGGCGCAGTGGCGGGCGCCTGTGATCCAAACTCTTTGGGAGGCTGAAAACAGGAGAAACACTAGAGTCTGATCTATGTAATGAGACCTTATAGACCCTCACTTTAAAAAAAAAAAAAAAAAGCAATTAACAAAAAGAAAGTACTTGTTCAAGCAACTGATGGCAGATTCAGTTGGACCAGAGCACGTAAGTACCAGGAGGTGTGGTAGTGAGACCCAGGGCTCTGAGAGTAGGTGCCACTGTCAATCAATTGCAAAGGGAGTTACCTGAAGTTATGTTACGGACCTGATCTATGGTTTACAAATAACCTCAAAGAAGTTTTCTATACAAAAAGTGCTGTTTATCTGGGCGTGGCAGCAGACACCTCTACTCCCAGCATTTGGAGAGGCTGGGACAAGATGGTAAATTTGAGCCCAGTCTGGGCAATTTAGTAACAGCCTGAACCTGTCTGAAAATATAAAATGAAAAGTGAGGGGGGTGTTGCGGGGTTGGGGCTGTGTATTATTAAGTTTAATCCTCAGAACTGCAAAAAGTCATGCTTATCTGTTAAGATATGTCTACTTCTATGTTAATTAACAGATTTGAACAGGCAGAAGAGAGAGAGCGGTTTTGAATCATTCAGATTAAAAAACAAAACTCCCTCCCTTTCATCTCAAGGGTGTGTCTAATTGAGAGGAAAGCCGGGGCAGTTTCAGCCAGAGCAGCCTGGAGATTTGCGGCACAGGTAATTCTGCTCCAGAGAGGCAACACAGATCTAGTTCTCCGTGCTGTTTGTGTAAGGAAATTTGAGAAATAAAGAAACCGAAACCAACCTGTTGAAGGTGAATGAAACTTGATGAAAATAATCACTTTTACTTTATATCCAAATTAGGTGAGGCAGAGGACACAGAGGCCTCCGCAGCACAGCTTGCCACTGTGTCGTGGCTCAGTTCTAAGAATGCTGGGCCAGAGCGGTGCGGATGGGCTGTGTGGCTAGGCCAGCCCCAGAGCCCAGGAGTTCAACCAGGAAACATGGCGTTAACTGAAATGCGGAGGGCAACAGTCCTCAGGTCTTCCCTGGGTTGTACCTGGTCCCCTCCTTGAGCTCAGTTTCCTGCCCAGCACTGGGTCAATGGAAAGATCCAGTGACCAGGAACAAGGCCAACCCCGCATGGAGCTCACCTCTGCGTGAGCCTCTTAGCAGAAGTCCCGGATGTTAGCACATGGAGTAGGATCTCCCCACAGCTGGCTCCCTGGGGTGCCCTCCTCCCCAGAAGGATGATGCCGTGTGAGGATGGAAAAAAAAAAAAAAAAAAGCAAAGACGCAGTTTGCCTTTAAGGAGCCATCTGCCGAGGCCACCATCCAGGCACAGCCACTCTTTACTACAGACAGGGGCCTGTGGGGGAAGGGAGGGGGGGTCAACTGGGCTTGGGTCCCCATGGCCATTTTAGCTCCAGCTGACATGGGAGAGCAGCCAGGCAGGCCGCAGGCTGCAGGAGTGGAGAGGGCTAGGGACAGGAGGGACTGTCCTTCTCCAACAGGAGGTGTTAGGGCCGTACCATTCCCTTGGTCTGGGACACCTCAAGTTGATCACCTCACCCTGTGACTCATCAGCCACAGAAAGGACCACAACTCGGGCCCTGCCAGGGGTTGGTGCTCTGATTATTTGTGGCCCTCCAGGCACTTGTAACTAAGGTCCGAGGCCATGTGAGAAGGGTAAGGACAGGGCAGGCACAGGTGACTGTCCTTGCCACACTGTACACAGGGCTTCCTTTTCATTCCCTCTGCTAGGGGTTTAAAGGTCACAAAGCTGACGAATTGGGAAAGGGACAAACCTTGATGCTGCTTTCCAGGGTTCCTTGGAAATCACTTATTTCAGAAAAAATAAAATTTGGTCTTCCTTCACTAAGTAATCTGGAAACAGGATGCTCATTGTGTGTATACACACAGACACACATACCCTACACACTACACACACACAATGTTTGCTCTCTACCTGTGTCTGGATGGTACAAACAGCATCTTTACTCCCACTGAGAAAGAGCAGAAACCTGTGAGTAAATCCCCAGGGCCTAGAGGGTATTCACTCACAGAGCGAGTGTGAAAGGACAACAAGTCAGAAAGGAATCCTGCCTGGGACTGGGTGGCAGAGCTCACATCCTGATCCAACTAACTCCACCTCCTGGTTCTCAGATCCCACCAAGGGCAGGAGAGCTCCTCCCCCAGACCAGAGTCCAGGCCACGCTGAAGTGGAAGCGTCAGGGCTGCCAGAGTGGACATCTGGCCTATCTCATCTTTGAGCAGCAGCTGATCAATGTGTGCCATAGAAACTCTGGGGACAAGGATCCAAATACCCGTGTGGCCTCCAGGGGTGGAGGAGGCCAAGAAGGTGGCCACTACTGGCCCACTATGGCCAAGGAACCTGGGATGGGCTGTGCTGTTCTTGGGCTAACTCTCAAAAGACCATGCATGTTGCCAAGGAGACAAACAGCTAGCAAGGTCTCCTCTGGCTCCTCCTCCTTTCCCTCACCACACTTTTCTGGGTCTTTCTCCTTTCTCACTTTGACCTCCTCTCTTTTGTCCCTTGCTTTCCCCTTAAGGCTAAGCAAAAGGACCAGCAACTTGGATAATCCCCACTGGGGCGACTGAAAGGCATTTACTGTGGGGAATAGGGTGAGAAATATTTTAAGACACAGTACTTTCAGCTGCCAAATTCTGACAAGTATGGTCAGTGCCAAGATTTCCTAACTGTGAAGCTTCAACTCTCAATCTGAACCAGCTAGGAAGCTGTCCTATGGGTCACACTACCTGTACTCCCCTAGGTGCAGCAGGACCCGCCTCTGCTCTGCCCGTGCCAGGTGGACTGTCAGCTATACTGGGCAGCCTGGGTGCGAATGCAAGCAGTTCCGAGCCAGGTGTGGGTGCTCCCTGTCGTCCTGTCCAGGTCAGCTTGTTCCAGCAGTGTGCGCCCACACACCCAGCCCCCAAGGGTGCCCCAGAGAGAAGGTCCTCTAAACGCAGTGCCCTGGAAGAGCGGTGCTAAGTCTCTAGTCTCTCTGGAGAAGATGCTAGGAAAGCTTTGGGGAAGTGTCATGAATTTCGTGACATCTACTTTGTTGGGGAAAATTTATGGCTCCTAAGAAGTTAATTCAGAGACACGCGGTGAGGGCCCTGGGTCATGCCTGCTGGAGAGGTGACACAGTCAGGGCTGCCTAACTCCTTCTCAACCTACCATGAGCCCTTATTTTCGGCCAAACTGACCCACTGTGGAATTATTTCCAGTCACGATTTTGCCCACCTCACTCCGCCTGGGCAGTACTTAGGCCCGAGCCAGGAAAGCACGCCCTAGCGCCCTCCGCGGGCATCGAGCCAGCAGCAGCCCTGCAGCCACGCACCGGAGCCCTCGCGCGCAGAAGCCTCCAGCGCACTCCTGCCTGGCCTGGGAAAGCTCTCCACCCGCCTCTCCCTTGGGCTCCCTCCCCGGGGACATGTGACTTCTAAAAAACCACACAACTTCGTTCCAGGCTCGGGCTTGAAGGAAAGGACAAGGTCAAGGCCTACTTGTTGACCTCTAAGGTCCTTTTGCATCTCTGCCCCCAAGTGAGTCGGTGCACCACAGCTGGAAGGGGAGAGCAGAGCCCCTGCGGCACCTGGGGCTGAAGGACCTGACCGTACTTCCGGCCAGCCCAGCGTCTGTCCGCATTCTTCCTCTCCATCCCTTCCTTCCGCCCAGCGCGAGATGTTAAGGCAGATCCGCTCTCGGGGCGCAGCCGTGTAGCCCCACACCGTTAGGCTGTGCAGTTCCAGCCTTCCGATCCCCGCGCCAGAGCCGGGGCGCTGAAAGGTCGCCATTCGGCCGCAGGACCTCACCTCCGCAGCTGTCTGCGCCCACCCCGCCGCCCGCAACCCGGCCGCTTTGGCCTCTTTCACTGTTCAGACGCAAACTCCTCGGCAAGTGGCGAGCAGGGCCCCAGAGAGAAGCGGAGGGGAGAGACTCTCCGAAATCGGGGGGGAGGGGGTAGTTAAGTGGGAGGAGGGCACGCCTGGAGGCGCCAGAGCTCGGGGGCCCCTCCCAGGGCCCCGGGCCGGCGCGGACTCACGGGGTCGCGGGCCAGGAGCTCCCTCTTCCCGCCCGGCCAGGGCTGCTTTCGGGGCTCCCCGCGGTCTCCTCGCCGGGTACCCGTGGTGCGCTCGAGGGCGGAAGCCAAACAAATCAGATCCCAGGACTCCACCGGGACAGGCCGCTCTCCCTTAGCCCCGGGCAAGCGGGCGTGTGGACCCGGCGGCCGCGTGCGACCTATAAATAGCAAACTTTTCGACGGAATTGACCAGCAAATGAGAAGAGCGCGCGCACATTCGCTCCGGAGCGCTCGGGTCCTGGGGACAACCGGCGCCACAGCCCCCTCCTGCACCGCTTGCCCCGCTGCGGAGAGGACCGAGGCGTTCACTTTTCTTAGAATTTCCAGTGTTGTTACTTTGGCAAGGCAGGGGGCCTCACAGGATCTGGCCTCCGGGTCTCCAAGAGCACCGCGAGCGGGCGCTGAGGCCCTGCGAGCCACGGGGAAGGACGATCCCAGCCCGCTGCCCAGGCGCGAGGGAGGCGGCAGGCGAGGGGATAGGGAAACAGCGCGGGGATTTGGAGACTTCCGGAGGTCCGAGGCTGGGAATTTGGAGGAAAGTGCGGGAAGCTGAGCTGAGGGTTACAGCTGAGAACCCTGAGCAGGAAGCCTCCCCACAGCAACAATAGCGCCCCAGCTGCAGCGCCCGCCCGGCTCACCCCCTGAACCCTCCAACCTCTGCCGCAGCCAGACCAGGGGACCGGGCAAACGGCGGGGCCGAGCCCTTGCGTGCTCTGGGGCCACAAAGACGCGCCAGGCCGAGTGCTGGGTGGCGAACGGGTTTGATCTTCATTTTCTCTGTAGAGCTGCCTGGAAAACCCTTCCGGACAACAGACACTGAGTGGCCGCTCCCAACGTCCTACTGGATGAGGCAGTGTCACTACGTTTGTCATGGATGTGCCCCCAAATACGCAGCAAAATCAGGGTCGCCAGGAGCGACAGCAACAACTGGGGTGGGTGGGGGCTTAGGAAAGGGTGGCTCCGCAGGTGAGGGCCGGGGCCGGAGGCGCAGCGGCAGGGACCGCAGCGCGCTGCGCACTCCAGTTTCCCTCGCCAGGCTCGCCCAGAGCTGCAGAGGCCTCCAGCAGGGAAGGGAGAGTCTCGCCCTTTCCTGCCGCCTCTGTTTCGCGCTCGGATTCGGCAAGGTCAACCGTGGCCTCCACGCCCAGGGCAAAGACTAGGAGGCTCCGGGACTCCACGTAGCGGCCGAGGCACCACTGGCGCTTTTCCAGCTCCACCCGCAGCCAGTTACTTCCTCATCCCCGCAAAAGTTAATGTTTGTCCCAGGCCCTAGAACAGTTTGAAAGAAGCACGAAACAAGTGCTGCTTCTTGCGCGCGGTGAGGCGCCTTCCTGCGAATCTGCGCTTTGGCCGCGCTGGGCGCGCTCGCCGGGCTTCTCCAGGCCTCAGAGAATGCTGCGTGGCTGCTCTGCCCGGCCTAGCGGCTCGTAAAGGCGCAGCCGACGAGGCTGGGTGGACAGAAGCCCGGGGTCTGGGTGCACCCCGGCCCGGTTGGGGGATCAGAGTTGAGTACCTCACCCAGTGGCCTTCAGCTTCTGTTTTGGACCCTGCCACCTACGCTGAGCGCGCCCCTAACTCCCGGGGAAGCCCAGCCAAGTGGCGGGCGGTTTCTTCCAGGACCCAGCCTTGAGCAGCTGTTCCTCAACCAGCCGTAGGCCGCGCGGCCGGCTGTAGGTGCAGGCCAGGGTCTCACCTGTGCCCTCTGCAGCCCCACTGTCCCCACAGGTGCCCCACATTTCTTCCGAGCCCGCAGCTGAGAGACGGTAGAACTCCACCAAAGGGGCGGCGGGGAAGGCTGCTTGCAGGGCAGTTGGAGGTCAGGGAGGTGCCCTGGAAGGTTTGGGTGTTTGTACTAGGAGAGCAGACCCTGTATGGACAAAGACAAGGGATGCAGGGTGGCCAGGGCTGTCCCAGGCGCCAGGCTCGCGTCTATTGTGTTACGCCTGGGGGAAAGCTGCTCTGGATGATAGATCTTTTTAGATCCCATCATAGGAAGAAAAATCCTGCTGATAAGGATTATCTCCCACTCGCGTTATCTTGCCATCACCCCAATTCATCTCGCTCTCGCTCCAGCCCCTCGGGAAGACGAAGAGGGTGAGGCGCAGGAGGGAGGATTTCCGCTCGAGCCGCTGCCCTCGGAAGGAGCAGAGCGAGGCCTCCCTGCGTGCCTCTTTCCGCTATCAGCTAGGGAACTAGGAGGACACGACGACTCTCTGTCTCTCTCTCTCTCTCTCTCTCTCTCTCTCTCTCTCTCTCTCTGTCTGCCGTCCCCTCCCCCCGCCCTTTCTCTCCCCCTCTCTCCCTCCTCCCCCGCCCTTTTCAAATGATTTTAGTCCAGTGCTTCGGTCTATCCATATACATTTCCAATCTCATGGCTCATAAACTATTAACAAAATGGTTTCATTATTCACCTTCTGTATCCTAGGAAAGGGGGAGACGACCGGGTGGGAGAAGGGGGGGCAGTGGGACACCGGTTAACAAAGGTGCGGCGCTGGAAGCGTGGCTCACGCAGCCTTCCACAAGCGCCAAATCTGTTTCTTTCCCAAAGATCTCCAGCCGACCCCTCCGGACTCTCCTTCTCCCTCCCATTTCTTCCCCTTTCTCTCTTCCTCCATCCCTGTCCTTCTCCGACGCTTTGGCGTCTCGAAAGGCCGCATGGATGGGGAGATTCTGCAGCTCCATTATTTGCTGTGTTAGGTGTTGTGGATAAGACACGCCCTTTACATACTACGCACTTAATTAATTGGTTCCGAGTGCCATCTCTGGCCCCCTTTTGGGTGGTCTTGGTAATGGGGTCAATTGCCATCTCCGAAACCAACCCGCCCCAAGACTGGAGCGTCTGGGATGACCACCAAGCAAACTGGCGGACCGGCAGGCACTCAGACGTCGTCATCCAGACCCGGCTCCTGAAAGCCTGGACGCATCGGCCGCGAGCTGGGTGCCGCGGTGCACGAGCCGTACCGGGTGACTGTGGACGGCAGCAGAGGGGACACAGCCGAGAGTCCCGCTCAGGGGTCTTTGTTTAATTCTGAAAGGTGTCAAAAATGCGTCATTAAATGAATCCATTTAAGTGAAAGCAGAGAGAAGCAAAGTAGTACCGAGCTCAAGGGGCGACCCGAGGCCAGCCTCGCGGGACAGGATAGCGGCTGGCAAAGCAGCCCCGGGCGCCTCCGAGGGGGTGGGTGGCCGTCCCAGGCCAAATACTGTATTTAAACTGCGCGTCACCTCGCCCCGCCTCCCCCACACTCACTTCCACCACACTTTT
>NW_004524593.1:18690787-18703840 GCF_000260255.1 Octodon degus
CCATGCTGAATTGCGGCTTTGAATAACTCCCCCCGGGTTGCCGTAGCCATTCGCGTCCAGGGCGCGGGTGGGGTGCAGTTTTGGGGGGAGGGGGCTTACATTCTGCTATCTTCAAAAATCGTCGCCTTCTGTGTTAATTGCATGCTGTTCCGCTCATCTGGGACTGCACGCTGACCACCTCGTACCAACTTTTAATTAACACTGTGACCTGGTGGAGAGCAGCCTCCCCCGTGCCAGGCAGAGAGGAGCGGCGCCGGCCCGCGCCGCCAGATGCGCCAGGAGCTGCCCGGGCCCGGGGCTGAGGGTGCTAATTGCCACCGCTCCCTTCGGCCTGGAAACATTTTCCTAGCCTCACTTCCAGGAAAACAACAAAGAGGTAGTGGAAGACCCGCCCAGACCACAGGCTGCTCTGAACCTAGAGAGGGGCGAAGCCACCAAAACCTTGCAGAGCAGCCTGGCTTGGGCCTGCACTGAGCTCCCACACCGCGCGCCAAGTTCTGGTCCTGGGTGCTTGCAAGCCCAGGGATGCCGGAGCCTCCCTTCGCCCCCAGGTCAAGCCACCCACCCCGAGGCTGATCCCAGGCAGGGCGTGACAGGTGTCTTCCGGCCCCCGTGGAGATGCTGCCTGCTCAGGGCAAAGGAAATAAGTGGCTATTTTTAGGGTGCCAGGCCCTTTCCCAGGAGTGCAGAGCTCTCCCTGCGAAGGCCAGGCCAACCCCTGTTGCAGGCAGAAAGGAACCCGAAGCGCAGCTCAAAGATACCACCTGCAGATATGCAATTTCACCCTAAGTAATTTCATTCAGAATTGATGGTGTTTCCCTGAATGGTGCCTTCAAAGTGAGTGCCTAGCCTGCCTCCCTGTTGAGCACAAATGCGGGTTAATCCCCAGACGCGCGCTCATTTTCTCTTTCCGCGTCTAATCTCAACCGCCCTGCTCTTCTAAGTGCTCAGCTTCTGCAGACAAGCCTATAAAAAAATGTCAGCGCGCCTGCCTGCTCCCGGTCATAAAGCAGCCAGAGCGAATCACTCCCCGGTTACCGTTTAACATCCCCTCTAGGTGACTGTTGAAGTTTCTTGTTTGACACTTTTCATTCCCAATACAGAACTTTTCAATAAATACGCAAAAGCACAAGAGGAGAAGGACATGTCACAGCAAACGCACAAGTGTACCGTATGCTCTAAGGTGACGCTTTGCAAAATTCAAGGAGACAAAATTGGTCCCCAAATTATTCTCTCTCTCTCTCTCTCTGTCTCTCTCTCACACACACACACACACACACACACACACACACACACACACACCCCTATCCTATCTACTTATCAGACAATCAGACAAATCTGGAAAATTCAAAGCTAAGGCAATAGAAAAGATAAAGTCAAGAAAACAAAATTCTATTACTCGGCATTCCTCTCATTTCCTCCAGGTCTTTTTTATATTCAGATAAAGATGTAATCAAAGCACGTCTTTAGACAGGGAGAAACCAATCAGTTAGTAAATTACAGTGGCCGTCTGCAAAGATAAGGCCTTCGGAAAGCCAGGGCAGGCACTAGCCTGGCATTGGCTGGGCAGCTTTCTGTGGGTTTTCAGCAGACCTCACCTCCTTATTTCAGCTCACAAATTGAGCTGCAAAATCGAAGCACACACCTGATAACGGGGAAAACTAGAGGTGGGAAATCCAGCTGGCTCTTCTTTTGACTCTCTCTGCCTGGGAAGATGTATGCTAGGGTGTTTTAATATGGAAAAAGAAGGAGTCAGCAGTTTGATTTGGAAACTCGTTTATTGCTGAATGTGGTTGTAGGTTTAAACTAAAGAGCGTGTCTCTGCCAGGGACGTTTGCACGACACATCCATATGCATTAGCAGCTGCACGTGCTGCACCATCCATTCCTGGGAGCATTTATCTTCCCTTTCCCCCTTTGTCTTTCTCAAAGGAAGTAGGTAGTGGCTTAGAGGAAGCCATCTAGATGCGAAGGGTTCCTAAATGGCCCTTCCTTCTTCAGGCCTTCAGCCCCCAGTTGGCCTATAACAATCGTTTTCTTTTGAAGACTTTGAGTATTTGAAGAAGTTAACCTCCCTGGTTACTTGTTAAAAATATAAAATAATGGATTAGCAGTGTGTAAAGTATGATAAAATAGTTATCCAGAGAAAGGGTCCTTGGAGATCTAGCTGTGTTCAGTGGAAAAAAGTGGTAGGTAGCATCTGCTGATTTGCTTAGTGGTTCTGCAGAGCAACTTTTATTAAAAAATTCTTCTTCAAGATGTAGCTCTCGGGGGCTGGGGAGATGGCTCAGTGGAATAAGCACTTCCCTGGCAAGTGCAAGGGCCTGAGTTCAATCCCCAGTTCCACAAAAAAAAAAAAAGATGTAGCTCTCCATTTCCTGCTATTAATGAAGATAAAATCTTGGACTCAAAGTAGCTAAGAGGACTGCTGGTGTCTGAGAGCAAAGCAACAGAGGTGGAGGATATTTCCATTGCTCTGGGCGAGGGCCACTGCCTAATTTCCAAGCGATTGCCTGCACTGAGTCTGACCTCAGCCACATTCCCTGAGCCTATACCCTGAGTTCTGGTGGGAAGAATTTGCACTGTCAAGCTGAAGTCATAAGGAGACTGGCTTCTGATTTTGTCTGATTCTACTTGGTCATTCAGGCTATTTTTATTTCAAAAACAAGAGAAGTGTGAATTTTAATGTTGAAGTGATGAGTTGCGTAAAAACCCCAAACCAAGAGCCTGGATGTATGCACACATTTGTAAATCACATCATTTCTAAGCAAAGCCAAGTGTTTCATGGAATCGTCTGGGGGTATCCTGAATCACACACAGGCTTCTGATCAAGTCAAATTTCAAAGTGAACAAATAAAATGAAACCAGCAATCCATATTAGGAATTGTGACAATGACCAATGAAAGCAGCTCTTGGAGATCTTAGGGTTTGTCTTCTATTTTTTTAAGTCACAAGGGAATTATTAGGCAAACAATGACATGACAGTACTAGTAAGATGATGTTTTCTGTTCCCCAGCATATACAGCATTGATACATGCTACTATACAACATGCACAACGACATGTAAATATGCATGAGTGTAAAATGATGATCTATTTTTACATCCTGTTTGCAAATGCTTCCAGGCTGATGATCTGACCTACCACACATTTGCTAAGTAAGGTCGCTGCCATTCAGCAGTGTACTAACCATTGATGCATCACATAATTGAATGGCTCTCTCTTGCCCTCCATTGAGCCAAAGTTACCTGACTTTTAAAAACTCTTCTGCTTTAGGGCTGGCCTGATAGCTCAGTGACTAGAGTGCCTGCTTTGGCAGAGCGCAGCAGCCAGGGCTCCATCCCTGGCATGCTGCGCTGCCCCCGCCCCCGGGGCATGCTGAGATGGCCCTTGAGAATGGGCATCATGGTGCAGGTCTGTAATCCCAGCACGTGGGAGGCTGAAAATAGGAGAATCACTGCATGTCTGACAGACATAGTGAGACCCTGTACACCCTGTATGTCCTATCCTAAATTCATAAAAATAACAAAATAAAATATTATACTGCTTATATCCACTATAATATGGATGTAAGTGAAAACAGTTGCTTGATATTATGTAACAGAGAAGTTTACCAGGGGCCGGGGAGATGGCTCAGTGGAATAAGGACTTCCCCGGCAAGCGCAAGGGCCTGAGTTCAATCCCTGGTTCCACCAAAAAAAAAAAAAAAAAAAATTTACCAGCTTCATTATTCTACTCAGTGATGTCAGTCATAAACACCCTATTATTAAGGTCAGTTAGCTGAATTGTTTAGATTAGCATGTGACCCAGAAGTGATGTTATAGTTTAGTATGTCTATATTGTAGACTTATACCACTTATTACATCTCCCAAACCCTGACCAGCTGGTAGAATTACATACCAAAGGGGCCAACCAAGAGTGTGGTTGCTGTACAAAAATGAAAGAAAAGGCAATATTTTTTAAGTGCATGCATCACTTGCAGCATTAATGTACGGGGGGAGGAGAGAGAGAGAGAGAGAGGAAGAGGAGGAGGAGGAAGAGGAGAAGAAGGAGGAGGAGGAGAAGGAGAAGGAGGAGGAGGAGGAGAAGGAGAAGGAGAAGGAGAAGGAGAAGGAGAAGGAGAAGGAGAAGGAGAAGGAGAAGGAGACAGCATGCCTACAACCTAAATAAAATTGCTCTGGAAAGATTTATCAGAGAGCAGGACAAGAAGCAAACTATCATCAATGGAGGCCACAGCAGAGCTCAGGCTCAAAGGGGAATCGACTGTGCTCTTCTTGGTACTCCGCATCCTTTCCAACCCTTGCACCAAGGGTGCACCTGCTGCAGCATGACTCCACTTTATCTTTAAGAAGCAGAACTTACTTGCTTTGAAGTAGCATTTTGATATTAAACATTTCTGGATGTATTAATGATATCCATAGACTGAGGATGTGGGGGAAATTTGAGAAAATTACTTATTTGCTTATGCACTTAGTTCTTGATTATATTTACAGAATTATTTTGTTTCCCCCTCAAAGATTTTCTTTGTCACAGGTCACAACATCATAGGTTCTTTGAAACAAACTTAGACCACAAATTTGTGCAATGGGTAAAGCTTCTCTCACCAAATCAAAAAGCAGAAAGAAGCTCTGTTATGTCAGAACTTAATTCTACGGTCATTCATTCACATTCACCAAGTCTGAGCAGCTCGTGTCAGTTCTCCAAGGGCCTAAAATTCATCACCACCCAATCAAGTCAAAGGCCTAAGCAAATGGAAAAATCAGCAACTCTTCTTCTATCAAAAAATGGGTCACAAGACACACCACTGGAGAGGAAGACAGTTCTAAAGAGTCAGAGCATACTAGACTAGAAACCTAGGAGTAGAAACCTGTGGGAACCAGAGCCAGGCCAGGAGACGCCTAAACTGTAATTGGAACGTTGTTGGCCACGCAGTGTGGACACTCTGAGTTCAGAGTGTCCCACAAGAGGGAACCCGTCACAGGCCAGCCCTGTGCACACCTCTGCCCCAAGAGCGCCACGTTCTCATGGTGCTGGTCCTACAAAACCCCTGAGTGTTTATGGTAAAAAGATGGGGAAAGAACCGATTTTGAAACATGCCAGGCATCCTATTCTTTCTTAACATGACCACCCCTCAGAAGAAATGATGCTTCCATAGTCTTGAGTTTAATCCGGGCCTAATCTACTAATCTACTCAAGGGAAGGAAAATCCCGATCCTGACTCTCTCTTGCCTTCCTAACAAGGGAAGAAAAGCAGCTGGACTCCCTGTAACCATCCTGTCTCCCCTGAGGGGGGATAAGGGTCTAAGAAGCTCCTGTCCTGTTTGCAGCCAGGGACGCAGGGTCTCACGAGAGCCCCCTAGGGTGGGGTATGGGCCACAGAGCGGCCCTCCTCTACCACATGACCACGGATCACTAAAAGTTCCAGTTCCTTTACCCAGTATGCCCCATCCATCTTTCAATAAAACATTTTGGAGCATACTAAAGGAAAGAAATGTTTGAACAAACCTCAGAAACAGAAAGGCAGGTGCGGCAGGGATGTTGGGATTATCAGACCAATACGATCCATGTGCTAAGGGCTTCAGTGGAACAATCAGACAATGTGCACGAACAGACAAGATGTTGCAAATAGAGATGCAAACACGCTAAGAAGCCATACAAATGGAATGCGGGTGTGCCCAGCAGTGGTGGAGACCTGCCTTCCGTGAGCTCCTTAGTAGGCTGGCCCAGGCCGAGGAAAAAGCATCCAGACTGAGGATATCTCAAAAGGACCTTCTAAAGTTTAAATTTCAACAGAAAAAGCTGGAAAAAAATACAGAATAGCCAAGAACTGGAGCAACTGTGGGCTTCTGTGCACACTTATGGAAACAAAAAGAGAAGATAAGAGGAGGCAACAGAGAGCACTATTTGGAACAGTAGTGCTTGCAAACGGTCCAGGTTCTGTCTTGCACCAGATGACAGGGTCAGAAAGTTGGCAGAACTCCAAGCAAGACGAATGCCCACAACACTACACCCACGCATCTGGTGGTCAAACTTCAAGAAATCAAAGGCAAAGGCAAACATTTTTAAAGACACAAGAGAGAAATAAATCTACCCTCAAGATCCATACTAGCAAAAAACAGTGGATGAAATATTTATTGTTGAGAGAAAAAATACCCACCAGCCTATAGTTCTGTATCCTATAGAATCATCCGTCAAAAATGAAGGAGAAATATTTTCTCAAATGGATCTGCAGCCTTATGGCACAAGACGTGTTTTTAAAAGTTCTGTAGAAAGGAGAACTATATAGGCAAAAGTCTTGACTCTCCATAAAGAAAATTATTCAAGACAGAATACATTAAAATAAAACAAAGTCTTATTTTTCTTATTCTTAATGAGCCAGACATTTTATTCAAATATAGCAATAATATATTTGATTACCGTATATACATATATGCATGGGCTCTTAAGCACTTGCATAAGAATGAATGGCACCAGTCCTTCTAAAGATAGAAGGGCAGGATTAGACATAGTTTGTTGTGATAAAGAACTCACAGTAATGGTGAAAATATGTTATTTAAACGTAGACTTGAGTTGGTGATAAGCGTGTCTTGCCAGTTCTAGAACAATTACTGAAAAATAGATTGAAAACAAACAAAAGAAAAACACTCAGTAGCCCTACTTAGTATTCTCAATTAACCCCCAAAGGGAGGTCTAAGGGCGTAATGCCTCCAGCACCATGAAAATAAAACAAACAAACCTATAAAAGGCAAAATGAAGTGGGAGGAAAACAGAAACAAATATTAAGAGGTTTTTTGTTTTTGTTTTGCTGGCTCAGGCTGCCTTAAGGACAGGTCTGGTATGGCATGTGGAGCTGGGGATCCAACCGCGGTCCACTGTGCCTGACTGGGTTTGCCCAAGCAGGCTTAAAACAACTGAGCTAACCGGCAAGCCCCCAGAAACAAATATTAAGAAGTGAATAGAGAACAAACCTTGGCAAATAGAATAGAAGTCAGATATATCAATAATCAACAGAACATTGATGGTCTATATGCAAGAGAGAGAGATTAAGACTGGATGTGGTGGCACATGCCTTTAATCATAGTGCTGTGGAAGCTAAAAACAGGAGGATCGCTACAAGTCCAAGCTGTGTAGTGAGACCCTGTACCAAATACATAAAAAAAAATTTTAAAAATTATATAAAAAGGCATACATAGATAAATAATTAAAGCAGTAGAGAAAGACTCACGGCATTGGCACTAATAAAAAAGAAGTGGGAAGAGGTACATTAATTTCAGCGAGCTGAGTTTACTGCAAGGAACACTGCCAGAGAAGCCTCACATAATGATAGAAAGTACAAGTCCAAGATGGCATAACAATCTTTAATGTGTGTGGATGTGACAACATAGTATCAAATATCTGAAGCAAGGACTGGGGAGATGTCTTAGCGGAACTAGTGCTTCCCTGGCAAGTGCAAGGGCCTGAGTTCAATTTCCAGTTCGGCAGAAAAAAAAAAAATTGAAGCAAAATCTTATAGAACTGCAAGGAGAAACTTATTACTCTACTATTATATTTTAAAACTTTAATACTGTTATAGCAGAAATGGATCCTTACAAGGCAGAACATCAGTCAGAGCTCAGTGGATCCCAATGGCATCATCAAACAGCTAGACGTAATCAACATCTATAGACTGTTGATTCCCTACTTCGCCTGGAGCAGTCACAAGAGACTGTAGCCTGGGCCAGAAGAGATGCTTCAAAAATTAAAAGGAATAGAGATTATAAAACGTCTGAACTCAGAACACATTGCATTTAAGCTACAAGGCAGTAACAAAGATAACTGAAAAACCCAAGTACTTGGAGGTAATATATCACCCCTCAGAGTTATAAATTGGTGAAGTGAGAAATTCCAAGAATACTTGAAAATATTTTGAACTAGATAATAATTAAAATATATGGTATATTTGTGGGCTCCAATGAAAACATGATTAAAGAAAAAGTTATGGCATCATTGCATATTAAAAAGATGTCGGATGTACATATTAAGAAAGAAGAGGTATCTAAAGTCAATAATCTAGGCATCTAATTATGGAAAGTAGGATATAAGAGACAAATTAAATTTAAAATAACCAAAAAAATAGATAATAGAAATTGAAGCAGAAATCAACAAAATTGAAAATAGGAAATCAATAAAGAAAGTCAACAGAACCAAAAGCTTATTCTTTGGAAAGTTCTATAATGTTGACTGCATCTAGGCCTGCTAAGCAGAAGAGAAGACACAAATTACTAAAATCAATAAAAAAAAAAAAACAGTAGAAATCATTATACACCTCCTGCACACTAAAATGGTGCAGTATTATGAACTCTTTTACAACAAATCTGATAATTTAGATTAAACAAACCAATTCCTTTAGAGACAAAATATGACAAGACACACAAAGAAATAGACAACCTGAATATGCTTATATCGGTTAAATTCAATCAGTTATAATCCTTCTAAAACAGAAAACACCATTCCCATTTGAGTTCATGGGTTCAAGGAAGGATATAAATGACATTTATATCAATTTTCTAAATTT
The DNA here is from genome assembly GCF_000260255.1 of Octodon degus. Lineage (NCBI taxonomy): Eukaryota > Metazoa > Chordata > Mammalia > Rodentia > Octodontidae > Octodon > Octodon degus. The sequence continues at coordinate 18,699,340 of NW_004524593.1, forward strand.
CTGTCAAAAGATAGTGGTAGAGTGAATACTTCCTAATTAATTTCATGAAGCCAGCATTACACTAATATCAGAACCAAATAAAGACATAATAAAAAAGTAAACTATGCACCAATAACTTTTATCAACACAGATGCAAAACTCCTTGAAATAATATTAGCAAATAGAATCCAACATTGTATTAAAATATATCATGACCAAGGGGTGCCTGTCCCATAGCTACATGAATGGCCAAAACCGAAATACTGGTAACAGTAAATCCATGTGAAGATGAGGAACAAAAGGAATTCTCATTCACAGATTATGAACAAGAAACACAGTGCAGTTATTTTCGAAGATAGAATCTGAGTTTCTTAAATATTAAAATTATTCTCTTCAAAATTAAAATTATTCTCTATTACTGAACAATCTAGTAGTCATGCCTCTGATATTTACTGAAATAAATTGTCCACATCAACATTTGCACATGGATATTTGTAGCAGCTTTATTCTTTTTTAAAACAATTTACTAGTGCACTAATATGCCACGATGAGGAGGGTTATTTTGGAAAGGCAGTGGTGTATTTAGCATATTTTAGTCAATTTCAATCCCTTTCCCCAGCCCCAGATTTCATTGTGGTTTTCTCTTCTCTAGCAACCTACCTCTTGGTTGCCTGTCCTCTCTCTTTTATTTTATGTATTTATGTGTGTGTGTGTGTGTGTGTGTGTGTGTGTGTGTGTATTTTAGGTTTCTCATTATTATGATCTATATCTGGATGTCCCCCAAAGCCTCCTGTGCGTGCTAGTGGGATTTTTGGAAGGATATTGTATTCTGGGGGTGGTACAGCTGCCTAGGCATTAGGAGGTGGAGTCTGACCGGAAGTACTGCGGCACGGGAGCCGTGACCCGGAAGGGCTTCTCTTCCTGCGTCCACCCTTTGCTCTCTGCTTCCCCGCCGCCTTGAGAGGTGGCGCTTTCTTCCACCAGGCCTTTTCACCATGCAGCTTCTGCCGAGAGCTGGCCAATCATGTAAACTTTTTGTTGTTGTTTTCGTTTGTTTATTATGCTACATGTTGTTGTCTTCAAGTTAGTTGCTCAGATTACAGATATAAGCATGAAAATTGGTCAAAAAATTAAAATTTTAAACATTAACTGTGTTTTTCAACAGACCAGTAGAAATCAGCAGTTAAGTTATCCAATAAACTCTTATCTTTTTTTGGTTCTACAGATCGAGCTCAGGACCTTGCACTTGCCAGACTATGCTTATGCCGCTAAGCTATTTCCCAGCCTGATATACTTCTAAGACTTGAGTCAAAATAAACTTGTCCTGCTTTAATTTGTTGATGTGGATATTGAGTCCTAGTAAGAAAAAAGTGACTAAGACACCCCATGTGACAAAACGTGTGCTATTTCACCTTCTGAATGTGGTTAATTTCTGCCACACGATGATTTCTAGTTTTCCTACTTCGCAGCAAGTGACATGATTTCATTCTTCTCTGAGTAATAATCTACTGTGCCTGTGCACCACAGTTTCTTTATTCATTCATCCCTCGAGGGGAAGAACAATGCAACAAATGGCAGAGAACATTTGCTAGCTACTCTTCTGACAGAGGTTTACAAGCTTGAGTATACAGTGATGCCTCTATTGTTGAGAGGCTCCTAGCTTGACCTTCTCACCATCCAAACAGCGAAGTTGGCGGGGGAATCTGCTTGGTGCTTGTAAGTTCAGTCAATAGTTGAACCAAAAATCCTTCTTTAGGAAATCTGTACAGGCCAAGAGTACGCCACGCATTGCATTCCCCTACAGACACGAAGGGGAAATGCTCCGGTCTCAGTGCTGCTTCCGCCACCCAGACAACATACAGTGTCTGTGTTAGTGCATTAAAATACTTGTCCTTGTCAGTTTTTGCACAAAATATCGTAACCATGACTCTAAAGAAAGTGAGACCAGCAGTAAAGTTTAGAGGAAAACTGAGTATGATGGTACAGTTAAAGAAATAAATCATTGAAAAATTTGTTAATGTCCTGGGAAAATGAATTTATAACTATAATTTTGGGGCTTCAGAACTAATTATTTTGGTTTTCCATTACTTCTTATGGGAAAATATGTTTAGTTCTCAGACCTTTTGGTGTTCAAACATGAAAGTGGAAGAAAATGCGTTTGATAACCAAGGTATCACTGCGTGATGCCCTTTAAAAAGTTAACCGCCATAAGACGAAGAATGTAATAAAAAGGGGAGTAAAGGAGCTGAGTAGATGCTTCCCAAAAGTTGAAGCCTAAGTGACCAAAAAAATATTTGAAATAATTTTAACATGTTTTGCTAACAGAGAAATGATAATTAAACTACACTGAGATTCTGTCTCACAGAATTTTAAGACCAGGTATATTCAAAGAAGTCAGAAAAGTAGATCCCCATCAGAATAAAAGGCTCAGTAAAAAGGGCAGCTAAAATAAATAAACACCTCTCAGAAGAAGTACAAATGGTTAATAGATACATGAAAAAAAATGTTTCTGATCATTAGAGAAAGGCAAATTACAACTCCGAGATTCCATTTTACTCCAGAAAAAAAAAAAAAAGAAAGAAAGAAAGAAAGAAAGAAAGAAAGAAAGAAAGAAAGAAAATCACCAAGAAATCAAATAATGCCAAATGCTGCAGAGGCTTTGGGATAAAATGACCCTCTATCTTAGTGATAGGAATGTCATCCAGTAAGCCACTATGGATATTCCTCAGAAAACTAAAAATAGAATGTCCACAAGCAGGATAAACAAGGGCAATCCCTATGGAAATCTATGAGGAGATCACTCAAAAGACTAAACATTGAAATACCAGCTGGCCCAACTCTGCGGCTCCTGGCGCACTCCTGAAGCAGTCATGAGCTAATGCCAGTGGCGCATGCGTACTCCTGGCTACGGCAGTGCAACTCACAACAGCTAAGTGGCTTTGTTCTTAATTAGCACAAATTGGAAGCAATCAAGAGATTTTTCAGTCGGTCAGTGGATAGAATGTGGTGCACCTAGACAATGAAAGTATTATGGAGTGCTACAAAAGATGAGCTATCAAGCCATGAATAAAAGATAGAGAAAGCTTAACTGCATATTACTAAGTGAAAGAAGTCAATCTGAAAAGTCTTCATACATACTCTGATGGTAAGACATTCTGGAAGTGGAGGCTATAAGATGATCAGTGGTTGCCCGGAGTTAGAACGGGATGGGAGGTGAGTTTCCAAGGAATTAAAAATACTCTGTGGAATACCATGGTAGTGAGTTAGGTTATTATACCTCTGCCAAACCGGAGTATACAACATAATCGCACCCTAACGTCACATGCAGACTTTGGACCCATGTTCGATCCCCGGGACCGCACGTGGTACTGGCCCTGAGCCCAAAACGGGGCACGGTGGCACATGTCTGTGCTCAGTGCTGGGGAGGCACAGACAGCTCAGTCTCTACAAGTCTGAGCTACATAGTGAGACCTTGTACCAAATAAATAAATAATAAATAAAATATTTTTAAATTTTTAAAAGGTACTAGTAGCATATTCAAGCTTTTAGGCCCGAGGTCTTGCTGCTGCTAGAAAATCTCTCCACAACATTTTATTTCTGTAGCATAATGATGAGGACCTGTGAACCTAACTCTGCAAAAGCAGCGTCGTGCATAAATTAGCATAAATTAGTACAGAAAATCAACTCCGAGAAGTACTTCTAGGACGGAAAACAACTACTTTGGAGGGTTTTAGCATTCTGTTGCATGCAACGGCAAGATGACAAGGAAAGAGACGCCTCACTGCACGGCAGCCTCAGGCCGCACGTCCCAAGGAAAGCTCCTCAAAGCGAGTGAGCACTTCGCGGACGTCGTCGCGCTACCCCAAGATGCAAGCGGGGACATTTGCACGAAGGTTGCACTGGAAACCACAGTTCCTAGCAGGCGCGCCTTTGTACTGGCCAAACCCTACCCCCAGAGCGTAGATCCCAGGTTGACCTCAAGAAAAACAGGCTGTGGTCACAGAAGCAAGTGTCACAGAGCTGAGATTCACCCAGCAATGCAGGGTTAGTGGAGTTTTGTACACCGTCTGCCATGCGCTGTGGCAGTGAGATCGAATCCTCGGATCTGGACAGAATCTTGACATGACATCAGAACCAAGTTTTGAATCAACCCCATTAGGAATGTGGTAAAATCTCCCGGGACTGTAAAACACTGCCTTGGTTACTCCTCGCCGAGTTGGCCTGTCTTCCTGCTCCTGTTCAGACTGAAACAAGAATTTCTTAATGGCTACAAAAGGATTATTTAGGAATGAATGAATTTATTCCATGCACAGGGATGATTTAATATTAGCAAAAAGATAATGCAAGCAATTATACCTGGTGTAAAGCGAGGAGATTAACTTCCTCATTGTGTGTCCTAATTATTGCACAAATGTGAAAATGATCCATGGCTGAATTTAGAGAATGAACTCTCTCTCTCTCTCTCTCTCTCTCTCTCTCTCTCTCTCTCTCTCTCTCTCTCTCTCTCCCTCCCTCCCTCCCT
>NW_004524593.1:18705102-18707078 GCF_000260255.1 Octodon degus
TTGAAATTGTTTATCAGTTGAGTAAGTGAAGGACCAGGGAATAGCTCAGTGGCATAAGCACCTGTGTGGCAAAGATGAAGTCCTGAGTTCAAACCCCAGTACCCCACAAGCCCCCAACAACCCACAGGTGAGTGAGTCAGTCTGGAAAGAGTAATACAAGAACTGAGCTCCATGGTTCTAGGACCTAACGACTACATCCTGGGGTTGGTGCATGCTTAGAACATAGTCTTACTTCTCCTGGATCCTCCTCTCCCTCCATCATCCTGCTGCACCACAGCATGGAAAGTGGTTTGTGTTTCCTACACTGCAGTTGTGTTGTGTTAAAAGGAATTTGGTCTAAGCTGCTTTGAGAGCCTCGATGGAGCTTATAAAGAAGTAAGGCTTTGGTGGTTGGCAAACAGGAAAGGCTCTGTTTAGGAACATGGATTTTACCTCTACATGTGCCACAAAAGGACTAGGATTTGTCTCTCCCAAGGCTGGGCTGTTGTTGTGGAAGGTTTCCCCCTCCTCCATCCACACACTTGCTCCCTCTGCAGCCCATAGTAATGCCCTTCCAGGTGCACAGAGCCCAACAAAAGCAAACCACACAACTCCCCAGGTTGGGGATACCCAGTGGGGGTACAAATTCTGTGACTATTATGTAAGTTATGCTTGGAAAAACCTCCACCTAAGTCATTTGTTTCACTCGTCTCAAAAGCACCCTTCCTGTTCAGTCCTCTTTCTTCTTCATGAGAACCTCCAACTGGTGGGCACTGGGAAGAAATGTACTTCTCTGGACTCCACTACAGCTTCCTTAATCACTGCAAACTCTGCCTGTTCTCCCCGTGAAGCATACACCCAGGTCTCCCACCTGCTGAGGGCATTCTGGAATCTGACTCCTTGCTTCTTGGATCTTTCTTCCACAATTCCCCTTTAAGTGTCCATCACTTCCCAAGCTTGTGCCTTTAGCCCTCCTGCTGCAGTCTGGCTAGTTGCACCAATGTCAAATGCTATGTTTTGTTTTCTGTCATTGCAAGGTCTTGCTGTGTTGCCCTGTGCAGCTTCAATCTCATGGACTCAAATGATCCTTCAGCCTCCACCTCCTGTCAGCAGGTCTAAACTAGCACACCCAGAAGTTCCTGGGTTTTGAACCTTTTTTTAGCCAGCTTTGCCATGGCCAGGATAGAATACCTGACTCACAGCTTAAAGGAGGAGAGCTCTGATGTGACTTCTGGTCTCAGGGGATTTCTTCATGGTCCTCTAGTTCCATTATAGAAACATCGTGGTGCAACAAAGATGCTTAGCTCATGATGCAGGAAGCAGATGAGGGGAACAGTGCCAGAGAGGGGGAGGACCAGGATAAGATATAAACCCTGTGATCACACCTCCACAACTACCCACATGTACCCAGAAGTGTGCTTTACTAATTCCATAGGTGGGGTCCCAAACCAATCTAGTTGACATAATCAAACTAAGCCACCACACTAAGATTCCATGTATCTGTAAGAACATATGTGAGGGCAGCTAGGTGTTGGTATATGGGAAATCTCATTTTATAGCTTGTTTAGAATATGAAACCACTTTCTTATAAAAGGTTTTCAAAACTTCAAATCTATTGTCATTTAAATATTGTAGGTATGTGAATTCGGCAAAATATTCCATATAGTCCAGTAATCCATAATAGTAGTGGGTTATCTCTACAACTGGCAATGTCAGAAGTTGTTGACTTGAGCCTTTTACAACTCAGGATATTAATATGGCTTTACTTTTTATACCTCATTTTTATACTTTTCTCTTGGGTGGTTAAGACCAAGATAAAACAAGACCTATATAACAAGAAATGTAACTTTGTATCTGACAAAGTCAGTCAAATCCCCTCAAGATTTACCCTGCACTGCACTTTGTAGATCCTTTGTCAGTCATGTGGATGAGTCACAATCATTGCTTGACCAATTTGCTCTCTGTGAAAGCCTGAGAGAATGTTTTCTCTCCATGTG
>NW_004524593.1:18707923-18708921 GCF_000260255.1 Octodon degus
TAACTATTGAAACTGTCCTACTAATCGGTTTTGAAACTGTCTCATTGCTATTTGTTTCTCAATAAAATTATTAAAAGAAAAACACCTCAGATCTATATACATAGAAAGCTCCTCTTACCTGCTGTTTCTATTTACATATCATCTAAGTGATTTTGCACTCTCTGGACGTAATCCACCAACAGTTACTTTCAAGTTGTTGGGGAGGAGAGATTATCCTTTTATTATTGCTGGAGTTATCTCTTGTTTTGGAGTTTCAGTTACTTTTGGAGATGGGCCATTGGGGCTCAAGAGTACAGGAGGAGAAACAGATTTACACACAACAATTGCTTTCTGGTAGGATTGGAAGATCATCCAAAGCCCAAATACTTCTTGTGTTCACACAAGGTTAAGTCCTGTCTTTCTCACGATAAAATGTATTCACATAAAATTAATATTTCTTTGGAGCATTTCATTTGCATCCATTAAATATGATAATAACACCTTATACATATAGTGATTTACAGTTTTCAAAATTCATATTTATTATCTCTCTGATCTTCATAAAAATTCCATGACACAGGCAGGGCAGTGGTGATTATTTCCATTTGTCTGAGAAAATTACAGATCAGACACAGAATGGCCCTTCTCAGGAGAAGCTGAGGCCTGGGCCAGTGTGCTCAGTCAGGTATCATTGTAATTTGCCATATATTATTAGGATATGGAAATGGGGCATCGATTTTTATTTATTTGGCTCAAGGACCAACAACCACGAGTGCCGTTAAATTTTGCTTATATAATAGAGTTGCTTTATTTTTATTTTTTGTCTTTTTGAGATAGGGTCTCCCCATGCAGTTCAGGCTGGCTTTGAGCTCACTTTTTAGTCAGGATGGTCTCAAACTGATACGGGGAGAAAAACTGATCTTGGGTGGGTGACCTCCAAACCATACAGGGAACCTCCAAAGGACATAGGGAAAAATGATCTCTGGACCTGACCTGCATGAGTTCGTGTTCTCTAAAAC
>NW_004524593.1:18714368-18733287 GCF_000260255.1 Octodon degus
CTGGGGGGTGTGAGTCTACGTAGGTGTTTATGTGTGTGCACATGTGTGTGTGTGTGTGTGAGTGTGTGTGTGTGTGTGTGTGTGTGTGTGTGTGTGTGTGTTGGAGACTGAAATCAGGATCTTAGCCCTGAACGAAGTCTCCAGCCTTCTTCGAATTGTTTTGAGACAGACCTTGGTAACCGGCCCAGGCACAGGTTAAACTTTGTCAGCCTCTTGTCTTGGCTTCCAGAGTACTAGGAAAGCAATACGTGCTGAGTCTTATTCTCATTTTTCAAAGGTCTTAGGCTGTTTTGTTGCCTTTCTTTTCTGCATAATTTAGAAACAAGTTGTCTATAGGTATAAAAGTCTATTTGTTCTATAATTGTGTTCAATTTGTAGATCACTTTGGGGGAAATTAGCATTTTTCAGACCATACCCATGGTATTAACTCTATTTAGATTCTCTTTGATTCAATTAATCAACTTTCTTTTTAACAGAAGATACAATGCATGTTTTTTTATGTTTATACGTGGGTGCTCCATTTTTTGGTGTGATATTTTGTAAGTATTGTTATTTTCAATTTCCTTTTCTCATTCTTCATTGCTATTCTATAGAAATATCATTTTGCATGAGAACAATTTATCTTGCAACTTTATTAGATTCACTTTTAAGTTCTAGATCTTAAAAAATAGAGTTCTTGGGGGCTTTCCACATAGGCAGTCCTTTCATTTCCAAATTATTTCATTTCTGCCTTTCTGATTTGCACGTATTTTCTTTGCTTTCCATGATTTATTGCACGAGTAAGGATCCTAATAGCCTTCACAATTTTCAGGATTTATGCTTTTAGGCCAATATAATGTGTACTTTCTGGTCTCATAGGTTTCAAAGGTATTTCTTATAGATATCAGCACAGGGAAATTCTCCATGGTTCTTATATAGTAAGGGTTTTTTTTTCTTTTTTCCCCTTTTCACTTCTAGTCAGTTATTGCACTGCTATGGTTTGTTTCTAGGTGTTCCCCCAAAGGCCTAGGCACTCACTGGGGTGGGCTTCTAGGATTTGTGATTAATTCCTAATCCAATGCTGGGATTATGGGTGTGAATGCTGCTGGGATTACAGGTGTGAGTGCTGTACCTATGGGTAGCCCGACTGCAGTATGGGGAAGGGAGTGAGGCTTGCCCTCCATCACTGCCGTAGCCGCTGCCCATCGCTTCTGTTCTTCCTGTTTTACTCTCTTCTGCCACCATGAACTGCTGTGCTCTCCTTGTGTCACTCTGCCCTGGAGCCAGCTGACCATGGACTGAGACCTCCACAGGCTGTGGGCTAAATAAAGCTTTCCTTCCTCAATTTGGGGTGTCAGATATTTTGTCCCAGCAATGAGAGAAAATTAACCAAGACAGCCACCAAGGGAGACTACATCAATATCTGTTGATTTTGTATTAAGTTTAAGCAATTTGCCTTTATTTCTCATAAATACTGAAACATAGTAAAATCCTTTTAATAAATACAAATGGCCCTAATAAATCAAAGATTCTAAGAGTCCCGTGATTTTAGTAATTTTATTTTAAAAAGTTACTTTATCTTTTACGAAGGCTAGGGTATTACAGTTTCTTAAAAAATATTATGATCGTGCCTCTTGCTATGTTGCAGAACACAGCTAGATGTAGCTCACTGAAAGTAGTCACGGGGTAAAGCACCACGAGAGGGCTGCCAGAGCTCCAGGCTGGCAGAGGCCAGAAAGCACAAGAAGTCCACGCAGGGTCAACAGTGACACAGCTCAGTGCACTTAGGTGAGCTAATTGTAGACTGTAAACTCTCAACAATCCCAAAGCACCCAGTCCTTGAGCCTGGAATCAAGCTGGGTTGTTCTGGAAGGGAGCAGGCACAGTGCAAGAAGGCAGAAGATTACTCTTCAGTCCTGGGGTGGCCACTAATTGGAAGGGCTTCCGGGCCAGATTTGTGCTCCCAGATGCCAGGCTGGAGCATGGCCTTCCAGCCAGCAGGGCTCCATGGTGGGCATGAAGCTGCGACCCACAGAATCACAACAGCATGACCCAGGAGGAGGGACTTCAGCCATCTCTATGTCTTTATCCTCTTCATACAGAGGAATATGTCACTTATTATAAGAACTTTTTTTTTTTTTTTTTCGGTACCAGGGATTGAACTCAGGACCCTGTACTTACGAGGCAGGTGCTTATTCTACTGAGCCATCTCCCCAGTCCAATGTCACTTATTTTCCAAACTGATTTTTAAACTACAGATATTAATATTTGAAATAAGTCTTATGAATTTCCAATATGTAGATTTATGGAATCAGATTTATTGCAAGTTGACCAGAGATTTGAGGAATGAATGACTGCTTTCAGGCCAAAGGATCTTTTTGTTGTTAGCATTTCTGCAAATACCCTTCTCTTGAAGAAGGAAATTGTTTACATAGAGTAGGTTGTTTAGAAACACAAAGACAACTTATCTGGGGTAACTGATCAGGTATTTCCTTTATCTGAGCTCATCATTAGCTGCAAGCCAGGCATCTTGTACTTTACTAGTACACGTGTGCAGTACGTAGTGATTACGCTCCTTGTGGCGGGTTGGTGCATGTTCAAAACCCAACTGCATGCCTTTTTCTTACCTTTTCCTTCCCTCCTTCCCTCCTTCTCCATCTCCTGATCATCCTCTGTGCAAGGCAGGCAAGACCCATCAGGATGGAAAGGAACCAGAGATGGCAGGTTGAACAAATACTTGGCCCAGAGTCTGATGCGTTCTCGCGGTCCTAGAAGTCTACTCAGACTCCCTTTTGCCGTCTCACTCCTGTAGGGCTGTGGGACTGAGACCCTTGATCGTTTATCACAGATTAGTGGTCTAGCTGCTTCAGAAACACCTGCTGGGTGATTTCTCTTCTTCATGAAAATGGTATTTGGGCCTGCAAGATAGCTCAGTGGTCTAAAGCGCCTGCTTAGGCAAGCTTAGGCAAAGCGCGGGGACCACGGTTCGATCCCCTGCACTGCGTATTGCGCCAGCCCCACCCAGACTGAGCAGGCCACACAAAAAAGTAAAAGTGAAAAAATGGTATGTTTAGAAATGCTAAAAATACACCCAAACCCCTTTCTGATTTCAAGTCACTCCCATCAGTGATTGGCTCTTGCAGCCTCCTAAAGGTCACCTGTGCGATGGCTTGCATTCACAGTGCCATCAACAAATATAAATTAAGCCACTGGCAAGACAAGGAACTTTAAATTTAGGCAGTGGGCATAGACTGGGCCCAAAGGGTCCATTTCCTCTAAATGAGGCTATAAAAACTGCACATGACCTAAGCATTCTTCTGCCCTCCAAAATAAGGCTCAAGATGCCAGTAAAGCCAAGAAAACCTACTACCTAGAAGCAAGCAGAGGATGAGACAAACGGTCTCAGATCCTCTCTCCTGGGTGTAACAAAGGTCAGTAAAACAGGATCCAGAGAGCCATTGGCCTGACAGAGTAGCTTTTCTTTCATGTCTCAGATGGGAAATCGGAGATTTATGCACACGTTCCCTCTGCTCCACGTACACTCCGACGCCCTGTTCTCATGGTAAAATATCACGTTGAAGATGCGCTTTGGAGGCACAATCTAAAAAGACACAGAGTAAGCGCTCCCCCAGGGCCCTTGCTGCGGGGTCGTACAACGTGCCTTTCTCTGCAGTGCAGAAGCCGGGGCGGCACATGCACGAGGTGGATCCTCTCCAGAATCTACCCCGTGGCTCACACACACCCAAGGAAGAAAACTAGAGCTTAACGTGCCCCTGGGGGTTTGAATCTCTTGGGAACAGAGCTTGATGGCAGTGGCGAGGAGAGGCAAGGCTAGCTAGCCCTCAGCCCGTGCAGTGCGGCGCCTTCCTGTTGAAGGACAGCCTGGGCCCTCTGTGGTTAGCGGCTCTTTTCCCCAGGAATTTCGGAAGAGCATTGTGGTTTCCCTCCATTAATTAACCATGAAAAACAAAATGCTCAGGTATTTTCCTATCATGGAAAATTTAGATCACTTCTCATAGTCCAAAATGAAGCCGAATGTCTCTGCACTGTTTCCCAAAGTGACATTACACACTAAGTAACCCTTAGGGCCCATGTTTAGGCATACTGGCTGAAACAGTTATGCATGTTGCTTTCCTCCGGTGCTTTGCAGAGCCTGTGATGGGCTTGGGTGTGCTAAGAATCCATGGAGGAAGACGTGGTAGTTAGCGTTTCCGAGCTTGCTTGGCTACAGGGCCCTCGTCTTGTGGAACATGTCACTTGACAGGTATTTTCCTGCACACTCCAGATACAGCTCCTCTTCAGATGGCTTGCAGGGAAACCATCGTGGAAGCTGGGAGATCTCATCACCCCTCTTGCAGCTAGCCCCAGGGGACTGGGGCAAGGACCACCCGGAAGGCTTCTTTGACCTTTGCTTTTCCACAGTGGAAGGTGGGTATACCAGTTGCTCCGAGTGGTTACAGACGATGGTACAGCCACTCTGAACAAAACGACACACTCATTAGGGAAATGTAATTTTTGGGATTGAAAATAGACAGTTGGCCCTTCTTCAGTGGGTTGTTGACAAAGAGCAATGGTAAAGCTTTCATGTGAGAAATTTCTTTACCTTTTGTACCTCTTCATCTTTTTCTATCTGCCTGCTCTTAGCAGTGAGTATGTGAAGTTGCATCCCATGTGTGCTCGCCTGTGTGAACTAACTCTTGGTAATAATATCAGCAGGGATATCTGATTATAGAAGGTACTGTACCTCACACAGAAAAATTCTAATTTATTTTATAAGGCCAATATAAACTCTCATATACAGAGGGAATATAGATGTCCAAATGTTTCTTCCAAAGTAAATAGAATAGATTTTATATACACGGAATACAATTAATATAAAAACTATTATCTCTGTGTCTCCTCTCCCCCAAGTCAGATGAGCGTTCCATATGACAGTAATTCAATCAAGCCTGAAAGTTCAGATCATTCTGTTGATACTTTCACTGACTTACAGTTTCACATTTGACAAATTAGCTTTCTATGGCACGGTCACAGGCTCCAGAGAGCACGCAGGGCGCAGAGACCCGAGCAAAGTGGCACAAAGAGAAGACGTCTGCCGGGTGGGTGGCTGATTCCATTATACAGTTTCACTAGTTTATCTCTCCTGCTCAGTGTGTGTGTGTGTGTGTGTGTGTGTGTGTGTGTGTGTGTGTCCTAACTGTGACCATCATACCTGTGTTTTGAGGAAGCACAGATAAATATTTGAAAATGTACAAAAAATGTAAGAAATGCAAATTAGAGGTGCTGGCAAGATGCTGAAGTGGAAGGAGACATTCCCAGGGTAGGAGCCAGGCACGGAAGAGGACCCCACCTTCCTTGTCTTTCTCCCCCTTCGCCCATCACACCAAGCGCCCTGTGATTACCCAGGAGCAGGACAGCAAGCCCAGGGCTGGGGGACCTCGCAGGGAGGTGCATCTGGCCCACTGAGTGGGAAGCAAACCCATGCAGGGACAGGCAGGAGCGCTGGGTACAGCCGAGCTAGGCTCTAGGAGAAGCTCTCTAATCTGACTGTTTGCAGACGTGAGGTCTTTAGATGTGTACCGACGCGGTTATATTTTATTTGATGTGTACCAGGAATAATAACCTGACATCTCAGTATAGTGTCCATATCTGTACCAACATCTGTACTTATTTATTGATGGATAGATATACACATTGTATACAGATACATAAATCACATATATTATATAGAGACCTATGGTACGTATTTAGATAGATGATGTGCATATATATGTATTTGTTTTATATCTACATTACATATAGAGAGAAATATGCTGTAGCTAGCTAGAAACAGAGCTAGGTAAATTAATTATGCATGTGTTATACAAACATATATAATATATATGAAATCTACTAGCAAAAAGAGTTTTAGAGGAAGCGGCTGGATTGAAATAGAAGAGAAAAATTAGAGCCAGTTATATAAAAGATTGTCAGAGAAACTACTTTCCTATATAAAATGGTTTGGATTAATGTCTGTAAAATTTGTACAGGGCAGGCCAGTGAAATGGGGCCTTTGTGGGGATGGTTAATGTTAAAGGAGGCCCGGAGGGTGGGGTGCTAATCTGACCACCTGGTGTACTTGGGGGAGCAGAGGAGGCCCTCGCGTTCTCTCTTGGCAAGCACACAGAGCAGGGGCTACAGGAGGACACACCACCAGGAGGGGGCTGTCTCCACGCGAGGCAGGGAAGTCTCAGAAGAAGCTGACCTGGACAGCACCCTGACGTTGGCCTTCTGCCCTCTAGAACCACGAGAAGGTGGTTGCTTAAGCCATCAGTCTGTGGCATTGTGCCGTGCAAGTTTGAGCAGACAAAGAGCAAGCACTGCTATGAGATGGTCTGATGGTCTTCCCTTCTTATAACGTGCCTTATTTTTGCCTGACTTCTTTCATGCATTCTTCCCACAGGCAGAGGGGGACAGTGACTGAGGTCTTCTCTGGGGTGGCTGGGCTTCATTTCCACCTCCTGCTTAGAAGCTCGTTTTTGGCTCTGAGGCCACGACAAGCGCGCAGCAGCCGTCTGGGCAAGAGGAGCGCTTAATTCTGTAAGAGGCCGGAGACGGAGTCTCGTCAGGGGACGTGGAAGAGTTCTTTTGCTAGAAAAAATCATTAAACATGGACACTCAGTTGGAGGATGCTACAGGCTAGCAGGAATTTTTGCAAAGCATGTGTATAAATCCCATACGAGCTCTTGACATCCTCCCATGAATTTGCTGATGGAAGTATGGTGGGTTCTGGGCCACTGTGCAGCCTCCCGGACTGTCAGTGTCCATGATGCAGGATGGATATGAAGTCAGACCGGTCCTTTCCTCTTCATGCCTCGCTATCCCCGCCCTCCGTGGATGGAGGAGTGCCCGCGGGCCGAAGCCTTTGGGGCTCACATGATCTGAACTAACTTTTCTATGCATTGTGTACTTCTGTCCCAGTTTTCAACAGTCTCAAAAGATAGGCCCTGAAGGAAATCAAGGGCTTGGCTTCACAGTAATGCTACTTAGAGAGCTAGGCTTGCCCCTAGACTGCATGGGAGTGCCCTGCAGCCACCAGACAGGGCTTCCCAAGTACCCATAGGCATAGGAGGGAAGCGACGCACACAAACTCTTAGATGCTATGAACAATGAGTGTAAGAGTGGAGTGTAACTTGCCCAATAAGACCAAAATAGGCTTCCTTTTGCAAAGTCCAACAGAACTTGGCCTTAGACTGGTGACAACTTTCCTCCTAAAAGGAAAACAAAACCCTCATGTCATGTCTTCACACCGGAATAAATGACTGAATTTGGAGTTGTTTTCCCCACTAGCACACTACCACTGCATGCACACATGCAAAGGTGGGTATATAGACACACACGCACACACGCACACACACACACACACACACACACACACCTGTCAACTTTGCTTCACAAAGCTCAGGATGTTTAAAGAACTGTCTTTAGCTTGAAAGCTTTGTAGTAAAAATGTACAAACTTCTCCACAAGAATCAACACTTTCCAGATGCAGATGATGTGGACTAGCGAAGCAGCCAAGGCGGGCCACCATGGAGAGGCCCTTAAGGAGAGTGTGCCGTGAATTTCTGGTGAAATGCAGATTCAGACTGTGCCCGCCTCACCTCAACTGACCCTCAGTTTGCTGTGAATGCACCTCAATCACACGCCTCTCCCCCACCACAGCCACAGCCACAGCCACAGCCACAGCCACAGCCACAGCCACACCACCTCGGAAGGCAGGGAGCGCAGCTGCTGACGCTGGTGCTCTCCAGGAAAGCGCTGAACTGAACTGAGGACTTCTCAGGGTCTCTTTAGAAGCTGATCATCTTGGTTGGGTAGGCTGACCCCACTGTACAAACTCCACTGTCCCACTGGAGTGTGACTCTGAGCTTCCGGTGGCTCGCTGGGCTGCATGTAAATTTACTCTGTGCCGTCTGTAGGAACTGCTCACTCGCGCCCCCTCTCCAGGCTTCCCTCCTTCCTGGAACCTTTGCCTCCTCCACAACATCCACATCTCCTGCCTTCCGTCTGGAGCTGGAGCTCTCTGGGGCAGGAGCAGCCTGTGGCACTGCATGAGCCTGAGCTGCTGCTCTCTGCACTCAGATCACACTCACTGTCACCACGTCCCTTCGCGTGGTGCATGAAGAGAGAAAGCAGCTCACCAGAGTGGCTGTAAGAGCATTACTCATGGGGTGTTTGCTTTGCATAGGATTTAAAAAAATTTTTTTTTTCATCAGTGCACATTTGCGGTACACAATGACAGCATTCCTTGTGGGAAACTGGTGCCCGTACATTACTTATCTCAACTCCTTGTGAGTCCCCTTCACCTCCCTTGCCCCCCATCTCTTGGTCCATTTCTCCTTCAAAAGTTCTCTGTTTTCTGTTATCTTTTATTTTGCTCTTGCATTTATTTATGCTGTTCCATAGGGTTCCTATGGAACAGAAAGCAGGCAGTGTTAGACCTTGGCGTTGGTTTGCTGCACCTGATGTCATGGTCTCGAGGGGCCTCTTGTCCTACAGATGACTCAAGTCCAATCCACAAGTTCTCTGTTCTTTTATCCACTGATGGACATACAGGTTGCTTACATGGGTTTCCTTGTATGAATTTTGCTGCAATAACGATAGTATCCAAGGATCCCTGTAGTGTGATTCATTAGCTCTTTTTTTTGTGGTACAGAGGATGAACTCACTGTTTTGAGCTTGTCAGGCAAGCACTTATTCTACTGAGCCATCTCCCCAGCCCTCATTAACTCTTTAGGGAAGACTCCTAGAAAGGAATCTTCTGCTGCATCCAGCAGAATTTCAATTTTTAGGGTTCTTTTTATGACAATTCTAGAAATAAAATGTAAGTGATTTTGTAAACTGCATTGCCCCCAAGTCCCAGGTTTCCTTCTTCTCTTAAAGCAAAACGTTGGCCTCTACCTCCCCACTGACCCACATCTGCCCAGAGGGACCTGCTGCTACAGGGGCTGATGCCTCCCTGTGGCCGAGCCCTGCACCACACAGTATGGCCCAGTCCAGCCCTCAGGTGGGGAGCAGCAACGAGTGCTTGAGCAGCGTCCTTCGCTCCTCCTGTGCAGAACCTCCCGGGTCCCTGCAGGCATTGGGCCAGTTGTAGACATTGGATTTATGGGCTTTGCTACCCACAAACACACTGAAGAGGTTGAGAGTCATCCCTTCCCTGGCCTCCAGCCCTCTTCCCAAACTCAACCCTGGGGTTCAAGGCTCCCATTTCCTGTGGGTTCTGGGGGGTTGAGGAAGGTCTACAAGGGCTCTGTGAGCCTGCTTTCCCACACACCTCTGACCATGCCATCAGAGCTGGGCTGGGCTGATTCTTAATCACAAAGGAGAGGTGGACAAACCCCAGCTCTAGAACTTTCCAGCCTAATAGCTGCTCTTTCCTTTCTCTTTACCAGAGAAACTAGTCAGGGCTGCAGAAGAAGCCACATGAGCCAGACTGCATCTTGGAATGAGTTCCGTTTCCAAGAATCCACAGTAACTTTATATGCCATGGGGAGTAGGGGACTTGGCCACCCTCTGTGCTCCCTGGTAGTTAGTTCATTCAAAAGTGACAATCACTGTATTTGGAGACACCCCTCCCCACAGAGATGTGGCAAGGTGAGAAAATGACCAGGTACTACAATTCAATAAGGTGATGCTGGTTCTAATCCTATTTATTTTAGAATAAGCTTCTCTTTTTAGGGAAAAACTTGTTAAGTGGAAAGATGTAGTCCTACTGAAACTTCAGGGAAACAACAAAACAGTTATGGGGAAACAACTTTAGCAAGTATGTAGCATATTACTTGGTCATACAGAAATCCCCAAATCTGAAATCCCATCTTCTCCTTATCATTCTTTCAGAGCATTTTTAGAAAGCCTTACATGTAGATGAATTTTGGAGCTGTATTTCCACCCCAAATTCTCTATTTATAAATAATGGTAGTTAATGAGACAGATCTAAAATGCCCATGGATATTTACTTCCAGAAGGTATTAAAAGATATGCTTGAATGAATGAATAAAAGAAAGAAGAAATGGAAGGATTTTCACTCTGTTGGATTTTAGAATAATATTGTGGTAGAGGCTAATAAGTCAGAGGGAATTAACCCACCCACACCTAGTGTGCCAGTTTAGGAATTCCCATAACAATGGTATGTAATAAAGCTTTGTCTCCTCAAATGCTTGTTTCTTGAATTTTTCTAGGTAGCATATATATGCATTTCATGCAAAAATTCCAAACATTGTGATTTTGGACATAAGTGAGTTGAGAACATAGTTCTAACAGCTATGGCTCTACAATCTTTGCATTCTAGAAGACTGAGGAGGACTGCGAGTTTGAATCCAGGCAGA
The DNA here is from genome assembly GCF_000260255.1 of Octodon degus. Taxonomy (NCBI): domain Eukaryota; kingdom Metazoa; phylum Chordata; class Mammalia; order Rodentia; family Octodontidae; genus Octodon; species Octodon degus. The sequence continues at coordinate 18,724,715 of NW_004524593.1, forward strand.
GCAACTTAGCCCCTTGGGAAAACCCTAGCCCAATGATAAGTAAACAAATGGCTGGGCTGTAGCTCAATGCAAAGGCCATGTGCTCCATCCTCGGTGCTGAGAAAAAGAAAAACTTTCAAATAAAATACTATGACACCAAAAATTATTTCTGCCCACTTATCAACCAATAAGACCTAAGAAACCCCTAGCACTAAGAGACTCAAAAACTTGAATGACATTGTCCCTTGAAATGGTTTAAAATTTATTTGAAGAATCACAACAAACAAGTACACATAAAGGCAGTAGGTGATACAGAATCAACTCTAGATTTTAATTTGGGGGGCAACGTTGGGGCCAAACGCAGGCCTCACATCTGCCAGGCAAGTGCTCTACCACTGAGCTTCACACCTGACCTAACTGTGGGTGATGACTGCCCTTAATTGTGGGGACTGCTCCTGCCAGTGTGCCTGTGGAGTTCATGGGCCTGCAATTGACCTTTGAACTGTGGCATGGATGGTGATGAAGGAAGACGAACTCACTCCTGCCCCATCCGCTCCTCACATTGACCCTTGGAGGTTAATCTATTTCCATAAATGAGAGAACAGCTCAAGCAGATGAGGTCACTCTCCAAGGTCACACGGTGGAGTCTGGCTCTTCCTGCTGCATCCGGTGCATGGGAGGTGCAGGATAAGATCCAAGCTGGCCTGCGGGGTTCCGCTCCAACCTTCTCTTGCGCCATCCCTGTTTCAGCCACACCTTGTGTTTTACAACTTCAAAGAGTGTGACTCCAAATAATTTAATGAGAAATTATTTTAAGAAAACAAGCAGTTTGGGGAGCCAGGGAAGGCATGGTGGGCTGTGGCTCCTTAGGACAGAAGACAGAATAGGAGGAAATAGGGATGCAGAAACCTGGAGAGTGGAGCCAGGGAAGGGGGACAGGGGACTGATGGGGCCTGCCTCTCCACTGGTGGCTCCCATGGCCCAGCCTTCAGGAGACAGCTGACAAGACTGGGTTGTGCCCTGATTTAGCTCAAGGGTCACCACAACCTGGTGGGAGCCTCTCCTCTGGCCCTGTAGTCCTTGCTCCGGCCTTTATTGTCCCTAACCTGCTGGTGGAGTTCACTTCGGGAGGCCACACTTGGAGGCCAAGGAATGCTGTTACCCTATTTCAACCCATTTTTCAAGTGAGCTGATTAAACAGCTCTACCTGCCAAGCACCTGATTTCTGAATTTTAAAATTTGATTTAATTTTAAAAGTCAGAGAAAAGTTAGAAGAGTGCCATAAGGAAATTTCATGTTTCTCTTTTGCCCAGATTCACGAATTATTTATTTATTTATTTATTTATTTATGTATTATTATTTATTTATTTATTTATTTTAACACAGGGTCCACAGGGTCTCACTACGCAAACTCGTAATGCTCCTCCTGTTTTCAGCCTCCCAAGTGCTGGAATTACAGGCACAGGACACCGTGCTCAGCCTCACGTCTCACTGCGGGTCCCAGGGGTGGGCCCAGCACAGCATGTGGTGCAGGGGATCGCCTGCCTAAGCAGGCACTTTAGTCTGCTAAGTTATCTGGCCCAACCTAGTAATTTATTTTATTGTGTATTCTTCCTCTGCCCACCACACACAAGGTTTAATCCCAAACTATGGTGACTGTTTCCATTTAAAAACATATTGCAGTGCCATTTAGTCCAGTGCCACACTAATTCCCTTCAAGATCCACCCTCTTCTTTCAGGTGCACACATCCCGTCACCTTGCCCCTTCCTGAAGCAGCTCTGGGTGTCTTCTTCCGTAAGTGTCTATTTGTGCTGCCTCAGTAACCCAAGTCAGAGCAGCTCACTGGCTGCTCCCATCGTTTTGGCTTTGGGACAAGCCAGAAGTCACTCTGTGCCGGATCTGGTGAATGAGGTAGACGAGGACACACCACAATGTTTTTACTTCAGAGAAATTGCTGTGAATGAATTCAAGACATCTAGGCAGCCCCAAACGCATAATCTTTGTCTTTGTTACTTGAAAGTCAGAGCTGCTGTATCGTTTTCCCCTTCAGTACTTCATTGTGTATTTCCAAAGAACACAGATACCCTCTGATACACCAACACTCAGAAGTACAACAGACTGTGACACTCGAAGTCAGGAAATTGAATAATGGTGGTGGGCCATAACACTATTATCTAATCCACAGTCCATTTTCAAATTATGGCATTTGTGCAAATAACATCCTCCGAGCCTTCACTGTGTCCCTCTCGGCCCAGCATCCAGCCCTGGGTCTGGCTTTGCGATGACTCATAAGTGCCACGGAGCCCTTCCGCGGACAGCGCCTCCCGCCTGCCTTTCCATGCTCGACCTTCACAGCCTTGACGAGCGCCGGACGTGGCTCTTGTCCAGCGTCCTGCACCACGGCTCACCGGATGTGTCCGTGTGATCAGTCTGAGCTCCTGCGTCTGGCAGGAAGCTCGAGGGTGACACTGTGTCCCTCCCGGGGTCCCTTCAGGAGTCACACGCTGTCTGCTCGGATGCTGCAGATGTGACTCTGACCGTTGAGGAGGTTGTGTCTGCCAAGTTTCTGTATTATGAATTTACTATTTTAGGCTTGTAAATTATTTGTGTAAGATACTGTGAGACTGTGTAAGTGTGGACACATTGTGTCCAGGTCATTTTGAACTAAGACAATCATTTCTCTTCTCCAAATGTGGCAAAATCAGAAAGAACCATAATGCCTGTCACTTCCCATCTCTTGGGCATCGATGCCGGTCGCCACCCTGCCGTGGCTGCTGGGCCTCTGGGAGTCATGTCTGGTTCCTGGGGAGGCTCCTCGTAGAAGCAGAGGAAGCAGCCGTTCTGAGCCCCAGTAAAAACCCGAGGCACACAGCAGCCTCGGGTCAGGACTGGCTCCTGTGCCACCTCCCCTTCTGGTCACCAGAGGTGGCTGTCCATCCCTGCCCGTTCTGGCTGAAGTAAGGATATCACTCGCTGGCAGGTTTCTAGGGGCTTATTTACTTCTGAGGTCTCAGCGGTAGAGGCTGGCCTAATTATTATTGACCCAAGTCATTTTTCTTGCTTAGGAAACGATTTAATAGTATTAGGAGCCGAAGCCTGGTAAAATTGGAGCCCAAATCATCTTGTCCTCAGACCTTGAAGACTAATACAAGGTTAATGTCTCTGCCTTAAAAAATATGTGAGTATTCATAGAATTTTAAACTGCAACTCACTCTCCTCTCCAGAGCTTCTCAACTATGATAATCACATTGAGATCTTTGAATTGCCTGTGGATATTGGAACAAGGCTGAGAGTTTTTGCCTGTTCCGGCCTAGACTAGGACCTGCCTGAGACCAGGACTGCCTAGCATTACACGCTATGGGGCTGTCTTGTCCAGCGTGTGGCACGGCCCGAGGTGGAACTCAGACTGACTGAATAAGGAAAGCAATTGCTGGGAGGCTGTGTCAGGAGGGTCACAGGTTCAAGTCCATGTTGGGCAACTTAGTGACTGTCTTAGTTACTCTTCTCTCATTGCTGGGACAAATACCCGACACTCAAAATGAGAGAAGGAAAGGTTTATTTAGCTCACAGTTAGCTGAGGTTTCAACACACTGGAGGAGAGGCTGGGGCGCTGCCGTATTCAGGATGACCCTCTCCACATCGCTAAGAAAGCACAGGCTAGCCAGTTTAACGGTTGGCGCCTCTCTGGCCCCACCAGCTCCCCTGCCCCTCCCCTCTGCCCCGCCACGGTCCTCTGGTCCCGCCCCACAAGCCACTCCTTGCTCCTTCAGCTGCATCTGCCCCATAGCTTACATGAGGCTTTGGGGGGACAACTAGACACAAACCATAACAGTGACTTAGCAAGACCCTGTCTTAAAATAAAAAAATAAAAAAGAGCTGGAGATACAACTTAGTACAAAGGCCCTAGGTTCAATCCTTAGTAGTACAGAAAACAGAAGGAAAGAATTAAATGGTCTCAGTATTATAGATTATCCTTTGCTGCAGTCATTCTGTAATTAAAATATTGCAATCTAGTTACAAAAAAAAACTTAGACTGTAAATTTTTGACTGTGAAAAATTACAAAATTCTATTGACAAATATTAAAATAAATGTCTACTAATGTATCAGATTGTATTTTAGAACGGCTATCATTGTGGAATAATTGAACACTCATGAGAAGGCGCTAAGACGGTCAGAGGAGTGTACCATGAAACTAGGCTGTCACCCCACTGTCTTGGGAGCCACCCAGCAGGAGAGGAGGCACCCGTGCGAGGGGGTGGGGGTGGGGCTTCAGGGCGGGACTGTGCCCTCTGCCCCCCTCGCTCCCACACCCCCCCACTGCCCTAATCTTCCTTGAGGCAATCTCTAAGATGAGGAGCAAAAAGAAATCTGTCCTTTGAATTGTGGGTGCCACATATTTTACCCAGCATAAAAATGTAACGTCCAGGGCATTCTCGGGCATCACCCCCGACCCCTCAGTAGAGAGCGCCTGACCGAGTGCTGTCCAGCCCTGAGACTGACCTTGCTGCAGCGCAAGCAACGGGAAAGTCCCGCCTGCTGTTGCGTTGTTCCGGATTCCCCAGATTTCATGAGTCCTAGACATTGTTTATAGTTCTAAGGAATTTCGTGCCACGTACGGTTTCGTTCAACCATTGCCATAGTCAGAGTATAGACCTCTCTGTCACCACAGGGAATCTCTGGCTCTCAGAGTCACATCTTTCCGGCAACTTTCCAACTTTGCTATTAGATCTAGGTCTCTTCATACAATGCGTGAGTGGGATCGTTTGGACTATGCTCTACGAGGACCCAGTTTTCTATCATGTCATTGTGTCATAGTGCAATAGTCTAGTAATGTTTTGTCCTTTATTTTCAATATTTGATAAACATTTGATGTTGAAAATTTAGATGATAGATGCTCGTATATGAATGTGTTGTAGAGAGCAAGATTTTCTTGAAAAAAAAAAATCTTTGGGAAGCAGGCAGGGGTGGGATTGGTTCTGCTCTCCCTTGAGATCCTGGTAGGGCTCTCTGTGCCTGAGTTGTGGGCCCTGGAGGGATCTTTTCAAGATAGTAATTTTACTTTCTTTGGCTCATACCCAGAAGAGAGGCTTCTGGGCTTCTGTTGGTTTTGTTTTTAACTTTTTATTTATTTTTAAATAATGGCTATGCTCTTCCCCTTCTTTATTTTCATATGTGATCTCAGGGTTTTAAATATCAGCTTTATAATTTCCAAATCTGTAGTTCCAGCTTCCTGGAAATCCCCTTTTGCACATTCAGAAGCATTATGATTTCATAGATAGTAGGCTCATGCCTCAGAGTTAGCCTGGCCAAAAATCATTTTCCCCAAACCTGGCAAAGATTGGAGAAGCTCACACTCACAGCTTAGCGATGCCGCATGAAACAGCCCAAGCAACATTCCAAGACACACTCTTCTTTATTTTTTTAATCAAGCTTTTTAGTAAGTCTGTTGATCCCGCTACAATCAGCTTGAGTTCAAGTGCTTTTTTGTCTCCGTGCAAGAGCGTGGAGCAGAGGTGAGGAGTCTAGGCTCCAGGGTCAAGCGGTGGGGTTATTTATTTATTTATTTATTTATTTTGCTGTGGAGCAGCTGAACCCGGGGCCTGCAGGTTCAGCTGCATCCCCAGATCTTTTCATTGTTTATTTTGAGCCAGGTGCTTGCTGTGTCACTATGTTGCCCTGGCTGAGTTTGAACTTGCAATTGTCCAGCCTTAGCCTTGCACAGTGCTGGGGTCACAGGTGTGCAGTACCCTGCACAACTTTGCTTTTAGATGGGGGTCTTGCAATGTTGCCCAGTTTGGCCTGGAGCCTGTGGGCTCAAGAGACCTTCCCACCTCAGCCTCTGAGGAGCAGGGGCTCCAGGAGCTGGGCTTGCTGCCTGCACTGGAACCCTGCTCCTGCTTCTTCCTGAACTTTCTATACCTCATTTTACCTATTTCTATTTATTTATTTATTTATTTATTTATTTATTTTTTGGGTGGAACCGGGGATTGAACTCAGGCCCTTGCGCTTGCCAGGGAAGCACTTATTCCACTGAGCCATCTCCCCGGCCCCAACCTATTTCTAAAATGGGGGTCAAAATAACAACCTCCCTCATGGAGCTCTGAGAATTGAAATGGGCATTTTAGAATAGGGAAATGGTAATGTTCCCTAGCACGTACAAACACTGAAACCAGCACGGCTACAGGACGGGGACTGCTGACGACCTCAGCGACGCTGCCACACGTGGGCACTGGAGGATGCTGTGCCTGCAGATTCTGATAGGAGCAGCATCATTTGCAGCAGCACCTCCTTGGCACAGCTTGGACCATTTCTTGGTTTCATATCGGGACCTCTTCTTCCCCCACCTGAACTGCTGAAGCAGAGTCCCTCTGGCTCACCATGGGGCTTCTCCCACAAGCCAGATGTGTGCCAGGGCTTCTCGCCTGCCAGGCCTGGTGCCCTCCCCACCGTCTCTTCCTGCCTCTGCTTTCTCCACCTCTTGCCCTTGCAATGGCATCAGTCCTGGGCTGTTGCTAGCAGGCTCAGCCTGCCTCTTCCTCCTTCTCCCCTTTAGCCTTCTTTGGCATCCCCATACCCACCCATGAACCTCTTGTACATCACAGTCCATTAAGGCACCTGCTTCTTGGAGAAGCAAACTGACTCAGGTCAAAAGAGGAAAATGAAAAGAAAGAAAAAAAAGAGAGAGAAAGAACCCAGGACTGAGACCTAAAAGCTGCCTCTGAGATGCACATGTAGGTGCACCCCGACAGCTCCCCCAAGCAGCAGAATCCATGCAACACCAACATCGGGTCGGGGTCCTGAGAGCAACCATGAGGTCCAGAAAGACCCGAGCAATGGGTGGGCGGGAGGGAAGGACAGGTAAACAGTGGAGAGCAGATAGGTGGGGGTCCTGTAGACCCAGGTAACGCTGGTTTTCCTGGGCATCGAGATGTGAGGCTTTTGGAGAGTCATAAGTAGAAGACTGAGCTGATCTTACATAGAAATTAATAAGTGGGGTCAATTAATTATTCTACCTGCTCTTTGGGGAGCTCAGGTAAAGTTGGTGTGGTTGGGATGATTGTAGGTGACAGCTCTGTCCCTAAGTAGGCGCATCTCATAAGGCTCTTCCCTTTGAGGATGGTGGGTCCTGTGAACTTGATGGGTGTTACTGCTGAGAGTAGGTTCCTACCCTCTTGACCTTGACCTGACTTAAGCGACCTTTTACAATGTGAAGCAGACTATGTCAGACTTTAGTGATGCAAAATGGCATCCATTTGTTTCCTCTGTTCATGCTGCATCTGCTGAGTGGTTATTCTGGTCCCTGGAGCTCAGTGGGTCTGGAGTGAGCAGAAGCTGGCCTCCTGGCTCCTTGCCCACTTGGCCAAGGTGGGAGGGCCACGCCGCCACAGCTCTGCTTTTCTCTACGAGGTCCCTCAGCTGCCAGCAAGATGCCCTTGGCTTCTGCCAACTGCAGACCCGGCGGCCTGAGAGCACAGCCCAGTGCACATGTCCCTGCCTGGCCTTTGTCGTATTTGCTAATGTCCCACAGCTGTAGGACCTGTCCAGTTCTAGGGGTCAGAGAAATAGACCCCAGGACATGCCCACTGCAAAGAGGAAGGGGCGTTACAGTGACATCCCGAGGCAATCTTGAGTGGCCGCGCGGGCTTGCAGGGTTCTGCACGATCCAACGACTACCCTCGTCTTCAATGTCAGCTCAGGCTACTTGCTTTCTCTTTCTCTTTAAATAGGCTTTATTAGGAAAGGGACAGCTGGGATGAGGGAAGGAAGAAAAGAAAGAAGGAAGGGAAAAAGAAATACATATATATGTGCATACACGAGATAGCTTGGATAACTGTAATGCTGATTTCTGCTGGCCTACTGAAAATGAGCAGTTAATGCATTATGACAAACATTGTTGAATTTCTATCATTTTGTTTAGCTAAATTCTGTATCATTTCTAATGTTTTTATTTTTATTGTTTCAATTCTCTTTTAAAAATAAGATGAATAGTCTTTATTTTCTAGAAGTTTCAGGTACCCTGAGAAAATAGAATGATAGCAGGTGCAGGGATTTCCCTTCCCTCTGCGTCTGCGCACCACAGCCGCCTGTTATAAATGTCCCTGGCCGCTCTCCTTCTTCATTGGACACAACTTTTGAGCCACAACTTGTTCTTGGTTCAGAGAGTCTGCTACTCTCATCTGGAATGCACTCCCCAGATTTGTTAAGGTATAAGTGATGGAAGTGTGTACACTGCAGGTGCACTCTGACTGTATGACGCCACGACTTCCTATACAAATTATTTCATGAAGTGATTACCACAGCTGACCTACTTAACACATGCACCAACTCAGCTACGTGCCTGTGTGTGTTCAGAATATGGAAAATCCCCTCTCTTCGCAAACTGCGGTGCACAACACGTTGTTAACCGTAGCCGGCATGCGGCAGCCTCACACCCAGATCTTGTTCTGGAAAGTTCTTCCTGGATCTCGGCGTGGCAGACTCCCCTTGCATGGAGGGCTCCTATCAAATGTGTCCTTTGCAAAGGGGCCACCCACTTCTGCCTGCTGTCACAGTCTCTGCTTGAATTCCCGCAGCACTCATTGCCTTCTGGGC
>NW_004524593.1:18733687-18740088 GCF_000260255.1 Octodon degus
GCAATCTGACTACACATATGATAGAACAATTAGAAACTATTTTTTAAAAATAGGAAAACTAGTGTTGTGGGTACCCAGAGGAAAATTAGTCTTCTAAAGAGATTTGTAATCTAAATTTCTTCTCAAAGGATTTCCCCGGAGGTTGGGGGCTGTTATGGTTTGTGTCTAGTTGTCCCCCAAGCCTCATGCAGTCATGGGGTGGACTTCTAGAGCTTGTGATTAACTCATGATCCCCTGGGATTATGGTTGCGAGTGTTGTTGGGATTATGGGTATGAATGCTGTTGGGGTTATGGGTATGAATGCTGCTGGGATGATGGGTGTAATTGCTACAACCAGTCTGGGGGACAGCCTGAAAGCACCTCAAGGGAGCCAGACTTGCTCTCTGTAGCCATTGTTGCCATTACTCTTTCCATTTTTCTCTTGGTCTTATGCTGTTTTCCACCACCATGAACTGCTGCCCTCTGCCATGTGCCACTCTGCCCTGGACCCAGCTGAGTTACCTCCAGTAACTGTGAGGTAAATGAACCTTTCCTTCCTTCATTTTGGGTGTCAGGTATTTTGTCCCAGCAATGAGAGAAGAGTGACTGAGACAGAGGCTGACTCAGATAGAGCCAACAGCGCCCAGGTCCCTGGTGAGTCGGGGGCAGCGCCAGAGCTGCTAATTCTGAACTTCTCTGTTCCCAAGAAAAGCCAAGTAGCCAAGTGCTCTACCGCAAGTCTCACGTTGGCTTCTTACCCTTTCTGATGCATTCCCACTCGTGGACATGTTTCACTTCTCCAAGGACCTGTTGTTACGAGTCTGTGTCCCTCAAAACTCAAGCGCTGAGGGCCTAGGCCCACAATAAAGGCGGGAAGAGGTGAGGAGATTGGTGTTAAGCGGGGCTAAGAGGTGGAGCCCTGGTTATAGGGTTAGTGCCCTGAGAGAGAAGAGAAAGAAGTGCCAGAGCGCGTCTCTCTGCCACGCGAGGACGCAGCAAGAAGCTGACCACCCACAACTCGGGCCAAGGGCTCCCACCGGCACCCCTCAGAGACGGCACTCGCGTTTCAGACTTCCACAGCTGAGAAACAAACTTCTTGCTTAAATTGCTTATTATGTGGTATTTTATTATGGCAGCTGGCGTGAACACCTTCTGTCGTTCTTCTCTTTTGATTCCCTCTCCGCTGGTCCAGCCGGCTCAGCGGCCCTGTCTGCAGGGCTTCTGCTCTGCGTGTTCTGATTAGCGCTCGCATCAGCTCCCCTCGTGCGCTGCGGCCCTGTTGGCTCCCCTTCGGCTCCCCTTCGTTAACTTCTCTTAGCCCACCCGCCAGCCCGGGAAATTCCACTGTCTCGGTGACAGGCAGAGAGCGCCCAGGCACTGCTGCGGGTGTCTTCAGTCTTGCTCCTGAAGACCGATGTGTGCATGGAGATAAGCTCAGAAAGAGCCGGTGTGGGCGAGAGGCGGTGCGCGGTGACGTCCCTGGGACGCTAGAGCACCGTAGGTGGGCTTTGAGCACAACCGCCACGCACAGACACTCCTGTTCGTTTCTTTCCTTTTTGCGTTTTCTGGCAGAGCATGTGACTCTGCGATTCTCAGTCTCTTTTACATCCAATGCGCCTCGTTTGCACCAACGCTGAATTTGTGGAAGTGAATCTTTTCACTTTTCGGTCTGGTGCCAAGTTGGGCACAACAGGAAGGGGAGGAACTTGACAAACGGAAGAACGAAACTCCCTGTGCATCATCCATCCAGACATAGGCCGTGGGAAGAGTGGGGGCGGAGGGCGACGGCAGCCTCACTTCTGGTGGCGAACAGAACTCGGGACACGTCCCTGTGAGGCAGAGCAGTGCCGGCTGATTGGGCACCCAGGTGCAGTCAGTGTCTGTGGCGGAGACTCCTCCCTCGGGGCTGACAGAGACACCTGGAAGGAGATGAGGCGAGCAGAGGAGAGAGGTCTAGAGCTGCCCAGTGACATGCAAAAGGAAAGGTAGAGGTGGTGGCGGAAGAGGACTGGTCACTGTCACTAGTGGCTGTTTGCGTCCGTGGTCCCTGCCGGCCTCCTTGGGAAACCCCTCCCCTCTGTTCAGGTAGTTGTTGAGGCTGGAGAGGAGGCTCTACCACCAGACACAAACTTTCAAACCTCTCTCTGATTGTCAGCTCCTCCTCCTATCCCTGCCTCCAGAGTGGGCGCGGTCGGTGACTGGAGAAGGGGGCAGGGGCCGGTGTGCTGTGTTGGTGTCGCCCTGCAGAGCTGCGTTCTAGCCCCTTGTGGTTCACCAGTGCCCCAGCCCTTCCCTGCAAGGGTTATCAGTCAGTCCTACAGTTATTTTCTGCACCCCGCGTCCAACATTTCCAGTCTCTCGTTGTCCTGCTGTCCCAGGGCTTAGTCTAGAGCACTTGCTCAGCAGCGATCTAAAACGCGAAAGGTTCAACATCTTGGAGCCCGCCCTTCACGTCTAAGGGAGGGGGCTGTGCACGGACGCGCCTGCTCAGCTGTTCTCTGTGATTCTCAGATACCTGCAGGGGATGGGACTGCACCTCAGGAGATCAGAGACCCCGCGGCGCACTAAGGCAGCTCTGGAGCTTCCTTTCCTGTCTCCCTGAATGAGGTGCTTCTTCCCTCTATAATGGGCCAAGATCCCGTGGCCCCATTGTGTTGGTCTTTGATGAGGGCGCCGCGGGTGGGTAGGCAGGGAGACTCCTACACAGCTGCGCTTCAGGAACGTGACCCCTAGCTGCAACCTAAGGGCTCCACAGCGGTGGGTACCACCTCCTCAAGATCCCACAGCTGCCCAGGGGACCAGGCCTCTACCTCGGGGCGTGTGGGATGCTCTCCCAAACCTGGCAGCTACCTTCCCGTCACTGCCATCTCGGCTCTTGGCCACTACAAGGCTGTGCGTGTAGGGTAGCCTCAGGCTCAGCCGGACCCTGGTACTCTGCTCCAGTCTGCTCCTTGGCGGCAGCTTCTCCTCTTGCTCTTCTCCCCCTCTTGAGCGTGTGCACCTCACTTCTCCGGGCATCTCTGCGGGTTCTGAAGGATGTGGAGGGCACTGGCATCTTCAGGCTATGCCTCCCTATAAACTCCTTCTCCACCACAGTTCCAGGGTCACTTCCTTGGGAAACTTTCCAGACTCTCCCATCTAAATGAGGCCAACTTTCTTGCAACAGCCTATGTTCACCTTCATGAATCCTGGCGCAGCTTGGAATTACATCCCAAATGCCCTCCCACTAGAATCCCGAATTCTGGTCCAGGCCTGTATTTTTTTCTTCCTATAAGCTCCCACATGTTTTTGTTCAATGAATGAAGCGACCCACAGATGGGCCAGCCCCACTCAGCGTGGTCTGAGCAGATCCAACCGCTCTATTTCTCTGCCCAGAGTGGCTAAGGTCACTGCTACACTCTTTTCTGCATTCTGCTTGGAAAGACTCAGCCGGGAGCTGATGAAGAATTCTGTTATCAAGGAACAGTTCCCAGGTACAGAGAAGCAGAGTTCTGCACACACGCGCTCACGCGCACACACACACACACATCACACACACACACACACACACACACACACACACACACACACGCTGGTGAGGAGACAGAGACCACAGGAGACAAAGGCAAAAGACCAAAGAGCCAGTCTTCAATTGTTTCTCTCGGTGCTCAGGGAAATCCGCCACCAGACTTCCAGTGTCTTCTAATTGAATTTCCCATGAAGACAGAATCGCCCAAGTCCCTGGCTCTTGAGGTGCTGCTCCTCAGGTGCCTGTAGAGAAGGATTTACCCTCCTGCCCAAGCGCCCTATGCGTGCTCTGAGACAGACACTGGACCCCATCTCCAGCCTGGGGTCACAGGCCTCCGGGGATGAGCTACCCAAACCTTTAGCCACATGGCAAGAAAAACCATCAGCACAGAGCCCGGAAAGTCCTGTTTAGTTGATGCCTCTTGGTAGAGAAATAAAAGCAAATCATTGTTTCCAATATCTGGGACATTTTAGAGATTGACCAAAGATTCCCTGGCTTAAAGAATCTCTAAAACCCACCAAGAGGATCAAGAAGTCCCACCCTTTCCTGCAAGGTCCTTCATTTGACACCCATCTTCAGGCTGCCCCTGTCTTCCAAGCTCACACCTGTGTGACATATGATACATTTATAAATGAAAGGAGCCTACCTCTTTTAAGTGAGATTCTTTAAATCTCCATTTCTGACAGTGCCACTATTTGCACAGGAGCTGTAATAGGCGCATATTTTGGAAAATAGTGAATAAAAACTGACAAGCTATCTGAGGAATCTGAATGCATAATTGATAGGGGCATAAATTAATATGATTAGGCCTTTATTGGGCACAGAGGCTGCCAAACCTACAAAAGGAGGCTGGGATGAATCCCAGCCGTGGACGTGGCGCCGATAGACATCAATATGTAATGTGGATCAGCTCGGGCTTTCTCATGCGGTCTGCACGCGACAGCACCGAGCTCAATTGAAATTTTTATCTTCTTGTTGCATACAGACAGGTTTGGCTGATCACTTCCTTTGCAAAGAGGAGTGAGCTGAGTGATTAAAAACATCAAGGTTTCAGTGAAGGTGTTAATGAAATCGTCTTATGAAATTAAAAAATGGGTGCTTTGTAAAGACAATTCGGAGAACACAACTTCTAGAAATTCCTCCGCACTGTGACTTTTCTGCGTATTCAGTAGGCATGTCCAAACCAAAATAGGGGAGACAGCAGAGTCGGTCACTTTGGTGGAAGCTGCTATTTCCTTGTAAGATCATTCCTGATAGTTCAGCCTTTTTTCTTTTCTTGGCATAGGATAAATCCTTGTCCTAATGACCATGGTAAAAATGCATCATTGCAGAATAACATCTATATCTTCAGAACAATACACATGTATTTCCGTGAGACATTTATCATTCCTGTTTAATAATATTCTGTACGTACTGTTTTCCACTATATGTTTGAGGTTCCAATTCTGTAGCCAGGAGGCTGAAATTGCGGGCTATCCAATGACATGCTACGATTCAGAGGCCGAAGCCCTCACACCTGTGATTTTCTAGAACTTCATCATTTTATGGCATATAAGACATTCGTCCCAGTTTACATCTGCCCTTGGCAGTGATAAGGTTCAGATGGGGGAAGAAGCTCGACGCGATTTTGGTGAATGTTTGTGTACTGCGGCCAGAAAGGTCAGTATGTTTTATGTAGTTTGTGATAAAAGTGAGTGTTGATATCTGGGGACAGGACCATGAAAACTAATGGGGCATTGGAACTTTCTTGGTGACCTCATGAAGAAATTTATGATCCTTTTATCACCCCTCATATGATGTTGTCATAAAAATGATCTTTTAATTAAATGTAACAGGAAAGCTCCGCACCCTCGCTGGGGTGTTTCTGGTCTTTGTGAGTTAACATTTTTAATGGCTTGCCTTCAGCACAAAGCAACATTTAAAAAAGTGTCCTAAAACACGGTCACAGTTACGATCTGCAGCTCTAGCTCCCAGAGACTAGAGAGGACAAGGCAAGCGCCGACAAAGTTCTTTCCACAGGAAGATCGTAGAGCAGTGTGGAAAGAGAATTGGGCTTGGAAGAGATGGGGCCTGTCACCTCCTACGTTCCCACTGTGTGCTGGATATTCCACCTAGGGCTTCCTCAGAACTGTCACTTAACTTCCTTTAACCCTCCTTCTCTGAAGAATCGAGCTGTATCTCTGGATGTGTTACTATTTGGTTAGATGCAGCTGGACATGTGATCTTTTTTTTTTCAGGGTCTCACTACACAGCTCAGACTCGTAGCGATCCTCTTGATTTCTGCCTCCCTAGTGCTGGGATTACAGGCGTGCACCACCACACCTGAACTCCATCGCCAGCTCAGCATGCCGGGGGCAGAGCCCGTATGGCACGCGGTGCCAGGGATCGAACCCTGTGGATTCATAATCTTGACTGCAATTTTTTCTTCTGAAAATGGGACAGAAGAGAAAAGAATTAGAGCAGGTGATCTCTAAATTCAGTTTTAAATCTTTGTAGAGATAGAATGAAGATCAATATTTTCTGTTCTGTGTGGCAGAGGAATTGTTCATGGCCTGAGATCAACACCCCAAGAATTTACATTGGGTTGGAAGCCACAACGCACTGCCTGGCCCACAGTGTGGGGATGTAAGCAACAGTAACAATACATTCAGCACAATTCTATTATTTTTTCTTGCAAAGTGATGGCCACTGATGATCCCAGAGGACAGTTTTCACACTAGCCTACTGTCTACTCTTGCTCTCTTGCTGGCTCAAGGGCCAGGGAGACAGCTCAGCAGCATAAGTGCCTTCCTGGCAAGTGGAAGGTCTTGAGTTTGATCCCTGGTACCTCAAAAAAAAAAAAAAGAAAAAGAAAAAAGAAAGAAAGAAAAGAAAAGAAAAAGAGAAAAAAGAAAAGAAAGAAAAGAAAAGAAAA
>NW_004524593.1:18740287-18743941 GCF_000260255.1 Octodon degus
GCTTATGCCACTGAGCAGTCTCCCCAGCTCCCTGATCACTTTGTTTCCTGGGAAACCCTGCACTTTGTGCTGCTGGAACTACGGTCCCCACCTTATGTTGATCCATCAGTGTCTCCTTATAATCATACTTTGTGAAAAGATCCAAACTCCTTTTATTGATATGCAGCCTATTGATATGTCCAACTCATGCCTATTTAGTTTTTTTGTTTGTTTTCTTGTTTTGCAGAACTGGGGATTGAATTCAGGCCCTCGCGCTTGCCAGGGAAGCGCTCATTCCACTGAGCCATCTCCCCGGCCCCAACAGCTCATGCCTATTGGTCCCGATGCAGGTCCTCACACTTCTCCCCTTGTTCTCAGAGTCCCAGCCAAGTCAAGTTACCTGAAGTTTTTCTCTTATGCTTCTCCTAGGAGGAATCATGCATGGGAGCCAGTCCACCAAGATCTACTGAGGGCCCAGCCGCGAGTGCAGTGACATGGACTGAAGCCACGGCCTGATGTGGCTGAAACCCAGGCCCATTACTGCCTGCCTCGAAATCCTGTGGCTTCCCACCGTCAGAACCCTCCCTGGAAGATCAGGATGACGCAGCTCCCTTCCTCACGGGGCTGCTGGGAGGACTAAAAAGTAAACAGGAGTGAAGTTGAGTGGTGCCCTGCACTCAGTCAAGACTCAAGAGTATGGAGCCGGGCAATGTCACAGTTGCGTTTTTGGGGTCCTTCTGTGTCTCCCCGTGTCCAAGTGAGTCACATGCCATCTGCATGTTCATACACACACTCCCTGGGACTGCTGGAGTGTGTAGCTTCTGTCAGATACCTCTGGGTAGCCTGTGTGCATCTCCTGTGGAAGATGAAGGGCTTATCTTTGAGTGAATTACTGAGAAAACAGAAACAGGCTGCTCTGTAAATGTAGGTACATGTTTACATGACCACTTCAACTCAGGAAGGATTGCTTATGACAGTTTATAGCACCTTTCCAATCTCACTTTTATTGGCAAGTGGGCTTTAATTTTTTCCCTCAGAATATGTGAAAGACACGCACGGAGGCCCAGGGTCTACCGATGTGCATGGCACCCAGTGCTTCCTAAGAAATTGTGATATTTAGAGCAGGGGTTAGCAAAGGGACCCGGTATCTGGGCACCAAAAGTGGTGGTGTTTCACTTGCTTTCAGTGCACTCTTCAAGCCTCCAGGTTACATGCTGCTGAGCACCACCGCTGGCTGAGCTGTCAGGGCTGTCTTTCCATCATGTAGTACTGGGTTCAACCAGGTGGGGTGAGGGTGGGCAGGAGGAGGGGATGGGAACCTCTCAAGTCACAGGGACCACAGTCAGAATGAGCCTGGGTCTCCCTCTAGGGATGGAGGTGGACATCGTGGGAAGGGAAAGGGACACAGAGGTAAGGAAAGCCCTTGCCTCTGATCCTCCTATGCAGATATCTATAGATAGACAGATGGATATACATAGAGCTATACATGTAAATAGATATTGAAAACACTAAAGTCATAATTCTTTTTCAGAGTGTTGAATTTAGAGCACACAATAATGTATCTTGGAGAATTTTCTATGTTAGTATATCTACACCGTAGTTTTTAATCTTTTCTGTGGAAGTCCATACAATGACTCTGTGGTGATTTATTTTCTTTTAATTAATTAATTAATTAATTAATTATATTTTTGTAATTTTATGTATTTGGTATAGGGTCTCACTATGTAGCTCAGACTCCAAGTGCTCCTCCTGTCTCAGCCTCCTCAGCACTGGGATTACAGGTGTGTGACACATGCCTGGACTTGGTGGCTACTCAGTGTGGTCGGGGTAGGGCCAGCATGGCACAGTATACCAGGGATTGAACCTGGGTCCTTGTGCTTGTCTAGGCAGGCTCTTAGTCTGCTGAGCTATCTCTGAAGCCCATGTACTGGTCTAATAATCATAATACATTTAGTAGAATTTTGGTGTTTCTCCTCATTTTTGTGCGCTGAAGATTGAGCACAAGGGTGCTCAGCAGCTGATGACCACCACAGGCTGCTGTTTCGCTCTGCTTTAGAAAAGTCTCCCTGAGTCGCTCCCACTAGCCAAATGCCCATGCACATTCCGCCTCAGCCGTTGGGCAGGTGGGATCTCAGGGATGGCTCCTGCTTGAATTTGCAGCTTTTGGGAACAGGTCTGCCGTGGTAGGGTCTTCACAAATGTCACCGGTGCCCAGCAATCCCTATGAAATACTGAACTTCTATATCACTGTTTGGATTTCAAATTTATTCACTTATTTTTTAAAATAATATCACATAGGCAGCCCCTCCCCCACCCCACCCCCTGAGTAGGAATTTCTCCTGCGTTCCGGGAATCCCCAGACGCAGTCCTAGTCCAGGCCCAGTGAGTGTGTGGGAGAGCTGCCTCTCACACCTACTCTATCTTGTCCCCTCCACTCTCAGCTCAGGCCTGGAATACAGGCCTGGGGTGAAACCCTGCAGCTGCAATTTCTGCAGAGAATGTAGAGGATAGAACCAGCAAGCTAGTCCAGGAGCAGAAGAACATCTTGACAGAGGAGCACAACAGGTTCACCCCCAAGGGCAGCCGCAGGAAGGAGCTAAGCACAGCAGCCAGACCCAAGGCAGGCACAGCTGGATAAATCCAAACTTTATAGATCTACACCTGAACTTCAGTATGTGCCAAGGTTATAACTACAAAAAAAGATCTACCACAAAGGTCAGAAGACAGTGCTACACAAAATGCCAAGAAGGAACAAAATGCAACTTCAGAACCCAAGCCTACCTGTAACAAATGCAGAGGACACTAACACAGAACAAATTGGGAATCACACAGCTGAAAGCAATGAATCAACAGCTTCTGAAATAAAGAAACAGCAGCATAAAGGTATAGAGGAAATCAGATTGTAAATAAAAAATGAAATCCCTGAATTAATAACATCTGCAGTAAAGAATCAAATGCAGAAACATATGGAGGAAACACAATGCCCACCCAGAACAAGGTCAGAGGACACTAGCTCAGCTCAAATGCATGAATTAATAGCGTCGATAGTAAATAAGCAACAGCAGAAAGTTATGGAGGAACTCAGAGCGCAATTCTTTACTGAAATAAAAAAAAATTCTCAGAACTCATAGCATCTGAAGTAAAGAAGCAACTACAGAAACATAGGGAGGAAACCCAATCTGAAAAAAACACTGCAGTAAAAGAATTTATAACCGCTTCTAAAGAAGACACTGATAAAAAAAATAGAGGAGATTAGAAAAATGATGGATTCCTTGAATGAGCAATACAGGAAAGAAATAGATCGCATGAAGCAGAGTCAAAGAGATATGGAGGAAATTAAAATCTCAATCACAAGTTTGCTAAACCATTTAAGTGAAAGTGAAGACAGAGTTTCAGATGTTGAAGATGCTGGTGTAGCTAGTGAAAAGGTAAGAAAGGATCTCTTAAAAACAATGAGGATGCAGGCAAGAATAATCCATCACCTGCAAGATGATGCAAAGATGCAAATGTGAGACTAATAGGCATCAATGAAAAAGAACGAGTCAATACAAATAACATTTAAAAATATGGGCAGAACTAATAGAAGAAAACTTCCCAAATATGAGGAAACAATCTGACATTCAGGTAACGGAAGCATACAGAATGCCAAGGAACATCAACACAATGAAAAACACA
>NW_004524593.1:18746831-18761064 GCF_000260255.1 Octodon degus
GCCATGCTGTTATGTTGAGCTGTAGGGGACTCAGGTCAACAATTTCTCACATTGCGAGTCAAGCGGAAGACCCAATACTATCATGGACTACTGAACTCTTTTAGATTTTTTCCTGAGTTAACACACCTATAATATTCAAATAATGGAACTTAACAAAGAAAAGGAGATGCAGATGAACATCCATTTTGTATCTGTGTATTCAACATGATTAGGATAGATATATAGTTACATTCTATTAATGAATAGAACGATTTGTTCTAATGGTGTTTGTAAATAGGATATCATGTCCGCATCTTGTACAGCAATTAACCACTAGGAAGAATGTATGCAATGTGTGAATTATTGAAACTGTGCTACCAATTTGATTTGAAACTGTCTCATTGCTATTTGTTTCTCAATAAAATTATGGAAAAAAATAAATAAATAATATCACATAACACAAAATTCTGAAACCTTAAAAGCAGGTTTGGGGTCCGGTGCTTTTGATCTAGGGGCGCACTTGTTTTCTTTGCCTCCTCTAAGGGTTATTTTCTCAATATCAACAGAGTACAGAAGTTAGTATATTCCAATTTCCGTATATATCACATGTGCAATGTGCAAGCACATAGGGAAGCCTATAGTCCTCACCTCTGTCTTTTAAAAGTCTACTTATGATCTCTAATGATCTCACTTCACATGGCTTTCAAATATTCGAACACCAAAATACAACACATCCACTTAATCTATGGCTTCTTCCTTGGGCCACACTGGGAATATACAACTATGCATTTCTAAAATCCAAATTATTCTGAATTATAAAACCCACCTGACCCAAGCAAGTTATGAGTAAAGTTTTGTAGATTGATTCAATTATTTTTAATCCTTTGATCCTAGAGATTATAATACATTTAACAATGTGCTTTGTTGCTTTCCAGTTAATTTAGTATAGATTTTTTCATATGTCAAAAAATACTCTATGCAATTGTTTTATATTCAGTTCACCTTAGATACTGTCACATAATTTTATAAACAGCATCTTCAGTGTTTTTAGTAGGTAAAAATAACTTCATTGCATCAATTCACTGAAAGGTTTAGTGATTTGATTTGTGACTGTTTAACTTTTCACCAATATTTTGCCTTTACCAAAAAAATGGTGTAAGCAGTAAATGTTCAAGTCAAAAGAAGCACACACTCACATTCTTGTCGGCAAAGCCGCCTTTCTTTCCTCACAGATTGCACTGAGTGAAATATAGCCTCAAATACTTTGTCATTTCTGGCATCAGGTGAAGCCTAGATCCTTGTCCTCGAATCTGCCCTGGATTTGACTTTGGCCAACAGAATGTTGAGAAACAGCACCATGGAGGTTCTGAAGCTGAGCCTTACGAAATCCGCAGTTTCCACCTCAGGCCTGGCATGTGTGCCCTCGCTGACACCACACAGTCAGAAACCCGAAGCCACAGAGAGCAACTTGGAGAACAAGGTGAGCTGGCCATCAGCCCAGGTGACCGCCCAGGAGGTGGCCCTCAGGGCCAACCACCTGCACATGTGTGAGCTGTCTTACGGTTCAGCCCTGTCAGATCTGCAAATGACACATCAGCCACAGCATCAAGGAAGCACCGAGGACACTGCAGAAGGGGGACTTGCCCTTTTGCACCCCATGCTGGAAGCAGGACAGGTGGTGGATCTTTGTGTCCCAGTAGGTGTTGGCATGATTGTTTAAAGTGACAACAAATATGTTTAAAATATTATCTGGGCATAATTTTAAGTTATGTTTTATCACAGATGGAGTTGAAACATATTTTTGTATTTTGGCTGTTTATAATGAGCATCTATTAAACACCTGAACCAGCACATTTGATCACTGCTCAGATCTCTTTAGCTCACCCCTCCTGAGGTGTATCGCAGCATTCCTGGGAGTCCCCGTCAGAAGGGGTCCCACACACATCCACACCCTGCTGTCTAGCAGCCGCGCGTCCGGCCTGCTGCTCTTCCCTGAAGCTGTCCCTCTCACACACCTGTGGAAGCCTCCCCGGACCTCTCAGCAAGCACCACTCTCAGCAAGGCACCCAGACCCAAAGCTACTCCCCCAGCTGTCACATCATGTCCACTTATTGCTGAATGGCAAATACTGGGACACACACCTAGGAAGAGGCTCGTAGGACCCACAGCTCCAGGGCCCTAACTCTGCAAGCCAGGAAGTCTTTGTGGCAATCAGAGAGTTTCAAGTGGGTTAGTTCAGTCCTCTCGTTTTAGATCAAAGATAACTGTTCCTAGAAAGGTTGAGACAGTCATGTTGTGTTATCAAATGTGTCAATGGTACGTTTACTATTAGAGTAAGGCTCTTGGTTTGTGCTGAATCCAACCACTGGGTGGTTGGAAAATTTTGAACAAGCTTTTGCCATGTTTGTTTCTGTTCTCTCACATAAAGTCTGCTGTAGTCTCTGCTTCGCATGAGCTGGGCCCCTCTTGGTTTCATGTGACAGAAACTCAACTGAGATTTGTTTACACCAGTTGGCTTTGGTGACTGAGAAGTCCACGCGAGAGGGGATCTGCAGTGCAGGAAGTGCTGTCAGCGTTCTCTCAGTTCCTGCTTTTGTCTGCGTCCAAGGCAGCTCTTTTCATGAGGCATGAAGAAAAGCACCAAGAGCTTCCACTTTGAGAGGTCCTTGTGCCTAACATGTCAGAAGAAAGTGTCCCCTGATGGCTTGCCTGGATCCTACAATGTTTCTGGTGAGCCACATACTGTAGCTAAGGGAAGGAGACACTCTAGCCACGTCTGGGCAATGGGGCCATCTCTGGAGTGTGGAGCAGGGGAAGGTCCACACCTACCATCCTGTTTATGACTAAGTCACCGGGGCAATTATCAGTATTTATCCCAGCCCCGTTCTACTATAAAAGTGATAGAGCCTGGTACTTTGTTGAGCTTCCTGGACCTGGTGGGTAAGATTTCCCAACTAAAGCTTTGGAGGAATGGTGCACTCAGCTCAGGTTTGGGATGGCTGCTCCCTTGTTGGTTTTTGTTTGCTTGTTTTTCTTTTTCTTTTCTTTTTTTTTTTTTATGTGTTTGGTACAGGCTCTCACTATGCACCTTAGACATGTAGTGATCCTCCTATTTTCAGCCTCCCCAGCAATAGGATTACAGGCTTGAGCCACCATGCCTGGACTTGGTCACCGGCTCAGCGCGCCCGGGAGCAGGGTTGGCTCAGTGTGTGGTGCAGGGATGGAACCCAGGTCCCTGCCCTGGCCTAAGCAGGTGCTTAGTCTGTTGAGCTATCTCACTGGCTCCACCTCCTTGCCTGGATGAGCAGGATGACACTCTTAGCCTTCAGACAGCTGGTGTTGCTAGGGTCTGCCCCACATCCTGGCATCCAGCCAGGAAGTCACATCAGTGTGCATTCTACGTGACCATGAGCAGCTGCCCTGAGCATCTCTCTCCAGCATTGCGAGGGACCAAATAGTCTCAGGAGCAAAACAGCAATCTCTGTGGCATTACAAAGTGAACTTATGGAGATATGATTTGATTAAAATGGGATCCACTCATTTGAAGTGTTTGACACATTTTAATATTTGACAGCCACCAAAGTCAAAGCACTGAATACTTCCCCACAAAGTTCCCCTCTGCCCATTCATAGTAACCCTCTTCCCCACCAATGACATCAGCCTCCTCTGATCTGTCTTCTCGAACTGTACTTTTACCTATTTGGGAAATTTAAATACGAGAAAACATGTCATCTTGTGTAGATGGCTTCTTCCACTTGGCACTGTGCCTTTGAGACTCTAACGTTGCTTTGTGTATTTGTAGCTTGCATGCTCCCGCTGAGGAGTCTCTTGCCATACAGCTACAGCCAGTGTGTTTATGTGTTCGTGCCCGTTGCAGGTGTTTTCAGTTCTTAGCTACTTTGAATACAGCTGCTCTGAACACTTAGGTAGCACTTTTTGTATGAGACATTTTCACATAGGAGGAGAATTACTGAATTGCAAGGGAAACATACACTTAACTTCATAGCAAAGCTGCCAGGCTCCTTTCTCAGTATGCTTGTCTCATTTTGTATGGCTGACGCATGAGATACCCACTACACCTCTTTGCCAAGGCAGTGTTATCGGAGCTAAACTTTAGCCATTCTAGACAACGTGGGTTGGGAAGTCATTGCTCATAATTAACAACACAAGCATATTTAGAGGCTTACTGAATATTTCTATATCTTTAGTGAGATGTTTGTTCAGATCTCTGTCCACCTTAAAGTCAGGTTGCCCGGAAGAGTGCTTTATTCACTCCCATGGAATTTTGTTCACTTGATGAGAGAGACGAACATGTAAGCCGTGTGGTCCCAAGGTGAAGGGGCACAGAGCTGACAGGAAGCCCTGGTTCTCTGCTGGAGGGAAAACATGTTTCCCTCTTCCCCACTTTATTTCCTAGAGAAGCATTTTTCCTCTGGTCACCCCTATATTGTTTCTCACACCTCCCCAGGGGAGTAGACCAAGGCAGCCTTGGCTGAAGAGCCAGGGCAGCGAGTGAGCATGCTCAGAGAAGTCCCCTTGCCCTGCAATGCTCTGCAGAGGCCTTTCCTTGTCCCCTCACTATAAGAAAAGTCTGGCCTGTGACTTTCCACTACTGCTCACTGGCAGATTCCATCCAGTTCAGAAGGCTCCAGCAAGCCCACTGGTGCTTGTACTAAGTCTTGTCAAAAAGTCAGCTTTTCCAGAAAATTGAATGGGAGTGGCTGTCCCCTTTCCATTGTGACATAATGGCCCACAGCCAAGGCCTGCCATCATCACAGGTCCTGACCATACCAAGGAAGAGCTGGCAGGCCAGAAATGGGAATCCTAGGGCCATCTTTGAGTTCCGCTACCCCAGTACCTAATGCTGTACCACATGCTGCAGAACTGTCTCACCCAAGATGAGAAGACCCCTGGGAAGGCCCTGGTTTTTCAGTGGGAGCAGGCACATGCCAGAAAATTAAAGATGGTGAAAGCCTTAATGGCATCCAGGTGAAAAAGGATCTATTTCAACTATGGATTTCAGAAAGAACCACAGATTTGAAATCAAGGCAGTAACAAGAAAACTTTTAGCGCTTAATTTTCCAATTTAATTAATGTATTGCATTTGCGTCCAGGTAGCCATTAGTTACTTGGGCAGTACTTTTCCCCTCTTTGCCAGTATTTCTAATACCCATTTTCCTTGTCATTCTGTCATTTATGTATGTGTGTAATTATATTCTTTATTTTAGTTTCAGAGAAATCCTGTAATATTTGCCCAAAGATTTTGATTCCAAACAACTCCTAGTGAATGGTTGCTGAGGCTCCATGAGTCCACGGTAGAGTCTGGTAGGTTTCTAGAAAGCGGATAACAGAAGAGGACCCTCAACCAAACTGGGGGAGCCCACGGTCCTCCGAGCCAGTGGCTCACCTCCCCCCCAGCGTGGGCACCTGCTGACTGGAACATTCTAGTGCTGCTCCTCCTGCAGGTCACCTCCCTCATTTGGCAGCTCTGCTGCTTCCACCCTAGCCATCTTTGGGGGTGACCATGTCTCCCCAATCCCCACAGGGCTCTGTTTATCGCTGTCCTGCTGTGCTTATCCACCACCTACCTTCTACTCTCAGAAGCTTTTCTGTTGTGGAAATACACGATGTGGCCATTCTATGATGCACTGCAGGGTACATTCCAAATTCAAACAGTACCACACATGAGTGCAATGCACACACACATGCGCACACACACACACACACACAGCAGTCTATTCAGCTGAGCCCCAGTGTGTTGGCAAAAATTCACTTTTTGACAGATTTGACTTTGTTTTTGGTATATGCCATTATGAACTCTGTGGATTTATTCATAAAATTATTATTACAATTTTTCTTAATTTACCTTTTAGAATATTTTACTGAGTTTACACATCTATAATATTCAAATAACAGAACTTAACAAAGAAAGGGGATACAGATGAATGTCCATTTTGTGTCTGTGTATTCAAAGTGGTTAGGATAGATATATAGTTACATTCTCTTAATGAATAGAGCGATTTGTTCTAATGGTGTTTGTAAATAGGATATCATGTCTGCATCTTGTACAGCAATTAACCACTAGGAAGAATGTATGCAATGTGTGAATTATTGAAACTGTCCTACCAATTTGATTTGAAACTGTCTCATTGCTATTTGTTTATCAATAAAATTATGGGAAAAAAAAGAAAGGAATTGCTGAGTTGAGGAAGACAGGAGAGGGAGTGGAGAAAAGAGATTTATCTATGTATTTAGGCCGGATGGTTTGGACAACTGTACTGTGGATTTCTGCTGATCTGTGGAAAGGAGCAGTTAATGCTTAATTTATTTTCTCTCCCTTTTTCAATTGTTTGTCCTTTTTCTCTTCTTAATTTCTTATACATTTCTTTCACTTCCCAATTTTGCATGCATGTATCTGGTAATATAAACAGCTAGTTGGAAGACAACACTGTATTACAACAAATTCTGTGAAATTCATATTATTTTGTTAAATGAAATTCTGTATAACTTGTATTTTTTCTGTTTTGATACTATTTTTTTCTCAAATAAATAAAAAACCAATTTTTCTTAATTTAAAAATGGAGTTTACCAGCAAGTATTGCCATTAACCCGAACTAAGTTAACCAAGTAGCACATCTGAATCCAAGAGATATTTTAACTATACACGCTAAAGGACACTGTCCCTCCGGCGCATTTCATTTTTCAGGACCAGAAAAGCTGTGCCTCAATCTGGGATTCCAAAGACAACCGGGATCCTCACAAGGTTGAGAAATCTCGAGCTGGGGCCCAGAAGAACCTAGGCCAGTGTCACCCACGGGCCCAAAGCTGAGACACCGATTGGTAAAAAATGACATTTTAAAAGCTGTCTGTAGGAAAAGGTCTCTCAACCGCTGAAGTAAAGCATTGGATGTGAAGGATCAGGGACCAAAAGTACAGAAATACCATGGAAAACAAGTAAAATTTAATAATAAACTGTTCTTCAATTTTACCAATTGTTTCTCTTCTCACCCTGGGAAAAGAAAATTCCGGATTGTTTATAGGTCTGATATTTGCTAGGGAAGATAGTAGGAGATGACAAGGGTTGACCTGTAGTATCAGGGAGCAGGCAGACCCTGTTTTTACCAGAGACAGTGACAGAGAATAGAAAGCCTTTATTTATTGAATATACTTGTAACAAATATTGGAGTGCTTGTTACAGTCTAGAATGTGTTAGGGGTTGGATTTAAAAGGGGAAGAAATAAACCCTACAACAAAAGAGCCAGTTCGTGGCTCTTACAGAGCCTGTAGCCCAGTCCTTTAGCCTTAAGTTTCATTCCGTTCTTACATTCCTGTTCCAAATATGACCACGTGCTTGAGTGCTCTCGACACTCTTCTTGCAATTTACACATCCAGTTAATTATCCAGCAGTATAGTTTTGGAAGCCAATACATCTCAGCCACTGTCCTTGGTCCTGGGACTACTGCAAGAGCACCTCTCCTGGTGAGCTGCAGCCCCGCGGTGGTATTTTAAGAGCTTTCTATGTCTGAGCAAAGTGCTATATTATTTGGCGGAAATTTTCATCCTCAAGACCCTCCCCCCCCCCCAGAGTCCCCAGACAATTACGTATTCATGGCTTTCCCGGAGCCGTGGCTCTCCGCTCTGCAGCCTTCACACAGTACTTCAGCGTGAGGTTAATTGCAACTAAAGAAAAGTTTATGATTGGTGCAGACAGGTATTTTTCTTCATTGTCTAATACCATAAATCCATTAAAGTCCTATCCATCTTGTCACCCTCTCCTTGAAGACTTGGCTATACGACCTGCAATAGGAGCTCGGTTTCATGACTCTAATTGTGATTGGCAGAGGGCTTGCAGCCTCGCAGTGAATTCTGTCACTGGCAGAACGGGGTTGTGTACCACCCCCTTACGCTGTGAAATCTGAATTTTTAACTATCTTATTACCGGAAAACAGTCTCACTTGGAGTGAAGAACCACAGCAAATGCAGAGTTGTCAAAAGTTTTTGTTGTTGTTGTTGGAGGGGGTCATGAAAGTGAACATTTTTACAAAATAGCCAAGTAATAGAACATTAAATTTATATTTAGAATGTGCTTAATATACCACCAGAGAGCTGTAGCTCACAACGAGTGATTCCTGAGCACTTTTCCCAAAACGAAGGACAGGAACAGAAGCATGTGTATTTCTCAAAAACAGTGCTGCCAATCACTGAGGGAACATACGTGCCACAAGAATGGCATCGACGGTACACATTCGGCTCTGGCTTCTCCTCCAGCTTTCACAGTTGCACTAGTTTGCACTGGAGGATGACCTTCGAAGTAGCACACAGGTACCTTCCTTTATTCTTCACCACCTGCACCCATCACTTCCTTTAACTAACCATTCTGGAATTGCTCTCTATCTTTGGGTTGTTTTCCTGGTTGCTTTCAGGCCCATAGATAATCCTGGGACACAGGAGAGGTGGCAGGCTCTTTCTGTGGAAGTGGGTGGCTCATTTTTCTTTCCTTATTTTTCCTGAAAAAAAAAAATTCAGGGACTCTCTGGTGTGTCACTGTGTCACCGCTAAGTGTGGGTAGGACCTGTGTGTGTATAGACAAGTAGCCCATATGCTCATGACACATGTGTTCCTCCTTGAAATTTCAGTTGTTGACTTGCTGGAAAAATTGGGTCCGTAAGTTATCCCTGCCCCTAGGCATTGTAACTGGAGCAGGCAGCACTCACTCGGCTGGCCACAGTGGGTCTCCCTGACCTCGGCAGCCTTGCGGGGTAATAATTTTTAACATGGGTGAACAGCTCTTGAAATTTTCTCCAATGTATTCAGCATGAACAAGTCTTTCTTCAACATCAAGCTTGCATGTCTTCCCTGCACATTTATTTCTGCACAACAAACATATTTATTGGGGTCATTATGAGAAAAATCTCCTTCTCCATAAACGTTTGTCTTCCCCTTTGTCTCTTTTATAAGATCATGAAGAAATGAAGGAGAGGCTTGTGTGGTGCTTCTGTGTACCTGTGTTTGCGCTCTTTCCCCCAGGAATTCCCTTTCAGTGAGCTAGCCCTGAAGAGTCATCTTCAAAAAGCCAGATGCTAGATGTGACAGTTTATTTTGCAGGGAGAAATGGACAAAGTGAAGAAATTTACTGTAGGCAAGATGTACAAATAAATAAAAAATGGAATATTTTCTGCACCACTTTTTTACTAATTTTATTGAGAAACAAATAGCAATGAGACAGTTTCAAAACTGATAAGTAGGACAGTTTCAATAATTAATACATTGCATATTGTTGTCTTCATCATGGTTATTCACAGTACAAGATGCAGACCTGATATCCTGTCCAAACACTATGAGTACAAATCTTTCTATTCATTGAATTAAGAGAAAGTAGCTGTATACTGCACCACTATTTGGAAAAGGTCTCCACATTCACCATTCACCACCTATTGGTGTCACTGAAGTGCACCTAATGCTAGCAGCAAGTGTATTAATTGATCGTCTTCCAGCCAGATAGCTACTGAAAGTGGCAGAAGTTGTGAGATTCAGATAACTAAATGCTCAGAGCATAGATTCTCCAGACATGTTATGACTGTAGGTCATGATGGTTACTCTCCACTGTCTGCTCAACTGGCTTGAGAGAGGTCTAGGGGAGCAGGCAGGCTTGCTGCCCAGCCTCGCGAGATGAGTGATGGGAATAGGACCATAGACCTGGGCTGGTCCCAGCTCTCTTGCCCTGGGGTCTCATCCTACTCTCTGTTTCCCAGACAATGTGGGGTGAGCTGCTCTCCTTAGGGGCATCCTTCTACCATGAGGTTTCTGCAGTGGTGCCTCCTGAGTGTGGTGTGAACACTCAGAAACTATAAACCAAATTAAATCTTTCTCATTTAAGGGTGTGTGTGGTTGTGTGTGTGTGTGTGTGTGTGTGTGTGTGTGTGTGTGTGTATTTTGTTCCAGGCGTGGAAAGCTGACTTATACACAGATACAGCCAATAGAAACACAATACCACTTTCTGACAACTACCAAGAACATGTATCTATGTGACACAAGACAGTTTTGCTCAGATGGTCTGATGTGTCTAGATTCATAATTAAAACAGAATTCAGGGTACATTTGAATTCGGTTTAAGGATTCAAGAGCTGCCACTTGAGATTCTCTGGGATCTGGGGTGACAGTGAGGCATTGGAGGTGAAGTGTTCTACTGCATCGCTAGAGAGAATGGAAAAGTGCTGGTTACTCCAGCAACACAACTCCCTCTGCCTCAGAACTCTGTGACCGTGGAGAGGCAGCCAGAGGGAGGCAGAGAAGACACGCTGCTGCATCACTCCTCAACCGCACAGCTCCCACTGCTAGGCTGGGATGTAGGGAGGGAGGGGGCAGAGAATCGAGGTATGCCGCCATGGCTGTGGCTGCCAAAGTGAGCTTGGGGGGGCTTCCCCTTTGGTCCTCATGCCTGCAGCCACCTTCATCAGCTTCGTTTCAGAAACGATCTGAGCGTGTT
This sequence comes from Octodon degus, assembly GCF_000260255.1. Lineage (NCBI taxonomy): Eukaryota > Metazoa > Chordata > Mammalia > Rodentia > Octodontidae > Octodon > Octodon degus. The sequence goes on from NW_004524593.1 coordinate 18,757,297, forward strand.
TCTGGGAGCTATTTCTCAAAAAGCCAGTGACCTGACTACTAAGCCTCCTATTGGCAGGCAGACTTGGTGACCACCAGAGAGACCAAGTGACCCACTTCTGCCTTCAAAGAGAGAAAGGGGAAGTGGGGACAGAGGCCCGGTCTGGCCCCACTAACTGCTGCTGTTTCCTAGGAAAGCCTGTTTCTAGGGAAGTTTAGAAAGCTCTTCCTTCCTTCACCATCACATCACTGCACTGTTGTGGTTGCAAACGTGAGGCCAGAATGGAAGCCTAAAGCCTCCCTATTATAATTGGCATGGTTTGGGGGTTTTGCAAGGTGAACAATATAGTACAGGCACATTTTATAATAATATTTTATAATGAATCACTCAAGAATCATACAAGGAGTACAGGAAATCTGTCCACTCACCTAAATACCAAAGATTCCAGCTGAGGGCCTAGATCCTAATATCCTGCCAAGAGTCCATCTGGAAACTTACAGCTCACAACTTTGCCTCCCACGAGTCCTAGAGCCCACAGCAAAGTCTCATGCACGTCCACTTCACAGACCTGTGCTGGAAAAGCCCAAAGGCCAGAGGTGGAAGCTAGGAAGTCTGTGCTAGCAGGCTGAGGGAGCTGAACTGGAGCCAGGAAGCAATCCTCAAGGTAAGCACCAGAGCTCCCCCAAAAGTACCACAGCCATCCATAGCAACAGTGAGGTCCCAAGATCATCTAGAGACGAGGAAAGCCGAGTTCCCATCAGGAAAGCCAATGGGACAAGCTTCTCCGTGAGGCTGAGCAGTGCACCACCTTCCCCTCTGCAGCCAGGAAGCGATGCTCAAGATGAGGACCAGAGCTCCTCCAAAGTTCATCAGGAAAGCCAGCATGACAAGGTCCTCCAGCAGAACAGCCCAAGAGAACTAGCTGCCTCCAACAGCTTCTCCAAACAACATCCCTACTAGGGTTTCAGCAGCTTCTCCTGTCCTGCCTTTATGCTGCTGGCGACAACCCTCAGGTGGGCCTCCTGCACCACGCTAGTTTAATTCAGCTATGTGTAGTAAGTTGACCACCTGTTAGAAATCCACTACAATAATATACTTGAAAACACCTTGAGCCTGACCGAATACCCCTGTGTTCATGTATTTCGGGAACACTAGTCACTGCCAAAGTGATCGGGCTGTCAGCCTAGAGCAGGAAGGAGGAGGTAAGGTTCGTCTATTTCCTCCCTTCCCCCCCCCCAATTGTGCCATCGCCAAGTGTTGTATGAAAGTCTCCTCTTCACACTGGATGGTTCCAACGTGCTTGCTAGAAGCTGCATGAAATCCACGCGAGTGTGGTTTCGAACTGTATTGTGGCCAACGATCTCTTTATTCTCGCAGAATAGCACCACCCTCCTCAACTGCTGTTCATGGTACATTTTGAAGTTAGGTAGAATGAGCTTTCTCCAGTAGCTCCTAATCAAGATTATTTCAGATATAGTGAGTCCTTTGAATTACCATACAGCTTTAAGAAGCAACTTACCAGGCTTTACTAAGAGACATGTGCAGCAGTTTTGAATGACATTGTGTGTAGTCTGTAGGTGAAGATGCAAAGAAATGGTGTCATAACAATATGCACTCTTCTAAATAATGATAGAAATGTTATGTATCTGTGTTTGGTGAGGCCTTTCTTCTAGTAGCCATATTTTTGCAGCCCCACCCAGAGAAGTGCTACGCACTGTTAAAGGTTTGCTTCTAAATGTTTTATATTTTCTGATGCTATTATAAATGAAAACTAGTTTATTGTTAGTGTGCAAAAATTTGACTTTTATATATCAGTCATGTATAGTATAACTGAATTTATTATAAATTTAATAAAGTTGGATCTAGGGCAGATTACTAGGACTTCCACATGAGCGTTAACATTTTACACAAATAGAAATTGCTTTGCTTTCTTCTTCTTTACTCTGTGTTTTTTTTCTTGCTTTATTTCTTTATATTACCATGATATAATATTCCTGGCCAAAAGGATTTCATAGATACCTTTTATCGAATGGGAAAACTCCCTCAGGTTTTAAAAAGCAAAACCTCACTCAGGTTTTGCTTTTTAAAAATCATGCATCCAGGTCCAGGGACATAGCTCAGGGCGCAGCACCTGCCTGGCAAGAACAAGGTCCTGAGTTTGATTCCTGGTTTAAAAAAAAATTGTGAATACATGGTTGTCAAGTACTTTCTCTGCATGTCTTGAGGTGACCACATACATCAGAAATTGTCTGTTCATGTAGCCAAATCCTATCCACTTTCAGATATGAAGGCAAGTTTTCATTACTATAAAAATTCCAACTGGTTGTGCTGCCTACTGTTTTTATGAGATGCAATTTATTCACAATACGTGAAGGATTCTAATGCGTAAGTTATGAAGGATACGGGCCTGGTGTTCTGTTGTTAGAACTTTGCCGAATTTGAGGTTAGGTGATGCTGACATGATGAGATGCATTGGAAAGGTCCCTTCTGTTTTCTTCAAGGTGTTTACGTAAGAATATAGTCTTTTCTTCTTGTATGTTTGATAGAATTCATTAAGTTTTCCTTGGGTAAGGACCTTTACCACTTAGGTTTCCTTGATAAATATTGGTCTATTTGTGTTCTTGTGGGTTTTTTTTTCTCAGAAGTTTACTTATTACATCTAAGTTTAGAACTTATTGGCACTAAGTGATGTCTAACGTTTCTCTATCATTATTTTATACCTACGGCATCCGTGGGGTATCATTTCTTGTGTTCCTGATATTGGAATTCTTGTTTTACTTTCTTTTCTTGATCAGTCTTGTTAAATGTCCATTAATAAATTATTTAATGAATCAAATTTTACCTTCCTTTTTTTGTTTTTAAATTTTTGTTTATAAGTCTGGGGAAGTTGACCCATCTTGCTTCTTTTTGTAGCCTCGTTAGCCCTCTTTCTTAATAAATAGGGCTCCCGTGATTTAGCCCGGGGTTCCTTCATAGCTATGCAGAGTGGTGTGCTCCTGCCAAGCAGGATGTGGGATAACTTCAAAAACATATAAAAATGCAAATCATTAATAAATGTACTTTACTAGTGGTTTAACTAAAAACAAAACCCCAAAGATTTGGAGAAGGCAGGCAGGAAAGTGTCAGATTATTACACTTTTGGAAAGTGACTGCTAAGTTTTATTTATTCTCCTGATGGGAGGACAAAGGATCAAACTCACTAAACCCTGGCTATAATGACAGGCTTCTCCAGAACTCTTTCCACCTTGTGTGTGAGAAGTGAGGAATAATTCAAGATAAGTGAATCTCATTTGTTTTCCAAAGTGTAGCAGACATTCCTTTCACACAAAAAGGGAAAACAGAACAAAGCAGTCAGGAGACTCAGTCCTAGCCCAGGTCCCATGAGTGTGTGGGAGAGCTTCCTGTTAACCTGCGCCGGACGGACCAAATACCAGTCCCAGCCCAGGCGCACTGTGGGCGAGTCCCTCTCCCACCCACTTGGGATGGCCCCCACCACTCTGCAGCACCTCCCCCACCCTGCCCGCTGAGTAGGAATTTCTGACACTTTCCGGGAACCCCCAGACCCAGCCCTAGACCAGACCCAGTGAGTGTGTGGGAGAGCTTCCTCTCCCCCCTACTCCACCTTGCCCCCTCCAGGCACAGCTCAGGCCTGGCATACATGCCTGGGGTGTAATCCTGCAGCTACAATCCCTCAGAGACTGTAGAGGATAGATCCACCCAGGTAGTCCAGGAGCAGAACATCTTGCCACAGGGGCACAACAGGTTCACCCTCAAGGGCAGCAGCGGGAA
>NW_004524593.1:18767439-18782516 GCF_000260255.1 Octodon degus
TTTACCTTGGTCTTAACCATCCAGTAGAAAAGTATGAAGACGAAATATAGGAAGTAAAGCCATGCTGTTATGTTGAGCTGTGGGGGACTCAGGTCAACAGTTTCTGACATTGCCAGTTAAACAGAAGACCCAATGCTATTATGGGGTACTGGACTCTTTTAGAATATTTTGCTGAGTTTACACACCTATAATATTCAAATAACGGAACTTAGCAAAAAAGGGGTATACAGATCAATATACATTTTGTATCTGTGTATTCAAAGTGGTTAGGATAGATATATATTTACATTCTCTTAATGAATAGAATGATTTGTTCTAATGGTGTTTGTAAATAGGATCTCAAGTCCGCATCTTGTATAGCAATTAACCACTATAAAGAATGTATGCAGTGTGTTAGTTATTGAAACTGTCCTAGCAATTTGATTTGAAACTGTCTCATTTCTATTTGTTTATCAATAAAATTATGAAAAAAAGAGAAGGGAAAACAAAAATCACTGAAAACCAATCAACTTGTCTAGGGGTATACCAGAAAGCCGGACAAGACATAGCTGCTGCCTCGCTGGAGTATTCATGGAGTTGCTCCCAACAGCATCCTTTCAGTAGCTTTGCTTTGGGTTCTCATTTTTTAATAATATATTTTGTGGTTCAATAAGCAGAATAATTATAGTTGTATCTTTTTATTTGTTCTTTTTTATTACCTTGGGACAAGAGAAGCGTCATTGGTGGCAGACATCTCGTTTAGGGAAGGCTTTCCACCTTCCTGATGAAAGCGCTTCTCAGGTCAGCTGGGCAACGACATGCTGTGGGAGCAGCCTTTCAGACGGGAATCATCATAGCAATGGGAATATTTTCCACCCATGGAAAGAGCAAGTGTGAGGTGACTCACTGAACGAGAGGCATGCGGTCTCCCCCAGGACATGCTGGCAGGTCCACTGCTTCTTGCTTAAGGCGCCAGCGCTGAAGGGAGCAGGAAGCAGAACCTGCATGACCAGAGCTGTCATTTCTACTCACACTTTTCAGACACAGTAGCATTCATGCTGCAAGAGGACAGTTGGGACAGGCAGATTAGGTGCACTCTGCTTCCGGGTGGCAGGGAAGGACAGTGCCTTCCTGTGATCCGTCTTACCTAACTGACAGCCAATGTTCAGGAATTCTGGAGGAAGGCATTTACCCACCAGTGCCTAGACTCTCAAGGGAGCATCCATGATTGTCAAGCCTTCACCCTTTGCTTGGAGTGGAACCTGCAGGACCAGAGCTGGAATGAGAGATCTGAGAGATGTTTATAAAGGAAAAGGAGAAAATTACAAGTCACACTGCTTACTTCATGTCGATATTGCACATGTCATAAAAACATTCCCTAGAAGCTGATCTTACTGCTTTGCCTAAGATGGGCCTGAATGTTCTAGTTAATTTAACTATAAAATTTAACAGCAGAAAGTCAAACAACGGGGCAGAACATTGACACCTATATTTTGTGTGCATAACCTTATACAGTGCTTGAGATAATAACATAAATCTTTATTGTCCACGAGACACCTTTTCTGAAACCTTTGTTGAGGGAATCTCCCCATCTGCCAAGCCCCACTGCTATCCTTGCTACCTACACTGTATGTCCTTGTTTTCATTTAGTACTTGGCCAGAAGGACTCTCTGCTGCCAATGTGTTGGACCAACTCAAACTATGTTTATGTGCAGTGTACACTTTGGAGTTCCATTTTTCCACTCAAAGCTCCAGAAAGCAAAGAAACTAAGGATAAATGAATTCTAAGGTAACAGAACTGAAAAGTTATGTCACAAAGTCTAGCTCCACTTGCCAGAAATTTTAAATATTTTGAGCAATCTTACATAGAGATAGGAAAGGTGAAGTTCAGGGAGGGTGACTCAAATTTATTGCAAAGCCTACTTCGAGTTTCTACATATCTGTATGTGTAACAATTTAGAATCCCGTGCGCATGAAGTACTTCCAGTATTTCAAACACAGGTTCTGTCATTCCTCCATCCTTTTGCTTGTGTTGTTTTCTGTTGCCCCCTCTCCTAACATGTTAGCCTACCTCTACTTCTTTTTACTTTACTCATCAAATTATACTTAATATTTAATATCAAGCTGTATTTGTTATTTATAATGAAGAGTTTTCCTTCATCCCCCAAGACTGGATTAGGAATATTGGCAATTGACTCATGATGGAGTGATTAGGGCACAGATATTCACAATGATAAAGGAGGAAGGAGAGCCAGTGGGGAGCCTCAGCCTGGGAGAGGAGACTGATGGCAGAAGGTCAGGTCAACACCACCCATACAGCATACATGGATCTCCTCATAGTAAAGGCAGCTAAGCAGGCAAGCAGAGGGTAGGCCCTCTAAGGAGTTAGTGCAGAAATTGAGAACACTTCACAACTGTGGCTAGAGGTACATTTGTTGAAGGTCAGACCTCAAGATAAAGATAGAATGACCGGGCTCACATCCCTCCTGGGGGATCAGCAATAACCTGAAGTGTATAAGCGGAATCACCTGGTCTAATAAAGTCCAGCTAGACATCAGTCACCCAGGTGGGGGGCCAGGGCTTCCAGACCCATCCTTTCTTCAACCAGGTCTTTGTTCTTTCCATGTACCCTTGTGACATGACCTGCTTCTCATGGGATCAATATTACCTAAGTAGCTATACTTATAATCTTATTGGTTGATTATAGTTTGACCCACATTATACCCACATCATGATTTTGCTCTAAAAAACATTTTTGGAGAAGTAGGTTCTGCAGCAGGCAGCTCACTTTCTGGCCCCTTCCTATCTCTCAGGGGCCATCTTTCAACTTTTTTTCTACTTTTAATATCCACTGTTCATTAGAATTCATTCTTTGATTTTAGGGGCCATGAACTGGGTATACCTGATATCTAGCAGGTTGCTGTTTGCCCCAGCACTTGGTTCTTGGTCACAATGGGTATTTCTCCCATGAGCAGCCAATACCAAGCCAACCCTCATGTTCTGGGATCAATTTCTACTTTTAGGGAAGGATCATTGACACATTAAGATTGTCTTGAGTGGGGCCTTAGAGATAGCTCAGCAGCTTAAGTGTCTGCCTGGTAAGGACAAGGTCCTGACTTGAGGAGGAGGAGGAGGAGGAGGAAAAGGAGGAAGAGGAGGAAAGGAGGAAGAAGAAAGGAGGAGGAGGAAGAGGAGGAGAAGAGGAAGAAGAGAGGAGGAGGAAGAGGAGAGGAGGAGAAGAAGAGAAGGAGAAGGACAAGGAGAAGGACAAGGAGAAGGAGATTGTCCTGAGAGGCAGAGAAAGGACAAAGCTTACAAGGGTAGGAATCAAATAACTTGTGCTTGAGGAAAAGGCTATAAGTAGCTTAGTGTCCCTCTTTAGATAAGGAACACATATGTCCTTGTGACATTCTAATCTCATGCCTAAGAGAACACCTGCACGTTGTAAGTTAGAGTATGAGCCCTTTTGTGGGCAGTTTTCCATCTGGTTTACCACACATTCTTTTTGGCTAGCACCATTCTTGCAATATAAGAGAGCATCTAAAATATTTGGACAACTTTTTCCATGCTAGTCAGCTTAAATAAATTTCTTTCCTTTTCTCGTTTTCTTTGCCAATCTTAGAAGTGAAGGAGTAGTATTTAGAACCTTTTACTCCAGTTTTAGTGTAAAGATTCATTGTGAAAATTTTTCCAAGGGTATCTGAAAACACTAAAGCAGATCAGCAGAAAGGCTACATTGCTATGGGGATGGTGACTCAGGCTGGAGGTGGTGGAGGCTAATGTGACAGTTGTCACCTCCAGTGGAGGTTAGCAAACACAGATCCTTCGCAGGGTTGAATGTGGTAGAAACTGCCACTGGGACATGCTAAAGAGTGTGGCTCCGTAATCAGTGTTTTAGTGCATTTCATTAGAGTGTAGTGGATCCTCCAGGAAGGAGTAAGATCTACTTTCTGAGACAGAAGAATGAAGCAGAAACTGAGCCAGGGATAAGGTCTCCAAACAAATGTGCTGGAAAGTGGCGGGGAGTCTGAGGAATTGAAACACAATCCTCACCCCCCCCCCCCCCCCCCGAAAATAACTCATATCAAACGTCCGTGAAATGCCCTGGATCCTCACGGCAAAGGAAGAAGATAGAAGCTACAGTTTTATTGTCATGGGAACACCCTGGGGCCCAGCCCGAGTACATCAGACACTATTGTAAAGGCCCGAGTCCAATGCAAATCTCCCCAAAAAGGATCAACAGGCGTTTGTTTTGAAAGAACTATTATAATAGGGCCTCTGGCAGGAATCTTTTTCTCATAAGCTCCAAAATTGCACCCAAATGGAATTTACGTTCACATTACTTTGTGGCAAGAGACCTTTACGGGTATGCGTGCCAAGGAAGGTTGGGGATGGTTTCTGAACAGCACAGCACACTGAATTGGAGCGAAGTCACTTTTCCAGTCATCTAAACATCAAGTCCATTTTAAGCCACCAACTTTTGGGTTGCCTGAGATCCAGCATGTTCCACAGATAGAAGAGGACACCCTAATATTACTACGGAAATCTTGGCCAAGATGACTATGTCAAATTCACGCAATCTGTTAGGACTGATCTACAGACTACCCTTTAAACATCATACTTGCCAAAGGATAAATGCTTGCTACACGGATGCCTGCAAGAGGCGACCCAGGGCTGTGCGGCTTATCAGAACACGTTTCTCTCACTGACTGCATCCTTGTGCTGTTTTGTGGTAATCTGTCTCTGTGCCTATCTCCCAGGTAGCCCATTGTCAGGCGCGGGCGCCCTGCTCCTCAGCCTTGCCCCTCCCGCTGGAGCTTCTGCTACGAGTCTTGTTTCCTGTATAGCCCTGGTCCCTGCTGGCAAGATTTGATTGGTTCGCACAGCCCTGTGAGGCAACTGGCTGTTTGCCTATTGCCTGTGTGGGACGATATACTTGGCTCCCTCTGATAGGTCGGGGGGGGGGGGTGGATATAAGAACGGGGGTTAGGAGAGGGGGAGGGAGGAAGGCCAGAGAACAAAGAAGTCTAAAGACAAAGAAGGAGTCCCCGTCTTGTCTTTTCTCAGCGCCGGTCAGCCCGTGAATTCCTTGAGGTGCCAGCTTTGCACTAAGGGATCATGCATTTCTTCTCTGGAGTATAGACCAATAGTTCTCCTCCCAAATCTGTTTTTTTCTTCCTTAGACCGCATGGCTAGATCTGTTATCTGGAATCTCTTGTACGCTCAGCCATGTGTGAATCTGCCTTAACTTTACTTTGGACCGAAGAGGCCAGGAAACCAAGTCTCAGCCACCGTGTTGTGATTCAATCACATCCCAAACCCCAAGTGGCAAATTCTCACTGCTTTGGAGCAATAAAATCTTACCGTGCATCCAGGCCAGCCACAGACACCGTACGGATGTATCGGGGATGTTTTCCTCAGCAGCGTCCATAAATGAATGGCGAAATAGGAATGCTTCCATCACCAGGCTTTCAGAGTTGATTTTTCTGATAAGAAATGATTTTTTTTTTGCAAGGATTATAATGCAAAATATGTGGATTTTCATCCATAAAATTTTCTCAATAAGAATTTGCCTATTTTCGGTGAAAGATTATGCAGGGTGTACCACTTCTAGTTAAACATATTCTCTAGCTCTCTTCCCTTTCTTCTTTCTATGCTTTTATGCACATTCTTATTTGTCCTTCCAGAAAAGCATTGCCAGTTCATTTTCTTTCTCTTCAACCCTCAATCCAATATTTATTTCTGATGGTAAGAATAATCTAGTCTAGGGAGAGCATATTTGTCATCCAAAATTACGTTTGATCTTTCTATTTATTCTGAGAGTATTCTAGATCTTGAGTATATTGTAGTGGTCCTTGTGACAAATCAGTTTGCTTGAAAATTGGGTAAATAGTCCACAAACCAATACAATACCTTGCAAGCATGGCAGGAAATCGGATTCCAGGATTGAAATAAATGATGACATTAATGTAAAAGCCCATTTCTCTTCAGTAGAAGTAATTAACTTAATTAACAAACACATACTGAGTTGATATAGTGGGTTAAAAATAATGACAATAAATAAAGCTTTCATTTAGTTTCAAATCAATGATATTAATTTAGTCTGTTCTAAACCCATTATTTCTGAACTCAATATTTTTAAAAATTAGCTATAAAATTGTATAGTCATAAATAAATCATCTGTATTTTTAAGCAATAAATAAAGCTTCTGCACTTTGTTACAGTCCTGTCTCTTAATTCACAAATGAGTCATTTTCTGCCCTTTGATTAGTTTATATACAGGTTAAATTGCACGGCAAAGGCCCATGTCATAATGAAACCTGTCTCTAGAGCCAGACTTGGTGCTTTTTAACTCTTACTGCCCTCATTCTAATAATATTTGGTGCAGTGAAATGCAAACACAAAAGAAGTTGGCTGATCCCTGGAGGGTTTTGTCAGAGTGGCTTCCCTGAATGTATTGCAGCTTTTCTGCTGAGCTGAAAGCACGGTGCTCATGGGGGGAGGCCGGCGTGACCTGAAGCTCAGTGTCTGAGGACCCTAAAACACTTGGACTTCTGATTTGCATAGATTACCTGTGGGCAAAAGACCGCAAGCATCTGTAATCTTTCTGTTTCTGTCTGACGATCCCTGGAGGAAGGCAAGCCCACCATGCTCAGCTAGGCTGCTCGCCTTGAGATCTGCAGGGCCGCTGCACTACTCCCCAGTATTTCCTGTGCTCTGGCTCTAACGGAAATGGCTGTGAATCATTAGGGAGAAGCGCAGTGGAGTGGTGAACGATTAATAATCTTTGTACTTCTTCTCCTATGTATTTTTGTATAGTGGGTCACATGATCCAGTAGTCATATGTGCAATCTACATTACTTATTGTTAACCATAGTAATGTATCATGTGGATTATTTACAAGATGACTTAATAAAACATGGTGCAGAATAATTTTTATAGGGGCCAGCGAGATAGCTGAGCAGTCTGAAGCACCTACTTAGGAAAGCACAGGGACCACAGTTCAATCCTGGGCACAACATGCCGTGCCAGCCCCACCCCCAGGGAGGGCTGAGCCGGCCACAAAAAAAAAATACCAATAATAATAAGTTTTATAGACCATGGGGCTGGGGAGATGACTCAGTAGAATAAGCACTTCCCTGGCAAGCACAAAGTTCTGAGTTCAATCCCCCATTCCACCAAAAAAAACAAAAACAAAAACAATTTTTGTAACCTGTGTTTATTTGAAAGTTATAGTCCTGGCATTAGTCAATACCTAAGTTAATGGAAATACTAATATTTTTGATGCTTATGACAAAATCTCCCATTTCTAGTGCAGATACATAGCCGCTGATGCATTCTAGGGAAGAAGGTTGGGTCATGCAAGGAAGAGGGAATCTGGGTCAAACACTTGGATTGAGAGAGTTGTGGAGTAATTTCCAGTGAAGGTAACAGAAATCTGTGTTCAAGTATGATAAAAAAAATTGAATGTATTTTGAGTCAACTTAATATCAGCAAAGTACTCCTTGAGATAGAATACAGAAGTCTGGTGTGAGGACACACGCCTGCAATCCAAGCCCCAAAAGAAGATAAAACAGGAGGATCACAGGTTCCGAGTTCCACTTGGGTAACTTGGTGAGATCCTCCCACGAAAAAATAAGAGGGGCGGGAGATGGAGCTCAGTATGAACGTTCTAGGCTCACTCTCAGTATTGCACCAAGATCAGTAGCTAGACTAGGGCAAGCCTATAAATATTTAAACAGTGCTGTGCACATCGTTGTTGTGGATGCTGGGGACCTGGGGCTGTGGCCAGGTCTCGTGTAAGGGCTGTCTAGAGGGATAATGGCTATGATATTTTTCTGTGCTATAAGAATAAAAATCCCTGGTTGTTTAACTGATCCATCCTGGAAAGATTAAGGAAGTATGGAAGAAGAGCATGCATTTAGTTTATTTCAAGAACTATGTATTGAGCACTTTAATGTTCCAGATATTGAAAAAAATATTTCAGCTACTTTGACAGGAGTCAAAGACTGAAGACACAAAGTCCTCTTTCTTTTCTTCTTCTTCTTCTTCTTCTTCTTCTTCTTCTTCTTCTTCTTCTTCTTCTTCTTCTTCTTCTTCTTCTTCTTCTTCTTCTTCTTTTTCAGTACTGGGGATTGAATTCAGGACCCTGTGCTTGCCAGGTAAGCACTTGTTCTACTGAGCTATGTCCCTAAACCCTACAAAGTCCTCTTTCCAGGCACACGTGTAATTACCAAGAACAAGGGGACCAGCACCACGATGGCCCAGAGCGAAGGGTTTGTGGGGACAGAGGCCCATGACTCCGTCTGGGCCAGGCCTTGGGAAAGTGTCAGGCGAGGAGTTGGAAGGAGGCTTCAGAGACTCATCTGTGTGGTGTTGGCAGAGCCCAAGTTGATACTCTTCTTGCAAGAGAGGGTAGGACCTGAGTGTGACACATTAGGGACAGGGAGGAGACCCGCGGCCCCCTGGGTGCTTGGGCACAGGTAAGAAAGTGGGATCAAAGGAAGGATCCATCATGAGTCATAAAGGGCTTGAAGCCAGAATGGCCTTGGCAGACTGGAAATGCAAATGAACCAAAATATCAGTGTCTCCATGGAGTACTGCAGAACGAGCAGCGATGAGAGCCCAAGACAGTATAAGATGCCTGGCTATGGGACATCTGGGGCGACACTGCTCTAGAGGAAAAGGGCCAGAGTGGGTGTCCATGGAACACAAAGGGACTGGAAGTGAAAATCACTGACACCAAGGAAGCCAGGAGCCCACGTATTCTCTGACTCATGCACCCATTCACCATGGCTTCTCAGAATGACATGCAAAAATGGAACGCAGAGGGGAATTGGAAGCTGCCTCTGGAGCCACCCAATGAATACGAAGCAATAGCCTGGAAAGCCCTCAACCATGGTTACACGAAGGAGCCCAGCTGCGAAAGCGAAGAACTTGGTGTGCATTTCTGCATGGAGCTCGGGACTCCCAAGCATCTCAAGGTCCTGGGGATTGCCTGGGGGCCTCTGTTCTTGAGAGAAGCATGCATCCCCCAAACTGAAGGTGCAGGGTACAAGGGGAAGGTCATCATACTTTTTAGTCTTATCCGGATGTGTGGTGCATCTGTCCAGTTACTAATAGAAATGGAATAGACCTAACATGTCCTACAGAGCCTCACAAGTTCAGAGCTGGGGCTTATGGGAGGATCATGAAGGTGCAAACTTTATTAAGGGACCAATCCACTGGTGAGCTCATAACCAAGTAGTGGGCAGGGCCTGGCTGGAGGGGGGAGATAATGGTGGAGCGGTGCTCTCATAGGATGTGCTTTCTCTGACGCTCTCTCTGATTCCCACCTTCCATGAATTGAGCCTCGTTCTTCTAACCACGAGCTTCAGCCCTGACACTCCTCCTTGGAGCCACTGCTCCCTGAACTGAACACTCCACAACCCAAATAAACTTTTCTGTGTTTACCTTGTGCTCATCAACCACTTCAAGCTAGCAACGGGTGACTATGGTAACCAGTTAAGCAGAGCTTGATCTAAGACCTGACCAAAAAAAAAAAAAAAAAATTACCTGAAGCTTGTTATGCTAGATTTCACCTAACACTGTATTTTTTTAAAAAAATAGTTTTCTTATTCATAGAAGGTGTTCAGTGGTCAATTATTCCTTTTAACAGAAGGCTATTGGTGAAAATTACCCTCTTGGAACTACCATGATGCTGCTTCTCAAAGCCTAGCTGGTAATCGAAGGAGCTGTGTGGGCCCAGGCATCCTCCTAGGCTTCTCACACCAGCATCTGAGTGCTGAGACAGTTCATCACCCGGAATGATGTTTTGGGTCCCCAAAATCAGTTTGCTCCAAATTTCACCTTGGGCGCAGTTTGAAGAGCTTTCAAAATAAAAGTTTGAAACACCAAAAGATAAAAATTTCACTCAGTGCAGAACTGAGCTCTGGTGCAGGAGAAATTCTCCTGGAACACACATCTGGAGTCAAAGCAATCTCAACATTCAACACACTGCAAGCGTCTAGCCGCTCAGAGCCTTGGTACAGAGAAAGCCTTTGTACGGATGACACGTGCTGGAGCGATGAAGCACCTGGATGAGCGATTATTCACTTTAATTTCAATATTTTTGTGTTATATAATGACATATTCTTCCTTCTCAAACTAAAGCTAGTCCTGTGAACACCAAGTTTCTGAGAGCTGGATTGGCTGAGACCTCTTTGGTAGCTTTCCCAGAACTCCTTCCGCTTGCTGGAGTAGTGAGAAGGGGGACATGGCTACGCAGCTGAGGTCTTCCCTGTAATAACGCTGTTCTCATGGGCGGCCCTGCCGGCTGTCGCAGCTGTGTCAGACGACGCTTCTCCCTGTCCCAGGCAGTTGTTCTTCCAGCAGCGTGACCTCCGTGTGGTAACGTTCTGGCTAGGAAGCGTCAGCGTGAGTCTTGTGTGCTTGTATTTTTGCACAAATATTATGGTCAATATTATCTCGTTTCCTCCTCAAACATCCTCTGGGGCAGAATGAATGATTTTATTCACAGCTGACTGATGAGGAAACATACACGAAGATGAAATATGAGGAGTCACCAAAAACACAATGAGTGTTTAAATTTTTAAAGGTATTTATTACAGTAAGAGAGACATTCCCACTCGTGCCCATCAAAATACTCTGACGTTTATCCCACAGTTCTTGCCATTTTCTGAAGTGGCTGGAAGTTCTTTCATGAACGTCCCCAGCTGTGCTCTCGTGGCTGCCTCAGTGTCCTGATTCAATTCAACACATTTACTGTTCCTGGTCAGTGTGACTTTGGACAGGAGCCAGAAGTCACACAGCGCCACGTCTGTCATCTGTCCTCTGGTGGATGACGCGAATGTGGACACACTGCAGTATTTCCACCAGAATGCCTTGCTGTTGGGTGGCGCTTGGCAGCAATAGCCACTGTACTTTTATCCCATCTTATAAAAGTGCTCATAAAAAAGAACTTCTAGAACTGCTTCAGAAAGTGGCAAAAGCAACAGAATGAGGATATTCCAAGTAAAGGGGAGTGACGCAAGGGGGATTGATACCAAGATCAAATTAAGTTTATCTTTGCTCTTGAAAGAATAAAATGTGACTAAATTTATTTCTAACATTAAAATCATTCAAAAATAAAAAGAAGTGGCCGGGGAGAGGCCACCGGGTATGGTGGCACATACCTGTAAATACCCAGTGCTGAGATAGCTCAGCAGTCTAAGCACCTGCTTGGCAGTACAAGGACCAGGTTCAATCCCTGGTACCTTGTGCCATGCCAACCCTGGAATGCCAGGCGTGCCCTGAAACCGGGTGTGGTGGCACAAGCCTGTAATCCCAGTGCTGGGGAGGTTGAGACAGGAAGAGCGCTACAAGTCCAAGCTGTGTAGTGAGACCCTGTACCAAATAAATAAATAAATAAATAAATAAATAAATAAATAAAAATTATTAAAAAATAAGAAGATCAAAAAAGAATACCTTACAGACTGAACAGTCTTGTAGCAGCATGTGGTGAGATTTTAGATAACGAACATACATCAAAACAGGCTCTAAAAGGTCACCAACTTTTACATGCATTTTTAAAAGCTAATTTTTAGATTTTGCTCCAGGGCACATACAATATTAATACACGTACTCATTTTTCTGTGAACTGGGGTCTCCCCTTTTCAGCAGTCTCTCAGAGGGGTTCATGGACACATCTGAGGTCATCAGCAGGTGGAGGTCATGTTCTCGCCCTTGTGAACACGGGTGCACAGAGCCCAGACTCTCCAAGGGCGACGACATGTGTAGGTGTATTCCCAGGGCTAGGGAAGAGGCAAGGTCTTACGAGCTCCTTCTCTACGCAAAGCTATGAGTGAAAGGTGACCACTCTGATGGATTTTCTGTGTCCCTTTTTTTTTTTTTTTTTTTTTAGATTTCTATGTTTTTTCTTGCCTGTTCTCCTATAGTGTCATTCATCACCAGCAGTGTTATTTCTTGTTAAGAACAAACTTTATTGAACTGGAAATCTCCTTCTCTAACTATTTATTAATATAGTTTTCAGAGAATCCTCCCATTTTGCTGGGTATCTGCTTGGTGGGGTTTGAATGCGAGGCACTTGTTGGCTGCTTCGCCCCTTGGGGACGGTCTGAGACAGACTTACTCAGGCTTCCTTTGAACACAGAAATGAAAATCAATAAACAATTTGAACTTCTTCGAGGCGAATTTTTCTCCTCTAATGAATATACAAGCTTGGTTACAGCTTAATTCAGAGATTGAATTTAGCGAGTGTTTTTGCCTTTGCCACAAGCATCACAAACAGAAGCTTCAAACGTTGTGCCCCCCAGGGAGACTTAATGCTTAAAAAAATTCATCTTCTCCCATCCCAAGCCTACATAAAAATGAGACAACTCAACTATGGTAACAGTTGGCTGAACTGGAATCTTGAGAAATGTTCCAGGGACAGCCCAGGGTTAGCGTTTGTCCTGTCTATACAGGAGAGATTGAGAGCAAGAAAATATACAGACCAAAAAATAACAAGAGAATAGAGGTTAATTAAATCAAACACTAAACAATTTATCAAGTTGGCTCTGTGCTTTTCAGTGGTGGAAGGCACAGCCCCAGCTTTCAGTCATTCTGGAAGCAGAGGCGTGTGCGATTTCACTGAGTCTGTTCCCTCCTTTTCCCTCGACAGCAATTTTGCCCCCATCCTGTGTGCAGAAGCAAGGTGTTTGTCTCCGCAGCTACACAGCTGCCAAGGAAAGAAGGGAAGCATTTCCTCCCCGATAGCCGTAAAAAGCCCAGGTCCTTGCTCGTGCACGGGAACATGTGCCTCTTCCTGTCTGTGGCCAGGGGAGCAGGAAGTGCTGATTGACTTGTGGCCACAGAGATCCTGCTCTGAAGTGGACAAGGGTGCCAGCCCCAGGGAGGCCCTGACGTATCTGTCAGTGCTGATTTCTCAAAGCAAATCTGAGGTACCATTTTACAAAAGAGTGATGAGGGTGTACTGTATGACAAAAATCACAGTTGCAGGCAGGCATAACCAGCTGGAGAAATGATTGACTAAATTAGCTAATGCTGATCTTACAGTCATATCTTAAAGTGTGGCAATAAACTGGCCCATACCCATGATCCATCACCAGAAGAGGACAACACTAAGCCCACGTTAATGAGAGATGTACTCTTAAAATACCGTATAGTAGAATAAAGACACAACTGTTTCAACACTAAGCAAATATTGCAAATGAAACTAAAGCAACCCCGACAAACAAGATCTGTCACTAAAGACCTGTGAAAAAATACAATTTCACACTTCTTGTCGCAAAGGACTCCAGAGCCCTAGAGTTTTCTTTCATAGTATTTTATCATCAAATTTCTGAGTTTTCCAAATGATTTAGAAATGTATACAACAAAGTAACGGAAAGGCAAATGTATTGCATATTTTCCCCCCATTTAGCTCCCCACCCAACTCTTCTCTGTAAAAGAGAAGGGGCATACAGGTAGAAGAGGACACAAGGCTGTGTTCTCTTTACCCTGTGTTAATCAAGAGAAAGCACTGTTGTGCTGCTCTCCGTCCGTGCCAGTTGAAAGGGCCCACACCTGGAGTAATTCAGGTGGACAGTGATGGGTGGGGGTCTGCAGCATTGGCAGGTGGAGCCCACCACATCGCTGCTACAGCCTGGAGGAGCCATCACGTCTTTATCAGAGGCCCAGATTCTTTTCACCCACATCTGCTAGTGCTATCAGTGGTACTTTAAATCCCACAAATCCCTCTATTTAAATATTAGAGCCTGATTCTACCCCTGTAACAATGGCCAGCCTAATTCCAGGTTATTTTTTAGCAACTGGAATGAGAGAGAAATAAGAGGTGATCTGCTTTAGGCATAGGAAGTATGGTGACCCCGTCCTCATTCCCCTTTGCTCTTGTCCTAAAGGAAGCTAGGTGCCCTGAGGTCACTTCAGTAGCCCTAGCAGGAGGTCTTTGCATTAAAGAAAAAGTCTTCTTGCCTATAACCAGCAAAAGACTGAGGGGTCCAGCCTGCTACCATGTACTGCACCATCTTGAGAGAAATCCTGCAGCCCCTATCGGTATTTCATTTGACAGTGACCTCAGCCCATATAATAATCTTAATCTTACCCTTCTGAATACTGCGATGGGAACCATCTTGCTAAGCTGTTCCCATATTTAGGACTCTCAGAAAATGTGAGATAGGAAATAATTGTTGTTTTAAGCTACCAAGTTTGGGTGTGATTTGTTATTCAGCAATAGATAATAAATTCAGGGTGTGATCTCATCACATGTATAGCCCAATAAATGGCTCGATCGATTGTTCATTCAGTGGAGTATGTAGTTACTGCTGGCTCCTCCACACCCAGGATAATCTCATACTTAACCTCAGCTCATTTCTTATCTCCTGTTGCCCAGACTAATCCTATCTGAACTCCTCTCTCCTTCAAGTTTCTGGTCAGTAACATACAAGTTATCACGTCGCTTTACTTATATTTGGCAATTTTCCCAAAGAGCACAGAGCTTCACATTTTAAATATTTCCGAATGCATTTTTGATTCAATAAGTCTTAATGAATTGAAGGAGCAAATCAGTTCCTCGAAGTTGCTTGACACCTAGGAAGTTAAATAAGTGGAACTTTTTTGACCAGTGTCACACTATAGTTTTAGGCAGACAGCAATCTGTCACTCCGGCCTACCATCCAACTTCACCCTTGCCCAAAACAGGACTCAGCGAACTTTTTCTTTAGAACAGTGTATTAGTCAGCTTCTCTGTTGCTCAGACATAACACGTGACATCCGCACCTTAAGAGAGGTCTCATGTGGTTCACACTTTGGGGTTCACTACACGATTAGCAGGTCTCAAGGCAGATGCATCCTGGTGCAAAGGCCTGCCGTGACAGGGGTGTTCAGCGCATGGAGAAGCGGGGCACGGGAACAGTGCCAGAGAGGAGGGGCCAGGAAGCAGATTAGTACCTAAGGTCACACGTCAGTGACCCACACATCCAGAACAATTGCCACCCCAAATGAATTCATGACTCCCAACTCAATCAAGTGATATAGTGTAAAGCTGAGAGAGCCAGAGAGAGAGAGAGAGAGAGAGAGAGAGAGAGAGAGAGAGAGAG
>NW_004524593.1:18783173-18819937 GCF_000260255.1 Octodon degus
GAGAGAGAGAGAGAGAATATTGTGGCTTTGTTGGCTATAGGTGACTACTCAACTTTGCTGATACAGAGCAATAGTTGTGAGTCAAAGAGTGGAAATGACTGCTCTGGTAACATTTTATTTACTAAAACAGCTAGCAGGCCAATTTGGGCTCCTGGGCTGTAGCCTGTGTGTTGGGGAGCTGATGTAGCATTTCCCAACATTTCCACATCAAGAAAAGAACTACAGAGCTTGATTTAAAATAAAGACATCTACCTCACAATCAGGTCTGAAAAAACACATCTGACAAACCTTTTGTCCTGAGAAATTTGGAAAGCTGGGGAAGAGAATCTAACTCACTGTTTTGCTTCTTTCAGAGGAGTCAAGAATCACATTTCTTGGTGACAAGGACTGCTGAGAGGTTGCAAGGTCGTAAGCCTCAGCTAAAGACGAGGGGGGTCCTCAGGATGCGCAGCTACATTTCCTGTGGCAGGGAAGACAGGCAAGGAGCTAAGCAATCATTTCCCCATTTGTTGAGGGAAAGCAAATGTCACAAGAAGAACCTGTGGATTTTCCACCTGGCTCTGCCAATCTAAAGGAGGCTGTTGCCCTGGTTACTCCTCTGCAGGAAGTGCAACTTTCTTAAGAGGATCATTTCTTTGCAAGACTAAGATGTTTTTCTTTGCTCAGCAGTGGGAATTGAACCCAGGGCCTTCATACTGAGAAATCTCTCTGGCTCTTTTCTCATTCTTTTTTTTTTTTTTGTTTAAGTTTTTTTAAAAATGTATTTGGTATAGGATCTCACTACACAGCTCAGACTCCTAGGGAGCCTCCTGTTTTCAGTCTCCCCAGTGCTGGGATTACAGGTGTGAGCCACCACACCCAGACTCGGCAGCTGGCTCAGTGCACCGGAGGCGGGGCTAGCACAGCATGTGGTGCGGAGGATTGAACCTGGGTCCCAGTGCTTGCCTAAGCAGGTGCTTAGTCGGCTGAGCTATCTCGCTGGCCCTTCATTCTATTTTGAGTTGGCCTCTTCCTAAGTCACTAAATTGCCCAGGTTGGACACTAAATTAATAATCCTTCTGCCCCTGCCTCCCATACTGCTGGAATTATAGGTATGGACCACCACACCTGGGTTGAGATTAAGATTTTGGAGATGAGCCAGCGAGATAGATCAGCAGAATAAAGCACCTGCTTAGGCAAGTTTAGTCAAGCATAGAGACCATGGTTCAATCCCTGGCACCACAGGCCACACCAACCCCATCCCCAGGGTGGGTGAGCCAGACACACACACACACACACACACACACACACACACACACGATTTTGGAGACATAAAAGTCAGATATATTTCATGCAAGTCATGAAGCAGACACACTTAAATCTAACAAAAGTCTGACCAAAGGAGTGGCTGGTATTTGCAGAAGGTTTCTTTTTTTTTTTTTTTTGTAGCTCCCCATTGACCTGCAGCAGCGCTGGTCTGGGTTGCCTTGAGTATGTGGGAATGGAACCAGCGCTCAAAGAAACTGACTGGCTCCTTTAAGCAGGCACTTCAACAACTGAGCTAATGGGCGGGCCCCCAGTGGCTGGTATTTGCCGTGTAGCGCTGCTCACAGGAGAATGTCCAGTGTGTGCTCTAACTGCTTACAGCAAAATGTCATTGCAATTTTTTCATAGATTTCTTAAACATGTTCTGCAATTGCTTCTCTCTGTCATTTTGCATTTATATTTTTTGTTTTGTAGTTTCAATACACATCATCAAAGGGAAAACCTAAGCCTACCAATCAGCCCCCGATTCTCTCACACGAATCCGCGAGCATAACTACTATTGATGGAGCTGTGGCCAGCCTGCGGTCTGCTTTCCTAACCTTGGTGGTATTGATGCTTAAACTGGAAATGTTTGTACTGAAGCTGAGCCCATTCTGTGCACTGTGGGGCGGGTCACAGCATCCCTAGCTTCTACACATTAGATGCCAGGACACCTTCAAGCCATGACAATCAAAAATACCTGAAGACACTGCCACATGCCTGGGGTGGGAGCAGGGGGACGAAATGACTCACTGGAAGAGCATGAAATCCCCCATGCAAACTGGAGGACAGAAGAGTTTTCTAGCTGTAGCCTATGAAGTCCCCACCCCAAGCATTCTGAAAGAGATAAGCAAAAGAGAGAGCCATACAGGCTACAGTCATGCAGGTAACTGACTCAGGTCTTCTCTTTGCTTCACCTGTGGGAGCACTATCAGAGAAACCTGGCTCGCCTGGGAGAACTGTGAAGGATCAATGCCCCGGAGCACCTGGGCCACCGTGCGTGGAACACCTGGACCACTGAGCTGCAAACACCTGGGACCACTGTGCTGTGGGATCCCACAGGAATGACTTCCTAATGTGCAGATGTTAGCAGAACCATTTGCGCACACTGACCCAGGCTCACTGCCCTTTAACAAGTCTGCCTGGAGAATTCTAGGGACAATAAGTGAGGAGGAGGCACATGCTCCATCTGGTGTTTAAGACATCGTGCTGTGAGCCCAGCTGAGAACGACATTTATGCTGTTTACGAACGGGGCTTACTCTGAAGGAAGCAGGAGAAGCCCACCCAAACAATAAACCAACTGGTTCAGAATTACTCAGAATTTACATTCACAGCAATGGGGTTGTAGACCACAACCTGAGCCACTGTTCTGGGCTGCTCTGTGTTCCTCCTCCCTCAAATTCAGTGTGGAAATCTGTGCTAGGTTGACTAGCGGTAAAGGTGAGTGGGAACACTTAGCCGAACAGTCAGCATGGTGCTGGGCGAGGAAGACCCTCCTGAGGATTGTTCTCAGAATGGGTATAGAAGGAGAACAAGGGAACAGAGGGAGAGGATCTTTGCTGCCAATTTGCATGGAGAAGCTTTGTCACAGCTGCTTTTCCTGATACGAACGGGGCTGTTCTGGTTGGAAGGGCTCAGGTTCTCATTGTCTCCAGGTAAAGCTACTGTTTGCTACCAGGGAGCTCTGGTCTTCATTTGCAGCTTGAGCATTGCTTTTTGGGCTCTGGTGTAAACTCTGTAGCATCTGATACAGGGCCTTGAGCCTTTGGGCGCAGACACAAACTTGCAGGGACATTGCTGTGGGCTCCAAGGCCCTGAATGGACCCTTTGGGTCTCCAGTGCTCAGGCAGAGCCTTGTGCTCTTCTGCATTTGCCTTCCTGGACAAGCCTGTGGGACAGTCTTGTAGAATGATGTGTCCTGTATCAAATCTTGCCTCTTGCTCATCACTGACTTTAGTAACCATCAGTTGCAACAAAGCCCTAATTCTAGGCCTGCAGAATGTATTCAGAGATGGCATCATCAGGGTGGGTGTTAATCCAACACAACTGGTGTCCTTACCAAGAGAGGAGACTTGGATGCACAGGCCATACCCAGAAGATCATGTGAGCACACGTGGCCAAGGAGAGAGGAGCCCAACCCTGCTGATGCTTTGGGCCTGCATTCGCAGCCTCCAAAATTATGAGAAATCTTAGTTTGTGCTATTTGAGCCAATAAGCTCTGGATTTTCTCATAGCAATCCCAGAAAACTAGCAGACACCACGCACACTGTGAGCATGTAATAGGATCACTGTAGATGTTCATAGCTGTGAGCCTGCTGTCAGTTCAGCAGTATTCTCAATGAATTCCTCCAGACTTTATGGGACAGCTGCTCGTTTCAGATTCCATGCTGTATTGTGAGGATACAATGGGATGGAAACAGTGTCTGTGCTACAGGAGGGGAAGCCAGGCCAGAACATAAAACAGGAAATAGCTCACTTAAAAAGCAAAGTGATGTACCACTGGTGAAGCCCAGGTTCAACCCTTTGTCTGCAAGCTCAAAGACTAAAAGAGGACTTTTTTTTCCATAACTTCTTTGATAGCAAAACCTGACGTAAACTGAACTCACTAGATTGCAAGGCAGGCTGTTCATGCCACTCTGCTGAGCAGCTAGGTGTTTGCTCTGGATTAGCTGTTTTTATGCAGCTCCTTATGCAGCGCTGGCTGTAGGGCACCCGCTACTGCACTTGGAGTCCCCTTCCTTCCCTGTCTCTGTCCCTTTCCTCCCTGAGTGCCCTGGCCTGCCTCCTCCACAGTACAGTGGCAAAACTTCATTCCTGTCTGTCTCTGCATTGTAAGAAACTTTTTAAGAGACCGAGTCAAAGGTAACATGGTAACTGCTGCCAGATTTCTAAATGTTCTCCTATCAGATTGGCTTTGGGAGTGAGGTGCTCAATGTGCCTGAGAGCTATAAGGATCCAGATGTGAGTGGTGAGTGGGATTAGTTCCTGGCAAGCACCAGATTATAGTGAAGCAAGTCAGGCTAAGATGAGCTACATATAGCAGGAAAGGTGCTGGAATGTCACCTGACTCAAGCCCTTGGTGAGATGGGAGCAGTGAGGACACTTGGGAGGGCAAGATTTTGATGGAGCCAGAAGCTTGCAAAAACTACTTACACACATATTAAGCTCAAGGGAGCTACTGCTAACATAAGGCACACTCTAAAAACCTCAAAGCTCTTTGTAGGAAAGTATGTGTAGAAAATTGAAGAGACCAATCTCATGAAGCTAAATGGCATTTGTGCAGCAAAGCAGATCTGGGATTTGAGTTCTGAGGTTGCAGAACTGTAGAAGACTATCTGCAAGAAAACTGTGACCAAGTTGTGCTTCCAATGCAGACAAAGTGCACCTGAGACCTCCTGGGGGAACATTTAGCCAGGCTGGGGAGGCTGAGCTCCGCAGTCCTTCCTAGCCAACCATCCTGAGCAGCAGAAGCAGCCTCTTCCCGTCTGCTCGAAGAAAGCAGCTTTCTTGGAGACCTTTCAAAGGCCTCATTTCTCTTGAAGATGATGGTTGTTACACTCAAGACTGACCCATGCCACCATGCCATGCGGAGGCAGCTCAGTAGTCCTGTCCAAGCACTGCCGAGCAAGGAGGTCCAGCCTTGCTTGGACATCTTTTTCTGAGATGCAATCTTCATACCAAAGGAACCATAAGAATCAAAGGCACAGTTATGAGAAGTGCAGGCACTTACCTTGAGGGTGTCTGACCAGAGAGAAGGAAGAAGGTAGGGGACAGTGGGACAGAATTCATGCTCGGGGGGGGGGGGGCATCCAACCATGTGTCAGGGCACGAAGTCATCAGAAGGCACTGGCAGCAGAAACCATGATTTCTCACAATAGCCCTTGAGTGCTCACGTCATGACTGGCCTGTGCTGAGAGAGCTGCAGAAACCAGGACTTCCTTGATTTAGGTGGAAGGAGATAAGGCTGCACTCATAGGGAGGCGGGTGTATTTAAGTGTGGCCTACAGACTTCCCTCCTCTGTCCTCTGAAAGGCAGTAAGAAATGCACTAATAGTGCAGGGTGGAGGGCACCAGCATTTTTAAAACATTCAGCTGTATCTGTGCTTTGTAGCCAAGTTTTGTGGTGCTTATAGTATTTACCACAAAACTGAACCCACCAACATCAAATGTTAAGTGAGACCTTCCAAGGGCAAAGGCCACATGGCATCTATTCATCATCGAAGACGACATGCAATTATCGTAAGGGACTCCAGGCCAGGCTGACCATCAGAACGCCTGATCTGCAGGGACTGTGGAGGTCACAGGAGGGCAATAGGCAGCCCACAGGCACTGTTCAGTTTACACAGGAGCAAAACTGAGCTAAGGAGAAGGCTGCGGCCAGTCAGCATGCATCAGGATGCGGGGCCAAGGCTGAGCTGTGTGTGGCAGAGCGGCACCGTATGTTTCTGGAAAAGGCCTTCAACCGCCCCAGTAGACCTTGAGGGTCTCACTGTAGGGCCCGAATGATTCTTCAGCATGAGTGACCCACCAGGCAGTCAGCATTGTAGGATATGCCTGGTTGTACAGTTGGGGACACAAAGAAGCAGCTCTTCTGTGCTGGAATCAGGACAAAGCTTAAGCAGCTCTCAAAAGCAAATCACAGAGAAACTGTCCATGCCATCTGCTGCCTACCGGTGCTTTCCTAGGGGCGCTTTCCTGATTGCATCAGGACCTCACTGGAGATAAGTGTGTGCACATACAGTGGGGGTGGTCATCTCCCTAGGACCAAGCAGCACAAGAGAACAGGGCAGAGGCTGAGTTCATAGACAAATGGGCCCAATGTTGGTTCTCCCTTGATAGAGACCACTGCGCATTCCAGCCTCATCTAGGGCACTAGGGAGCGGGATCCTCCCAGGCAGTGGAGCTTGTAACTTGTATGGAGAGAGGCAGTCTGCTTTGCTTCCTGGGAAGAGGCAAGTGGCTTATTTGGATGAGTAGGAGTCTGGAAGGAATAACACTAGGTCAGGGACAAGGAGGTCCAGAGGAGAGGTGTGTGGTTGCATATCTCAGAGGAGGTACAGCCATAAATACACTCACATATGAGGCTAATGTCCAACGAGAAATCTTCACATGTGGCGCAGTGGCTCATTGTCCTGCCAGATGGACAGAATAGTCTTCTATTGATGCCTCAGACATTCTCAGTGCTATGGACCAGTGAAGAAGATGGTCGTGATGGTAAACCTGGACACTGATCTGGGCTCAGCAAGGGCTCTCCCCTCAAGCCTGATCCAGCTGCTGGCACTGGTACGTGCCCATCCTGCTCATGGTGGAGAATGGTGCTGAGCCCAGATACAGAACCTCTGACTCACTGGCCATCTGGTGTTGAGTCAGGTCCAACCAACCTGCTGTCTTGCGAAGGTTGACATCATCTGCCAATTGATTTTTAGGGACTACATGTTTTCCTTCCTTTCTTTTAGGCCTCTCCTATCTAGGCACTTAAGGAATCAAGGACTTATACAAATAGTTGAGCCTCAGCAGTCAGTGTGATAAACTATGCACCATAACCTCAGACTGAGGAGCAGTGTTCGAAACAAAGATGACAACAGGGGCTCCTGGCCACGAGGCTCATTAGTGTTCTCATGCATCCCATGTCTTCAAACATCCAGCTATGGGAGCCTGGACTGAGGTGCAGTTGGAGGACATCTTGTGGGTCTGGTGTTCTTTTATTGCACAACGTAGTCATGGGCCCAAATGGTAATAGATGAGATTGGGTCTCCATAGTTAGAATGCGTGGGCTTGTGAACCACAGGACGAAGGAATGTCACACTGCTACTGGCAGAGATGTACCGTGATACAGTGCTGGTCATCAGAGATGGAACATTCCTTCCACAAAGAATGGAAGTCCTTCTGAGCCGGGAGCTTTGACCAACACTTGGCCCCTTCTCCTGCGGGATGCCAGCAGGAGTTACCGGGATAATTGCAGCTAATTGTCGTGAAGAGCAGTCGACACTGATTGTCCTAAGGAGTTCTCTAGGGGGAAGCAGTATGTCTTGATCTCAGAGGAAACCCTTCTATAACTCATGGGCCCAGTAATGCTGCTATTGGACAGTCACAGCTATTACAACCCACCACAGAAGAATAACTCATCTTGCTTCCCCCATCAGGCCTTGGGTTTCTCAGGAGTTTGAAATGGGTATGGCCTTGAAGGCCTCAGAACTTAACTGCGATCGCTACTGTTCTCTCTGGAAGAAGTAAGGGCCTCTTGTTTGTGAGCCCCTACCCCCAGCACGCATGCACAATGGAGAGCCTTCACTGAAGCGTGGGAACTGGACATAGACAGAGAGGATCTAAGTGTATCCGAATGCCCTAAGAGGAAGTTCATTTTCTCAGATGTCCCCAGCTTCACCCATCTCCTAGAGCCTCAGTCACTTGCTTGGCCTGGGCTGTCACTCGGCCCTCCATCTGTGACTGTGCAACAGGAGCCCTCTCAATCCCACATTAGAGGCTCTGATATCTCCATGAAAATTCAACAAAATGCCCCACAACAGAGTGAGGGATTCTCAAATAGCTGTCAAAAAGGCCCAGGAATATGCCCAGAAGTGTAACTGCTTAAGTACATATGGGGTAATATTGGCTGAATGGGAGAAGGGGAAAGACTCAAAGTTACAAATACGAATTGCTATGGGAGTCTGTGCAGTCAATTGGTGGTACCACTGAGCTGACTCCCACCAGCTCTCTGGTGGAGCATGAGAGCAGCTGAAATCATCTCTTCCCAACTCTGCATCCAGTGATGTTACATTAATAGCTTAAAATCAGCAACACAATGAGCATTTACACCAAGGAAATTGGCCAACACTATGCCTTCTGAAGAGCTTGTTGCTGTTGTTGTTTTTCTGTTTCGAGACAGGGTCTTGCTATATAATCCAGGCCAGCCTTGACTGTGCTATGTTACCCAGGCCGACCTTGAACTCTCAGTGATCCTCCTTCCTGAACCCCCCAAGTACAAGAGTACTGGAATTGCAGTCACGCACCAGCACATCCGGCATTTTGTTAAATATTTACTCTGAGTACCACTGAAGCCAAAGGACCCAGTGAGGGAGAATGGCTGGGTCTCTTCAGGGCCACCGCTGTAATACTTCAGCCTGTGTTGCTACTTGCTCTTCCCTGCCTCTTTTCCACTTTGTTTTTATTTATTTATTTATTTATTTATTTATTTATTTATTTTTGTGGTACTGGGGATTGAACTCATCAGGACCCTGCGCTTTCACTTTGCTTTTAGCTTCCTCTCCCTTCCATTCTGTATTGCTTCCCAAGCAAATCATTAGCCTTTCCTCTCTGTGTCAGCCTGTGTGTACTAGGAAAGTCAGACCAAGACAAGCATTCCACAGATTTCAGATCTCACTGAAACTGGGAGACTCAGGACACTGGGGAACCTCCGTGTGCCTGAGGGGGACTTTCCTACCCCAATGCTGCAAGAATGAAGAAGACACTGGGAGAATTAGACTTGAAGAAATGAGAGATGGCCAAACAGGAAAGAAACTCTAGCCTGTTAGTGTTTCTCTTGGTGAGACAGTCTGACCTTAAGGGTACTAGAGGAGATAAATACTGAAGTCAGAAGATCGAGAGACCAGAAACAAACCACACTAGAAATATTCATGAGAGTAGATGCAATAGTCATAGGAAAGTGAGAGCATTTTTGGAAAATAAGTGTTCTTGGTATTTCTCTGAAAGATATCAAAACCAATATTTGGTGTTAACATTCCACATTCGCTTACACTGGACCCCGGGGGTTTCGTGCTGCTCGTTGCATAAGCCAACCTCATGGACGTGGGTGGCTCCGCTCAGGGCGCCATGCTCACGACTTGCCCTGGCTCTCTCGTGATGTAGTTCAGACATCAACCCAGTGCCCGGCTAGAATGACCTGATTCTTTCTAGTTCCTCATCCAGTTTTACTTTTCCTCGTGGCTCAGACCACAGTCTGACACTGTTTTATGGACTTATTTCATCCCTTGTTTATTGCCCCATCTCCCTGCGTAGAATACAGACCCAACGAGGGCTGAGAGACCATCCCTTCCAAATCCTGTCCCTTGTGCTAGTGCCGATCACACCACAAGCAGAACGTTGAGGTAATATTCACACAGTAAATGACTATCTGCTAATTCATTAAATTACTTATTAAATATATTAAAATGATGCTAATTAATTAATCAAAGATCCTGCATGTACATAGCTCTTTTTTAATTAATTAATTAATTTATTTATTTTTGTATTGTAGGGAAGGTTCTACAGGGTGTTCAGGGTCTCACTACTATATCAGACTTGTAGTGGTCTGCCTGTTCACAGCCTTCCAAGAGCTGGGATTACAGGCGCGCTCCACCATGCCCAGTCTCAATTGCCATCTCAGTGCACGCTGAAGGGCGGGCTGGCACAGCAGGCCTGGGGATCAAACCCCCAGCCCCCACGTCTGCTTGCAAGCATTTTAATCCACTGTAGCTCTTTGATTGGTGAGGAGATGATGAAATTAAAGTCCTAGTTGTTACTCTGAAGCAGCTTGCAGCTTCTTTGACCTGAGAAACTTCACACACCCAGACAACGTAACAGGAGATGAGCCTCCACCAGTCAGCAGCATGCTTCCGGTTCCTAGTCACAGAGGTAGCAGAGCCTGTTCCAGGTCCAGTT
Organism: Octodon degus; assembly: GCF_000260255.1. Taxonomy (NCBI): domain Eukaryota; kingdom Metazoa; phylum Chordata; class Mammalia; order Rodentia; family Octodontidae; genus Octodon; species Octodon degus. Next base: position 18,793,117 of record NW_004524593.1, read on the forward strand.
GCTTCAGTCTCCCAGAAGTGGCTGCTCACTGTGATGCATATTGTGTAAACTAATCCCTACCGGGCAAGCCATTCCGCCTCTGTACTCCTGCAAGCTTTTAGAGGGAAGAGGAGCTGCGCTGAGGTGGCCAGAGATTTTTGGATGAAGTAGTTTAATCATAACTACGAGTATTGGTTTTATACAACAAGTAAAATTATTGAAAGGAGCTTTGCTTTGGAATCTTTCCCATGACCTTACAAGTGCTGAATATGTTGATAGCTGAACAAGCAGCCCATTAAAATGCCAAAGCAGCCCTTTGTCCTGGTACTTGGTCTGCAAAGCATACCCAAACACACTGACATGCACACAACACCCACCCACACATGGTCCAGGAGGCTCGATATGAGTTTAAGTTAATGCTTAAGCAGCTGAGTATTGTACTCTGAGTTCTGTTGTAATGAGATGAATAAATATTGATTGGTTTGAGTGAAATAAGGACAGTGATTCAGTGCAGAACTCTGTACAGCACGTCAATGAGGCGGGAGGAGATGGCTGTTTGTCAGAGACTGACTGATGTCCACTCTGATGTCTCATTTGGAGCCAGCCTCTGATTGAAATGAGGCCTCTTGATTTACTTCCATATTTTTTCACCCTGTTGGACAAAAACCAGTTTAAATTGTCCTCACCAATTGCACTCTTTCACCCTGCATTTGGTCCGTATTTTGCTGTCTTCTCAACCATGGTTTACACTCTTTAAGTATTTAATTTTTTGAATCCAACAGATTCATCCTCTAAGATTATCGTCTTTTTTGCATTTATTTTTACTGGTAAACCTTTTGTACTTATTTATTTGGTATAGTACTTCAATTCAATCACATGTACAATGTAGAATGATCTTATCAAGGTAAGTAGCATTTTCATTTTAAGCCTGATTATTTCTATGTGTTGAGAAACACACTTCTGTAATTACTAGGAAATGTATAATTCGTTTGTGCAGCCTGTAGCTTTCCTATTCCCACTTCCTCCATTAGATCTAATTTCCCCTTTAAAGTATTTTGGGACTCATCATTTACCCTCTCTCTCTTTGCCCTTCCGGCCTCTAGAAGTTTCTAATCCATGCCCCACTTGTGTGTAACCAGCTTTTGTAGCTTCCACAAATGAGTGAGATCGTGAGGTATTTGTCTTTCTTTGCCTGGTTTATATCATGTAACAGGCTATTCTTCAATTCCATGCCACAAATGACAAGATTCATCCTTTATGGCTGACTAATATTCCATTTTGCATGTATACCATCTTTCCTTATCTGTTCATCTGTTTATCAACATCTCTGTTCATGGTAAATTTTGGCTACTGTGAATGTTTCTTCAATCACTACAGAATCACAGGTGTTGCTCAGGCATATTGATTTTATTGTCTCTGGACATATGGTCAGTGGTGGGACTCCTGGATCACATGCTAGTTCCATTTTTAATTTATTGAGGAGCCTCCTTCCTGTTTTCCACAATGGCTGCACTAATTTATGTTCCCACCAGCAGCGGGCAAGTGTTCTCTGTCTGCCATATCCTCACTAACACTTGCTGTTTTTTGTCTTTTCGGTAAAAGCCATTCTTACTGCCATGAAGTGATACCTCATTGTGGTTTCTTGATTATTTTAAAACTAATAACTGTAAAACACCCAAGTCCTGTACTCAGCTGCTGAGGGTCTGAGCTGGAGCCTCCTCAGAGATGGGGCCCCCACTGCACGCTGTGGTCCCCTGAACTGATTCGCTGCTTTGTGCAGGACCAAGAGCTTCTCTGTCTCAGCATCCGTGGAAAGATCCTGTCTTGTCAGAAGCCCCTGCAGTACTGTTGTCCTCTGAGACCTTGGAATAAAAAGAGCTAGACAAGTCCTTCCTGCCCCGAACTGTCCTCCTTAGCCCACAAACATCCCAAAGTTCAGTAACTGTGATGTTGGAGCAACACTGACGCCAATAGAAAGGATTTCTGCTAGCCTGTTTTCTTCTCTCCTATAAAAAGATGACAAATTGAGCTCTTCCTAATATATTCCAGAGGTGAGCCATCCTAAAAGGAAAGCCTCACTTTTCCCTACTAGATTCTGGAATCATTTAGTAGATATGGAACAAGCAGTTTCCAGAAATTTTTTGATGAAGTGAGTGGTTTCAAAAGAAATGAGGAGCCACGTAGGCAAACAGGCAAATCATGGTTCTCGTTACTCATGAAAGAGAAGCCAGTAATATCAGCATTGTTCACAACTTTGAGCAACTCGCACATAGCACTGAAAAAAAGAATCGACCTCAGCGCACAACATATATAAATGAATCAGCAAATCTTAGAGAGAACTTTGTTACCGATTGGCTCAAGTACGAACATTTATGAAAGCCTAGATTTACAACGGCAAGATTTGTAGATCTATATTCCTGAATGATGTAATCCTACTCCCATATTTGATGAAAGAAACACTCCTCCTTGAGGCCAGCAGGATTAATGTGTCTTTCTTGGTAATATACCAAGAAGCAGTCTGATGTATTAAAACAAAGCAATACAACACTCTAAATGTACAAGCAACATTGCTTCAGGAAACACATTTGTCTGTCAAAGCCAAATAGTAATCTTAATTTAATGAACATCCTCAGTTTGCCGAGCCCACTGGGGGAATGAAAAGTCTTTAGGGAAAGACTGAAGATGAACTGTACCAATTTGTTAGGCAGCTTTTCATTTAGGGTGAAATTGAAGTGTCAGGGATACTTGACCAAAAGAGTCAAGTGTTCTGTCAAAATTGAGTCTGGTATCCAGCATTCTCCCTGAGAGACTGCGGGGGGAAGGAATAGTCATCCATGTATTTAAGACATTTGTTCTACTCCAAAACAAGCTCCAACCATTTATCCATTTATCCACCCACACACCCACCCACCCACCCATCCATTCACCCATCCATCCATCCATCCATCCACCCACCTACCTACCATCCACCAACCAATACATCCATCAATGCATCATCCATCCACCTATCCATTCATCCACCCTCCAATACATCCATCAATCCATTATCCATCCATCCATCCATCCATCCATCCATCCATCCATCCATCTACTTATCCATCCATCCACCTATCCATCCACTTATCCTCCCACCCACCCATCCATCTACCCACCCATTCATCCATCCAATATCTATCTACCTCTCATCACTTGCTACTATTTCCCATCATTCCATCTGGATGCTCTGGGGACAGGTGCTTTTCCAACTTCACAGTGAGACTGAGGTTACATTAATGTTCTGGACACAGGACTATGAGAAGTAATTACTTCACAGTATCTGCCTGAGGTACTGGGGATTGTTGACTGCTGGCTTTTTCATAAGCTCTTTTCTAGAGAATTGCATTTGAGCAGAATTAAGAAACTCTAAGACCACGCACAAGTCCTGCAATATCTTGTCTTGCACAGTAATGGCAGCTGTGGGTTTCACAGAGCAGGCCTGAGTCGGCAGCCTGTGTGCAGCTGTGTGTTGTAGTTCATGTTACTCTCCCAGCCTCTTGGCATGTTGCTCTGTCCAAAGCCCTTTCCCTGGATGCCTGCGGTGTCAAGAAGGGAAGGGATGCATTCTTTAAAAAGCACACTATGCAGTATCTCCCAGCTTAGGAAGAAAGCACTTGGACCATCCCCTGCCCCTGTGTTTCCTGGACATGGCGTTTACTCTTCCATACCGCTGGAATCTCACTTTCCATAGTACTATCTGTGGGTATCTTGCTTCTCTCTGCTCTTAGGACTTACACAGGTAGAGTACAGCCATTTCTTTCCCCCTTATTTGGCACGAATTGCTTCTATATTTCTGTATCTGCCTTTTCTATTAATGAGGCAGGGCACAGGGGAGGAAGCAAATGCAATAAAGTGTTAAGATGTCCAGGGTCCCCTGGCATGCCCAGAGACCCCAGGGTGTTGATATCCAGTGCCCAAAGAAGGGGCAGCAGGACAGCCCCTGGGGACCTCATGACATCACCCGCTCTTCACTGGAAGCTGGAGTCACACTTGCAGGCTTATTTCTTCCAATCTCCTGACAAATCATCCCAAGGCTATCGTGGTATATGGGGGATTATGGAAATTGGCAGGTGGGATGAGTTGGAGAAAATTATAAAACATGAGTAGAGAGAGAATCTGTATAAATCACTAGGAAAATTTCTTCCCAATACTGGACTTGTGATATTTTATTGCCTGCTCCCAAGCTGTGAGTTGGCATCATGAGATCAATAAAATTTCCTAAGATTCAATGAGCCAAACTGTCTCTCTCCTCACTACATTACCCTGGATCCCAGAGAGGCCATGGCGGTCAGCGGAGTCCTGGCGCTTTAACTGCCATTTACTTACAAGAACAAGTGATCTGTGAACATCCTCACACAGGAAGAGGAAAGGTATAGGCGGCAGAATGGAAGAGCAGGATTTACTAAGGAGGCTGAGACAGAAAGATCCCAAGTTCAAGCCCATCCTGGGCAAGTTAGTATTGACCCTCTCTTAAAGTCAAGCAGATAAGCAAAAGGGCTGAGGACATAGCCCAGCTGAGGGCTCTGGGTTCAACCCTGAGTCCTATCAAAACAAGATTTACTTTTCTAATACCCTCGGTGTGAGCTTCCTGGGTAACCATAGCTTGTCACTATAAACTTCATTATTTAGAGCAACAAATTTATTCTTTAAGGCTTCTGAGTCCAGAAGTCTGAAGGAGGCTCTAGAAAAACCTTTATGTTGGCTTTTCAAACTTCTGGAATTTGTCGGCATCCCTTGTGGCTGTGTTATTCGGTGGTGTCTTTGCTGCTTCCCTTCCGTCCATACTGTCTCCTTTCCTGCCTCACATGAGGACACTTGTCATCAGATTTAGAGCCCTTGCAGGTAGACAGAGATCTCACCTCCAGCTCCTCTGTGTCATGCATTGGCCAACGCACTTTTCCCTAAACGGGTTCCATTCCTAGGTTCCAGGCACAGGGATGAGAGTTGGCTTTGGGTGGGGGAGGGGATACTATGGAATGCAGATTTTTTTCCTAGGTATTTTACAGACTTTTAAAAAAAAAAATAACATTGGATTTCAAATATCTGTGTCTCAGGCACAGTGCTGCCACCAGCCAGCTGTGTTCTCTGGGACAAGTCCTGTCCCATGCCTGAGTCACGCTTTCTTTGTTTGTAAAAGGAAGGGACCAGATTAGATGTCATCTCCTGCACCTTTCAGGCTCTCTCCTTTAATGATTCTAGACAGGGCAGAGCTGGGGGAGGACAGAAGCTATCTCATAGCCTGCCAGGATGGTGTGCAAATGTTTTCTTTCTGTGCCCAGAATCTTTTCTATCCCTCACTCCCACCTGGATATGAATGGGGCCTGAGTCTCCCCTTCCAACACATCCCCAGGGCTACCCATTCATGCTTTGATTCACAGTTGTATTCTCTGTACTTTTGGCAACATGTGCAAGGGCCACTTTACCAGTCCTGAACTTTATTTCTACATCGATGTCTCAGCCCCTCTGTGCTACCCTCGCAAAGTATCCCAGGGTGGGTAATCTATAAATGATAGGAATTTATTTCCCACACCTGGGGAGGCTGGGAAGAGCATGTCAAGGCCCTGGCAGTTGGGCACCTCACGAGGGCCAAGTCTCCACTTCTAGGGTGGCAGCTGAAGGCTGTGTCATCACAGGGTGGAAAGGATGGGGTGGAGCCCTTGTCACCTGGTCCCTCCTACCGTCCCCACCTTCTCGTATGACTGCAGTGAGGATCCAGGTTCAGCTTTAAGCTCGGAGGAGGCTCAAGTGTTCAAACCATGACAGGGAGTAAAACAAAATATGAATGTAATCTCAACAGATGGAGAGTGCTTAAAATTTTAAAAAATTAGTGCCGTAAAAATTCCATTGCTATTCCCCCAATATCCTCCCTTACTGCATACTTATCTCACGGTTCTGGGCAGTTCCTGAAACAGTTCTGGAAGTCTTCTTTTGTGATATCTTTACAAGCTGTGGTCAGAAATCCAGCGACTGCTGCCAAGCGTCAGCCAGCAGGAAGGCAGACCTGTAAAATGTTTTGGTGTGTCTTGCTCAGCCACCTTACCTGCTGGACGCAGCACTGTGGGATTTCTGCCTCTTCCTCCAAATCAAAGTGAACAAGGGAGATAAACGCTCGGAAATGGTTTGGTACGTCACAGCTTCACGGCACTGCGATTGATGCTCAGGCAAGGGGACTTCCAGAGCCACTTCAGAAATCGTGAAGAACAACGAGAGCAGTGTGTTGGAAACAAGCGGATACTGCGTGGCGTGTTAATGGCAGATTGTCTTTGGCTGTGATCTATTTTTAAAATTTAAACATACATTGTGGTTTTAAAAATCACATCTTATGTAAGAAATTTGCTTTCTACAATGACCAGCCCAACGTCTAAAACCGTCGCATCATGATAACGGCCACCATGAGCATCTAACGTCCTATTTAAGGACAGAAATGATGCAGCTGAGAAATACAGAGCTTTATTTTCAGAAAACTTGTGAAAAATTCAGTTCCTGCAAGCCGATTGCCCAGCACTTTCCACGGGCTGCGTTAGGTGTTAGTGCTGTCCCTGAACTGAGAGTCACTCTCTCCTTCATGCACCCCACTCATCTTGTAAGGGAGCCAGTGCCCATGCCCAGACTCTGGCCTTCCCATGGGTGAAGCCAGAGAAAGTTCTCATGAAGAAAAGATTAACAAATCCAACCAGGAATTAAACTGTGGAAAAGGCCCAAGACACGGAGCCAAATATCACTGGTCTTGCTGCTAAATCATGAGAAATAGGTTCTGGGTGCTCTGCACCCGAAACCCCAGAGGGAGCAACTGCTCGTGACCATCCAGGGATTAATGGTGCATTTAAATGGTTCTCACCCCCAGTTATATATGCACCGAGCTGCACAGGAGGCCAGGGCTGCTTCGACCTCGTGTCAGACTCCCAAGTCCCTGGCATTCTTCTGATGAGAGGATAGATAAGAGCCAAAGACATTTGCACCAAAGCGTGCAGGCATCTGAACTCCACAAGGACCTCCATTCCCCAGCAACACATGGGCCAACTCCTGCAGAGGGGCTCCCTGGCCCAGATGTGCACTGTGAGCCTGCACTTTGACTCAGTGAACTCCACCCTGTGTGTGAGGAAGGAATCGGCACACTGGGCACAGCAGGCAGAGCTGGGGAGCTGGGCTGAGTGAGCCCAGTGTCCCCACAAGCGCCAGGGAGAGCGGAGCACTTGGCAAGCATGTACTCAGCCCTGCTGACCATCGGTCTCAATTCCCAGGCAGGTAGTTTGGCCTGGTTGGCAGCTTGCTTGGAAGAAGCCTAGAAAACTGTGATCAGTTCAGCTGAGCAGGCCCCTGCCACGAGCGTCTGAAGACGTGGAAATGAAGGGCAGGTTCATCTCAATGGAGGTGGACAACGCCTTCCCCTCTGGAAATGGAAGCAGCCCTGACACACTGGAAACAGCGTTGGTGGCAGGAAGCCAGGAAGGCTGAGGTCTGTCTGCAGTGACTGCAGTTCACCCAGAGCAATGGACTGGCCCATAGCAAGGACCACTTATGGCAGCTTGGGCACTTGGCCAATCAGAGAGCTCTGTGCTAAAAGAAAAACCATAGTCACGCTGAGAGCCAGTGATCCAGGCATTCTGGAAGGCTGAGGCAGGGGAGTTGCAAGTTGAGTTCAGTCTGGGTGACTTAATGAGATCCTGTCTCAAAAAACATTAGAAGGATTTTTTTTTTCTGGCTCAGGATGCCTTAAGGACGGGTCTAGTGCTGCATGTGGTGCTAGAGATTGAACAGCAGTCCCTTACCCCTGACTGATTTTGCTCAAAAAGGCACTTTAGACAACTGAGCTAACCCTCCAGCCCTTCAAAAAAAAAAAAAAAATTAGAAAAGGGCCTGAATGTAGTTTAGCACAAAGGTTTTGGGTTCAATCCCTCTGTTTCCTCAGAAATAAGGTGACAGAGGACATCAGGCTCTGAAAAGCCTAATGATTGATCATAGTACCTTCCATGGGGTACAGAGGAGCTGCTCAGGGGCTGGGGCCACCTTAAACTGGCACAGCCCTTTGCTTCGATGTCTATATTTTCTCTGGCTATGTGCAAGGAAGATGGGCAATAAAAATAGAAATGGTCACAGTAACAATAAACACATGCTATCTGGCCCTAGTTCAGTGTAGAGTCTGGTGGACGTACAGAGCATAATGTCCAATGTGCGAAATCCTCACTGTGTTTAGAATTAGGCAGAAGAAGTACATGAGGCTATGAAAGACATAAAAGGGATATTTGACCATCATGGTGACAAAGATATCCCTAGAGGAAGGTGGCTCAGCCACTAGGCAGCATGTGAGCATGAGTGCAGTGTGTGTGTGCGTGTGTGTGAGTGTGTGTGTGTGTGTGTGTGTGTGAATGCGTGTGTGTGTATGCATGTGTGTTTTATTTTAGGGAAAAGACATGAATCCAATGGAGAGATGGCATTGGACTTCATACTCCTAATCCACGAAGGTCACCTTCATGTATTTTCTCATTCTTTACACGCCGAGTTGAAACGCTGCTTCCTCGGGGAGGAGGACCCAGCGGAAGTTCCCCACCTGAGTGAGGCTGGTCCAAGCACTGTCTTCAGGTGCTGCAGTCCTGGCCTAGCCCACCTCTGCTCTCTTGTAGCTCTCTCCCTTCCCTGCTGCCTGTCCAGCTTGGCATCCAAACTCCTGGAAACTGATTCCTCATTCTGCTGATGGATGCCATGGCTGTATTTGTACTTCTGAGGGCCCCCCACCTGACCTAAAGCTTGTCCCAGGCTTTCCTATTGAAAATGGTCTGTCACAGTCAGAGACAAATGACTACAAATTGAACCGATGCTCCATTAGAAGACAAATTATCTCTTGGAAAAGAAATTCCTTGCAAAAAACATCAATTATTTGGTTACATACTTTTTTTTTGTATTTAGCTTTTTGAGAAAGAGCCCAGATAGAATCATTGCTCAATATCCTCATGGCCAAAAAGTACAATTAATTCTGTAAATTATACATACTTTTTAAAAAAGCTCCTTTAATTCAAGACAGAGTCTTCCCAATTGATCTTCTAAAAAACTTTCCATTAGATAGCCTGTCATCCATATTCATCCTAGGAAAGGAATTTCTAAATTGGTACCAACATGCTGGGTATTGAATGAGTAAGAAAGATCAGTATCAAAAAACCCTAAGATAGCACATGGCCCATTTGAAGGCTTATGGGCTTAGATGAAGAAAGAAAACGAAGACTCATTTATTCATATTATTGAGCACCTTTTATGTGCCAGTCATGAACTAGAAAAATATACTGTTCACTGGGATTAGAACCTAAAAAAAGCTAAAGAAACATACATTATTGGTCAACCTTAACCACCAGCCAACTTGAATACTTTTTCTTTACACAGAAAATGATAATATTCTAGCTTTGCTGCAAATTAACAATTAATCTATTTAATATCTAATTGCTCACAGCCCTTGCTGTCAGACACTTAGGTTTAGATATGTAACTGGGATGGGATTTTCAGACTATCCAACGTAAATGACAGAATCTAGGTTTATCAGTGTTGAGGACATACAGGTGCTCTGTTGCAGGAATTGTCTCTCCTTTTCAGTCCCTCCACATACAGAGACTGACTGACGGACTAGCGGAGCTGTGGGGACCTACACTGCACCTGCCACCTCCGTGGGTCTGGGCCGAAGCCCTAAGCCACAGCGCACCACTGTGTTTGGAGATGGGTCTTCAAGAAGGTGGTAAAGGTTACATGGTGTCCAAGAGTGGAACTCTAATCTGGTGGCACGGGTGCCCTTATAGGAAGAGGAAGACAGGAGAGCTCAGGCTCCTCAGCGCCAGGCACACACAGAGGAAAAGTCCACATGAAGGCAGCCACCAGATCCTACCCCCAAGCCAGGAAGTAAGTGCTCACTGAGAAAGAAATTTGAGAGCACCTTGACCTTGAACATTGGGCTTCCAGCAACGTGACACAATAACCCTCTGCTGAGTCACTCGATCTGTGTTACTCTATTATGGTAGCTTGAACAACCTAATAGAAAAGAAAGACGACAGTGCTTCTTGTCTACCCAAATCCATCCATCCAAAAGTAGCCCATATACACTGAACATCTGCAAAGGAACAGATACCTGGGGCAGTGCCTCTGAGTGTCCCAAGATGGCTTGCAACCCTGTCCACATCCTCAGTACAAGAAGATAAGAAAGGAAGAGAGGACGTCCCTCCCTAGAGGCCTCCACCAGATGCTGCACTCTGTGTTTGCTTGCTCTCCCCTGGACACAGTCCCATGGATGTGGTGAGCTGCAAAGGGTGCTGAGAAGAGCTGGCTATGTTGCTGTCTAAAGAGGTTCAGTCACTATTCAAGAAGGCAAGCATATGTATTGTGGGACAATTGTCAGTCCTTCCAATATCTACTCCCACAGCTGGACCTGGAGATTCATGAGTTAAATCTGTAATATTGACAATGCCTCTATTCCACTTCACTGTAGATCCTCTGGTTAATCTGTGGATAATGATTCCAGATTTGGGGACTCATAATTTCTGTACCATCGAAGATACACTTTTTTCAGTTACTGACATCTGCAGAGAGAAATCTTCCCCATCCTTTTTTAAAAAATTATTATTATTAGCTCTACTTGCTTGCTACCATTGTAATGGAAGGGACACAAATTTTTCTTAAAATCAGAGAAATAAAATGATTTGCTTAAGGTTTCATAGGTAGCAAATAGATTGACTCCAATATGACTTGGGACTCTTGCATTCCAAGCACCACATTGTTTTCAATTGACTGTCATTTGATTGAAAGGACCCCTCTAAATCACCAGAGGAATTATGAATGAACTCATTTCCCAAAAGAAAGGCAGTAGCGAGGCAATTTGATAGTAAAAGATGGAAATAATTTTTAATGTTTCCTCTATTTCCTGTTTCTTAATAATTTGACTTTCACTCACTAATCTTCCAAGAGTAGCTGAATCTTGTCTTTAAAATCTCTTATCACAATGTGCTTAGATTATTTTCATTCTATTTCACGACTGTTATAAACCACACTACATTCAACCTTACTATGCATAAATAGTTCTGTGGGATGGAAAGTTACGGATAGCTCCGCAGTTACATGCACCTTAAAAGCTGTTGACTGCAGCTTTCACGCAGGGTTGCCAGAATGTTACCCACAAAGACTTACTAACATTGACATCTGTCAAGAATACACACGCCTAAAGGTTGAGGTCATAGATTGGGTCCTATTATAAGGACGATTATGCAAGTGATTTACCCCCCCCCCCAAAAAAAATGCTCCCTTTGGAGACCAGAAAGGAAGCGAGGGCCGCAGGACAGAGCCAGGAGGCAAGCCATGTGAAATCAAGTGTTCTATAGGGCAAAGTGCTCTGTGGAGCCCAGGGAGCGGGGCGCAACCATTCTGCTTCCCAAAAGTCATTTGTCAGGGAACATCTGGCTGCACAGGCACTCCTCAAGCACGTAGGCCTAGTCCCCTAGGGCATGGGAAAGCAGCCCCTTCACCTTGAGGGCAACTCTCCAAGAAAACCTTCCAGTTACAGCCATCATTAAAAACAGAGAAATCAGTAGTGGAGGGCACTGGAGAATATGCACAGGACTCGTAAGAGATGCGCAAGGATCTGTACAAAGCACCAGTGCTTTCTGCTACCATCCACCCCATCCTGCGGTTAGTCCCTTTCAGTGGCAGCTCTTGAAGGTGATGGTTGCTCAACATTTCAGGAGGAAGGCTGTGAGTGGAGGGTCAGTCAACAAGCTCTGCTCTGCTGCCGCCACCGCTGCTGCTGCGGTGGGTCCTGAAGCATTGCAGCGGCTTGCCGTCCACTTTTCCGGCCACTGCAGAGTCCTCCCAGGTAACGCTGAGCTTCATCATAATGCCCCCGTGCTCCTCACTTGCTGTGCTGCACAGGGAACAGGGTTTGATCCTGGTGCCACAAGCCATGCCAGCCCTGCCCCGGGCGCACTGAGGGGGCCACTGAGATGGGGATGGTGGCAAATGCCCACAAGCCCATCGCTGGGGAGGCTGAAAAGAGAAGGATCACTATGAGTCCAAGCTGCATAACGAGAACCTGTACCAAACACATAAATAAAATAAAACTGATAACTTAGAACAGAGTACTGAGAAGCAGATCAAAGAATGCAATGTTATGTGTATAACTATGCTCCTCCTGAGCCCTGGGGGAACGTTGCTTTCCTACTGCAATGGGAAAATTTTATTTTATGTATTTGGTATAGGATCTCACTACGCAGCTCAGACTTGTAGTGATCCTCCTGTTTTCAGCCTCCCCAGCACTGGGATTACAGGTGTGCACCACCACGCTTAGTCTCGGTGGCCCCCTAAGTACTCCCGGGGATGCGACTGGCATGGCATGTGGTGCCGAGGATCAAACTCCGGTCCCCGTGCTTGCCCAAGCAGGTGCTTGGTCAGCTGAGCTGTCTCGCTGGCCCCAAGTTACCAGTTTTAAGTTTCAAGAAGTTATCCCAGTGGTATATAGGCCCAGCCCCATCCAGGTAACTTGTGAGAGTGCTAAATTCTCAGTCACTGTACAGTGTCCCTGTATCAGTAAACTCTCCTCCACCCTCCGTCTTGGTCCAATATCTCTAATATCTACTTCCAGTCATGTTTTTCCGTTATCCATGTGACATTGCCCAGGTCCCACTGATTCTTCAGAAGCCAATTCTTTCCTCTGCTCAAAAGGCCAAGCTTTCTCCAGGTAGCCCATAGAGAGACCTGCTGTCTCTAGATAGCTATCTCAGTGAAATCAGATGACACAAGGAGCAAGTATTGCCTCCCAGCACATCGGCCTACTGAGGCTTCTAACCAAACCCCAAGTATGGAAGGAATTAATGGACTCTAGAAAAGAGTGCAGAATTAGCTGATAGTACCTGATCTGGGACAAAGGAGCCAAGAAGACACATTGGAGGAAAGATAGCCTCTTTAATAAATAGTGCTGGGAAAAGTGGATTTTAATATGCAGAAGACTGAATTGAAATGAATCAAGTTGAAATGGATCAAAGATCTAACTGTCAAAACAGAAAAACCTTACCCTGCTGGAGGATGAAATAGGTAAACCCCTGAACACATAGACAGAGGCAAGGACTTTCTGAACAGAACCCTGACAGCACACACACACACACACACACACACACACACACACACAAAGCATCAAGAATCAACATGTGGGGTCATATCCAGAAGTCCCACCATAGCAAATGAAGTGATGAACAGAGTACGGAGACAATCTGTGCACTGGGAGAGAAGACAGCGCCAGCTTCTCAGACAGAAGACCAGTATCTAGACAACATAAATAACCGAGGAAAAAGATAGACTTCCAGAGACCCAGTCAAAAATGGGCAGCTGAAGCACACAGACACTTCTCAGATTAGTCAGCAGTACAAATGGCCAATAAACGCGTGTGAGCAAGTGCATCTCCTCTGGCCGTGACAGAAATGCAAACTACAACAACGGTGGGGTTTTCTCTCACTCCAAAAGAATGGCTCTTATCAAGAAATGAAATAGTAACAAATGCTGGTGAGGCTGCAGGGAGAAGGAGCCTGTCTACGTTGCTGGTGGGAATGTAAACTGGGGCAACCAGCACGGAGATTCCATGAAAGACTTCAACTAGAAACTTCATTCGGCCTAGCTATTCCCTGATTACACAAGTTCTGGAAAGTATGAATGACACCACATCGTGTGATCCATGTAAACCCACGTCTACAGCAGCAGCAGCACAACTGTTAAGTTTGGGAGTGGCCTACACTCACCAGCAGATGAACAGATAGCAAAATGTAGTGTTTATGTGGCCGGGAGTACTATTCTGCTGTAAAGAGAGGTGAAGCTGAGCTATTTGTAGGAAAGTGGAGGCAACTTGAAATCATAATAATGTCCATGAAACAAGTCAGGTGCACAAGCATGACTATCACAGGGTCTGTCTTATATGAGAAGCACAAAATATAAATAAAAAGCAAAGTAAGGATAAATAATAGGAAATAGGGAGGTAGATGTATGGCAAAGGGGAAGGAGACCAAGAGATGGATGGGGAGGAGGAAGGGTGAACAGAAACAAGCTCCATCACGTCCCGGACCAAGGCCCCAGAGGAATGCCATTGTTATGTACTGTGAGCGCACACCAATTGAAGAAGGACGCAGAGTATTCCACAAAGCCCAGAGATCTAGTGTGAGTGGCACTTCTGTTCCGACCTGCTCGTCTCGAGTCCCTGGATCCCCTCCTTGCTTGTCAGGGCTGTGACATTGGTGTAGGACATTTGGTATAGGTCTTCTTTTCTCTGAGCATTGCTATTCATACAGTGGAATCTCCTGCTGGTGTTGAGCAGTTTCTTTCCTTTGCCCGAAGACCTGTCTTAAAGTCCTACCGAGTGTCACATTGTGCCTTAAGTAGGCAATGAAGCACCAAGTCTTTTCTCTCTTTGCTGCATCCAGGGCTTTCAACAACAATAAAACGACTTCTCCGTTCTTGTAATTATCACCCCCTTTCTCATAAAGGCAAGCCACCTTACACGAGGCAGCACATCTATCCCCTCGATACCCTGCCTAGCATTCCAGATGTGAAGGCCTCGGGGCTGTGTGCTCCTGCCTGAGAATGGTCACTCGTCTGCGTGGAGCCAGTACTGGGCCCTTTTCTTCCAGTTTCTATGAATGATCAACTCTCAGAACCCTGTCTGCCTTTTCTGCTTCCCTGGACCCCACTGACCCCAGTTATATTAGGGAACTTGTGCAGAAACACCTTTTAAGATGAGGACTTGTATATAAATAATTTCAGAAAACAATGTGGGGAACTGTCAGAAGACTAAGAAAACAGGGTGTGGAGCAGGTACAGAAAGCTCAGCACAGGAGTGGTCTCAGGCCAGGTCCCTAAGAGGCAGGATCAGCTTGACTACAAATGGACCCTGGCAGGATAAGTGATACACAGCTATTCCAACCCGATGCAGGAGAGCAGGACTTTCCTACCTCTGTATCAGTGCTTTTGGGATCCAGCTCACCCAGGGGGACCATGAACTCCTGGTCCTCCCACCTGTTGGACAATAGAGGCCAAAGGGCTCTGGTGGTGCAAGAATTTGTTCCTCAGGGAGAAGCAGAAGAGGTGCTGCCTACAGAGGCAAGAGGGGAGGAGCAAGCGTGGTAGGGTCAGATCTCAGAGAAGTGACAAAAGGACCCACGCATCTGGCCGAGGGACGAGCACTGAGTTCTACAGCTGTGTTCTTCTTTGCTCACTTACTTCCTGTTTCTATGGATCCTAACTTATTTTTCTTTTCTTTTTCAGATACAAATTTGATTGTGGGGGGATGGGCATCTTTGGCCTTCAATATAAGACTCAAAATTTCAGCAGGAATACACGGGGAAAAGTTGCCTGCTCTACATCATGCCAGAAATATACATAAGAACAGATTTTGCATGGTATCGAAATCACAGCCTCTTTTGTTCACATCCGTCCAATTCTTTTTTGTAATTCTGTCTTCTCATTTAGAAGGATCGATTCTTTTCTGCATGGTGTAGAGCTTAGATAGAGTTATTACCTTAGCACCAGGTCCGGATCTATGAAGTTCAGGTTCCTCCAGGTGGGTGTTGTTTGGATCTGGCTGCTGTGCTCCACTTCTTTCTGCTGCAGGCGTTAGAGTTGAACCCTTTGTGTCTCTCTGGGAAGGTGTTCTGCTCCTGAATCAGCTGGGTGGGTCTTGCCTGTAGCCTCTTTGCAGGGAGTTCTGCTGAAGGGTTCCCTGCTGGGCCTGCAGCCTGGGTTGAATGAGGATCCTGCAGCCTGGGTGGTCTCACTCACTCCCCGGGCCTGTGCTCTGGGTCTGTTTAGGATCCCGCGGCCCCGTTGTCTCACTCACTCGTCAGGCCTGCACTCTTGCTCTATTCAGGATCCGGAGGACCCCAGGTCGTCTCACTCACTCGCCAGGCCTGCGCTCTGGGTCTGTTCAGGATCCCGCGGCCTGGGTCGTCGCATTCACTCACCGGGCCCGCAGTGTTTATTCATTTCTTAAGTTTTTTATTTTTGAAATTCTTTTGCCATAGTCTGTAAAGACTTAAAGTTTAACATATATATACTTGATGAAAAATACATGTTCTATCTTATGCCTAAGATGTTTGATATTCAGAGAGATAGTGAGGTTAAACCCAACTGCCTATGTTGTAGGGTAATAATAAGCTTCTCTTCTGGATGGTTAACAACCTAAGTATGTAGACCAAATATTAGAGAAAAAGGAGGGCTGCAAGGACAGCCGACATTGTAGCCCTAGCCTTTCAAGGTCAGTGAGGACTCAGGACATAAGAGAACCTGTACTGTAACATCATGTAACTCAGTTGTGTCCCAAATTTTCTGATCAAGGAGTGACTCGTCCCGCAAGCCGAGACGTGGGGTAATGACCTGGAGGAGGAACGGGGATAAACAAGACAGGGCAAGAGACACAAGAGACGGAGACAAGACAGGCTTTCTGATCAAGTCTCATTTACTGAGGAAGTGAACAGGGTCTAAATAGCTGTATAGTGGAAGCAGTTGGGTGGGACTAGTTGTGGACTGGTAGTGGAGGTCCAGGACCACAAGAAGATGTGGAGGCAAGTGGGGATTGGTGCTCAGCACTTCTTGCCCAAATAAGGGAAAATATAACAGGTGCATTCTATCGCCCCCCACAAAGGAGATTATGAGGCCACAGAGGAAAGTGATCGATGAGGTAGAGTGTGCCTCAGGAAAGTCATATGGAGAGAAAACATTCTCTAAGGCTTTCACAGAGAGCAAATTGGCCAAGCAATGGCCATGACACATGGCTGACACTCACAAAGAATCTACAAAGTGCGGTACAGAGTTTCAGGATAAGTCCTGAGGGGACTTGACTGACCTTGTCAGATACAAAAGTTACATTTCTTGATATATAGGTGTTGTTTTATCTTGATCTTAACCATCCAGCAGAAAAGTGTAGAAACGAGGTATGAAAAGTGAAGCCATGTTAATACGCTGAGCTGTGGAAGGCTTAAGTTATTGGATTTGTACATTGGCAGACCTGTGGATAACCTACTACTATTGTGGAGTACTGGACTATATTGGAATATTTTGCTGAATTCATGCACCTACAATATTTGGATGGCAATAGAATACCCATCTCTGACAAAACTGAACAAAAAAAGGTGAGATAAATGAAGGACAATTTTGAATCTGTATATACAAAATTGTTAGGATAGATATATAGCCACTTTCTCTTAATTCATTAAGAAGAAAGATTTGTACTAATAGTGTTTGGACAGGATATCATGTCTGCATCTTGAGCTATGAATGACTACTACAAAGACAACAATACGCAATGTATTAGTTATTGTAACTCTCTTGCCAACCTGTATTGAAACTGTCTCATTGCAATTTTTTTCCTCAATAAAATTATTTTTTTAAAAAAAAAAAGAATTTAAGGGAACAACAATGACGAAAATAGAACTTTTGCTGATGGGAAGAGGTCCAAGAGTTGGAGGGAACAGAAGGGGAAGGGGAGGGATAGGAAACTAGGAAGAAAACATGCAGGACCAAGTTGTGGTCTGTGCATCTACCAGCTCCCCACGATGAATGTAATTACTACATACTGCTAGCATGTACTGATTTTAAAAAGATCTATACTGAAAAAGAATCACAATAGGGCATGTACGTGTACCTACTCCCTAGCATTAACATAAAGATCATGTTCTGGAGATATGCACTTACAAAATAAAGTTGTGAAGTCAAATTCGAAGTAAGAAGATTTAACTCTGACAAGTTAAAGAGCATATATTTGAGCATTTATTTTAAAAAAAACAAGAAATCTGTAGCAAAATTGATACCAGTCATTTTATTTGACAAAATCAATTTGGAGCTAATGGGAATTGGAAAAATGCAAATGTGCAGTTTGCCTTTGCATGAAGTGGGAAGATACTTGATATTGCCTGAAGAAGCAACATATTTTCTTCATTTTGGTACTAAACTTATAATTTCTAAAATTATACCACTAGAACATTAGAAGCAGAATTAAACAAACTTTCAGAAAAAAATTGCACTTAAAAAGTGCAAGGAACCTGGGCTGAAGGTGAGGCTCAGCATTACAGCACCTGCCCAGCATGAGCAAAGCCCTGGGTCCAACCCTCAGTTCAGCCCTCAGCACCACACAACAACAACAACAACAACAACAACAACAACAAGTGCAAAGAAGCTATGAATTAGAGAGGAAGAGATTTTAAAAAAAATAATAATAAATAAGACTGGGCGTGATGCTGTGTACCTGTAATCCCAACGCTTAGGAGGATGAAAACAGGAGGATCACTATCAGCCTGATCTGTGTAGTGAGACCCTGTAGACCCTCTACTAAATACATAAAAAACACAAAAATAAGAATAACATAAAGGTACTGGAGTTGAAAGGTATATTTCATATAAAACAAATGGGATGTACTATCCTTTTAAGAGATAGAGACTGAGGTCATATAAAATAAAATCCAATCATCTGGTCTATTCAATAAACACAAAATTGAAAGATGTGGATGAAGAAGATTGGAAATAAAATGATGTACAAAGACTTAGCACATTAGTACAAAAGACAGCATATCAACAAGGAAATCAACTGGGTTTCAAACATATGAACAAATTCTTCCCTCACAAGAGGAGTTAAAAATGGGGCAACTTGGTTTTGCTTTTGTTTTTGTGGTAGTAGAAATTGAATCCACAGCCTTTGCATTGAGCTACATTGCCAGTCTTTCATTTGTTCTTTATTTCGAGACAAGGTCTTGTTAAATTGCTAAGTGACCCAGACTGAGATTAAACTTGGGATCCTCTTGCCTCAGTCTCCCAGAGTGCTGGGTATTGAGGCATGAACCATCAGGCCCAGCCTAAAGGTACTTTAGAGAGAGGTATTCATTCTCCTAGCAAATTAGTAAAGATAAAAAATGTCAGATACACATTGATAACAATAAACAAGGCCTCTCAGGTATTGCTGCTTGGCTACAAATGGACCAGTATTTATGGAGTGCTGTCCTAGTTACTTCACTAGTTGCTTCGACAAAATATGTGACACTCACAACTCTAAGGGGAAAAGGTCTATTTTGGCTCCCAGGGTACAGAGGCTTTGGACCATAGTCGGCTGGCTGCAAGCCAAGGAGGTATGGAAGAAGAGCATGGTGGAGGAGAAGCGGTCCGTGGTAGGGTGGTGGGAAGCAGCGGGAGGTGAGGAGGAGAGACCATGCCCTCAGGACCCACCTCCTGTGACCAAGCTTCAGCTCCCATGCACACTTAGATATAAATGGATTAGTAGACAGATCCAGAGATGAGCACCACGTCCCGTGATCCAGTCACCTCCCTAAAACCCCACCTCCAAGCACAAGAATATTTGGAGAGACATCTAAACATGAACCATAACAGAACATAATTTGACAAAACATATCCAAAAATGCAGTGGTCTTGGTTCAACGAATTTAGCCCAGGACAATGCACATTTGGGTACAAGGATATTCAATGGAATATTGCCTGTAAGAGAAACTACTTGAAATTGATTCAATACACCATCATTCATACAGATGGCATTATTAAAAGTAAAAGTGCAAGTTTGTTTATATGAAACAAACCCCAAAATTAATGGGGAAAAAGTGTCGTTATCAAGGTCTATTGCTAGCTCACATGGTGCTTTGGGACAAATGAGAAGAAGCCACCTCCTCTTTGTAGACCAGTGTATGTCCTTGTCATCCTCACTTGGTTCCTCTTGCTTATGAGAGGGCCAGGACCCCCTGCAGTGCCACCTCCTACCCAAGCACACCCTTTAGGAAGAGTAGGACCATCGGTGCCACTGTGTCTCCAAAGCATTACCGACGTCACATTTTCCGATGGCACTTAAGGAGCGAGATCATCGATTCTTTTGGCCCACCAGGATTACTATCAAATAATTACCTATTTCTGAGCAGAAATAATGGATTGAAGATATCTTAATGTAACCCTGAAGGAAAAAAAAAGCACCAGATCATTAAGGTCTAATTGTCAGTGGAAAGAGTTGTATTTTATTTACCAATCCTAATTTGCTTTCTGAATTGCATTAATTGATTAGCTAATTTAGTGCTTAACATCACTTGTTACCGCTGAATGGCATCACTAAACTTTAAATTAGTAAAGTTTGTAGACAATGAATTGGGAATTGGGCCACATTCTCTCAAATTTGTATCAAATAAATGTTATAATGCTATAACATTTAACAAATAAATGTTATAATGTTGTATTTCTATGATGTTGATAGATTTATGTATTAAAACTTTTAAAATTATAAGTTATCTAGAAGTTTTAGTCCAAAGTTGCTCAGATATGGCTTGTATCAAAGCTGTTAAACTAAATGTCAAATTTTGGGAGTATATGCAATAAACAACAATGCAGGTGGCAGATGGTGCCCTCCTCAGTGATAAGGGGGCATGGACGGCTTGCACGTGTGCACTGCCGCAGTCTCAGCCTTGGAGCTCTCTCCATACAGACAGAAGACACACAGCTGAAAGATGAAGGAAGAAGGGGTAGCGACTTCTTTCTCTTAAGACTTGCAGGGGCCAGAGAGCTAGCTCAGCAGCTTAAGCGTCTGCCTGGCAAGTGCAAGGTCCTGAGTTCAATCCCTGGTTGGAAGTGCCAAGTTCGGCTTCTACTCCTGTTCCAGTGGTGAGCACTACCTCCTTGGCCCCAGCTCCACTCTGAGGCTTCTACAAATGTCCATGGCTACACAGATGTCAGGCAGAAACAAGCCTGCACCACACAAAAGGGAGCAGGACTTTTTGTAGAATAAGTCAATATGTCGCCACGGAATTGGTAACACACAGAAGACTGTGACAGCATACTTGCCCAGAAATTGGACACTTGGAATTGTGGGAACCTGGGATTGGCCTATGGGATAGGAGATCCCAACTGAAGGAAATATCTCATTTCTTTAGAAAAAGAATTGCACACAAGTGCAGTCTACTTTTCATTGATATCTCAACCCACTTCTGCCAAAAGTTAGCTTTGAAATTTTCACGGGATAATCTTGGTCAAGAAGTGTCACTTTTTCCTTCTATAAACTCAACTTCTATTTATAGGTTTATATCCATGGACCTCCACTGTAGTGGACAATGGTAATAGCTTCTTTCTTGTAATAGTCTCCTCTTCATCTTCTGGACATTTCCTGTCAGACCTCTTATCACGTCCCTTCTCTCAGCATCCCTCAAATATTGGCGATTCCTAAGGTCTAACTCTGACTTCATACTTTCTACTCATTGCTGGAATAAGTGCATCCCTAATACGATTAGAGCTATCATGTGTATTCACTCAAAGCTGAAATTTGCGTCATTGGACATTGTCTGTAACCAATGTCCTCGGCCCTTGCAACCACACCGCACGTTTCCCTTGGATGTCTTGTGAATGCCTTTGCAACCACGAAGCCCACACATCTTTCTAAATTTGCTCTTCTTCCGATATTTCCTGCCTCAGCAACGAAGCCCAGTTACATGAGCTAAAAACCCAAAGTGTTTGCTTGATCCCATTTATTTCAGCCTCATTCAATAGATCATAAGCTCACATACCTTGTTTCACCTTTGGGATATTTGAAATCCCTTCCTCCCTCCTCATACTCTATCGTTATCACCTTAATGGGAAGCTAAACTCTCTTCTCTGCACTCCTGAAACTACTTCATGTGGGGTTCCCTATTCCAGTCTGTTTAGAGTTAAGTGCTTGATAGTTTGGATTCCGCCTCAGATTCAGTTATCAAAGACATTCCTGAGTGAGGGCTGGGAATCTAATTTGTCTTCCAGTCCTAGGTATTTTGATGACCAGCCAAGTTGGAAAGCTCCACTCTAGAATAAGTCATGCGAGGGAGTTCCGATAGCAGGCTAACGATCACCAATTTCTGTGTACCTCTCAATGCACGGCAGATCATCTCTCATGTTTCGAAGCCCTGGAAACAAGTGAGGGGCCCTGGGTTAACAGGCAGCATCTAATCACTTCAACAGCTTCAAGGTCAGTTCAATCACCACCACTGCAGAGGAACAGTGGACTGGAGAAACCCTGGATCACACCATGAGCTCCATAAGTCCCTGTGATCAGTGAACTATTCAGGTCACAGAAATCTTTCACCAGGCCTGAAATCTGATGGAGCTTAGGGTCTGAGTCAATGTTCCGCAAGTGGGGATCTAAGAGGGACCACGGTGATAATCTGTTACTGAACTGTGAGCGTCTCGCTGAAGAGATTCTGGTTATTCTATAATAAATAAAATGAAGAGAATTGTTTGAAAGAGTGTCACTAAGGGACAGAAGGAGAAGAATGGCCTGGCCAAGCAAAAAGTGGAGTAAGACAGAGATCTAGGGAGAAGGAAGCCGGGTCATTAGGTCAGCAGGAGGACCGTGCTGCGCTGGGGAGGCACCACAGGACCGCCACCTGGGAGAAGTCCAGGAGCTCCTTCTGGGGCTGCCCACCTCGTGTCACATTCCAGTACTCAGAGCGAGCATCCGATTGGTCAAGGTCGGGTCATGGCCATGCCACTTGGCTCTGCAGGCCGAGTAGAGTGTGAACCCAGCACCCAGCTGCCTAGCGGGAGCAGGACTCGACAGCTAGATTTTCCAAAAGGACATCAGGTGCTGTGAAGAAGGGAGAAGCACTGCGAAGCAAGCAATGAAGAAAACAAATGGCTGAGGCGGTGCACAGAAGGAAGGCGGGAGACGAGAAGAGAAGAGGGGAGAAAAAAGATGGGGGAAATACAGAAGGTAACAGCTTCAAGCTTTACACAAACTGATACACTGGAATTTTGCTTTGCTTTGCTTTGCTTTTATTACTTTTTAAATTAATCGGAAGAAAATCTCTTATGGATTTGATAACAATATATCTGGTCCTAATAATCCCACAATCTCTATTTGTAGACACTGAATGTATTTTTGAAATTAAATATAACGTATGAAAAAAAATTTCAAGCTACATTTAGGAGTTGCTTTCTCAATAAAGCATATCACAAAGGGAATAAAGAAATTCTTTATTCAAATTAATGGTGAATTCTTTTGTCATGAGAATAGGAGTTTATATTCATTTCAGTGAAAGCAAATAAATTGTTCTAGACAAGCAAAACAAAACTAGCCCAAGGCAGTATTTTCATTATAGAAAAAGGCACATGTCCATGAATATCTAGTTTAATATTAACAAAAGTCATTCAATTAGCTATGCATGTGCCATTGGTATGAATATTTATTCCCGCCTCAGCCAAGCAGCGCTGATATGTTTTATTCACTGGTTCAGAGATGCAGATGTCGTACGCATTACGCTTCTTACCCTGGTGGGAGGTAAGAGAACGTGAGTGTGGAAACAACCTGACACTTCCCAGCACTGGAAATGCAAATTTCTCTCGAACTTTCCATCTTATGTTCAGGAAATTGCCTTTGCTGTTTGCTAATTTTATTTCTTCTCTAAGAATCATTAAAAAACTTCTGATGAGCTAATGTTGCTTCTGTAATAATGAGAATTATTAAAGACCCCCAAAATGCTTTCCTTCTCTTTATCTCTTGGAATAATAGCTCTAGGTGGCCGAGAGAAAGGGGAACAAAGCGTAAATCGCAAATGAATGAAAGTAATCAGTTCAGGGACAGCAAGGAAGTAGCAAGCAAGCTGTGCTCCACCCAGGCTTCCCTGACCATGAAGGGGCTCTCTAGCTAAGCCCAGGTGCGGTTCATGCATCCTAACGTCCGCGCTCCCAACTGTGGGCGTCCCCTGCCTGAGAGTCGTCCCGTAAGAGAAAACTTTTTCTCTATCTGATGTCTGTCAGTTCCACTCATATGTTGGAGAAACAAATCTTTGCCTGTAGTACTTTTGAGAAGGACATCAGCACCAGAAACCCAGGAGTCTCAAACCCCGTCACGTGGAACCTGTCGAGTATCCTGCCACTGCCCACATGCAGGCGTACTCTCCCTTGTCAGGGACCCTTGACTGCTCCTCCAGTTGCCATGGGAAATGCACCTTCTACACCCTGACAACATTCCTCGCCTGGGCCTTTGTCCTCTGTCCTAGAACTGGAACACACACAATACACGAATGGGTGTGTGTATGCGCACATTATTCTTGCTTTCAGTATTACCAGCTTTTCCTTGCTGGGGCCCAATACCTGATACCCCATTTTAAAGGCGGGGAGATGTAACTTCACAGATCAGACATTCTCCATCCAGCACCAGCTGAACACAAGGCATGAGCGCCGTGATGGCAGAGCGCAAAGAAGCAAAGCTGCCCAGCTCATAGTGGCCTGGAAGTGGAACAAGGGACCGCAGCAGAGGAAGGGCCAGGGGCCAGAGGACACCCAAGGACCGCAGCCTGTGACCTGCCCAGACTCCCCAGAAGTGCACTCTACCACCCCTCAGGGGGGATCCCAAAGCCAGTCAGGTTGAGAGTCCTTCCTATCCATCACATATACTGTCAGTAATCTCTGGTTGAGATAAGAAAATCATGTTTTCATGTATAGATGAGATAGAGATAAAAACAGATAGAGATAGAGAAAGATAGATAGAGATAGAGATGGAGGTGGGGATGGGGACAGGGATGGGAATGAAGATAGGAATGGGGATGAAATTGGAGAGAAATAGAGGTGGAGATGGAGAGATAAAAAGAAATAGGTAGATAGATATAAACATATCTATTACCTGTAGGCTTCTATTATCTGAGCTTTGGCCACTCTCTGTTGTCTTAAATATAGTCTGTTGAGTACTCACAATTGTGTGTACGAATTCATTTCACAAACCTCCTGGTAATCTGCCCATCAAGATAGCCTTTCTTTCCAGCATCCATCACATCCTCTGTGCCTGTCCATAGCAAAACCCATCAGGCAAAATCCGTTTGGAAAAGTGAGAAATCTACCCCAAGGAGGCACAAAGGCTGCCTTCCTTCTTTACCTAATCAATTCTTGCTCACCTGTTTTCCTCCTTTGGATATATTTTAAGGGTCATTTCCTCAAAGCAGCTTTCTTTCCTTGGCCCTCCTTGGCTGGTTGCATGTTATTTTGTTGCTACGTGCTAGTGAGGAGCCAATACTCTGAAATATTTTTATGTACCTTGGTCAGTGAGCAGGCTTTTACTCTAACAATGTCTGTTTCCCCAACTACCCTGGAAACTCCATGAGGTTGTAGCATCGATCTATACTTTAGCTTCACGTTCTGTTCTCAGTG
This sequence comes from Octodon degus, assembly GCF_000260255.1. Lineage (NCBI taxonomy): Eukaryota > Metazoa > Chordata > Mammalia > Rodentia > Octodontidae > Octodon > Octodon degus. Next base: position 18,818,277 of record NW_004524593.1, read on the forward strand.
CCTAACACAGCGGGCGACCTATCTTATGGCTCAATAAGCAATTGATAAGTGAATTATTAAGTATTTTCCCTCAAGCCATGAGAAACTAATGATGACTTAGTAAGGCCTAGCTACTAAGCACATCTTCAGGATAGAGGTGGAAATATCTTAACCCAAGATATCTGCAACGGACAATCTCCGTGGCCTGCAACCAGACAGAGAAAGCTCTTCCCAGAAAGGGAGTGGTGCCCTTCCCGCACCCTTCAGCGTCTGCTACGGGAGGGGCCTCCCGGCTAGTGGAAGCGAGTCGGGGGAGAGGAGAGGAGCTTGCGCTGGCAAAGTGCTTCAGCCCCATCTTCCTTCCACTTCTCCCCCAAATGACCCCTCAGGGCCTCGGCAGGCTGATGGGTCTCCACCCAGCAGCCAGTTTAGAGCTAGATGGTAGCTTAAGCAATGCGTGGAAGTGTTCTCCTGCCCAGGGCTTCTGGTGACCTGGATAGCACAAGCTCCTTAGTAATGTCAGATGTTTTTCCCTCTCTTTGTCTACCTTGAGGTGAACATTATTAAAAAAAAAAAAAAAAAAAAACTGGTTGAAATTGCTGTCCTCAGTATGGAATTAAGGGGGAAGCTTTGGTCCTTATAACCATTAAAGTCTTAATTAAGTCAAAAATGGGAACTCATTACCTCCTGTGTAGTTTGTGATCTAGCTTTCAAATTGTGTCACTGCCACAGGTCTGGGCCTGTAGCCTCTGCTTCTAGTCAAGCAGCACTGTGCCTCTGAAGTGGTCATCATATACTCTGCTTCTTGGCAAAAGTATTAGTCAACTTACTCCTCGATGCTTGCTTTCTGAGTGTCTAGAGAGGAGGGATGAAATGCTTGATCTTCAGGAAAAAATGCTGGAACTTAAGGGAAAAAAATTTAACTTCTTTGGGAAAAGGCCTAAAGGGCTGCCACATCCACTTCTTATGGCCTGCTTGATGAATAGAAATTTCTGGTAATAGGCAATAACTGCTCATTGGTTAACTAGTTTTTTTGTGGATGAACTGAATTGGCACTATTTGTGGAGATACCTACTATTTTAAGGCCGGGACCACGGTGTTGGAGACATTGATCCTGACACTAAAGCAGTGTCACCCTGTTCAGTAAGAACAAACACCACCCAAAGGTTATGGCTTACTGTAAATGATGCTCTGAATGCTGCATCTTATGTGGTTCTCTACCTAGCTCTTCACTCTGGCTTCGCTTGGTCTCGCTGCCTCCTGGATGCCATGGATTGAGCAGGGCTCCTTGTCCTGCCCTTCCACACACCACTTCTGACTCGGCATCCTGTGACTACAGACTGAACTCCCCCAAACTGTAGACCAAATGAACTTATTCTTACATTGCATCAAGTACTTGCAATGGGAAAGCTGACCAACACAATATGCTACATCACATTTCATCAAATCTAAAGCGCTATCAACTATAATGGGAGAATTACTGTTCTTATGTCCAAGGAGAAAAATATTATCCATTAAACCATTCCATGATGCTTATGACGTCATTGACCCAGATTTTAAAGCTGTTAAAACCCAAAAACTGTGATTTAGAACATTTGGAGAGAACCTTACAGTGCAGAGGTGTTGGAAATGAGCATGAAGACAAAACAAGAAGACTGAAGGAAGAGGAGGAGGACGAGGAC